>NW_026606066.1:32415000-33615000 GCF_029834395.1 Sorex fumeus | reverse complement strand
CCAGGTGCTGGACCACAAAACATACCTCAATACAGAATCAGGAAAATACACACTATATAAACTATCTTTTCAGACCACAATGCACTGAAGATAGAAGTTAATCATGTACAGATGCAGAAAACCAAATCAAACACCTGGAAATTAAATAACTCAATGTTGAACAATGAGTGTGTCATGAAGGAAATCAGGGAAGAAATCAAGAGATAGCTGGAAACAAATGAGAATAAAAACATGAGCTACCAGAACCTGTGGGACACAACTAAAGCCGTGTTAAGGGGAAAATTTATAGCTCTGCAAGAATTTCTCAGGAAAGAAAGGGCCCACATAAACAATTTGACTTCACAGCTCAAGATCTTAGAAAAGGACCAACAAAAGGAGTCCAAACCAGGCAGAAAGAGAGAGACAATAAAGCTTAGAGCAGAAATAAACAACATGAAAACCCAAAAAAGAGTCCAAAAGATCAATGAAACCAACAGCTGGTTCTTTGATAAAATAAACAAGATTGATAAACAAGATTGATAAACTAGAAAGACTCACAAAGAAAAAGAGAGAAAATCCTAATAAAGTGAATCAGAAACAAAAAGTGGGATATCACAACATAAACCACAGAAATTCAAAAGAACATCAGAGACTACTTTGAAAGTCTGTATGTGGCGAAACAAGAGAACCTAGAAGAAATGGATAAATTTCTGGACTCCTATAATCTCCAAAGGCTGAATCAAGAAGATCTCTCCCTACCCACTGTGCTATTATTGCTCCTGCCCAGAATACCTGAATAGTATTATTAATATCAAGGAAATTGAAACTGCAATCAAAAGTCTTCCCAAAAACAAAAGCCCAGGTCCAGATTGATTCACTAGTGAATTCTTCCTAACATTTAAAGAAGACCTATTCCCAGTTTTTTTCAGACTTTTTCAGAAAACTGAAGAAACAGAAACTCTCCCAAATAGTTTGTATGAGGCTCATATCTTGCTAATACCAAAAGGAAAAAAAAAGACCCTCAGGAAAAGAAAACTACAGCCAATATCCATGATGAACACAGATGCAAAGATTCTCAACAAAATGCTAGCAAATAGAATTCAACAACTTATCAAAAAGATCATATACCACAACCAAGTGGGATTCATCCCAGGGATGCAAGGATAGTTTAACATATGGAAATCAATTAATATAATCCATCATATCAACAAAAGAAAAGATAAAAACCATATGATCATACCAATAGATGCAAAGAAAGCATTTGACAAGATCCAGCACCCGTTTATGATGAAAACCCTCACCAAAATGGGTATAGAGTGGACTTTCCTCAATATAGTCTAAACCATCTACCACAAGCCTATGGCAAGCGTTATCCTCAATGATGAAAAACTAAGAGTACTCCCTCTAAGATCAGGGATGAGATAGGGATGCCCACTCTCTCCACTTCCATTCAATATAGTTCTGGAAGTACTTGCAATAGTGGTTAGGCAAGAAAAAGATATTAAGGGCATTCAGGTAGGAATGGAATAAATCCAGCTCTCACAGATGTTATGATAATATACTTAGAGAACCCTAAAACTTTTATGAAGAAATTCCTAGAAACAATAAACAGTAATAAACAATGGTAAAAGTAGTAAATACTAAAAAAAAGGTAAAAAAATAGTAAAAACAATAGTAAAGTTGTAGGCTATAAAATCAATACCCAAAAGTCCATGGTTTTCCTATATGCAAATAATGAGAGGGAAGAAAGTGACATAAAAAGCAATCCTGTTCACAATTGTGCCTCAGAAAATCAGGTAACTCAGAATCAGCTTAACTAAGGAAGTAAAGGACTTGTACAAAGAAAACTACAAAATGCCATTTCAGGAAATAAAAGAGAACACAAGGAAATGGAAATATATCCCCAGCTCATGGATTGGGAAAATTAACTTTGTCAAATTGGCAATACTCCCCAAAGCATTGCACAAATTCAATGCGAGACCTATAATGATACCCATGACATTCTTCAAAGAAATGGAACAAACACTCCTGAATGTCATATGGAACCATAAGCAACCACGAATAGCTAAAGCAATTTTTAGGAAAAAGAAAATGGAAGGAGTAAACCTCCTCAACCTCAAAGCAGTAACAATTAAAAACTACCTCCTGTTTTAATTGTCACAAAGCAGTAACAAAACAGCATGGAACTGGAATAAAGGCAGAGCCGCAGACTAATGGAACAGGGTTGAATATACTGACATCTCCCCCCAAACATATGATCATCTAATCTTTGATAAGGGAGAAAGAGATGTGAAGTGGAGCAAGGAAAGCTCTTTAACAAATGGTGCTGGCAAAGCTGGACAGCTACATGCAAAACAATGGGCTCAGATCTCTACCTAACACCATGTACAAAAGTCAGGTCAAAATAGATTAAAGAGCCAACATCAGGCAAGAATCCATAAGGTACATAGAAGACAAGGTTGGCAAAACCCTCTACAACACTGAAGTCAACGGTATCTTCAAAGATGACACTCCACTGGCCAAGCATGTGAAAAAAGAGATAAACAAATGGGACTATCTTAAACTGAGAAGCTTCTGCACCTCAAAAGAAACAGTGACAAAAATACAAAGACAGACATCTGAATGGAAAATGATATTTGCCCAATACCTATCCAATAAGGGTTGATATCAAGGATATACAAGGCACTGGTTGAACTCCACAAGAAGAAAACATCCAACCCTATCAGAAAATAGGGTGATGAAATGAACAGAAACTTTCTCAAAGAAGAAATCCGAATGCTCCACATCACTAATCATCAGGGAGATGCAGATCAAAGCAACAATGAGATATCATCTTACACCACTGAAACTGGCCCACATACAAATGAATAAAAGCAACTAGGGTTGGCACAGATATGGGGAGAAAGGGTCTTTGCTTCACTCTAGTGGGAATGCTGACTGGTTCAGCCCTTTTGGAAAACAGTAAGGAAGATTCTGAAAAAGTTATAAATTGAACTCCCATTTGACTCAGCAATACCACTCCTGAGAATATATCCTGAATAGGCAAAAAAGTACAATCGAAATGACATTTGTTAAGTGAAATGAGTCAGAAAGAGAGGGACAGGCATAGAAAAATTGCACTTATCTGTGGAATATAAATTAACAGAATGGCAAACTAACACCCAAGAGTAGTAGAAATAAGGACCAGGAGGTTTGCTCCACAGCTTGGAAACTGGTCTCACAAGCTGGGCGAAAAGGCAGCTCAGATAGAGATGAGAACACCAAGTAAAGGATGTTGGGAAGACCCATTCAGTGTGAAAGATGTGTGCCAAAAGTAGACTATAGACCAAACACGATCGCCGTTCATACCTCTATTGCAAACCACAGCACCCAAAAGGAAAGAGAATAAAATGGGTAGGGTGCGGTGTGGGGAATGGAGTGGGGATGATGGAAGGGTTGCTTGGAACATTGGTAGGGGAGAATGGGCACTGGTAGAGGCATGGGTAAGCCACCATTGCATGACTAATGCAAATACAAGAGTTTGTAAGTTTGTAACTGTACCCCATGGTAATTCACTAAATATATATATATATTGCTTCCAGCAGCCTGGCAGACCTCCACTACCTCCACTGCCTCCACTTCCCAGCCACTGCCACTGCCACGTTCCAGGAGGCTTTCCAGACACTCTGGCCAACACCCACGGATGAGTGAAGCCCAGAGAGCCAGGGAGGTGAAACTCTGTGACCTTGGACTCCGGGCTCAACAGACCCAGGAGTGGAGATCCTCTGCTTGCTCCCAGTGGCTTGGTGGACCTCCACTACCTCCACTATGCAGCCACCGCCACACTCCAGGACACTTTCCAGACACTCAGGCTGACACTCACGCATGAGTAGAGCCCTGCAGAACCGGGGAAGTGAAACTCTTGGACTACAGTATCAACAGATCTGGTTGTGGAGATCCTCTGCCTGCTCCCAGCAGCCCGGCAGACCTCCACTACCTCCACTACCCAGCTGCCACCATGCTCCATGACGTTTTCCAGACACTCGGACAAACACTCAAACACGAGTAAAGCCACACAGAACCAGGGAAGCAGAACTCTGTGACCTTGGACCCTGGGCTCAATGGACAGGGAGCAGATATCCTGCCTGCTCCCAGCAGCCCTAAAGATCTCCACTACCTCCACTGCCTGGCCTCCATCACACTACAGGACACTTTCCAGACTGTGCATCCACAAAGCGACTGTGCAACACATCAAAAAACACTTAATATAAGATTACCGTACTATATTTGATGGGGTTCAAATATGGTTTGAACCATGGGAACAGCTGCAAGAAAGATTAGAGGCTGCCCTAAAAGCCTCTATCCCTCTCAGAGAGCCTGGCAAGCTACTGAGAGTGTCCCGCCCACATAGCAGAGCCTGGCAAGCTATCTGTGGTGTATTCGATATGACAAAACCAGTAAATACAATGGGTCTCATTATCCTGACCCTAATAGAGCCACCAGTACGGCAGTGTTAAGAAAGATGAGGAAGGAGAGGCTGATAAAACTCAGGGGCAAACTAGGCTGCCAAAATGAAGGACAAAAATGACTGTCTGTACTTTCAATCCATGTATGCTGGCATTGGATGCATCCACTGAGGTGCAAGCCCAGAAGATAAAGTACAACATCATTGGTCTGACCAAGACGAGAAAGCATCAATCACATCACGTCGTTTTCAACAGTGGAAAAGAACTGTTCCTCGGAACATGCGACAAAAGAGGCGTCTGTGGTGTCGGCGTCCTTGTCAACACAAACTTGGCCATAAGCATTGATTCATTCGAATGCCTAACAACCCAAATTGGATGATTACACTTGAATAGATGTGGCTCACTGCCAGCAGTTTCTATCTTTGTTGTCTATGCACCAACATCCAATTATGATGAAGGAGAAATTGAGAGTTCTACATGGAGCTGGAGAAGTTCTATAAAGAAGACCACCCCTTCTACAAGATCACTGTCGGTGATTTTAATGCCAAGATAGGATCAAGAAGATCCCCTGAAGAACTCCTAGAATGTAATAAACAGGGTGAGAGAATGCCTGAGGTCATCATGTCGACCAAGACCATCCATGGTAACTGACAGTTACAGAAGGCTGAATCTAAATGTTGGACATGGGAGTCTCCCAGTGGATGGTTCCACAACAAAATTGACCATATCATATTCAATCAACGGTCTTGCCTGACCAATGTCACTGCTGACCCAAAATTTCAAATGCGATTGGACCACCATCTCCTTCTTGCAAAATTCTACTTCATGGAGTGGGGAGAAAGGGCTGCAAAGTTTAAGAGAACTCCCAGAATGATCACCAACTGGGAGTTCTTTGGCACTATTGCAGCAACATGAGAAGATGCCATCATTGACAGCATTGATGAGGAATGCAATCGACTGGTTCCGCACCTCCATGATTGTGCGAAGAATGCCGAGAGAGAGAGAGAGAGTGAGAGAGAGAGAGAGAGAGCCACAAAAAGATGCCTGTCTTCAAAAACTCTTGAGCTCATTCACCAATGTGGCTTGGTGCAAGCCTCAGGAAACCATAAGCAAATGTTCGAGCTCGCAAAGTAGTGCAGAGAAGCAATAAAGGAAGACCTCAAAGAGAGAAGAGCAGCAGTGCTGGCAGACACAGCTGAAGTTGGGAAAAGCATTCACAACACCCGCCTGTCCTTCTCCAACTACAAGACCAAGATGACTGCCCTCCAATGTCCGAATGGATCTATCACATCTTCCAGAAGGGCAATGGAGAAGATTATCCATGACTTCTACTTCCATCTCTTTGATAGCCACATCCACCTTCCCACATACCAAATTCCGCAGGATGGATATGTTCTCCCTTCTGAAATCCAACAGGCCATTTCATTAGTAAAGAAGTGAACAGCATCTGGCCCAGACAAGGTCAGACCCAAACACCTGAAGAACCTGCTGTCAGTACTCATCAATACACTGGCTTGGCTCTTCACATGCTACCTGTCTGAATGCAAGGTTCCATTTCAGTGGAAAACCAGCAGGACTGTACTACTGTACAAGAAGGGAGACATCCACGACATTGGCAACTATTGCCTGATCTGCTGGGTGTTTGTCGTCTACAAGCTGTGCACTCGAGTCATCCTGAATAGGATTGGCAAAACACTAGATGAAGGACAATCATGCAAGCAAGCTGGGTTCCAAAAAGGATTCAGCACAGTTAATCATATCCACCCAATAACCCAGCTCATCGAGGTTTCTCGGGAGTTCAAAATGCTGCTCTGTCTAATGTAAAAGAAGGTCTTTGATTCTGTTGAGACTGAAGCAGTCAAGAAGGCCTTTGATTCTGTCGAGACAGAAGTGGTCATTGAAGTCCTAGCCAATCAAGGCATTCAAAGTCAATACATCAGGATCCTCCAGGAGCTGTATTATGGATTCACTACCAGGATCTCACCATTCTACAAAGAAGTGATCATCGATGTCAAGAGACGGGTTTGGCAGGGTGATACCATTTCACTGAAACTCTTCAGTGCCACCCTCGAGAACATCATGCGACTACTGGCATGAGAAGGAATGGGAGTGAAGGTAGATGGTCGGCTACTATACCTCCTCCGCTTTGCTGATGACATCGTTCTAATAACACCAAACATTAGCCAAGTGGCACAAATGCTGGCCAACTTCAACCGTGAGTGTGGAAAGGTCAGGCTACAGCTGAATCTTATGAAGACAATATTTATTGGAAACAGTCTCATTCCTGATGCTCCATTCGCTCTCAATGAAATGACCATCTCTGAATGCAACAGTTATATGTGCCTAGGTCGAGAAGTCAACATAACAAATGACCTGGCACCCGAGCTGCGCAGGAGGAAGAGAGCAGCTTGGAATGCCTTCAAGAGCGTCAAAGGAATAACTAAGAGGACGAAGAACCTCTGGATCCAGGCACATCTCTCCGATTCCACTGTTCTTCCTACATTAACATACGCCTCCACCTGGGCCCTATGAAAACAGGATGAGAACGCTATTCGGGTCTCCCAAAGAGGAATCAAAAGAGCTATGCTTGGAGTATCACGTTTGACTCAAATGAGAGAAAGGATCTGGAGTTCCGACCTTCATTGACGGTCAAAAATCAGCGATGCTATCTGTTTTGCCAAGGCATCAAAAATCAGATGGGCTGGACATATAATGAAATTTGGAGATGACCACTGGACTAGAGCCATTACTGACTGAATTCCATGGGAAGTCAAAGGACCGTGTGGCCTCCCACATACCAGATGGTCAGATTTCTTCATCAAGATCCTGAACAATCGGTTTGAGTCTCTTCGTGTTCCTAGAATGAACAGACGCCATTGGGCTACACTAGCACACGACAGGGACAAATGGAGATGTTACTGGCACCCGCTTGAGCAAATCAATGATTAACGGGAAGTCAAGTGATCAAGTGATACATTATAAGAAATGTCAAAATAATTTTTTAGAGAGAAAGATAATAAGTAGGTAATAATAATGATAAGGAAATTTTGTCTATTTGAAAAAGTGTAATTAACAAATAAATAAGTAAAAATAGATTTGTCATGTTCTTAGTTCACTATCAGATAATGCATGGTAGCATGGTCCTCCCACTGTTCATCGATTTTGCTCGAGCGGGCCCAATAACGTCTCCATCGTGAGATTTGTTGTTACTGTGTTTGGCATATCTCATACATCACGGGTAGCTTGCTGGCTTTGCCATGCAGGCGAGATACTCTTGGTAGCTTACCAGGCTCTCCGAGAGGGTCAGAGGAATCGAACCTGGCCCAAGCGGGCCAGCTGCATGCAAGACAAACTCCCTACCGCTGTGCTATCGCTTGAGCCCCTGCTATCGCTCCAGCCCCATCAGATAATAATTTGTTCAAAATAATAAAACAATATATTTTATCATTTTATGTAAATATATCAAGTAAGTGAGTATGCATATGTACACTTACATATAAGCAAAATTAACAGTATAACTGATATAAGGAATTTGAGATAGGATTCAGAAATATTTTGTTGAAAGTTACTAACACTACCTGTGAAGTAGTATGGAAATTTCTGAAAGTAAGCTTAGATTAATTGTAAATGTCAATTTAGTGAACAAACACTAAATAATGTCAAAATAGAAACAATTGATATGCTAGTATACTAAAAAAAATCATAAAAAATAGTTAAAGGACCATAGAAATGGTTCAATTGCTAAGGTGTTGCCTTGCACATGATCATCCAGGTTTGATACCCCAGCACCCAATATGATTCTTAAGCTTTGCCAGGAGTGAACCTTGAGCACAGAGCCAAAAGTAAATTTTGAGCAGAAGGTGTGACCCCCACCCCACAATAAATAATTAAAACTAAGTAAGTCAGAAATAATGTAAAAAAACTAGAAATAGAGAACAAAGGTAAAAAAATAGCAAAAACAGATAGTTATTTCTTCAACTCTCAATAACTCTACACAACATAACGGCCTAAATCTGAGGATTCCAACTTGTTTGGTCCACTATCTCCTTTAAGAAAAAAAAATTTAAACAAATAAAACTTAAAAAATTTACTCAATAATCTCCTGTCCTAAATTCCTTTTTTTTTTTTTTTTGCTGTCCTTTCAGATACTGATGTATTTTTTACAACACAGGTCATTTCTCTGAAAAAGCTGAAAGTTATTATTTTTTTAATTGAATCACCATGAGACATGGTTATAAAACTTTCATGCTTGAATTTCAGTCATACAATGATCAAACACCCATCCCTCTACCTGTGCATATTTTCCACCACCAATGTCCCCAATATCCCCAATACGAAACCCTCTTCCTGCCTCTGTGGAATAGAGAAGGAATCATTAATCCAGGGATGGTTGGTGTGATCATTCGGGATGGGAGATGTGTGCTGAAAGTAGATAAAGTAGATACTTCTCAGTATCTATACTGCAAACCACAATGCCCAAATTCCACTTTCTTAAAGTAAAGGAACTGCCCCTCTGGTTAATTCCATACATTTGTCTAACTGTACTAATTGGAAGAAGGAGATTGTCAGAGGGCCACAAAAAATAAACCAAATATTCATTATCTATCAGAAAAAAACTCACGTGAAATATTAAAGGCATACAGGACTAGTTCCTAAACAATGCCATTTAACTCACCATCATTTTGTTATAATGCTAATGTGGGGAACAAAGCTCCACTCAAAATTAAGCAAAACAACATAATTTGAAAAGCTCCTTTTGTTTTACATCATTTTGCTTAAAATTACAGTTTCCAAAAACCTATTAATGACATTAAGTGAGAGCTTAATCATAGGTTAGGAGTAAATGAACAGAGAAAAATAAACCATGCTAACATCACAGAAAGGCATATATGGCATGTAAAGTAACAAACAAAGGAACAAACAATATCCAAAACAAAGTATTAGATTGGAATGACAGAATTGAGGCTACAAAGGGAAGTGTGGAATAAGCTGTAAAATTAAACCATGATGAAGTTTATTTAAGTAAAAATAATATTATTGTGTCATGCGTAATATGGCAAAATTATACCTTAAATATATAAATATTTACCCACAAAGCTGCACATTAATTTTTAAAAACGTACAGAGGTGCAAGAAGAAATACATTTATCAAATATAGTTTGATCATTTTTTAGGACTCTCTCAGACATGAACATATGTAGCAGCAGAAATCATCAAGGGTGTGCCTGAACTCATATATGCCATCAATAAACTGGATACAAGGAAAATCTATAGATTTCATCTAGCAATCTATGTGATACATAGTCTTCTCCAGATTGTATAAAACAGTAGATAGGCCACAGGGATCATAAGACATGTCTTCATCAACTTAAAATAATAGAAACCATATAATACTTTCTTTCAGAGCAAACTGCAACTAAAGTAGAAATAACAGAACAATAACTGAAATTCTAAAATATCTAGAGACTCTTCTAAATTACATTTAGCTTTAGACAAATTTCTCACTACAACACACTTCTAACTAAAATAGAAGAACCAGGCAATAAATATCAAGAGAAAATTAAAAATGTTTTGAACTCCAAAATTACTTTGAAATATTTAACTAAAATGTAAACATCACTAATGTAAATTTATGGTGCATAAGAAGAAGTGATAGGTGAGAAATTTATAGCATAATTATTAAGAGACATTTATGTATATGGAAATATCAATAGTCTAAATTTTCAACATCCTAAATTATCACAGGTAGAGAAATTTTCTTTACAATGCAAAGAACAGTAGAGATTATTAATCGATAAAATCAAAACAGGATATTGATGAAGTCACAGTCCTCCCGTTGTTCATCGATTTGCTTGAGCGGGCCCAGTAACATCTCCATCGTGAGACTTATTGTTACAGTGTTTGGCATATCGAATACGTCACGGGGAGCTTGCCAGGCTCTGCCGTGCGGGCGAGATACTCTCAGTAGCTTGCCAGGCTCTCCGAGAGGGGCGGAGGAATCGAACTCGGGTCGGCCATGTTGGCTGCTTGCAAGGCAAAAGCCCTACAGCTGTGCTATCGCTCCAGCCCATTGATGAAGTAATTAATAAAATCTAAACATAATTCTTTTAAAAGATGACTTTACAAAGCTTCTCTACAGGATAATAAGATGGGGGGGAAGGACACAAACTACTAGTATCAGAGATATGACAACTGATGGCGGGAGGGAAACTGGGGATAGTGATGATGGGAATGTACACTGGTGGAGAGATGGGTGATGGAAAATCACATGACAGCTTTGTAACTGCATATCTCATAATGATTCAATTAAAAAAAGGTATGACAACAAGTCCATTGGAAAGGAAAACCAATAAAGAAATGTCAAGTGCTGCTTTATGTCCATGTTTATAATATAGCTTAAATGAATCACATACTTAAAATACATAATCTGCCAAGATCTGCACATAATAGAATATATATAGGTCATTTCTGCAAAAAAGCTAAATCAATAATAATATTACTGAACATAAAAAATTAGGTCCAGATCAAGATACAGATAAAACATAAAACATTTAAAGATTTAATTATATCACTTTTATATTCTGTACATGTTAGAAACAAATTAAACATATCCTAATTCACAATATAGCTTTAGCACTACTACTAAAACCACAAATCATAAAGTGAACTACAAATCTCTCATGAGCACAGATATAAATTACTAACAAATTATTAAATAATTGATCAAAAATTATAAGAATTACCATTCCATGACCAAATGAGATTTATTCCACATAGATAAATAGTTCAATATTTAAAACCTAATTAATGTTACCTATCATATCAACAAACTAAAATATAAAACTTTCATAATTATCTTAGTCTATATGGGAAAAGCATTTAAAATATGCAACACCTATTTATTGATTAAAAACAAAAATCTCAGTTAACAAGGGACAAAAATTTCTCAACTTGACAGAGACTATCTCCAAAAAAAAAAAATCTAACAAGTATCACCTATTACAACTATCATGACTTTTAATGGTAAGAGATTAAAAACTTTCTCACTAAGATCAGGCATAAGTCAAGGAAATCTCCTCTAGCTGTCCTTTTCAATATGGTAGTGAAAATCTTTCCTAGAGCAAGGAGGTAATATAAGGCAATTAAGGGTATATAGATTACAGAGGATACATAAAACTGTCTTTATTCACAGATGACATGATCATTTATGTAGAAAATTTGAAGCTTCAAACAAGTAAACTTGGAACTAGTTAAAAATTATAACAGATGGCAGTATGCAAAGTTAATATGCAAAGTTAATTACTATACAACAACAAGTGGAATTCAAAATTAAAATTCAAAATTCACATTAACATCCCCAAATGAAATTCTTAGGTATATATCTATCAAAATATGTATGAGAGCTACATGAGAAAAAATAGAACTTAGATGAACTTAAAGGAAATATGCTTGGTGAATGAGTCTTATATAAAAATATTGTTATAATATTACTTACATGTGGAGTTAAATAATTCAAAAATACAGAGAACAGATGGAAACAGATAGGGTTACTGTAGAGAAAGTAAATGGGGGTGAGAAAAATGGGTGAAGGTAATCAAAGGGTCTAAGCCTCCAGTAATAAGAAATTTTGTAAATAAATAGAGTGATAACGGTAGTTAATAACACTTCAATTATTTGAAAGTTTATAACCGAGCAGATTGTAAAAATTTCTTATCACAAAACATAGCACTTTAAAAGAAAGAAAAAATGCTAAGATATTATAGAATTGAAAACAAAAATATTGTGAGCATATATTTAATAATAATTTTCTTCTTTGTCCTGAACTTTTCTGAAATACATGGTAAAACACAAATATCAGAACCACTTGGACCCAGGTCAAGATGAATTAACTAGAAAATTTTTCCAAACATTTAAAGAGGACCTATTGCCAGTTCTTCTCAAGCTTTTCCAGAAAACTGAAGAAACAGAAACTATCCCAAACAGTTTCTATGAAGCCCATATCTCTCTAATACCAAAAGGAAACAAAGACACCACAAGAAAAGAAAACTATAGGCCGATATTCATGAAGACGGATGCAAAGATTCTCAACAAAATACTAGCAAATAGAATTCAACAACTCATCAAAAGGTCATACACCATGACCAAGTGGGATTCATCCCGTGGATGAAAAGATGGTTTAACATATGGAAATCAACTAATATAATCTATCATATCAACAAAAGAAAAGATAAAAACCATATGATCATACCAATAGATGCAGAGAAAGCATTTAACAAGGTCCAACACCCGTTTATGATGAAAACACTCGCCAAAATGGGTATAGAGGGGACTTTCCTCAATATAATTAACGCCATCTACCACAAGCCTATGGCAACCACCATCCTCAATAGGGAAAGCTAAGAGCCTTCCCTCTAAGATAGGGATGAAACAAGGATGCCCACTCTCTCCACTGCTGTTCAGTATAATACTGGAAGTACTTGCAATAGTGGTTAGGCAAGACAAAGATATTAAGGGCATTCAGGTAGGAATGGAAGAGATTAATCTCTCACTATTCACAGATTATATGATACTATATGTACGAACTTATGTTCATTGCTGCACTGTTCACAATAGCCTATATTTGGAAAAAACCCAAGTGCCCGAGAACAGATGACTGGTTAAAGAAACTATGGTACATCTGTACAGTGGAATACTAAGCAGCTGTTAGAAAAGATGAAGTCATGAAATTTACATACAAGTGGTACTACATGGAAAGTATCACGCTAAGTGAAATGAGTCAGAAAGAGAGGGACAGACATAGAAAGACTACACTCATCTGGGGAATATAAAGTAACAGAATGGGAGGCAGACACCCAAGAATAGTTGAGATAAGTACCAAGAGTTCTGCTCCACAGCTTGGAAGCCAACAGCACATGCTGGGGTGTAGGATGACATTGTTTGTCCTTTCTCCCTTCCTCCACAAGGAGCTTAGGTTTATCAGCTTACACCCATTACAGTGCTCCTGAGGCACTTCCATTCCATTGTTTTTATCTGTAAATTCTTCCCTATGCTCTACTCCCCAACCAGTTAATCAGCTTTCCCTCTAATCAGACTCTGTTCAGATTCCTCAGAAATCTATGATTTTATATGTATGAGTGAAATATTGCCTTTCTCCTCTCCTTATGTCTTTTGAATAGTTTACCTTAATGCAATATCCTTTTTTATAGATACAGGAAGACCGTTAACATTCTGCTTTGTAACTTAGGATCTAACTGGCTTTGAATATTATTCACTCCCGGGCAAGGCACTTTCTTGACTTAAGCCTCATTTGCCCTTAGTTCCTAACACCCCAAAAGCAGGGTCCCAATGAGGGACTGAATGGACCCAGGGCAAGCGGTGAGCTACCCTGGCATTGAAATGGCCAGGCCAAAGTGCCACAATTCTTAGCTATAAGTTAAGAGTTGATCATAGACAAATGCTGTCATGATCCAAAAGTAACAACGAGACTAGGATCCTGCTAGGGGTAGGAAAGATTACCTGAGCACTGTAGTCTGAGATCGAGAAGGCCCTAGGAGGGCAATTCTATACGTTTAAGGTATTTCTTACTGTATACATACAAAATGGTTTATATTATATATGCTTATATGTTTGTTAGACAAGGAGCGGAGAAACACACCCAGGGGAATCTGCTCTAGGGTAGATTGATCTGATAATGAGGATCTGTCCTAGGAGCGGATATCCACAAGGGAAAGAATTCTACCCCTACTGATTGTGATCACACCTATGTGTAATTGTTACCCAAACCCCTCATGCTTTGGGATTTAACTAGACTGTAAGAGTGGGCTGGGAGATGAGGATCAGAATCGAAACTCCAGAGAAGGAGGATGAAGGGAGATTGAGAAGGAGAATGAAGTAGCATGGGGGAGGAAGAAGCAGAGGAGGCAAAGGAGAGAAACAGGAGTGGATGGAGAGAGGAATAGAATAAACTGCAACTAAGACCAACCGGCCTGGCCCTCATTCCTTCCCTTGCCTGCCTATCACCATCAATATCCCCAGGGTGGGGGGAAGTGGCGTGAGACTACCGAACATAGGAGGTGGGAAAGATAGAGCCAACGCCGCTGCTGTGTCCTTTTTGAGTTTACACACTGGGGGGAAAAGAAGCTGAAATAGAGAAGGGGACACCAAATAAAGGATGTTTGGAGGACTCATTTTGGATGCGAGATGAGTGCTGAACATAGACTATAGACAAACACGATGGCCACTCAATACCTCTGTTGCAAACTACAACACCCTAAAGGAAAGAGTAAGCAAAAGGGAATGCCCTGCCACACAGGCAGGGTGAGATGGGGGCTGGCAGGGCTACTGGGATCATTGGTGGTGAAGAATGGGCACTGGTAGAGGGATGTGTACTTGATCATTGTATAACTGAAACCCAAGCATGAAAGTTTTTAAGTGTACAACTGTACTTCATGGTGTTTCACTAATATCACTGTATCACTGTCATCCTGTTGTTCATCTATTTCCTCGAGCAGGCACCAGTAACATCTCCTTCGTCGTAGCCGTGAGCACGTTAGAGGCTCTTTCAGGGTCAGGGGAATGAGACCCATCATTGTTACTGGGTTTTGGCATATCGAATACGCCACAGGGAGTTTTCCAGACTCTGCTGTGCAGGCAGGATATTCTCAGTAGCCTTCCGGGTTCTCCAAGAGTAAGAACTAGATAATAAGAGGTCGTGCGGCCATGAATGCAGTTGGTGTGTATAATTCCTACCTACTGGAAGATGGGGGATCTTGGTGGAGGAGGCCCAGTTTTGATCCGAGCAGGCTTGGATATCTCAGCCCCAGGCCCCGCATACCTGCATTCCTCTCCGGTTCCTTCATGCGTGAGGCTCATCTAAACATGTGGAGTGTTGTCTTAAGCATGGCTGTGGCTGGTTCTGGAGGTCTTCGGCTGCTGGGGCTCTGCTGGGGTCGGGAGGTTAACTCAACCCAGACTCCTCCAAGGGATCCCTGTGAGGACAGCCAGCTGTGGGGGCAGCCATAAATACCTCTGGAACCAGCCACAGCCATGCTTAAAACCACACTCCACACGTTCATACGAGCTTCACGCATGAAGGAATTGGTAGAGGAACCCAGGCGTGTGGGACCCAGGGCTGAGATCTCCATGTCTGCTTAGATGGTTACTGGGCCTCCTCCACCCAGATCCCTCATCTTCCAGTAGGTAGGCATTTCACTAATGAAAAAAAAAAAACACTTGGAGCTAAACACTGACATGAACATTACAGACAATGGAAATAATCAACTTTACTAGATAAAGCAATTAAGATTGCTGGAAACATCATTGACACTGCTAGAGTGTGAATCATTAAGTTTGAGTGGAAGTCGGTTCTGTCAAGGAGAACTGAGCACTCTGGGGGATGGAGAGATAGCACAGTGGGTAGGACGTTTCCCTTGCATGTGGCCAACATGGGGTTCATTCCCAGCAACCCACACAGTCCCCCCAAGCACAGCCAGGAGTGATTACTGAGCACAGAAGACAGAGTCCAGAAAAAGCCCTACTAAGCATAGCTGGGTGGGGACCAAAAACCAAAAAAGAAAGTAAGAAAAAAAAGAAAGGAGAATAATAAAAAGGAAGGAAGGAAGAAAGGAAGGAAGGAAGGAAGGAAGGAAGGAAGGAAGGAAGGAAGGAAGGAAGGAGTAAAAGAAAATTTAGCACACTGCATTAAGTCCTCCATTTCTACTAGTTGAAACTTTTTTCCCAGTTTTGTTTTGTTTTATTGTTATATTTATTTATTTGAAATGGGGGTGGGGGAGATTAAAGCTGGAAGTTCTTGGGGCTTATTCCTGTCTCTGTGTTCAGGTGCTCAGGAACAATTCCTAGTGGTGCTCAGGAGACCATTGGGGTATTAGGCCACTGTAGTATTGCTCTGGCCCCCAGCTAATACATTTGAATTACATCAACAAACAAGTCCATCCTGTAATAGAAAACATCACATGGTAGAAAATGCATTTTTGAAGTTTATGTTTGGGTTAAATAATACCATCATATATTGGCCCTTGAAATTCCCATTTGGGTTAAATAACATCATCATATATAGACCCTTGAAGCTCTTATTTGAGTTGAATAACATCATCACATATTGATCATAGAATAAACCATTTAACCTCTGAAATACAAAGATTTCATCTGCAAAGTTAATTTCAGATTATTGAAAAATATGTGAATAATAAATGAGATATTTTGAATACATAAATGACCAGGCATAAAGTAAGGATTAAATGTATAATGAAAAGATATACATTGTAAAATTGAATTTCTGAATTTTTGTATGACAAATCAGTAGATTATCATTCCAAAATTGCAATGTCATTAATGTTTTTAATCATTTATTATTGTTCTATAATATTCTATAAGATCCATATACTCATTCCTTTCAACACCTCCCACTCTTCCCTGATAACCACCAGAGTTTCGCTCAAGTCTAGCTGTTAATGCTGCTTCCCCCATAAGCAAATGAAATACCATTTGTTATTCCCTAGTCATTCAAGTTAGTATAATCACCTCAAAATCATCTTATCTCAAAAGGTATAATAATATCTATTTGAAATAGCAGAGTAGAACCTATTCAGTCATCTGATGTTGGGTTAGTTTGATATTCTGGCTATTGTGACTAAAACTGCTCTGAACGTAAGGGAGCAAAGATATTTTTGAATTAATATTTTCATATCCTGGGGATAAATGACTGTGAGTTTGTCCAAGACACCATTCTTTCTCAATTTTAAGTCCTTGGTTTTTGGGGGAGTACATTCACCTGTATTAGGATCTACTCCTCCTGGCTCTGCTCTCTATTATCACTCCTGGCAAGATTCGAGGACTATATTAGTTGCTGAATATTGAACCCAACACCAATGTCTGCGTTTCCCTCTGCCACCCCCATCCTGTCTCTATGGCAGGCACATTTTCTCTTTCTCTTTCTTTTATGGTTTGCAATACAGGTACTGAGAAGTTAACTGTTTGTTTCTTTACCTATTTTCAGCACACAGTTTTTATCCAGAGTGATCATTTCTAACTATCTTTCTTAGTGGTCCCTTCTCTATCCCAACTACCTTCACCCCAGCACTTGAGGCAGACTTCCAACCACAGACCAACCCTTCTGGCCCTTTTTTCTACTGTCCTTGGGAATTAGTCTATATTATGTATTTTTATATCCCACAAATGAGTCTCCAATCATCCTATGTCTGTTCCTCTCCTTTTGACTCTTCACTCAGCATGACATTTTCCATGTCTATCTATTTATAAGCAAACTTCATAACTTTTTTTTCCTAATAGCTGTGTTGATGTAGAATAGTTTCTTTAACCAGGCATCTGTTCTCAGCACTCAGGTTGTTTCCAGAAGTTGTATTGCTGGATCTTATGAATGTTCAATTCCTAGCTTTATGAGGAATGCCCATATTGTTTTCCAAAATTGCTGGACCAGATGGCATTTCCTTCATCAATGAAGGAGAATCCCTTTCTCCACACATCAACTCCAGCACTAGTTGCTTTTGTTCTTTTTGATGTGTGCCAGACACCATGGTATGAGATGATATCTCATTGTTGTTTAAATTTGAATCTTCATTATGATTAGATAGAGCACTTTTTCATGTGCCTTTTGGTCATTTGTATCTCTTCTTTGAGGTACATTTCTTCTTCCCATGTTTTGACTGGGTTGGATGTTTTTTCCTTGTAAAGTTTTATCAGTGTTTTATCACTGTCACTGTCACTGTCCTCCCATTGTTCATCGATTTGCTCGAACAGGCCCAGTAACGTTTCCATTGGAGACTTTGTTGTTACTGTGTTTGGCATATCGAATACATCCCGGGGAGCTTGCCAGGCTCTGCCGTGCGGGCGAGATACTCTTGGTAGCTTGCCGGGCTCTCCGAGAGGGGAGGAGAAATCTAACTCGGGTCGGCCATGTTGACTGCGTGCAAGGCAAACACCCTACCGCTGTGCTATAAATAAACCCTTTATAAGATGAGTATTGAGTAGCACTGTAGCACTGTAGCACTGTCCTCCCATTGTTCATTGATTTGCTCTAGCGGGCACCAGTAACATACCCATTGTGAGACTTATTGTTACTGTTTTTGGCATAATGAATATGTCACGGGTAAGTTGCCAGGCTTTGCCTGGTGGGCAGCATACTCTCAGTAGGTTGCCGGGCTCTCTGAGAGGAACGAAAGAATCCAACACGGGTGGGCCGCATGCAAGGCATACACCCTACACACTGTGCTATAGCTCCAGCTTGGGGTATTGGGTAAATAATATTTTCAGTCTGTGGGTTATCTTTGCATCTTGGTCACCATTTTGAGGTGTAGAAGCTACTAAGTTTAATGTGGTCCCATTTGTTTATTTTGCTTCTACTTGCTTGGTCAATGTTTCATCTTTGAAGATTCCTTTAGCTTCAATGTCATGGAGGGTTCAGTCTACATTTTCCTCCATGTATCTTATGAATTCAGGTCTGATACTGATATTTCATCCATTTTGATATGACTTTTGTGCCTGGTGTTAGAGATCTGAGTTCTTTTTTTTTCTTTTTTGCATGTAGTGGTCCAGTTTTCCTCGCACTGCTTTGTTGAGGTGTTGAAGTGGAGTTCCTTGCTCCACTTCACGTTACTTATTCCTACTTCAGGAAATAGTAGAGGTATGCATCTTTAAAACTCCCTTAGTTCTTTGAACTTGCTTTTCAGAGAATATAAATATGATTAATTGTAATTGTATTTTAAAGAATATTTTCTCACAAGTGAACAGATCATGAGGGATAGAGAACATTTTAAATCATATATTTGATAAAGTATTACATATATATATATAATATAAAACCAACTGAAGACCTAAAACAAAATCCAATTAAAGATAAACAAGCAATTTGAAAATATACTTCTCACAATAAAATACAGAAGTACCCCAAAAGCATATGAAAATTATGTTCAACTTCATCTCTTGGAAATGAAAACAGAAAAACAAATGAATAATAACAAAAACAGAAAAACCCCAGTGAGTTATATCTTATTCATTAAGATAGCAAATACACAAGGAATAAAGAATATCCAAAGTTGGCAAAGATGTTCAAATCTTATACACAGCTATAAATATCAAATAATTTGGCAATATTAGAAAACAGTTTGGCAGTTATCTAGAGTTATTAATAAAGAATAACTCAATTATCTAGCAATTCCAGTTATAAATACATATATGAGAGAACTGAAGATGTGTCCATAAAAAAATCTGCACAAAAACGTTCACAAAAAGAATAATCTTAGTAAAAACGGTGAAAATAGCTAAAGTAAGAATTGGCAATCAAATACATTTTTAAAAATTGTATAATCAGATATACTATTCAGTCATAACGTACTGATACATGCTATAACATGTATGATCTTAAAACATTATATTAAATGAAAGAAGTCAGACTTGACCATATATTGTGTGATTCCATTTATATAAAATATCAGAAAGGTCAAACCCACAGAGATAAAAATTATATTAGTTGCTGCCAGGTCCTGGAGGAGAACAAATGTGTAATAACTATTAATGTTTATGAGAGTTCTTATAAGGTGTTAAAATATTCTGGTTACATAATTAATGATTTTTGCACAATTATTTCTATTTTTGATTTCTATGGTGCAAAAGCATGGATTTTATTGCATATAAATTACATTTTATTAAAATAGTACTATGAATATCAATAAATGTCTTTTTAAGTTTCAAATTTACTCTTTAATGCCTGCATTTTTCTCTCAGTTTCTGATATTTGAAAGTTTAGAGTTAGAGTTTTCCTAGTTATTCAAGTTCAAAGTGTTTTAAGTTAGCAAGTCACTTTTAGGTAGATATACAGATTCCTCACTATCAAAAAATTAACAAACTATTTCCAGCATTATTTAACACTATGCAGATCAACCATCCCTGGAAAGTTCCATTATACCTTCCTAAATATACACTAAGCTACACTGATTTTCATCAAGATAATTTTATTTTATTCAAAAACTAGTATTTGAAATTTTTCAGAGACTAGAGAAAAGGTACACACAGCACCTGCTGATTCTATCCCCTGTGCCACATATGGTTTCCTGAGCCCCAAGTCAGGAGAAGCCAAGTACACATGAACATGGGCTAAAACCCTCTTCCTCCTCAAACTAAAATTAATTATTCAGTCAAAAACATTTCTTTTATATCACTTCACATGTACCACTAATAAAAGAGCTATGAAAAATAAAAGTTCAATTAAAATATTTAAATTATTCTTTTTCTCAGAATAATCCAGTCAGGAAGACAGTAATATTATTTCTATAGAGTAATAATTTCATCAATTTCTAAAGGCCATGATTATTTTCCTCTACCATAAATTTCGCATCTATTTCACACAGGCCCACTGGGAAAATGACTGGTATGAAAGGCAACAGAAATATGAATTTTCTAGAACATGTTTCAGTCAATATTTTCCTTCAAGCTCTTTCTTGTTCCTTTGCAAATTTGGAGTGCAAATCATTTTCTAGTCAAATTTAAAAGCTCTTTTTTTATTATTTTTTTTTGCTTTGTTCAGGGACCACATTTGATTGTTCTCAGCGCTTACTCCTGGCACTGTGCCCAGAGATCACTCACGGAAGTGCTTGTGGAACCATATGGGGTGTTGGGGATCACACCCAGGTCAGGCCCATACAAGGCAAGTGTCAATCCAGTGTACTATCTCTTGGCCTCTTCTCTTTATATCTATTGATTGAACAAAGAAATGAGACTCTCTAAGAATCAGTTGTAGTAAAAAAAAAAAAAACACAACAGTTTGTTCCAGCTTGTCAAACTAGTGTAAGAAAACTGGATTATAATTACATTGATTGGCATAGTAAACATTGAAGACAGCCAATTACATTTGTCAATTTCACATGAACAAATAGTAAACAGCTCATCTTATTAATATGTATGATCTTGTCATCCATGTCATATAATTGCCATTGTATTGAAGAACTATTTAAAAATAATATTAATATAAACTCTAAATATTATAAACTTTGTTCCAAGTATTTATATAGCACAATGAATATTAATACTGAGAATAGTTAAAAGAATGGCAGCGCCTATATTACCTTGGGAAACTTTATACACAATAATTTTTATGAAAGTAGAAGCATTTAATATAGTATTAAAATTTTACATGAGGAAATAAAATCTAAAATAATGACATAATTTTCAATATACATCAGCTATTAAAATCAAATTCTTTAACCATATCCTAGACAAGTTGTTCTTTGAAAATAAAAACTATTAGGATGTCTTGATTTTTTCCAGGTCTTAAATTACTAGCCAAGTCTCCTGTCTTATTTCAACAGTTAGAATTTAGTGTCTTTGTGAACAAAGAAAAAAATTCTCCACCTGACCTTTTGAGATTTTTTAAAGACAAAAAGAATTGATTGACTGCCAAAAAGGGATTTAAGTTGACATTACAATTTTAAGGTTCAACAGCTGCATGCTAACATATTTTGGAAAGCATAACATAACATTCCTAATATTGTTTTCCCCTCCATGCTATGTGCCCTTGGGTTAGTCAAGGATAACAGGTGGCAAACTGGTACTTCAGCAACACAAGTACAGAGTGAATGTAACAGAAAATCAAATTCAAGTAAATGAAAAGCACAGTTTAGAATAAAAGTCACAGAATGTTTTTGTAATTATGAAAAGGCTTCTTCCCTACAAAAGTATTATTTTTGATTTGTAAATAATAATTTTATTTTTAAGCTAGTTTAGACCAATGTATGACTTAAAATTGAGATGTTTCACACATGCAAACAAAAGAAAAATTGACTTTTTATGAAAAAAGAAATTTTACAAGTTGGCAACCTTGGGTCCTTTTTTTTTTTTTCTTTTTGGGTCATACCCGGCGATGCACAGGGGTTACTCCTGGCTCATGCACTCAGGAATTACTCCTGGCAGTATTTGGAGGAACATATGGGATGCTGGGAATCAAACCTGGGTCGGCCGCGTGCAAGGCAAACACCCTACACGTGGTGCTACCACTCCAGCCCCAAGGTCCATTTTTCAAAGAGCAAAAGTTAGTGGCTTTAGATGGAAAGTCCACTAACATTGTTTTGGGTCTTTTGAATATAGGATTTGCAATGCTTTTCATTTCTCAGGTTTGCTGATTTATATTATTTATCCTCTATAAGCATCTATGTTTATGATTTTTGTCAAGATAAAAACATATTTAAATGTTTCTATTCAAAATAAACACCGTTTAAATTTTCACAGAGCATACTTTCAAATCTTTTATTTTTACATATAAGTGATGACACACTGGTCAGTCTTTTGAAGAACTGTTACATATTTTGTCGTTCACTTTTAAAGCAGCATGGAAAGAAACTTAAGGTGAAGTAGCACTGTATGCCTAAATTATGAACATTAGTATTATAATAAACTAAGTTACTTCAATACTAATAGAAAATAAAATCTTTAGAACCCACAAACAAAAAAACAAAACCTCTGCTGCTATCAATTAGCCATCTGAGCATGACTGAGATCAGAGAAGACAAAAAGGTATGCAGTCCCTCACAGTAAGTCATATATGGTTTTTACTCCCCCCAAAAATTGCCTTACTTTATATCTATCTTACTTCATATCTATAACTTTAATATAAAATGTAATCACTCACTAAATAACAAGCTGTATGTTTGATCATTTTTCTTAGAATTAAGTTCCTCTCCAAAGAGGCGAAAATATACAAAAAATATACTTATTGCTTTTTATAATCTTAAGTGGTGTAATATAAATGTTACAATTATAAACAATAATGTCTAATAATTTTTTTTATCATAAGATCTCACATTACAGAAGCCATCATTAATGTAGTATAACATTTACATACAAGAAAATTCATAGTCTTATTGTAATAAAATAGAAAGGGATAATTAACTCAGCCCACTGAAAATGGCAAGTCACATGAAAATAGTCACAATACTTAAAATAAATCAGCAAATTCAAGGTATAAATATATACCAATCTCATAAAAGATATGAAAAAAAGATGTTCATCGAAATATTAACAAATGGTATTTTAACTATAGTGGATTAAATTGTGTCTCCTCAAAATTCATGAGGGAATATTTATGAATGTCCCATTTATGTGTGTAACAAAACCGTTTATTTTTCTTTTCTGTTCAAAAAGAGGCTGAGATTGGAATAATGCAGGTACAAGCCAAGGTATACCAAGGACCACAGGGAGCAACTAGTAATTAGAAAGAACCAAAGAATTATTCTTCCTTTGAGCCTTCAGAGAGAATGCCATCCTGCTACCACCTTGCTTTTGAATCTTAATCTACAGAAACTTGAGAGAATTTTTTTAAAAAGCAAAATAATTCTACAGAATCTTTATTAGCACTGTAGCATTGTCCTCCCGTTGTTCATCAATTTGCTTGAGTGGGCACCAGTAATGTCTCACAACAAATTGTGAGACTTGTTGTTACTGTTTTTGGCATATCAAATACATCACGGGTAGCTTGCCAGGCTTTGCCATGCGGGCAAGATACTCTGAGTAGCTTGCTGGCCTCTCTGAGAGGGGTGGAGGAATCGAACCCGGATCCTCTGCATGCAAGGCAAACACCCTACTCACTGTGCAATTGCTCCAGCCCCAACAAGTGAAAATTCTTATATGTGTATCATTTCATCTCTGATATGTCAAAATTTATTATTCACTATATAGTAGTTCCCTTTAGCCTGATGTATCTATCTACTTTTCTCATCCTTTCTGCTAAACACTCATATAGTCTTATTTTTTTTCTTTTTTTGGTTTATTAGTTACTTATTTTGACTTACTAAGCACTATACCCACTAGATTCATTTAATACAAATTACAAAAATTCATCTCTTTTTAGCAGTCAAATAATATTTCATTGTAAACACACATACGCACATATAATCTTTAACCAATCCGTTATCAAGAGGTATATAGATGTTTTCTAGCTCTTGGCTAGTATAAATAAGAATGTAATAAACATGGTAATATACATCCTCTTAGAATTAGCAGCTTTGTAGGAGAAGCAGAGCAGGATAATTAGAAGTTTATTTTTCAAACTTTCCAAGGATACTTCATATTGTTTTCAACAATGACTCTATCTATATTTCTACCTATAAGAACAAGGGTTCCCCACTCTCTGTTTATTCTTAAAATTATTATTAAAACATAATCTGGTATAAACTGGTAAAATAAAAGAAGTTATAGGAGCTGGTAATTTTGTTATTCTTTAGAAATGAACATTTCTGGGGTCACAGTAATAGTACAGCAGTTAGGACATTTGCCTTGTACTCAGCCAACTAGAGTTTTATCCCTGGTGATATTATGGTTCCCCATGCTGACAGAGTTGATCCCTGAGTACAGAGAACCAGGTAGAAGTCCTGAGCACTGCTGAGTGTGGCCCTCCAAACAAAGCAAAACAAACAAAAACAAAAATACTCAAAAAAGAACTGAAAATTTATAATTCTTATGATTAAAGAAAAATATGTTTAAAACACTCTAAAATAATGTTTTATTTTACTGAGAAGCCCCATTATTTCTATTATGTTCCTATACATTTATGAGATTTCAGGATAAACAAGAAAAGTATCTCTACCATAGAATGATTATACAACACTGAAAATTATTAATAATAAAAATAAAAAGTAACAGCAGTTTGGTAAAAGCAATAAAGAATTGCAAGAAGCATAATCATGTTTGGTTCATATAATATTGATTTGGGTTTAGTAGATAGAGATATTTTTCAGGTGGGTATTGAGAAAATTCAATATGAAACAAATGAGACAGAATATACTTAGATACAAGATGGTCAGAACAATTCAAATAATAAAACCTTAGAAGATTTATACTTCATCTAGTACATCTTCCAAAAATTCAATAATCCTTTAAGACATTTCTGACAAGGGGATATTTCATACAACAAAATGATATTCTCTAATCACCTATTATTTGCCAAGGATGCATGACTACATCATCCAGTGAACACCTCACAAGGTGCAAGCTCATTTCTTCAGAAAGTAGTTTTTAGATTCTATATCTCTAATTCCAGAAAGTTTTCATGTTGATATAAAATATTCCTTCTGGAATAATTAAATATACCTTACTCTGTGGCATGTAGTTTCATGTAAAGTATGCTTTATCTGGTGTTGACTTTTTGCCCCTTCTGTGAATTTTAGCAATTTGTTCTATCCTTCTTACCTGAGCATAGTGGATTTTTCCATGTAAATACTACCAGGTATCTGAAAGTCAGACCCCCTACCTTAAATCTCTTCCTTAAATGGCAAAACACTTAATTCTATTTCCTGATTCTGAAAGCCCTTATTATTCAGTCTATTGGTCATATTTTTAAAACAAGTCATAAAATATCCTGGTGCCTTTCTATACTTGGATACGGGTGCTTGAAACTGTTATGTTACAGATGTGCTACTGAGAGTGGCAGCACTAATCAAATCACTGCAGTAAAAATCTTATTAACCAAAGTTGGAAGCAACATCGTGCTTCATATTGCCTATTCAACCAAAATATGAGATTGTTTTTCCCTAATTCATCTCTTAATTATAAGAATTCTTGACCTTAATAGTATAAGTATTGTTTCCCTTTCCATAGGGGCTATAGTTAAGATCCCCAGTAGATGCTTAAAATGATATCAAATCCTAAAAAAAAATTATGCTTAGTCCTATTTTACATACTCTGATAAAGCTTAATTTTGCAATTAGTCTCAATAAGAGATGTGCAACAATACAGATAAGATAGAACTATTATCAAGATATTATAATAGTTATATGAATTTAATTATCTTTAAAATTGCCTTATTTTATATAGTTTTTTGGACCATAACTGACAAGTAACTGAAATAACAAAAAGTCAAGTAAAAGATAATATATTTAAAATACAATAATCTCCACTTAACTAAAATACTTAACTTTGTGCTAGAGCCCGGCAAGCTACCGAGAGTATCTCGCCCACACAGCAGAGCCTGGCAAGCTCCCCATGACATATTCAATATGCCAAACACAGTAACAACAAAGTCTCCAATGGAGACGTTACTGGGCCTGCTCGAGCAAATCGATGATCAACGGGAGGACCTTACTTTACTTTACTTTTTAATTATACTGGGTTGATGTACTATGCCTGAGCTCCTCTGCAGTCTCTGCACCCCTTTAATTGACTTAGAATGCAGTCTAAAACATAACCCTCTATTAATTTATCAAAGTGTTCCATATCCTGCTTGCTGGGCATACTTACTTCCCCATAAATGTGAAGTTGTACACAAAAGTTATGAGCAGGAGATACTAGGGGCTACTTTGCCCATAGAATAAATGCAAACTACTAGTCCTCTCTTAATTCAGATTTCCTTTTTAGAAGTAATCATTTTTATCCCTCTGTTTTGGTGGACCACTAGTCAGGGATGCAGCAAAACTTCATTAAAATCCCTGTGAAATGTCATTGTAGATCTTACAGGATTTAATAACTCTCTGAACTTTAATTCTTCTGTCCAAACAGTATCATTTAGAGATTCACCTTTAGCTAACTTAACAAGATCTTCCCTATCTCCTTCGAAAGTTGATGGTGTAAGGCTTTGCAGTTTCAAGGTCCTCAAGTATTAGTGGTTATAAAGATGGCAATAATGTGATGGTAAAAAGTGGTACTGATACCTCTTTCTACCAAGTTTTATGTAATAGTAAATCTAATGTTCATAAAAGCTATGAGATAATGACTATTGCTCTTTTCATTTTACAAGATACTGCATGTAAGTGGTAGAGTTAGAACAGATTATGAGCTGGTGTAGCAATATCCCAGTTGTTCATAGGCTATACCCATTCTAATGGCTCAATGTCTAGCCTTACCAGTTAAGAGTGAGAATCAGGGGTCAGAGGCAAAGGCAGAAAAAGAGAGTCAGGGAGTCGTCAGAGCAAGAAGCAGACGAGTGAGAATCGGGCTCCAGAGAGAGAAGCAGAAGGGAATCAGAGAAGAATGGAGAGGATAATGGAATAAACTGACCCACTTTCCTTCCTTCGCCAGCTCATCACCAACAGCCATCTGGATGCAGTCCATACACAGCGGTTAGAGAGCATCGAAATTGGGCAGCGAGAGAGAGCTGCCTAGAGAGCCCATAAGAACACATCATCCCTTCCTTGCACAACTATATCTTTTACAAATTACAGATTATCTATTTTAGTGGCATAAAGTTTTCTTTTTACAAAAATCTCTTATGATATTTTACTTTTATGAGATGTCTATTATAAATCTTCCCCTTTATTTTCTGAAGCAATTTGTTATAGCTTTATCTGGTTTTTTGTGAATATAGCTAGGGGTTTGTCAATATTGTTTACTCTTTCAAAGAACAAGCTTGTTTTCATTAATATTTTGTATTGCTCTCTTAATTTTTGTTATTTATTTCTACTTGTTTTAATTTGTTTTCCTTTTGCTTAGAGTTTCTCTTATTTTCTCTCAAGTGTCTGTATATTTGAAGTTATATTGCTTATTTGATCCTTATTTGACGTTAGGTTACTTATTTGATCCTTTTTGATTATTTTAAAACGTCATCATGGAGGCCTTTATTGCTATGACTTTACTTTTTAATACTATATTTTCTACGTCCATAGGTTCTTGGAGAGCATAACTGCATTCTCGTTCATTTTGAAGAATACTTCCTCTTATTCTGGGATGGAGTGATAGCACAGAGGGTAGGGCATTTGTCTTGCTCATAGCCAGCCCAGGTTCAATTAATCCGACCCTCTTGGAGAGCCCGGAAAGCTATCAAAAGTATCCCGCCTGCACAGCAGAGCCTGGCAAGCTCCCCATGGCATATTCCATATGCCAAACACAGTAACAAGTCTCACAATGAAGACGTTACTGGTGCCGGCTCAAACAAATTGATGAGCAATGGGAGGAGAGTGCTACAGTGCTAGAAAACGAGTTACTACAAAAATTGAATATAACTATTATGAGGTGCTAAGATTTGAGCCTCGGCTGCCCAACTTGAACTCTTTTTTATTATTATTATTATTAGTGAAACACCATGAGGTACAGTTGTAGATTTACAATTTTTTGTGCTTGAGTTTTGATTATACAATGATCAAATACCCATCCCTCCACCAGTGCCCATTTTCCACCACCATGGATAATATCCCTCCTACCCCCATCCCTCCATCCCACCCTGCCTCTGTGGCAGGGCAATCCCCTGTGTTCTCTCTCTCCTTTTGGGTGTTGTGGTCTGCAAAAGAGGCTTTGAGTGGCAAACATGTTCAGTCCATAGTCTACTTTCAACATGCATCTCCCCTCCTGGGAGGAACCTCCAAACACCCTTTATTTGGTGCTCCCTTCTCTATCTGAGCTGCCCTTTCCCCTACAATGCCTGGCTGGCCTCTAAGATATGGAGTAATCCTCCTGGTGCTAATCTCAGCTATTCTTGGGTATTAATCTCACATTTTGTTACTTTATATTCCCCAGATGAAAGCAATCTTTCTATGTCTATTCCTCTCTTTCTGACTCATTTCGCTTAGCATGATACTTTCCACGTTGTACCACTTGTATATAAATTTCATGACTTCATCTTTTCTAACAGCTACATAGTACTCCATTGTGTAGATGTACCAAAGTTTCTTTAACCAGTCATCTGTTCTTGGGCATTCAGGTTTCTTCCAGTTTCTGGCTATTGTAAAGGGTGCTGCAATGAACAAACAAGTGCAGATGTCACTTCGATTATACATTTTTGCCTCTCTGGGATATATTCCCAAGAGTGGTATTGCTGGGTCAAATGGGAGCTCAATTTCTAATTTTTTGAGAATCGTCCATACTCTTTTCCAGAAAGGCTGAACCAGTCGACATTCCCACCAACAGTGAAACAGTGTCCCTTTCTCGCCACATCCGCGCCAGCATCGGTTGCTTTTGTTCTTTTGAATGTGGGCCAGTCTCTGAGGTGTGAGATGGTATCTCATTGTGGTTTTGATCTGCATCTCCCTGATAATTAATGGTATAGAACATTTTCTCATGTGCTTTTTTGCCATTTGGATTTCTTCTTTGAGAATGTTTAGTTTCTGTTCATTTCATTGCCCCATTTTTTGATGGGGTTGGATGTTTTCTTCTTGTGGAGTTCAACCAGTATTTTGCATATTCTTGATATCAACCGCTTGTCAGATGTGTATTCGGCGAATATCCTTTCCCATTCTGTAGACTGTCTTTGTATTTTGGTCACTGTTTCTTTTGAGGTGCAGAAGCTTCTTAGTTTAAGATAGTCCCATTTATCTATCTCTGTTTTCACTTGCTCGGCCAGTGGCGTGGCATCTTTGAAAATACCATTAGCTTCAATGTCATGGAGGGTTTTGCCAACTTTGTCTTCAATGTACCTTATGGTTTCTGGTCTGATGTTGAGGTCTTTAATCCATTTAGATCTTACTTTTGTACATGGTGTTAGGCAGAGTTCTGAGCCCATTTTTTACATGTAGCCATCCAGTGATGCCAGCACAATTTGTTAAAGAGGCTTTCCTTACTCCACTTCACATTACTTGCACCTTTACCAAAGATTAGATGATCATATGATTGAGGGGAGATGTCAGTGTATTCAACCCTGTTCCATTGGTCTGCAGTTCTGCCTTTGTTCCAATACCATGCTGTTTTAATTATTACTGCTTTGTAGTAGAGTTTGAAGTTAGGGAGGTTGATTCCTTCCATTTTCTTTTTCCCAAGAATTGCTTAAGCTATTCGTGGGGGCTTATTGTTCCATATAAATTTCAGGGGTGTTTGCTTCATTTCTTTTTTTTTAAATAATTTATTTATTGAATCACTGTGGGAAAAGTTACAAAGCTTTCAGGTTTAGGTCTCAGACATGCAAATATCAAACACCTTTCCCTTTACCAATACTTATTTTTTTACCACAAAGAACCCCAATAAAACCCCACCCCCCACCCCTCCCAATGCCTGCGAGGCAGATGAATTCTAGTTAACACTCTATCTGTTTTGATTAGATTCATTGTTTCAATAAAAGATGCACCACTATTATTTAGAGTTTACCTCTTCCCCCCAAATCAGACATGCTGAGAAAGCATTGTGAACTGATTCGCTTTCTACAGCTGGGTTCAAGAATTAAATGTTGGTTTTGGATTTCCGCTATTTTGCTAATTAACCCTGGAAGTATTTCTACTGAGAGTCAGATAATTAAGAGATTGGTTTCTGTGCTCTGGAGTCGTGGCCATGCTGGAGAGCTGCTCGTGGGGGGCAACTGGCGGCCTCGGTAGGGCGTAAAGGACGGACCAGAACGACCCCCTTCCCATGTGTTTTTTGTTGCTCCTGCACCCCCGGCTCACACCTGCTCTCCACAAGGCGCCCATGTGGCCTCCATCTTCTTTCCAGAGAGGAGAGGGCGAATGGGGCAACACCCTTTCCCCTCCGGACAGACATGATGGCCTGGATTAATGCATAGTCCGTTCACTTTTCTGCTCCAAGCTGCCAGGTTCTGCATTAAGTCCTTGTGCTTCTGGGGCTGTGGCTGTGCTGGAGAGCCACTCGTGGGGGGCAACTGGTGACCTCGGTAGGGCGTGAAGGACGGACCAGAACGGCCCCCTTCCCATGAGGTTTTTGTCGCCCCCACACCCCCGGCTCACACCTGCTCTCCACAAGGCGCCCATGTGGCCTCCATCTTCTTTCCAGAGAGGAGAGGGCGAATGGGGCAACACCCTTTCCCCTCCGGGCAGACATGATGGCCTGGATTAACGCATAGTCTGTTCACTTTTCTGCTCCAAGCTGCTGGGTTCTGCATTAAGTCCTTGTGCTTCTGGGGCTGTGGCCGTGCTGGAGAGCCGCTCGTGGGGGGGAACTGGTGACCTCGGTAGGGCGTGAAGGACAGACCGGAACGCCCCCCTTCCCATAAGGTTTTTGTCGCCCCCGCACCCCCGGCTCATACCTGCTGTCCACAAGGCTCCCATGCGGCCGCCATCTTTCTTTCCACAGAGGAGAGGGCGAATGGGGCAACACCCTTTCCCCTCCGGACAAACATGATGGCCTGGATTAACGCATAGTCCATTCACTTTTCTGTTCCAAGCTGCTGGGTTCTGCAGCAGTCATTGTGCTTCTGGGTATGGCCGTGCTCCAAACGTAACTCTGATTTTCAGGGAGAAACGTTGGGTGATTTACTTCCCAGTGATCACTTTGTATATACAGAGATGTCGCGCGGCCGCGTAAGTGGCCATGCGGTTTGGAGGAAAAGTCCTAGTTCCCGTATACTCGAGCTATGCTTGTGGAGGCTTCTGGTCACCGGGGTTCCATCTGGGGGAGGCGGGATGAGGTACCTACCCCATCTGGGACTTCCCGGTGATCTCGGCTCTTTTTGGAACCTGGTTTCTTCTCCGGGAGCTGTGGAGCCAGCCCTCCATGTGGTCCTACATCTCACTGTACGGCTGTGTGCTGTAAAGATAGCGCTGGGGGGCGGGCTGTGGGCGTGACTTCCAGAATCAGAGGTTATTTGGGAGCCAGGAAGGTCCCGGCGGTTTGGAGAAAAAGTCCTAGTTCCCGCATACTCGAGCTATGCTTGTGGAGGCTTCTGGTCACCGGGGTTCCATCTGGGGGAGGCATGCTTCATTTCTTTGAAGAATTTCATGGGTATCATTATAGGAATTGCATTGAATTTGTACAAGGATTTCGGTAGTATTGCCATTTTGACAATGTTAAGTCTCCCGACCCATGAGCAGGGGATATCTTTCCATTTCCTCATGTCCTCTTTTATTTCTGAAGTAGCGTTTTGCAGTTTTCTTTGTACAGGTCCTTTACTTCCTTAGTTAAGCTGATTCCTAAGTACTTGATTTTCTGGGGCACAATTGTGAACGGCATTGTTTTTTTTTCATGTTGCTTTCTTCTCTCTCACTGTTTGCATATAGGAAAGCCATGGACTTTTGGGTATTTATTTTATAGCCTGCAACTTTACTATACGAGTCTATTGTTTCTAGGAGTTTTTTGGTGGAGGTTATTGGGTTCTCTAAGTAGAGTATCATATCATCTGCGAATAGTGACAGCTTGATTTCTTCCTTTCCTACCTGAACGCCCTTAATATCTTTTTCTTGCCTAATCGCTATTGCAAGTACTTCCAGTACTATATTGAACAGCAGTGGAGATAGTGGGCATCCTTGTCTCTTCCCTGATCTTAGAGGGAAGGCTCTCAGTTTTTCCCCATTGAGGATGATGCTTGCTGTAGGCTTGTGGTAGATGGCTTTAACTATATTGAGGAAAGTCCCCTCTATATCATTTTGGCTAGGATTTTCATCATAAAGGGGCGCTGGATCTTGTCAAATGCTTTCTCTGCATCTATTGATATGATCATATGCTTTTTATCTTTTCTTTTGTAGATATGATGGATTATGTTGATTGATTTCTGAATGTTAAACCATCCTTGCATCCCTGGGATGAATCCTACTTGGTCATGATGTATGATCTTTTTGATGAGCAGTTGGATTCTATTTGCTAGTAGTTTGTTGAGGATCTTTGCATCTGTGTTCATCAGGAATGTCGGTCTCTAATTCTCTTCTTTGTGGTATCTCTGACTCCTTTTGGGATCAGTATGATATTTGCTTCGTAGAAACTGTTTGGAAGTGTATTTGATATTTCAATTTCATGGAAAAGCTTAAAGAGGATTGGGAGTAAGTGTTCTTTAAAGATTTGGACGAATTCACCAGTGAATCCATCCGGGCCAGAACTTTTGTTCTTGGGGAGACTTTTTATTACCATTTCAATTTCCTTGCTGGTGATAGGTCTGTTCAGGTATTCCAGGTCTTCTTGGTTCAACTTTGGGAGTCTGTAGGATTCTAGGAATTTATCCATTTCCTCGAGGTTTTGATGTTCCGTGGCATAAAGCTTCTCAAAGTACTCCCTGAGGATCCTTTGAATTTCTGTAGTTTCTGTTGTAATGACCCCCTTTTCATTTCTGATTCGGTTTATTAGGGTTTTCTCTCTCCCTTTCTTTGTGAGTTTTACTAGAGGCTTACTGATCTTCTTAATATTCCCGAATAACCAGCTCTTGGTTTCACTGATCTTTCAAATTGTTTTTTGGGTTTCCATCTCGTTAATCTCTGCTCTGAAATTTATTATTTCCTTTCTCCTGTTCGGGTTGTGCTCCTTTTTTTGGTCCTTCTCCAAGCTCTTAAGCTGTGAGGTTAGGTTACTTATGTGTGCTCGCTCCTCCTTCCTGAGGAATACTTGTAGAGCTATAAACTTTCCTCTTAAAACAGCTTTTGCTGTGTCCTATAAGTTTTGGTAACTCGTGTTCTCATTTTCATTCATTTCTAGGAATCTTTTGATTTCCTCTTTGATTTCCTTTCTAAGCCACTCATTGTTCAATAGCGCACTGTTTAATTTCCAGGTGTTTGATTAGTTTTCTGTTTTTGTGTGTGATTTACTTCTAATTTCAGCGCATTATGGTCTGAGAAGATTGTTGATACAATCTCTATCTTCTTAATTTTATGGAGGCATGTTTTGTGGCTCAGCATGTGGTCTATCTTGGAGAATGTTCCATGTACACTTGAGAAGAATTTGTATTCAGCTTTTTGAGGATGAAGTGTCCTGTATATATCTACTAAGTCCCTTTCGTCCATTGTTTCCCTCGGATGAAGTATATCCTTGCTAAGCTTGAGTCTGGTTGATCTATCAAGAGGTGACAAAGCGGTGTTGAAGTCTCCCACTAGTATTGTGTTGCTATTGATTTCTTTTTCCAAATCTATGAGTAGTTGTTTTAAGTAATTTGCTGGTCTCTCATAAGGTGCATATACATTTATTATTGTAAGTTCTTCCTGTTTTACAGATCCTTTGATCAATAAGAAATGGCCTTCACTATATCTTATGACCTTCTTCACTCTGAAATTGATGTTGTCTGATATTAAGATGTCTACACCAGCCTTTTTATGGGAGTTGTTTGCCTGTAGGATTGTTTTCCAGCCTTTGACTCTGCGTCTGTGTTTGCTTTGACTGTTGAGATGTGTTTCTTGCAGGCAGCAGAATGTTGGGTTCAATTTTCTAATCCATCCTGCCACTCTATGTCTTTTAATTGGTGTGTTTAGCCCACTGACATTGAGAGAGATTATTGTTATGGGATTTTGTCCCATTGTTCTGTTGAAATTTGGTGTATTTGAGGGGCCTGTCTTGCCTTAAAGTAGCCCATTTAGTTGTTCTTGTAATCATGTTTTTGAGTCTATGAAGTTCCTGAGCTGTTGTTTGCCTGTAAAACTGTGTGTTGTTCCTTCTATTATGAATGAGAGTCTCGCTGGGTAACGTATTTTCGGAGAGGCATTTATTTCATTGAGTTTTTTCACTATGTCCCACCACTGTTTTTCGGGCCATAAGGGTTTCATCAGAAAAATCAGCTGTGAGTTTTAAGGATGCTCCTTTGTAAGAGATTTCTTTCTTCGATCTTGATGCTTTAAGAATTTTGTCTCTGTTTAAAGTTTTGGTCATTTTGATCAGAATGTGTCTTGGGGTATTTTTATTCGGATTTCTTCTAGCTGGTACCCTTCGGGCCTCCTGAATGTGGTCACAAGTTTTCTTTAGCTCTGGAAACATTGTAGCAATGATGTCTTTGACAGTTTCTTCTTCATCAAGGTTTTCTTCCTGTCCCTCTGGGACTCCAATAAATCTTATGTTACCCCTCTTGCCTTCGTCAGGATCTTCTCTTGCCATCTGTTCCTGAATTGTGAGTCTCTTTTCCATTTTCTGCTCTTTCCTGGAGAGTCTCTGAACTTCATCTTCGAGCTCACTGATTCTGTTCTCAGCAGTTGTTACTCTGCTGCTGAGGCCTTCCACTGTTTTTTTCAATTCGCCTGCCAGGTTTTTCAGGTCTGACATTTCCGATTGCATTTTCCTCATTTCTGCCTTCAAATCCTCTTGTCTTTTATTGGCATTGCTTTCCATTCTTTCTTTTAGTTCCCTAAGCATCCTAAGTAGCTCCCTTCTGAATTCCTTGTCAGAGAGGTTGTCTTACACTACAGTAATGTTGATGTCTTCTGGGCTAGCCTCTTCAATAAGAAAGTTTGGTGGGCTTTTGCGTTGCTTTACCATTGTGAGAAGTGTGGTTTAGTCCCTCATGTTCACTGTTAGTATTCTGCTTGATATGCAGTGTGAGTTGAGATATGCTTATGGGTTATTGGCTACTGTGTTTCTATTGACTGAGCTTAAATAGAGAAGATTCCATCAAAGAAGGTGGCTTATGATTCCTAGGGCATATGTAGTGGGAGAATATTTCGCGGCCATTTTAGCGGCCACAGCTCCGGTAAGGGTGTCTGTGCTGGTCCTGCACAGATCAGGGGAAAAAACCGGCTCTTCTATGAGATCGAGCTAGCTGCGCATGCCCAGAGAGAGTCCCAAGCCTTGGGGGCGGGCTGTACCTGGTTGGAATGAGAAGAGGGTACCCGGAGACGTTCAGCTTTGTTGCCGAGACCAACCTGAACTCTTAACCAAATTCTCTTAGTTCTTCTTAAGGGGTGAATGAAAGTACAAATAATCCACTCTCAATCAGATATTCCCTGCTTTCATGATACTAAGCATTATATATAGGTGTGTATATATATCAGAGGATATGAAACTAAATTTAAAATTTCTTTCATATAACGTTCAAAAAGAATGATGTTGAATATATCATATAAAATGCCCTAGAGTTACATGAGATATTGGGCATGTATGCTGGATATATTTTTAAATGACATACAGATCTACAAAAGATCAGTACTATATAGGATCATCTCTCTGGTCAATTATACCTAAATTTTTCCAGTTTATTCAGGACAAAAGCAAAAGCTGAGGTGAAAGTAAAACAGTCTTTGAAATGAGATTAATTATAATTCCAATTCTCAGTCTCAGGTTTGATGTTAAGCAAATGACTAGATATTATCTCTGGGCCTCAGATTCACATTTATACAGCAGGCATGAAATTACCCCCGGCTCAGACTGTGGTAAAGCAATATGAAATAATATATGTAATGTACTTAGAATGATTTCTGTTACATAGTTTAGTACTAGATATGCATTATTATAAATACTGGTATTCTGGAATTGTGAATTCTAAAAGAGGAACAAGATACATCTTCCAGGATAAATTGTACCTGGTGATTTGGAGAAAATAATATTTATACATTGATACAATTATTTATCACATCAAAAAGAAACATCTGCCTGTTTAAGACAAAATGGGAGACTTAGCAGTTCTTTTGTGAGGCAAATCTCTTCTACAGGAATACCTCAATAGAAATATTTGAGAAGTACTGGTGTGAGAATTCTCCAGCTGAGCAGTTTAGTACCACTCTCAAAAACAGAAATAACTTCTTCAGTCTTAGAGAAAAAAAACTACAAAGAATAATAAATTAAGTTATGTAATTTTAAAACTTTTTATGGCAGAGAGTGCCAGAAGACAATTCTACATGGGTCTCATATTTCTGTATGCTTTGGGAACAGAGGCACTGATAAGCTTTTCAAATTATCTTTTCAAGGATGTTTATTTAGCAGCAGCCTTGGGAAATACAGCTAGGGAAGGTTTGTTTCCTGTCCAACATAATAAAGATAATGTCTCACTCCAAGCAAATACTGGACAGACTTTCTTGCTAGCTATTATGAAATATTTGGATTTTCTTAGTCTTGTGTTTCTATCATCTAATACAAGCACTGAATGTGTAAATAATCCCTTGGTCCTTGTCATGCTGTCCTATGGGAACTGGGGTTTGGAAAAACCGTTTAGGAAATGCTGACATTCTATATACTACTATCCCTGAGTAAAACTATACATTAATCTGGTCAGAAGTCTAATATCGTCTGCCACCAATCATGAGACTCTGGACTAATTTATTAGCTTACAAATAGGGTAAAAATCCAGATCTTTCCCAGTTATTGATACTTAGCTTGCTCTCTCAGGTGTGTGACTCCCTGGCTGTTGGCCCACTTCCCAGCCCTCCACCCAGACCCGAACCCTCCCAGCATTCCAAACTGGTAGCTTTCCCCCAGCCCGCACCTCCATCACCACCGGCTTGCTCTCTCAGCACTCCACAGGCTCCCTAAACCAGCAAGAGTGAAATACTCATAGTGAACTGGAAGGTCCCACCTCCATACTACTACAACAACATGAAGAAACAGCACAAATCCCCACCACTAGGAGAAGAATAAGAAAAGAATCCAGACGCCTCGACAGGGGCTACCCACAAATACAATCTTTCTGATACAGAATTCAGAGATGAAATGTTGGTTCAATAAAATCAAAGAAACGCTGGAACAGGCATCCAGTAAATTAAAGGAGGACATGAAAGAAATGGTAGAACATACAGCCAAGAAAATAGGAGAAGAAATTAGAACAGAAATAAGAAAGCTACAAATAGAAGTGTCACTAATAAAGTATTCAGTAGATGAAATAAAAACTCAGTGGGTGCTCTCAACAGTAGAATGACTAAAGCCGAAGACAGAATCAGTGAGCTTGAAGATGGGCAGTAGAAAGCTTATAGAAAACAAGAAACAATGGGAAAAGACCTCAAAATAGCTCTAGGGCAAATTCAAGACCTAGGGGATGAATCCAAGAGGAACAACATAAGAATTATTAGAGTAACAGAAGGACAGTGAGGCAACCCCAATGAAAAAGCCATAGTTTAAGATATCATTGCTGAGAACTTCCCAGAGTTGAAGAATGCAGGCATCCAGATCCAAGGAGTCCGAAGGCTCCAGCTAAAAGAGACCCTAATAAAAATACTCCAAGACATATCCCAATCAGAATGATGGGATGCCAAGTATAGAGAAACAATACTGCAAGCAGCAAGGTCAAAGAAGGAAATCACATACAAAGGAGCACCCGTTGGATTTACAGCAACTTATCGGAGGAAACCTTCCATGTCTGAAGACAATGGTAGGATATAGTGAAAAAAAACTCAATGAAATGAATGTTTCACCAAGAATACTTTAACCAGCTAAACTCTCACTCAAATTCGAAGGAACAGTACACGATTTCATGGATAAACAATAGCTCAAGAAATTCACAGACTTAAAACCAAACTTAAAAGAAGGACTAAAGCGGATACTGTAAGACAAGAAATACCTCTACAAGCACAAAAAAACTCTATAGAAAGATAGCACAAAACCCCCTGTCAATAAACTCTCTCAATCTCAATGGTTTAAATCCACCAATTAAGAGGCATATTGTGGAAAAATGAATCCAGAAACTGAACCTAACACTCTGCTGCCTACAAGAAACACATTTAAACAATCAGAGCAAACACAGACTCAAAGTAAAAGGATGGAAAACAATCCTGCAAGAAAACAACTCTCTAAAAAAAGCCAGGATGGCTGTACTAGTATCTGACAGCATAGATTTCAGGTTAAAAAAGATTAGATGGGACAGCAAAGGCCATGTTTAATAATCAAGGAATATGTACAGCAGGAAGAAATCACACTCCTAAACATATCCACAACCAATTAAGGACCAGCTAAATACTTAAAAACACTGCTAATCGTTATTAAGGACATTGGAAGCAAGACAACAGTAGTTGGAGACTTCAAGACAACCTTATCACCTCTGGCTAGGTTAATAAGACTAAAACTCAGCAAGAAAACATTGGCTTTGAAGGAAAAAATAGAAGAGAGAGGGCTAAAAGATCTATACAGGGCTTTACATCCCCCCCAAAAAAGAAAACACATTCTTTTCCAACTCACATGGAACATTCTCCAAAATAGACCACATGCTGGGTCACAAAACATACCTTAACAGAATTAGAAAGATAGAAATTGTATCAACTATCTTTTAAGACCACCATACACTGAAGATAGAAATTAATCACACACAGATGCAGCAAACCAAATCAAACACCTGGAAATTAAAGAATGCAATGTTGAACAATGAGTGGGTCTGGGAGGAAATCAAGGAAGACATCAAAAGATAGCTGGAAACAAATGAGAATGAAGACACAAGCTATCAGAAACTGAGATGCATCTAAAGCCATGTTAAGGGGAAAAAATATAGCTCTGCAGGATTTCTCAGGAAGGAAGAAAAGGCCCACATAAACAACTTGACTTCAAGATCTTAGAAAATGACCAACAAAAGAAGCCCAAACAACACAGAAGGAAAGAAATTATAAAACCTGGAGCAGAAATTAATGACATGGAACCAAAAAAAAAACAGTGCGAAAGATTAACAATCCTGAAGACCAATGATATCAAGAGCTGGTTCTTTGAGAAGATAAGCAAGATTCAAAAACCACTAGCAAGGCTCATATAGAAAGAGAGAACCCTAATAAGCCAAAACAGAAATGTAAAGGGGAACTCACAACAGAAACCAAAGAAATTCAAAAGATAATCAGAGACTACATTGCACAAAACAAGAGAACTTAGAAGAAATGAATAAATTCCTGGATTCCTATAATCTCCCAAGGCTGAATCAAGAAGATATGGAGTACCTGAATAGACCTATTAACATCAAGGAAATTGAAATTGTAATCAAAAGTCTTCCCAAAAACAAAAGCCCAGGTCCAGGTGGAATCACTAGAGAATTTTTCTAAACATTTAAAGGGGAACTATTGCCAGTTCTTCTCAAGCTTTTCCAGGAAATTGAAGAAATAGACACTCTCCCAAATTTTCTATGAGGCACATAATTCCCTAATATCTAAAGCAAACAGAGACACCACAAAAAATAAAACTACAGGCTGATATCCCTGATGAATGCTGTGCAAAGATCCTCAACAAAATATTAGCAAAAATAATCCAACAACTCATCAAAAAGATCATATACCACGACCAAGTGGGATACGTGCTGGGAATGCAAGGATGGTTTAACATTCAGAAATCAATTTAACCTATCATCTCAATAAAGAAAAGATAAAAACCATATGATCATATCAATAGATGCAGAGAAAGCATTTAACAAGATCCAGCACCTGTTTATGATGAAAACTCTCAGTAAAAGGGTATTGAAGGGGGGGTGTGATGCTGACAGCAGGTCAATTTGTACCTGTGAAGCAAGTGCATCAGCAGCCTGATGTCACCATCAGGCTTTCAGATACCCCAAAAATTCTGCTGTGCCTTTGGTCAGACCCCAAAAACTTGGGGCAAGGTTTACCAAGAAAGTAAACGGCCAAAAGTTAGGTATGTGGGAGACATACCCACAAATCACCTCTGGCTCAGCTATATAATTGGAAGCATGGCCTCTCTTGTTCCTGATCAAACTGCTTAATGGCCATGACCCCAGAGACTCAGAAATGAATCTTAGAACCCAAAGGCTATTGGCAGAAATGCATCCTGTTCCTGCAGTAGGTTACAGGCTCTGGGACAATCCAGGTGGGAGTAGGTTTTGTGCCTTGGCCTGTTCCCCTTGGCGGCCTGGTGACCACCATCCTCCAGAGGCTTCTGTACAGTCAGGTTTGGGCCTGCAGGGATGAGACATGCAGGGCCTCACCAGATGGGGGTGGAACCAGCCCTTTCCTCCCCATCCCAGCGAGACCCCAAGTCGCTGCCTACAAGCGGCTTCTCTGGCTCTTGATCAAGCTAATTAACAACCACGATCACAGAGACTCAGAAACAAATCTTGAAACCCAGCGGCTTTTGGCAAAAATGCATCTAGACCGCTTACAAGGTGGCGGCTGCCTCAGAGCTTCTTGGAAAGCCAGGTATGAGCCGGCATTGATGGGGCAACTGCAGTCTCATGGGAAGGATACTAGTTGTCCCCCATGAGTGGATCTCCAGCACGGCCATGGCTCCAGAGGCAAAAGGACTTAATCCAGAGTCTGGCATCTTGTGGCAGAAAAGTGAATGGACCATGCATTAAACTACGGCTCCATGCCTCCCTGGGAGGGAAAGGTTGTTGCTCCCTTCCGCATTTTTCCCACCGAGCAGCAAGGTGGCCGCCACCTCAGAGCTTATTGAAAAGCCAGGTGTGAGCCGGCGTTGATGGGGCAACTGCAGTCTCATGGGAAGGGGGGGGGGCGGTACCGGCACGTCCTTCACGCCTTACTGAGGTCACAAGTTGACCCCCACGAGCAGCTCTCTGGCACAGTCATAACACCAGATGCACAGAAACCAGTCTCGTAACTATCTGGCTCTTTGCATAAATCCAAAATCGAAAAGCTGCTATTGAGGCCATGCAAGATTATATGATTCTCATAACTAGCAACAGAAAACAAAGTATTTCACAACGCCTTTTCAGCAATTCTGATTGTGGGGGGGGGAATTCTAAACAATAATGGTGCATCTTTTGTTGAAATAATGAATGTAATCAATGTAGAGAAGAGTTAAGTGGAAATCATGTGCCTCACAGGCATTGGGAGGGGTGGGAGGAGGGTATATTGGGATTCTTGGTGTGAAAAATGAGTACTGGTGAAGGGAAAGGTGTTTGATCATTGTATTACCGAGACTTAAACCTGAAATCTTGGTAACTTTTCCCACAGTGATTGAATAAATAAATATAAAAAGACTAATAAATAAAATTATAAAAAAAAGTAAGGTGGAGTTCATGCCCAATTCAATCAGCTAATCAGTGGCTGAATAAATAGCAGTACTCCTACATTAAAAAAAAGGGTATTGAAGGATTTTCCTCAATATAGTCAAAGCCATCTACCACAAGCCTATGGCAAGCATTATTCTGAATGGGGAAAAACTAAAAGTCTTCCCTCTAAGATCATAAAACAAGGTTGCCCACTCTCACCACTTCTGTTCAAAATAGTTCTTGAAGAACTTGCAATAGAAGTTATGCAAGAAAAAAGATATTACGGGTATCCAGATAGGAAAGGAAAATATCATGCTCTCATTATTTGCAGATGATATGATACTATGTTTAGAGAACCCTAAAGCTTTTACCAAAAAGTTCCTAGAAATAATGTACTTGCATAGAAAAGTCACAGGCTATAAAATCAATACCCAAATGTCCATGGCTTTCCTATACACATATAATGAGAAGAAAGTGACATGAAAAAAGCAATCCCTTATGCAATCATGCCTCAGGAAATCAAACACCTTGGAATAAGCTAAACTAAGAAGGTAACGGACCTGTACAAAGAAAAGTACAAAATGCTACTTCACGAAATAAAAGAGGGTACAAGGAAATAGAAACATTTCCACTGCTCATGAATAGGGAAAATTAACAATGTCAAAATGGCAATATCCCCAAAGCATCATACAGAGTCAAAGCAATCCCCATAAGGATACCCCTGAAATTATTCAAAGAAATAGATCAAACACTCCTGAAATTCTTATGGAACAACAAACCCCCACAAATATTTAAAGCAATTTTTGGGAAAAAGAAGATGGGAGGCATCACTTTCCGCAAGCTCAAGCTCTACTACAAAGTGGTTTTAATTAAAACAGTATGGTATTGGAACAAAGGCAGAGCTGCAGATGAATGGAACAAAGTTGAATATCATTACACACACCCTCAAATATTGATCAACTAATCTTTGATAAGGGAGCAAGAAATGTGAAGTGGAGCAAGGAAAGCCTATGTAACAAATGGTGCTGACAAAACTGAACAGCTACACGCAAAAAAAAAAAAAATGGACTGAGACCTCTACCTAACACCATGTACAAAAGTCAGATGAAAATGTATTAAAGAGTCCAACATCAGACCAGAATCCATAAGTTACATTGAAGAAAAGGTCGGAAAAACCCTCCACAACATTGAAGCTAAAGGTATCTTCAAAGATGACATGCCGCTGGGCACACAAGTGGAAATAGAGATAAACAAATGAGACTATCTTAAACTAAGAATCTTCTGTACCTCAAAAGAAACAGTTACCAAAATACAAAGACAGTCTACAAAATGGGAAAGGATATTCACCCAATAACCACATGATAAGGAGTTGATATCAAGTATATACAAGGCACTGGTTGAACTCCACAAGAAAAAAACATCTAATCCCATCATAAAATGGGATGATGAAAGAAACAGAAACTTTCTCAAAGAACATGGCAAAAAGGCACTTGAGAAAATGCTCTTCATCAGTAATCATCAGGGAGATGCAGATCAAAACAATAATGAGATATCAACTCACACCACAGAGACTGGCCCACATCCAAAAGAACAAAAGCAACTAGTGTTGGCACAGATGTGGCGAGAAAGGGACTCTCTTTCACTACTGGTGGGAATGCCAACTGGGTCAGCCCTTTTGGAAAACAGTACAAATGTTTCTCAAAAAATTAGAAATTGAGCTCCCATTTAATCCAGAAATACTACTGGGAATAGCAGAGATGCAAAAAAAAAGTATAATAGTAATGATATCTGCACTTGTATGTTCATTACAGCATTGCTTACAATAGCCAGAATTTGGAAAAAAAAAAACAAACCAAATGCCCGAGAACAGATGACTGGTTCAAGAAACTTGGTACATCTACACAATGGAATACTATGCTGCTGCTAGAAAAGATGTCACTATCACTCTCACTGTCCTCCCATTGTTCATCAATTTAATTGAATGGGCCCAGTAACTTTGTTACTGTGTTTGGCATATAAAATATGTCATGGGTACCTTGCCAGGCTTTGCTGTGTGGGCGAGATTCTCGGTAGTTTGCTGGGCTCACCGAGAGGGGTGGAGGAATCGAACCCAGGTTGGCCATGTTGGCCATGTGCAAGGCAAACACCCTACCTACCGTGCTATAGCTCCAGCCCGTGAAATTTGCATACAAGTGGATCAACAAGGAAAGTATCATGCTATGTGAAATGAGTCAGAAAGATAGGGACAGACATAGAAAGATTGCACTCATCTGTGGAATATAAAGTAACAGAATGGGAGACTAACACCCAAGAATAGTTGAGATAAGCAACAGGAGGCTTGCTCTAAGGCTTGGAAGCCGGCCACACATTCTGGGTAAAAAGGCAGCTCAGATAGAGAAAGGAACACCAAGTAAAGGGTATTTGAAGGATCCGCACAGGATGGGAAATGCATGCTGAAAATAGACTATAGACCAAACATGATGGCCACTCAATACCTCTATTGTGAGCCACAACAACCAAAAAGATAGAGAGAGCAAAAGGGAATGCCCTGCCACAGAGACAGGGTGTGGTGGGCAGGATGGGTTGGTGGTGGTGGTGGGAGGGATACTGGGATCATTGGTGATGGAGAATGGGCACTGATGGAGGGATGGGTACTTGATCATTGTATAACTGAAACTCAAGTATAAAAGTTCATAAGTCTAGAACTGTACCTCATGGTGTTTCACTAATAGAAAACTAAAAAAATAACTAAAATAAAAGAGAAAAAAGAAATGTACATTTGATACAAGTAGCTGAGATGATGTTTCATAATTTTTAATAATACATTGTGAGACATAACAATTTTTACAATTTTTCTCTTACTAAACTATTTTTTGAGGACTGGAGCTATAGCACAGCAGTAAGGCGTTTGCCTTGTGCGCAGCCAGCCTGGCTGAGCCAGGTTCGATTCCTCCACACTTCTCATAGAGCCTGGCAAGCTACCAAGAGTACCTCGCCCGCACGGGAAAACCTGGCAAGCTACCCGTGATGTATTCAATATGCCAAACACAGCAACAATAAGTCTCAAAAGGGAAACGTTACTGGGCCCGCTCAAGCAAATCAATGAACAATGGGGGGGGACAGTGTGTTTGTTTTCATAGTACTCTACATGGGAAACTTCATAGATTTTCAGTGACAAGCATTCTTAATTAACACAGAAAATAAAATACTATATCAATCTTTTAAAACTATGTAAGTATACATGTATTAGTATAAAAAGAAAGAACATTCATAATGTACTTTGATTAGAAAAAATTACAGAAAATTATTGCAGTAAAATCCGGATTTTGTTTTTAAAAATTTTTATTAATTTTTCAGAAGAAATTTGAAAGTTTATCAGCATAAATAGTGCAAAGTAATTTTAAATATTTTCTGCCTGATATTTCTGTGATTCATTTACAGCGGTAGGGCGTTCGCCTTACAAGCGGCCAACATGGCCAACCCGAGTTCGATTCCTCCACCCCTCTTGGAGAGCCCGGCAAGCTACCGAGAGTATTCGATATGCCAAACACAGTAACAACAAAGTCTCCAATGGAGACGTTACTGGGCCTGCTTGAGCAAATCGACGATCAACGGGAGGGCCTTTACCTTTACCTTTACCATTTTTGACATTTTAAAATTCTAGAATAGAAACAAAATGTGACCTTGCCAAAATCTATCTATTCCCCTTTTACCCTTACTGTTGTTTCTTCTTTGTAAACAGTCAAATCTCCCTATTGATAAAGGAATCTTGGTTGTCTCTTACAGGTTAAGAATCACTAGTCTGACTCTCTGAAATTCACTTTCTTCTATGATTTATTTTATTATTTTGGAAGGGGCGATGTTTGAAGCATAACTGATAGTGCTCAGGGACTGCCTCTTAGTCTGTGTTCAGGGGACCTTGTGGTCTAAGAGGTCAAACCCGCATGAGATGCAAGCAAGGCATATATCTTAACCTTTGTACTATCTCTCCAAACATCACTTAAATTCTGAAGAATGTACATATCTTTCTATGCCTTGCAGTCATAGATTATAAACTATGCTATGTAATAGCCATTAAAATATTTAAAGACATTGCCTATTTCCCTTACCTGCCTCAATATTCTATTCTTAGGTTTAAACAAACTGTATTGTTACTCTATTAAAGTCATCTACATCACATTTCCTGAATTTTTGTGGTCAATGTGTTTTTTTAAAGTGTTTTGAGAAAGCATACTTCTATGTCAAATTTGACAAATATCAAGCTCAGAGGACAATTAATTTAATAATGTGTGCATTCAATTTTTACTAATGTACCTATTTCTGCATCTTTTTAAAAAACAATCATAGCATTATACTGATACACACTAATTACTCATTAGAATTTCATTTTTATAAAATGCTGTCAAATTATGATTCTGTTATATTTTCTTAACGCATTTTATATCTTAATCACTTAATTTCCCGTTAGTCGTCGATTTGCTCGAGCGGGCTCCAGTAACGTCTCCATTTGCCCCTGTCGCGTGCTAGTGTAGCCCAATGGCATCTGTTCGCTCTGGGAACATGAAGAGCCTCAAACCGATCGTTCATGATCTTGATGAAGAAGTCTGACCATCTGGTAGGTGGGCGGCCACGCCGTCTTTTGACATCCCGTGGAATCCAGTCGGTAACAGCTCTAGTCCAGCGGTCGTCTTTAAATCTCATTACGTGACCAGCCCATCTGATTTTCGACACCTTGGCAAATGAGACAGCGTCCCTGATTCTTGATCGTCAACGGATGTCAGAACTCCGGATTTTTTCTCTCATTTGAGTGAAACGTGATATTCCAAGCATAGCTCTTTCTATTCTTCTTTGGGAGACCTGAATAGCATTCTCATCCTGTTTGCGTAGGGCCCAGGTCTCTGAGGCATATGTTAATGCAGGAAGAACAGTAGCATTTTATATGTATCTATATTTATATATTGCACATAAATTGACTTCACATTTCCTATAACTTCATTTTATTAACTTTGATCCTTACCCACGTCAATATATAACATATCATCTAAGCAAGACAAATTCAAAGGAATGTAGTATACCATTAACTATCACCTTTGCAAATCTCTTATGCACATACATCTTTACAAAGTAGTCAGGCAGTTTTCTTTTTTTCAAAAACTAAGTTTTTATTATCATAATATTCTGGCAAGCACTAAAAATTCAAAAATAAATTCAAGTTCTTTAATTTGGGGGGGTTTGAGGCCACAATCGACTGTGCTCAGAGCTTACATCTGTCTCTGTGCCAGACATTTAACTGGGGCCAGCTACATGCAAGGCAAGTGTCTTAGTACTTAGACTTCCTGGCTCTTAGTTCATTTTAACAAAAGAGCATTTCAAACTATTGAAGTTTTATGTAGGATAATATTGGTTTGTCCTTTCTGTCTTGCCACAGGGAACCTAGGTTTATTGGATTACTCCATTCACAGTGCTCCCATTCCTCTATGCTTATTTGTAAACTCTTTCTTTGTGCTCTGCTTCCCCAACTGGTCAATCACCTTCATCTCCTAATAAAACTCTGTTAACTTAAATAATTTCTTTTCTCTTCTTAAGTCCTTTCCATAGTTACTTCAGAGAAATGTCCTTTTTGATTAGACACAGAAAGACAGTTAATGTTATGCTTTTGTAATTTGGGAGTTAATTGACCCAGAATAATATTCACTCCTGGCCATCTGTTTCCTCAACATAAGCCTCAGTTGCCCTTACTTCCTAGCACCCAAAAAGCAGAGTCCTAATGAGGTACTGGATGGACCCAGGGAAAGCTGTAAGCTACCCTGCCATCTAAATGGTCCAGGCCAAAGCACCATAATACTTAACTATAAGTTAGGAACATGGTCATGAACAAATTCTGTCATGATCCAAAAAATAACAGCTGGATTAGGACCCTGCTAGGATTAGGAAGGATTAATGTGGCCTGAGCAGAGTAGACTGAGATCTATAGCAAGATGTCCCCAGGAGAGCCACCTTACAAGTTTAATGTATCTCTTGCTGTGTCCATACAAAATAACTAATATGAAGAAGTGGAATTAAGGTGTTAATTAAAATATTAATTAAATGACTGTTGGACTAAGGAAAAGAGAAACACACCCTAGGTGGTATTTCACCCTTAGAGGAGGGCTTTGATATGCTGATTGTGCTACTAGACTTGGGTGTGTGGTTGCTACCTACAATGAAGGGAACTAATGAGAGGCTAGAGAGAGACCAAGGCAGAGAGTCAGAGTGCAGAGAGATGAGAATGAGGGACTTAGTGAGATAGGAACAGGCCCTTGGGGAGAAAGGAATAAACAGCAACTGATCACCAACCAGCCTGGCCCTCCTTTCCTTCTTTGTCTGCCCATGGCCTTGGCTGTCTTGGGTGGGGAAGTGGACCAAGACCACCGAACAAAGGCGGTGAGAGAGAGCTGTGGGCATTCCTAGTCGCTTGGTCATTACACAGGTTTAGAGCTTAGGCAAGTAATATAAAAGAGTGAAGCAGGTTCATGCTGGAGAGGACTTGATCAACCAAAGGTAGAAAGCACTTGAAATTGCTACCATAGGGAAATGTGCTAATTTCTGAATTTTCAAGAAAACTATAAAATACTGTTTGTATGTGAAGTCTATGTGTCTAATTATTTCATTAGAAAAAGTTTAATTAACACTGTACGCCATCGATGACCAATCTGTGATCTCTGAGTAGACAGAAGTCCAAAGAGAAAGTGAAGTCTTAGCATCCAGCTCCCAATGACGGGATGCCAGGACTGGCATTTTCAACAGTTGACCTTATAAAGAGTCATCAAGAACTCTGGATACTTTACACAGCATTATCTGAGAGGGTAAATATTTGTCTCATTTTATCATTTATAAATGAAAATAAACATTACCATCTTATAAGCATCTACCCATGCAGAATAGTTTTTTAAAAAACAAACTTGTAGTTTTAAATAAAAATTCATTTAAAAGCCTTAGTAAAAATTTTTCTTTCATTCTATAGAGTGAAAAATGTTTTTTCCATGTGTCATAATCCTTATAAGGAAAAGTAAACTCAGAAGATGCATTTTTTATAACCTGCTGATACTTTATTGCTATAGAATTTTAAATATTATATACTTAATATTATATATTTAAGCATATATTGAAATATCAACTAGTTTATATAACTATTGACACAATGTCAAAATTTTATGAGCAAATAAAATGCTTTTCTTTGACCTATAGCATCTATAAAAATCTATTTTATGTCTGACAGCTGATTCTCAGAAGACTTCTGATATGCCATAGTATGAGACAGCTGATTCTAATAAACAGAAAAAACTGCAAGTAATTCTTTTTGACTAGCTGTCCGAGGTAAGCAAACATAAATTACACATTTGATTTGATCATGTATAGCTATAACTTTATCATTAGATCGAAACTGGAATTACTAGAAAATTTTCAGTTTGTAAAATGATATTATTTTAGAAAGTGGAGAAGAATAAATTGGTGGTTAGTATTTCTTTCTTCATGTTTTTGTTCATCTCTCCAATGGTCATTCCTTAAGTAAAGGAATTCTGTTTACTATTCATCTTTCCAGACTTAAAGATCTACAATTTTATTTTTCAATTAAGAACCTACCCAGAAATCTGCATTTTACCTTTCATTTCACTAGAAAGAAAATATGCTCAATTTTAAACACTAAAATCACTTTGTTAGAATTAAGTTAAAATAAATAAATTATGGCCCAATAGGACACCCTACTAAATAGAATAAAATATTAGCACATCATACAATATAGAAACTTTTTTTTCTTTTTGGGTCACACCCAGCGATACTCAGGGGTTGTTCCTGACTCTGCATTCAGAAGTTACTCCTGGCAGGGGCCATATGGGAACTGGCAATGCTCAGAGTCCATATGGGAAGTTAGAGATAGAAAGTAGGCTGGCTGTGTGCAAAGCAAATGCCCTACCCTCTGTACTATTGCTCCAGCTTCACAGAGACCATATGGGACGCGGAGGATTGAACCTGGGTTTGGCCTTGTGAAAGACAAATGCCCTACCTGCTGTACTATTGCTTCAGCCCCCAAAGACAATTTTTCAAGATATATAAAACATTCAAAGCTCAATTATTAAAAGAAAGAAAAAAGATTCAAACATGAGGAAAGGAACTGAACAGATACCTTCTGAGTACATAAAGAGAACCAAAAGGCATATGAAAAACTGTTCATCATTGCTGACTATCAGAAAAATGCAAATCAAAATGACAGAGAATGTGACACATGACCTGTGAAAATAGCAAAGTGATACCTGGGATAATAACCCGCACCAAAAGAAAAGAAACAACTAGCGACAGTGAGGACATCATGAAAAAGAACCCATTCATAGCAAGTGGGATTGTTATCTTGTCCAGCCTTATGGAAAATTGTATAGATCCTCCTTAGAAAATTAGGAATAAAATTTCCATATGATCACAGTGATGCTCCTTCAGGGCATCTATTCTCAAAACATTAATGTATTAATTTGCAAGGATATATGTACATGTATGTTCATCGCAGCATCATTCACAATAGTCAAGGTGTAAAAATAACCCAAATGCTCAAAAACAGATGAGTGAATAACTAAAGTGTATATTTATATGTATATGCATATATACAAATATACACACAATAGAATACTAATCAACTGTGAGGAAAAAATAAAACTCTGAATATTGGATAAATTGGTTTGTTCCTTCTCCCCCCTGCAGGGAGCATAGGTTTATTGAGTTACACCCATCACAGTGCTCCCAAGGTACTCCTATTCCTCGTGTTTATCTTTAACTTCTTCTCCTTTAGTCTCTGCTTCCCCTATCTGTCAATCACTGATATCCCCAAATTAGACCCTGTGACTTATAGTCAGATTCTTAAGAAGAATCTGGATTTTGTATACACAAATCAAATATTGCTTTTCTCCTTCCTCTATGTATTTTGCATAGTTTATTTTAGAGGAATGTCCTTTTAATAGAGATACAGGAAGACAGTTAATCCTATGCTTTTCTTTTTTTTTAATTCTTATTAGTGAAACACCATGAGGTACAGTTGTAGACTTACAACTTTTTGTGCTTGGGTTTCAGTTATATAATAATCAAGTACCCATCCCTCCACCAGTGCCCATTTTCCACCACCACGGGTCCCAGTATCCCTCTGACCCACCAACCCCCCCATCCCACCCTGCCTCTGTGGCAGGGCATTCACTTCTGTTCTCTTTCTCTTATTGGGTGTTGTGGTTTGCAAAAGAGGCAATGAGTGGCAATCATGTTTGATCTATAGTCTACTTTCAGCATTCTTCTCCCATCCTGGGAGGATCCTCCTAACACCCTTTATTTGGTGCTCCCTTCACTATCTGAGCTCCTTTTTCCCCTAGCATGTGTGGCTGGCATCCAAGCCATGGAATAAAATTCCTGGTACTAATCTTGGCCACTGTTGGGTGTTAGTCTCCTATTTTGTTACTTTATGTTCCCCAGATGAATGCAATCTTTCTGTGTCTATCCCTCTCTTTCTGACTCATTTTGCTTAACATGATACTTTCCATGTAGTACCACTTGTACGTAAATTTCATGACTTCATCTTTTCTAACAGCTACATAGTACTCCATTGTGTAGATGTACCAAAGTTTCATTAACCAGTCATCTGTTCTTGGGCACTCAGGTTTTTTCCAGTTTCTGGCTATTGTAAAGAGCACTGCAATGAACAAACAAGTGCAGACAAACAAGTCACTTCAACCATACTTTTTTGCCTCTCTGGGATATATTTCCAGGAGTGGTATTGCTGGGTCAAATGGGAGCTCAATTTCTAATTTTGTGAGAATCATCCATACTGTTTTCCAAAAGGGTTGAACCAGTTGGCATTCCTACCAACAGTGAATGAGGGTCCCTTTCTTGCCACATCCGTGCCAGCAACGGTTGCTTCTGTTCTTTTGGATGTGCACCAGTCTCTGTGATGTGAAATGATATCTCATTGTTGTTTTGATCTGCATCTCCCTGATGACTAATGATGTAGAGCATTTTCTCATGTGCTTTGTAATAGTGTTTGAAGTTAGGGAAGTTGATTCCCCCCATTTTCTTTTTCCCAAGAATTGCTTTAGCTATTAGTGGGGTTTATTGTTCCATATAAATTTCAGGAGTGTTTGCTCCATTTCTTTGAAGAATGTCATGGGTATCATAATAGGGATCGCATTGAATCGCTTCGGGAAATATTGCCATTTTGACCATGTTAATTCTCCCTATCCATGAACAGGGGATATTTTCCCATTTCCTCGTGTCCTCTTTTATTTCCTGAAGAAGTATTTTTTAGTTTTCTTTGTATAGGTGCTTTACTTCTTTAGTTAAGCTGATTTGTAGGTACTTGATTTTCTGGGGCACAATTGTGAATGGGATTGTTTTCTTCATGTCACCTTCTTCTCTGTCACTATTTCCATATAGGAAAGCCATGGACTTTTGTCAATTGATTTTATAGCCTGCAACTTTACTATACAAGTCTATCGTTTCTAGGAGTTTCTTGGTAGAGGTTTTAGGGTTCTCTACGTATAGTATCATATCATCTGCAAATAGTGAGAGCTTGACTTCTTCCTTTCTTATCTGGATGCCCTTAATATCTTTTTCTTGCCTAATCGATATTGCAAGTACTTCCAGTACTATATTGAACAGCAGTGGAGAGAGTGGACATCCTTGTCTCATCCCTGATCTTAGATGGAAAGCTCTCAGTTTTTCCCCATTGAGGATGATTCTTTTTGTAGGCTTTGGTAGATGGCTTTAACTATATTGAGGAAAGTCCCCTCTATCCCCATTTTGGTGAGGGTGTTCATCATAAACGGGTGCTGGATCTTGTCAAATGTTTTCTCTTCATCTATTGATATGGTCATATGGTTTTTATCTTTTCTTTTGTTGATATGAAAATTATGTTGATTGATTTCTGAATGTTAAACCATCCTTGCATCCTCAGGATGAATCCCACTTGGTCATGGTGTATGATATTTTTGATGAGTTGTTGAATTCTATTTTCTAGTATTTTGTTGAGAATCTTCGCATCCGTGTTCAACAGGGATATTGGCCTGTAGTTTTTTTTTTTTCTAGTGGTGTCTTTATTTCTTCATATAAACTCTTTGGGAGTATTTCTGTTTTTTTCAATTTTCTGGAAAAGCTTGAGAAGAACTGGCAATAGGTCCTCTTTAAGTGTTTAGAAAAATTTGCTAGTGAATCCATCTGGACCTGGGCTTTTGTTTTTGGGAAGACTTTTGATTACAGTTTCAATTTCCTTGATGTCAATAGGTCTATTCAGGTACTCTATATCTTCTTGATTCAGCTTTGGCAGATTATAGGAATCCAGGAATTTATTCAGTTCTTCTAATTTCTCTTGTTTTGTGACATACAGACTTTCAAAGTAGTCTCTGATGATCTTTTGAATTTTCTTTGGTTTCTGTTGTGATATCCCCATTATTATTTCTGATTCAATTTATTAGGGTTCTCTCTCTCTGTTTCTTTGTGAGTGTTGCTAGTGGTTTATCTATCTTATTTATTTTCTCAAAGAACCAGCTCTTGGTTTCATTGCTCTTTAGGATTATTTCTTTGGTTTCCATGTCGTTGATTTCTGCTCTACGTTTTTGATCTCTTTCCTTCTGCCTGATATGGGCTCCTTCTATTGATCCTTTTCTACAATCTTGAGCTATGAAGTCAAGTTGTTTATGTGCATCCTTTCTTCTTTCCTGAGATATGCTTGCAGAGCTATAAATTTTCCCCTTAATCCAGCTTTAGCTGCATCCCATAAGTTCTGGTAGCTTGTGTCTTCATTCTCATTTGTTTTCAAGTATCTTTTGATTTCGTCCTTGACTTCCTTCCTGATCCACTCGCTGTCGAGCATTGATCTTTTAAATTCCAGGTGTTTGATTTGGTTCTCCGTGTCTGTGTGTGATTCACTTCTATTCTCAGTGCATCATGGTCTGAAAAGATTGTTGATACTATTTCCATCTTTCTGATTCTATTGAGGTATGTTTTGTGGCCTAGGACATGGTCTATTTTGGAAAATGTTCCGTGTACACTGGAGAAGAAAGTGTATTCTTTCTTTTGGGAGTGCAAAGCCCTGTAGATCTATAAGCTCTCTCTTTTCTATTTCTTCCTTCAAAGCCAATGTTTCCTTGCTGAGTTTTGTTCTTGTTGATCTATCCAGAGGTGATAAGGCGATGTTGAAGTCTCTGGCTACTATTGTGTTGCTAGCAATGTCCTCCTTAAAATCTGTTAGCAGTTGTTTTAAATATTTAGCTGTTCCCTCATTAGGTGCGTATACATTTAAGAGTGCAATTTCTTCCTGTTGTTCGTGTCCCTTGATGAATAGAAAATAGCCTTCGCTGTCCCTTCTAATCTTTTTCAACCTAAAGTTAATGTTGTTGGATACTAGTTTGGCCACCTCAGCTTTCATGAAGGAGTTTTTTGCTTGAAGTATTGTTTTCCATCCTTTGACTTTGAGTCTGTGTTTGCTCTGACTGTTGAGATGAGTTTCTTGTAGGCAGCAGAATGTTGGGTTCTGTCTCTGAATCCATTTTGCCACTCTGTGTCTCTTAATTGATGAATTTAGACTATTGATGTTGAGATAAATTATAGTTATAGGGTTCTGTGTCATCTTTCTGTAAGGGTGTGTTGTGGTTGTAGGGTTAGTCTTGTGTTATAGTAGCCCCTTTAGTCCTTCTTTTAGGTTTGGTTTTGAGTCTATGAAGTTCCTGAGCTGCTGTTTATCTAGAAAATAGTGTAGTGTTCCTTTGATTTTGAGTGAGAGTTTAGCTGGATACAGTCTTCTGGGTGAAGCATTCATTTCAGTGAGTTTTTTCACTATATCCCCTATTGCCTTCAGGCTTGAAGGGTTTCCTCTGATAGGTCTGCTGTGAATCTAAGGGGTGCTCCTTTGTATGTGATTTCCTTCTTTACCCTTGCTGCTTTCAGTATTGTGTCTCTATTGGCAGCATGGATCATTCTAACTATGATATGTCTTGGAGTGTTTTTGTTAGGGTTTCTTTAAGCTGGCACCCTTCGGGCTCCTTGAACCCGAATGGCTGCATTGTCGAGCTCTGGGAATTTTTCAACAATGATCTGTTTAACTTTGTTTTTTTCGTTGGGATTGTTTCCCTGAGCTTCTAGTACTCCAATGATTCCTTTAATCTTAATATATCTCTTACTCTGCCCATAAAAAATGACTAGTAATATTATTAAGAAGAAAATTTAAGATGTCTGTTTAAATAAATTTCAACTAAAGAAAGGAGAAATACACCCTTTGATGGAATTCTACCCTTGGGAGGATCTCCTGGAAGGATAACATTTTGTCCTAGAAGAAGCTTCCCTTTAATGAAGGAAAGGCTTTACATATGTTGATTGTGCTATGTGTATTTGCTACCCCCCCATCTCTGGGGGATTGGCTCGATAACTAAGGTTGTGAGACTGGGTGCATGGAGACTGATATGGGGGGCAGTGTGAGACTGGAATAGGGCATGCCGAGAGACAGAGATTGGAATAAATGGCAACTGATCACAAACCAGCATGGCGGCTCTGTTCTCTCTCTTGTGTTCATGGGCAGCAGCTGGCCAGGATGGGGAGGCAGATTTTGACCACTGAATGCACACATCAAGCACTTACCACATTTTTAACTCACTCATGAATTGTGCTGTAAGATGGAGGGAATTTGATAGTATCCTGCTAAGTGAAGTGAGTTAGAGGGAAAAAAGACAATTATAAACCCTGTTTATATATGGAGATAAAGAAACAGAGCAATAGATTAGACAGTCCCCAATGCAAACAAATTCTGAGATATTGCCAAGAAGCAGGCATTCTGTGGTGGCAAAGGCGTGGAGTCAGAAAAGATCTGGTAGTGAGAGTAGCAATGTAGCACTGTCCTCCCATTGTTCATTGATTTGCTGGAGCGGGCACCAGTAATGTCTCCATCGTGAGGCTTGTTGTTACTGTTTTTGGCATATCAAATACGCCACGGGGAACTTGCCATGTTCTGCTGTGCAGGCGGTATACTCTTGGTAACTTGCTGGGCTCTCTGAGAGGGATGGAGGAATCAAACCTGGGTTGGCTGTGTGCAAGCCAAATGTTCTACCCACTGTGCTATCGCTTCACCAGAGGTGAGAGTAGCAAAGCAAATTAGTTGCAATTATAAATGGATATGGAAATTGTAATATTAACAACAAAATTTTAAAGGGGAAGATAACACAATATCTCTCTGCGGTCAGAGAGATAACACATGATGGAAGGCACTAACCTTGCAGGAAGTCAATTCTAGTTGGATCCCCAGGCACTGCCAGGAGTGTTCCATGAGCACAAACCCTAGAGTAAGTACTGAGAAAAATCCACTGTGACCCCCCCAACCCCACAAAAATAAAACCCAAAATAACACTCAGCATAGCATAAACATCAACACAATAAAATAGAAATAAATTTATGCAAGGAACTCAGAGATCAATACAAGAAAAACAAAACTATTGAGAGATAAAAGACATGAAAAAATGGAAAGGTATTCTGAGTTTGTTAATTAGAATCATTTGGACTTCCATCTTTAACAAAGTACTAAATTTGCAAATTGAAACAATATAATTCTAAATTTTATAAGGATATTATGTCTCAAATTTTCCCCCTTATCCATCACATCTAAAGACACCATGTTTGGGGGGCCAGAGAGCTAGTACAGGAATCGAGGCACTTGCCTCACATGCAACCAACCTGAGCACCACCAGCACAGATCCCTGAGTTCAACGCCAGGATGCAGCCTTGAATGATGCTGGGTGTATTCCTAAGCCATAAATAAATAAATAAATAAATAATGCACCATGTGTATATTCACTTGTGTTGACAGATTGCTTATTAATTTATCTTTCCCCTGGGACTTATAACTAGATTATAAAATAGTTGGCCCTATCCTAAAGTTAAATATCACGTGACTGACTTGTGACCAAAGTAACATAGATAGAAGTGCAAAGTATACCAGTTGTAAGCCATGTCCAGAAAGCCCACACACAGCCTTCTACTCCCCGTCCCTGCTATTCCCCTCCATATACAAGACCAAGAGGAAAACTTTGATGATCTGGAGAGTACAGAGACACACAAAGACCTCCAGTCCCTAAACGCTGTGAAATGCTATGCCTAGATTACCGCCTACTGAGAAGCAACAATGTTAAATTGTAGAAAGAGTAAATAATAAGCTCAACCACATAAACTCCCTAAAATATGCATTCTTAAAATGTAAACAATTAGGTATCTAATACACAAAACTTTCTCAATTATTATATGGCATTTATTTACTTAAATCCCTAAATTGCCTAAAAGCTTGCTAGGGCAAGAATTAAGCCAGGTTTCTCTGAGTAGCAAGTCTCCACTTCTTGTACCATACCTAGTAGGTAACCAGTTTTCAGTAACTCCTGTAAAATATATAGAAAACTGAAAAATGCACAGCAAGTATAAATTACCAAATGTTTATTAAATCAGACCATAGAAATAAAGAAAACACCTCAAAACACTTCAGGAAATTAACTTCATTTTTTTATCTTTCTTTCCTTAGTACAAAACATTTTGAAGCACGTGGGGGATGGTGATTTTTAAAAGTACTTGAATAAATTCAGCTCTATCATAGCTACCTAACAAGTTCTTTATGAGATTTTATCACACTACATATACATTCCTGTATTTTTTCTTCACTTGTGTTGCTATGTGACATTTTCAATCATTAACTAATACTGCACCTATATTGGCAACATTCAACTGCTTTGCTAATTTTATGTAATTTGTTCTGATTTTCAATAACTTTCTCCAAGCCAAACAGTTGCAGATTTCTGTCTAATACAACTGTGTCTGTCTTTATATTTACATGAGATCAGATTAGAAAGAAAACTCAAGCACAAGATGAAGAGAGATTGCTGAACACTAATCTCTCTTCATCTTCTCTGACTGTTAAGCCAAATCAAAGTCAACAAGCATCTTTACATGTTATTGCACTTACTGCCAGTCTGTGCCAAAACAGACAATTTTAACAGGGTTAGGAGAGCAATGTGGTGCTTTAAGTATGTGTGCTGCCAAGACAACGGGGTGTATTGCATCTGTTGCCTGGGATACACATTGACAACATCCAACAAATAAGCTATGTGCTTTTCTGATTGAGAAAAGCTAAAAGTGTGTATATCAAGCAAAAAGTTGAAGAGGTGCCTTAGAAGATAAGCTTGTTCCAAGAAGTCACCAAAAAATAAATGAGGCCAAAGCATTAGCTAAATAACAACTCTGAACTTCAAGTTTTCATAGGAGGAATGCCATAAAGATTGCTCTCAATTTGACACAACTGTAATTAATTGGTTCAAGACAGCACCTGCTCAGTGAGTTCCCCATGAGATGAAGAAATAGTTTAACCAATTATTTTTCATTTACCTGTAATATAAGTCACATACCTATAAACAACTTTTATATTTTCCAAGATTAATTTCTCTAGTGTGTACTGCTTGGTGCATGATATATAAACGAAAGAGGATCAGAAATTCATGGACATCCTTCTCGAAGTGAAGTATATTTACTCTTACCTTAATTCTGGGCTATTCCTGACCAACAATTTATAGTTAAAGTGTTCTTTCTGACCCAGATCCAACACTAGAATGTTTGATAGCTTTCACTTTGTTTACCTGGAGACTTGGATTTCCATTTTTTAAGTTTAATGACCCCAGTGGAGAGATAACATGAAAAGGTCCTAAAACTACATGGCTAAATAGAGAAAACCAGTTTAATTTGCTCATCCAACTGTCACCATCAGAACACAAGTCCTAAGAGTAGAGTTTCCCTATTTCTTCAGATTGACCAAGACACCAGCTGGATATATTGTAAGTTGATGGTTCATGTGATAACACATAAAGCATAAAACTTACCCAGCCAAGAACTATTGACACACCAAATTTTAGATATCAAATTACTTAATTTGGTAGAAAGTTTTATATAAAAATATGATGAGGAAACATCACGATCACGATCATCCTGTTGTTCGTCGATTGACTCAAATAGGCACCAGTAACGTCTCCTTCGTCCTAGCCCTGTGATTTTAAAAAGTGCCATATTCAAGGCTCTTTCAGGGTTAGGAGAATGAGACCCATCATTGTTACTGGTATTTGGAATATTGGGTAAGCCACGGGGAGTTTGCCAGACTCTGCCGTGTGGGCAGGCTACATTCGGTAGCCTGCCAGGTTGTCCAAAGTAAGAATGAGATAATAAGATAGTAAGAAAACACATGAACATCAAAAAACGTTATGATGGTGCGACTTTTATATGAACTTAGAATCTATACATTAATGACCACACATTGAAGTGATACTACCAGCAGGGTAATGTGAAGAATTTATGCACACAATTATCAGCTACCAGAGTTAACTCACCTGGGAACTGCCCTACCAGAATTTCAATCTGTGTAATACATGATCCCATCACCATTCCTTAACTTCTGCTGGCTGGTCTAAGGTATTTTCTTCCCAAATCAATAAAATTAAATTAGAATTCACTGCTGAAGCATAATGACTGCCCACTGTTTATATGGGTTATCATTTACAACCAACTGGCATTTTTAAAAAACCATTATTTTATTTTAGGAAAAGAAAACAATGTTTTTTTCCCCATTATGTCTCTATTAAGCCAAGTAGCTTTGTCCAAACTGCAAGGGAATATAAAGTTGTTTATGAAAAATCAGCACACTTGATTGTTTTCAAATATATTTATGAGTTCAGACTATCTTACTATTTATTTCATTCTACTTATTGAAACATAAGCTTAAGTATATAATGTCACTATCTTCTGCATGGAGTATGAATTAAATGTACATAATCACACTCAAAATAATCCTGCCTCCAAATGTGACTGTCCTGAAAATGAAGAATATATCATATGCACACTATTTTCCAGCCCAAATGAATATTTTCTACTCTCACAAGAAGATTGCTGTAACCAAACATAAAGCATTCGGTTACCTCTTCCCTCTTTTTTATATCTTTCTTTTAAAATGAAAATTGTTGAACAATATGTATGTAATGGCATGATTTTTAGTCTTGATTTTTTTCCTGACTAGTTTCTGCTTCTGAGAAATTCTGCTTCTTTTCATACAAGCCTAACTCTCCTCTTATTCTAAACCCAATGTCCACACAGTTACAAGAAGACAAACAAAGGAGATGGCTTTTAAAAACCATTGTCAATTTTCATCCTCACTTGCCACGGTATCCTTTGAAGCTTTTCCTATCTATCTAGAACTATAAATCATTATCTCTGTATTCTTTTGTGTTTAATCGCCTAATAAAGCTTTTTTCCCAAAATAACTTGTAATAAATCAATTATTCTTTAGAAGAACTACCTGAATTGCTTACTCTAAAACCAAGCAAAGTGTCTCCCTTACATGTAAAAGGTATTTATTTGGCAAGTAATGCTAAATAATGTGGCATCTGTCAAAATATTAAAATAGAGCACTTGCCCAGTCCCTTCTCTTTCTCTGTACAAATACTTGAAATTAAAATTTGCTAACAATATTGCTGATATTATGAAAATCATATATATGCAATCGCTTTCCAACCAGGAAGTCTCTGAATAGTACTGAATGTTGAGGGAAAAGGCACATTTCTGCCTATTGAATAACTGCTTAGTTAATATTGGGTTTGGGTATCTGTGTAATTTTAGCCACAGTATAACCAATTTCATCTTACGAACTATATTATGACAACACCTATTAATGAATTTACTTAAAACAATTAATCAGTTTAAATGTTTCATAAGACCTTAATGGCTGAAAAATCATGGAAATATATCAATCTTGATGGTTTTTCAAGTAAATCACTAATTTTACAAAAGCAGTCTCCGTGAACAGGGAGTTTTACATATATGGGTAATCTCAGTACAGGAAAACATACACTTTATTTTATATGTGCTAGTGGTTGTCATGGTCGTGCCACAGCTGTTAGAAATTATAGGTTTTCACTAGCAAGCGTCAGCCATCATTGTAATTATTATTATTTTATCAAACACAATCACAGGGAGTATTTTAGGCTGACAAAAGCCTTTTATGTCTTTGTTTATTCACTGTACCATATATTCTGCCCTCCATGCAAACTGAGTTAAAGTTCTCTTACTCCTGATTTAAAACCTGTTATTAGGGAAAGCAAAGGTTCCCGTCTTTAACACAAAGTAAGATTGGTGCTTAGATAAGGAGAACACTAGCCTGAGAACATAAATAAAAGAAATACAACCTGAAAAGCCTCATGCAGTGGGTATAAGGCAACATTTCCAGTAGAAACTATAGATTACTTACCATGTAGTCTCAACAGGCACAGCCCAAGCTAAATGAAATGCCATCTCTGATCCAAAACCGGTCACTTAAGGAGGCCAAGCAAAATCTCACACTGCAGTCTGGATAGATATTTCTGCTGTGTGTGCTCAAGACTATTGCTCTGAAAAGTCTCTCATGACATGGAAGAAACTTTTACTCCTTTAAACTCCTCAATGAGAATTTAGGTAAACTAGTAGCTAAGGTAGGTAACTTGGGGCTAGCGCCTAGGAAAAATGATACAAAGATAGAAACTGTTCTCTGTATTACACAGCTATAGTGCAAAATACCAATTAGCAAAGGGCTGACATCCCAGGGAGGGACATTTATGAAAGTGTAGGTTATAACCACTATCACCAGCAAATATTCTAGTCTATAACATACTAATATTGCACATACTTTTAGTAAACAATTATGCCAAAGGGAAAGTGAAGATATGATGGTAGTTTTGATTCTTAGCATATAATTCAGGCACTATAAGTGTCCCACCAACACTTGTTGAGAAAAGTGGAAGAAAGATTTTAAAGCCCTTAACCTATGTTTTGCAATGGAATTCCAAATATTTCTCTTCATGGTGTGAAATCTCCCAGTACCTGATGTTATAGTCTAAACAAGATATCAGCTTCAAAACGTAATGAACAATGAACAGTGTGTTTCTATAATGTTAATTGGATGTTGTTATTTGGCTTGCAAAATCCCCAAACTGATAAATACCAAGACAACATGTGCTACTGATGTAATATTTTGAAATAAGAAATATCCTTTCTTGCATAAATTAGTGAAGCTCAGCGGAACTCAATACTAAAGTTAATGATGCCTCAAGAGATTTTTATTTATGTACCTAACAATAGTGGATACTCACATGCTGAAATAAAAATGAATTGATCAATGATAAATATCATTAACATTATCAAATATTAAAATTTAATATACATGTACTTGTACATTATTACATTTCAAGCTAATATTTGCTATTGTCTGCTTAGCATATTCACTATAGAAAGGCTTATATCATGGTCAGTTTCTCACTGCAAGAGCCAAATCTGGTTCTTCCTTAGAACTCATGAAATTGCACTGACTTAAAAAAAAAAGGTTTCTCAGGAAAATCTGAGCTCAGCTCTATTTGTCTTAAGAAAATAGAAAAATGAATCTAATTTCGGTCACTAGTCTTTCTTTTCAGGGTCAAATTGAGGGGCTATTCTGTAAGGTCATGCTTGAATATTTTACCCAGTCAAATTTTCTTCTTTTATTTTCATACTCCAGTAGTTTTACCACTAATTTCCCCTGAAAATTAACCTGTTGACATTTCTCCAAATTATCCTAAAGTTATAAATTATTCTCCTTTGTTTTGCAATTTAAATATCTTTTAAAAGGTTTTGAAAGATAATATTCACACAACATAAAGGTAGATATTAATCACATCCTCTTGGCTAGAGAATTAAATTCAAGCAAATATTGCACGAACATTACTAAGAAAGCATCCAAAAATAAAAGAATGAGGGAACACTGGCAGTTTTTGAAGTAAAAACTGGAGCATAAAAATGATTTAAAGAGAAAAATAGCATAAGCTTTAAAGGTATTGCAACCAGAAAATGTTAAGCTGCATATTATATGATTTATATAAAGAAAGATGAAGCAAGCCTCCAGAGTGCCTCAAGATATAAAATAGTTATTGTTAGTAGTTTGATAAGATTCTAACTATGTGGTGAAGAATTGCAAAACTAATTTGTTATATCAAGGTAAATCTAGAATAAGTGCTCAAATTTGCCCAGACACATGAAACAAAAATCAGATCCTTTCCATTTTCTACAATTGGAGAAAAGGCTCTGTAGGTTATTTCTTCAAGCCTCCACAAAGTATAGTTAACACACAATGATATTCCTGCATAACAGTGATAAGACTTGTTTCCACTTACCCATAACTGTGTGCAATAAGAGATGAAAAAACACCTAAGAGATAAGGATACAAATCCTATTTATTAACAAAGTTGTCACTAAGATACAGATATCTTTCATCCCTCACCTATGATATTTTCTGAAGAAAGTTAGGAAAAAAATACATGGAGCAATTGGAAAAAATATGCTAGATATTTAATAACAACATGTAAGTGTTCTTAATTTTATTAGGTTGATAGATGCATTAATTATGAGTAAGTCTGATCTTATACTTCAAAAATTTTACTGAAATAATTAAGGATAAATTCTTGGAAAAAATTAGGGATCATGAAAGAAAAAGATAAAGAAAATGTAGCAAGTTGCTAACTTTTCTCAAGAGGATGATTTTTCAACACAATCTGTCAAGAAATAAATATTTCATGAATAGGAAAACATACTAGACTGTGAAACTGAATAATAATTGTAAGTTAGCTCCTTAGTACTTCTTTATAAGGAACATAGAGGGTAAACTCTGCATGAAGACGTCTCTCCAATGACCACTTTAACCTCAATCCAATATTCCTTTTCAGGTATGTACTTCTAATTCACCACTCTAGACTTTTAGTGATATGTGTTTTGGAAGATGACTGAGAGCAGTTCTGAAATCTGTAGAGCAGAATTGTAAAACCAATCTGTTACAGCAAAGCAAATCTGAAATGTCAAAGGGAGAAAAAAGTGCTAAAATGCTGAGAGGCTTAGAGGAGGAGTGTTGTGTTGTGAATTAAAGGACAAGTAACTGAACCCTCAGTAAAAAGAGGTGAGTAATGAAGTACATAAGTCTGACGCTAGACAGGGCAGGTAGACAGGAGGTCAATTTAGAGCAAAAAACACTGTCTACTCAAAATGTTTTTTCTTAGTCAAATTATATTTATGGTTCACATATAAAAAACAGCTTCACATGCATGTGTAAATTAAGTCTCATGTGTAAATTAACTTTTAAGAGCACTAGTTTAAGCCATTAGCAAAACAATCTATAAATAAATGATCCAGGAATAGATTTTAGATTACCGGTATGCCTCTATTGTGCACCCAGAGTAGTGATATGTAAGGAATATTTCACTTTTATTCATTGATACAAAAGTTTTGTTGACTGTGTGTTTTGTCAGTGTGTATGAAGCATCAGTATATCTCCAGATATAAGATGCTGAAATTGCTGAAGTTCTCTAAGAGCTTTGCCAGAATCACTGAGTAAATACTCATTATTACAAGATACCAAGAGTTTTCACAAAGATAAAGCTACTTTATGATCTAGCTCCTTAAACTGTGGGTCAGACCCTACATGAGGGTATGTGAGGGCTGTAAAAAAAAATGCAACTGTAAAAGGTGCCTGAATGCACACCAACCAAAAATTAACTGCAAAATGAGTCAAGGTGTTTCTGGCCAACTCACCAGTGTTGCATTTCTGGAGCAATATGTGGCTTTCGGTGAAAAATATTTAAACTGAGAAACTTAGGCAGAGATCTCACTTTTTAATTTATTTTTTATGCCCCCCCAAAAAAGAAATGTTTTCATGACAACAGTATTCAGTGTTACTGATTCAAGAGGAAAAAGTGAAATATGCAATATTTTGCAGTGTTGTAAGTCACTATGATGTAGAAAACAAAGGGGCAGGAGAGATAGGTAAGCTAATGGGGTGCTTACTTAACATACCAAAGACACCCAGCTTCAATTATGGCTACTCATAATATCTCCCCAAGCTCCACCATTAGTGATTCCTGAGCACCACCATAGGGAGCGGCCCCAAAACAAAATAATTTTGTACAAATGTCTTGCTTTGAGAGGACTAAAATATATGTCACTTGGCTTTATGTTGCTGTTATCCAAAGTTTAATGATTTTCTAAGCTTTTTCATACCACAAATATCTCTGTATGTCAACATTGTTCCAGAATTGGAAGAGAATAAGGTACACTGAGGAAATAATGGAATTATCAATATATTTGACTTTGAAAGGAAAGGATCATCTATGACCACAGGTTGAATACTCCATGGTTGACAGTCGAGCATGCACCAGTGAATATTTATGCTTCACAGCATGATGATTGGTTTCTAAGTGACTAAGGATTTTCTTCCAGGAATTTTTAAAAATAAATAACACATGAAAAATGAAGTGATTTTATTCTATACTGAGTTAATGTTTGTGTGTTACTAGTAAACACTTTGATTAACTGAAAATTAATGAGATTCCAAAAAAGAATAAATATTGAACACATTATTAGTAGCACTCTTCACACCGAATATAGTTCCTCTCAGAACTGCATCTGTACTTTATCCACCAAACAATGTTAGAAAACAGAAACTCCTTTATTGACTCCGGACTCTACAGTTTAACCATTTGATTCGCTACCAGTGCAAATTTGAATTGTAGGTTTCAGTGCTACTAATTTTGCTCCAATAATTTCTTCCCCTAAAACTTGAAACTTGTGTTTGCAGTTTATTCTAGGGACTGTTTCTGGAGAGCCAAAAGGCCTCTAAAATACTCTAGAATTAGGGAACTTGAATAAAGACATAAGAAAAAGAGGAAAATGGACCCAAGATGTTGTTCAACTGATTTTAACAGTGGGAAGTTTGGAATCTGCATTCCAGTCTCTGTTGGTTACACCTTTGCTTCAATTAGTGGCCTATGACTTTAAGAACTAATTCAGAAGCTAGTAAAGGATAAAAGTTTTCCTTTGCAACTACTCATTTAAGCTTTCTTTTTGTAGCTCTTGATCTTGTTATTAATTTTTTATTATGATTAAGCAAAGATTAAGCAAAACCTTAATTAGGTTCCCTTTATTTCATCCCTAAGAATTCAATAAGCTATTCGTTCACTAACACAGGTCCTATAAGTCAAGACATCCTTATTGCCATACTGACTTGGCTGCCTATGTTGTTACCTTAAAGCTTCAGTTTTGGGGGAGGGAGGGGGCAGTGCAGCCTCTCAACTGGTATTCAGATGGATCCATGGTCCCTCACAGCAATTCTTTTTAATTTTATTTATTTATTTACTGAATGACCGTGAGGTACAGTTACAGACTTACGAACTTTACATTTACAACTTACTGCTTATGTTTCAGTCATACAATGATCAAGTACCCGTCCCTCCACCAGTACCCATTCTCCACCACCAATGTTCCCAGTACCCCTCCCATCACCCCCACCCCATTCCCCACACTATCCCACCTTCACCTCTGTGGCAGGTCCATTCCCTTTTACTCTCTCTCTCTCCCTTTGTGTGTTGTGATTTGCAATGCAGGCATTAAGTGGCCATCATGTTCAATTCTTAGAGAATAAAGCAAGGGTTTACTGCTAAGGCCCTAGGAGGCAATGTGAAAAATCCTGTGGACCAGATTACCTGGGCTATCTCAGGAGTGCTTGGGGCCCTCAGGGCTTCACTTGGTGAACCTCAGGTGACCATGCAATGCCTGGGACCAAACCAGTGCCAGCCACATGCATTTTAACACCTGTACACTCTCCCCAGACTCATATTGGCCATTTGATTTACTATTTTCCATCCAACTAATAAAGAGCCTCATTTAATGGCAACGTGCCCTATTATCAGAACTGACTCAACAGTAGATGATAACCCCCAGTGAGCTTTTAAAAATACAAATACTGGGGTTAGACAGATACTACAGCAGCTAGGGTGATTGCCTTGCACATAGTCATCCCGAGTTCAATCTCTGGCACCCTGAGCCTGTCAGAATTAATTCCTGAGCACATAGCCAGGACTAATTCCTGAACTTTTCTGGGTGTGGCTTAAGCCCCCTCCATCCCCTCACCCCCAAATGCAAGTAACTACCGATGTCTTTACTTCTTGATGCTTTAGTAAAGAAAATTTTCATTTGGGCTAGATGAGAATACAGACAGCTATCAGGTTTTTGTTCTCATACAAAAATTCAATGTAACATTTCCTCTCCATTACCAAACCTTCAAATTCCTTAGTACTCTGCCAAGGTAGTTTTAGCATTTTATCTAATTGTATATCATTTTCTTCAGACTTCAAGGAGTGATCCCAATGGCATATTAAGTCCACTCCAAAAGTGTTTGCCAGAGTGTTAAATCTTGAGTCACAAGAGAATGCTTACACACTAATATACTTGTCCCTACTCGGCTATATAGTTCAATTTCCTCATGATCTTCCCTACCAATGTTCCTCCAGTTCCAGCTGGTACCATATTAGACAGACCTTATGGTTCTTTGGGTGAGTGTGTTATTTCCTCCTGGAAATATATGATCCTAATTATGATCTTGAATTCATGGGGCAAGAGGGAAGGGTGTGTTGAGAGTTTTATTTAGGAGGCAATCACAACAGCTATCATAGTTTTAGAAGTTAGGCAAAGGGCAGCTCACTTCTAGAAAAATCAAGTTACTAACCATACCTGGAGGGTTTAGAGAATCTATGGGTTTTCTCAGCATATTGTATGCAGCTAGCTTTTGCTAAAAACAGCCAGAACAAAAAAGACAGATCAAGAAGATGATAGTATCACATAGTATGTATCTGATAAAATGGTAAAGCACTGAGGTAGGGAAAGCGTGCTTGTGAAGTAAGCTGTTCGTATATGACTAGGACTGAATGAAAGTGAGCAACCCAGAGTAATTAACAATAAGCACAATCAAGTGTAAAAGAACAAACAGACACTACTGCTTTCTGACATGAAGGCATGAAAACACCAGACAATGCCACAAAAGCAGTCCTTGTTCAAACAGTAATAGACCTTTTCTATTTAATAGCCGTTAATTCATCATAAGAGTAAGTCTGAAATAACAAAGATTGGTAAAGCATCATTAAGAGCCATCTTAAGTTATTCTGATAAATATCATGTTAACAAATTAGGAAATGGGTGCAAACATCTGCATTTAAGGGCATTACAACAGCTCTGACTTGCCCAACCACAAATCACACACTCAGAAAGTAAAGGACATGCTACTTTGGAAAATAAATAGTTATGATCTTTAGATAAAAAACTGGCTGATGTGTCCCCACTTAAAATGTCTATTTGTAGAAGTAGTGACTAGAACAAATTTTCAAAAACAGTATTCGAAAAAAAAAACAGTGTATCAAAGAAAAGTATTTCAAAAAATTTCCCAAAAAACAGTATTTCAAAAAAAAAACAGTATTTCAAAAAAACTGTATTTCAAAAAAAACAGTATTTCAAAAAAAAGAGTATTTCAAAAAAATAAAGTAGAGAGATGAGGGTGGTTTGACCAGATAGTATACATATGATTAAAATTAAAATTTCTGGACAAAACACAAAACCAGGATTGGAGCTATAATATAGTAGATACGATGCTTTGCACTAGCCAAGCTTGGTTCCATCCCCAGTATCCCATATGAGCCCCCAACCCTATCAGGAATGATTCCTGAGTGCAGAGCCAGGAGTAAATCCTGAGCACCACTGATGTGACCCAAACACACACACACACATACACACACACAACTACCACACCACATACAAATTAATTAAAAAATTAAAATGTCACAGAGCTAACTGGTTGAAAATTCTAAAAGTAAACAGATGCCAGAAGACTTATACGGGAATAAAAGCTTAAATGACCTGTTAATTTGTTTCCTCTACCAAGTTCTCCTGAGGGCAAGATCCTTTAGACTTTCATGTTATATAACAATAGATCACTGTGAGTTTAAACATCTCTGACATATGGGGGCTAGATACATAGCACAGGTGGACAGTGCTTGTATGGCATGTGAACAACCTGGGTTCCATTCTGGAAGCCCATATGGTCCCTGTAAGCACCATCAGGAGTGATCCCTGAGCACAGATCCAGGAGTAAGCCCTGAGCACTGCCAAGTGTGGTACAAAAACAGACAAACAAACCCTGTTATATGATTTCACTCATGGAAGATAAAGAAACAAAGAAAAGGAACAAACAATACATAAACTCTTAGTCACAGAGCACAGATTGTACTCAAAACTTTTTTGAGAAAAAAAATAGGGAGATATGGTTGGGTGGGTAAAATAAGCAAAGGAGGGCAATTTAATGGTGGTAGAAAGAAAGGGGGCTTTAGTTGGTGATCATAATGCATAGGTACAATTATCAGAGTTTAATGCTTGACAACTGAATCCTACATAATGTTATAGACTGATGCTATCTCAATAGATACAAAAATATGTTGCAATTTAAAATTACACATTAGAAAGCTGCATGACTTAAATAGTTTTTCAATCTTATAAAATGAAGTTGGGTCTTGGTTACAACTCATAGGTCTGGAGCATGTATGATACATACAGGTGACCTTGGAGGTAACTGCTGGGCCTAAGTTGTAACTGTATCCCCAGACTCAACCGTTGAGTCACCCAGTGACTCAGTGACCATTGCCTTGGAAGCCCTTACACTACCCCAAATGCTGTTAAGTATACTTAATAAAATAACTCTTAAAGATAAAGAAAAAGTAACTCTGACTGGAAAATTATCTTTTGGCCTGGAAAATCAGAAATTTCTACTGAGCTTATCATTTGGGAAAGCTCCAAACAGAAAATGACTAATTCTGTACATGACTTCATTCAAAAATTAGCTAAGTTCCTCAAAAATGTATCCATAAAACAGACCCAAATCAATATCACAAAGACGTAGAGGCCAAAACTAAAATTTGCCTGATTGCTCACACAAGATACAAACAGACCTATGAGGGGAACTTGGCTAGATTGATTAGCTACTACTATGAAAGCAATATTTCTTTCCAGTGACCCAAGATGGAACTCAAAATGCCAGGAACTCAGCTGCTGCCCTTTTACTTAGTCAGCATTTTAACCACAATTTTTCTGTTTTTCTTCGCAAGATGAATTGGCTTATTTTTGAAACGATTTTATAAAATCTAGATGGGGTTATAGTATCCTCAGGACAGCTGAATTGGCTTATTTACTGAAGAAGCTTTGCTATTCTTTATTATGACTCAATGTTAGTATGAACAAGGAAAAACAAGCTAGAAGATGGTGGATAGTATATTGCAGTCATCCTCATCCAAGAATCAACACTGTGTTGTGAACAGTGGCCACTAAATGAATCGGACATGAATGAAGATTAAAGTATAAATAGAAATTAAAATAATCACTGAGGCCACTATTTTGAACCAAGAAATACAAATGAATCCATAATTTTTCCATGAAGAGAACAAAACAGCAACAGAACATGTTTTCTTCTTTAAAATTCTGTATAATTATATGACTAAATACACACTCTCCCTGAACCCCATGTAAATAAGAATAACTGAATGTTGGGGGAATACTTTCCACCTAAATATTTACTCAGGGAAGTGAGTTACTTGTAGTTTGTATAAACAACTTATTTAGGCATAATGTTTATTTCTAAGTAGTAAAGTAATGATATAAAACTCTTTGGTGCTGAATTCTGCAACCCTCTATGTTTGCCATTTCAGAGTATATTACTTTTCCTCTTCTGTAAACATTTTTAATGAAGAATTTAAATGCATGCAACCATATGTCTCTTTTTCCAAGCAACAACCACTGAGAGAAAACAAAGTCCCCAGTGATCAGTTAGTTTATGTGTTAAGTAAAATAATATCCTCAGGAAGATGCATATTAGAACACTTAATGTAAAAATGTAGCCTTCACCATAATTCATGTTAACTTAAATCCCAGACTACTGCTATTTAAAAGACAATAATTACATATTTAACTAGAATATTGACTTCAGAGATTAGATCTACACCTATGTACTAAGCTCATGGAATGTCTCAGAGAGCCTCTACAAACAGCACTAAAGCATAAGTAAAAAACATCAAAGACCAATATTTTCAAGTTTCTATTAATATAGAGAGATCCTTCAAAACATACCTCTAGGTCATTAGAGAGTTTTTCCCTCTGGGTAAGAGCCATACACATCATGTACACAGTGGCCTCTTGGCTTTTCTCATTGTTTCTATCACAAAGCAGGAATTCTATTGAAAATTAGTACAGAATGTTTCTGCTTTAAAAATATTGGCAGTCATAAAACAATTCTCGTCTGAACCTTCTTATTTATAGAGAATCCAAATATCAATAGCAAATGGCAGGAAATCTTTTAATTGGGGTCAGAATGTTTGCATAACATTTTGCCATTTGTTTATCATTTTCAGTTTGTTATGACTCTTTTCTATAAGCCATTAAACTTTAAGCGTCATATATATATATATATATATATATATATATATATATATATATATACTATGATGGGCTGGAGCAATAGCACAGCGGGTAGGGCGTTTGCCTTACAAGCGGCCAACATGGCCGACCCGAGTTCGATTCCTCCGCCCCTCTCGGAGAGCCCGGCAAGCTACCGAGAGTATTCGATATGCCAAACACAGTAACAACAAAGTCTCCAATGGAGACGTTACTGGGCCCGCTCGAGCAAATCGACGATCAACAGGAGGGCCTTTACCTTTTACCTTTACCTTATATATATACTATGATAGAACATACCAGTAGAAATTTTTATCTGTTTTTAGGGGAAATGAACTCCATTTTTAATTATGATTTACAAAGTTATAGATAACTGAATTTTAGGCATAGAATATGTCAACATCAATTCTACCACCAGTGTCCACTTCCCTCCACCAGTGTTCCCATCTTCATTAATTGTTCATATCAAAAATAGTAGTAACAATCAGTGTTGGCAGGGATGTGGTAAAAAAGGAACTCTCACCTACTGCTGGTGAGAGTGTTTGTACCTTAAACCCCATGTACCTTAAATCCCAAGGACATAAAATCACTCAGAAGGACATATGTACACCATTATTCACTGCTACACTCAGTATAATAGGTAAGATAAAGAATCAACCTAGGTGTTAAATGACGAATGGATCAAGAAGATGTGGTGTATATACACAGACTTTTATCTTAACCAGTGAGAGTCTGTATTTATATCTTTTTTTTTTATTTTATTTTATTTTTTTTAAAGTTGTAGATTTACAATTTTTTGTGCTTTGGTTTCAATTATACAATGATCAGATACCCATCCCTCCACCAGTGCCCATTTTCCACCACCATGGATAATATCCCTCCCACCCCCATCCCCCCATCCCCCCGTCTCTGTGGCAGGGCAATCCCCTGTGTTCTCTCTCTCCTTTTGGGTGTTGTGGTCTGCAAAAGAGGCATTGAGTGGCAAACATGTTCAGTTCATAGTCTACTTTCGACATGCATCTCCCCTCCTGGGAGGATCCTCCAAACATCCTTTATTTGGTGCTCCCTTCTCTATCTGAATAGCCCTTTCCTCTAGGATACCCGGCTGGCCTCTAAGTTATGGAGTAATCCTCCTGGTGCTGATCTCAGCTATTCTTGGGTATTAATCTCATACTTTGTTACTTTATATCCCCCAGATGAATGCAATCTTTCTATGTCTATCCCTCTCTTTCTGACTCATTTCGCTTAGCATGATACTTTCCATATTGTACCACTTGTATGTAAATTTCATGACTTCATCTTTTCTAAGAGCTACATAGTACTCCATTGTGTAGATGTACCAAAGTTTCTTTAACCAGTCATCTGTTCTTGGGCATTCAGGTTTCTTCCAGTTTCTGGCTATTGTAAAGAGGGCTGCAATGAACAAACAAGTGCAGATGTCACTTCGACTATACATTTTTGCCTCTCTGGGATATATTCCCAGGAGTGGTATTGCTGGGTCAAATGGGAGCTCAATTTCTAATTTTTTGAGAATCGTCCATACTGTTTTCCAGAAGGGCTGAACCAGTGGACATTCCCACCAACAGTGAAGGAGTGTCCCTTTCTCGCCACATCCACGCCAGCATCGGTTGCTTTTGTTCTTTTGAATGTGGGCCAGTCTCTGAGGTGTGAGATGGTATCTCATTGTGGTTTTGATCTGCATCTCCCTGATGATTAATGATGTAGAGCATTTTCTCATGTGCTTTTTTGCCATTCGGATTTCTTCTTTGAGAAAGTTTCTGTTCATTTCATTGCCCCATTTTTGGATGGGGTTGGATGTTTTCTTCTTGTGGAGTTTAACCAGTATTTTGTATATCCTGGATATCAACCCCTTGTCAGATGTGTATTCGGTGAATATCCTTTCCCATTCTGTAGACTGTCTTTGTATTTTGGTCACTGTTTCTTTGGAGGTGCAGAAGCTTCTTAGTTTAAGATAGTCCCATTTATCTATCTCTGTTTTCACTTGCTCGGCCAGTGGCGTGGCATCTTTGAAGATACCATTAGCTTCAATGTCATGGAGGGTTTTGCCAACTTTATCTTCAATGTACCTTATGGTTTCTGGTCTGATGTTGAGGTCTTTAATCCATTTTGATCTTACTTTTGTACATGGTGTTAGGCAGAGTTCTGAGCCTATTTTTTTGCATGTAGCCGTCCAGTGATGCCAACACAATTTATTAAAGAGGCTTTCCTTACTCCACTTCACATTACTTGCACCTTTATCAAAGATTAGATGAGCATATGATTGAGGAGAAATGTCAGTGTATTCAACCCTGTTCCATTGGTCTGCAGTTCTGCCTTTGTTCCAGTACCATGCTGTTTTAATTATTACTGCTTTGTAGTACAGTTTGAAGTTCGGGAGGTTGATTCCTCCCATTTTCTTTTTCCCAAGAATTGCTTTAGCTATTCGTGGGGGCTTATTGTTCCATATAAATTTCAAGAGTGTTTGCTCCATTTCTTTGAAGAATGTCATGGGTATCCTTATAGGGATTGCATTGAATTTATACAATGCTTTCGGTAGTATTGCCATTTTGACAATGTTAAGTCTCCCGACCCATGAGCAGGGGATATCTTTCCATTTCCTCATGTCCTCTTTTATTTCCTGAAGTAGCGTTTTGTAGTTTTCTTTGTACAGGTCCTTTACTTCCTTAGTTAAGCTGATTCCTAGGTACTTGATTTTCTGGGGCACAATTGTGAATGGGATTGTTTTTTTCATGTTGCTTTCTTCTCTCTCACTGTTTACGTATAGGAAAGCCATGGACTTTTGGGTATTGATTTTATAACCTGCAACTTTACTATACGAGTCTATTGTTTCTAAGAGTTTTTTGGTGGAAGTTATTGGGTTCTCTAAGTAGAGTATCATATCATCTGCGAATAGTGAGAGCTTGATTTCTTCCTTTCCTACCTGAATGCCCTTAATATCTTTTTCCTGCCTAATCGCTATTGCAAGTACTTCCAGTACTATATTGAACAGCAGTGGAGAGAGTGGGCATCCCTGTCTCGTCCCTGATCTTAGAGGGAAGGCTCTCAGTTTTTCCCCATTGAGGATGATGCTTGCTGTAGGCTTGTGGTAGATGGCTTTAATTATGTTGAGGAAGGTCCCCTCTATACCCATTTTGGCTAGGGTTTTCATCATAAAGGGGTGCTGGATCTTATCAAATGCTTTCTCTGCATCTATTGATATGATCATATGCTTTTTATCTTTTCTTTTGTTGATATGGTGGATTATGTTGATTGATTTCCGAATGTTGAACCATCCTTGCATCCCTGGGATGAATCCTACTTGGTCATGGTGTATGATCTTTTTGATGAGTAGTTGGATTCTATTTGCTAGTAGTTTGTTGAGGATCTTTGCATCTGTGTTCATCAGGGATATCGGCCTGTAATTCTCTTTCTTTGTGGTATCTCTGTCTGCTTTTGGTATCAGTGTGATATTTGCTTCGTAGAAACTGTTTGGAAGTGTTTTTGATATTTCAATTTCATGGAAAAGCTTAAAGAGTATTGGGAGTAAGTCCTCTTTAAAGATTTGGAAGAATTCACTAGTGAATCCATCCGGGCCAGGACTTTTGTGCTTGGGGAGACTTTTTATTACCATTTCAATTTCCTTGATGGTGATAGGTCTGTTCAGGTATTCCAGGTCTTCTTGGTTCAGCCTTGGGAGTCTGTAGGAGTCTAGGAATTTATCCATTTCCTCGAGGTTTTGATGTTCCGTGGCATAAAGCTTCTCAAAGTACTCCCTGAGGATCCTCTGAATTTCTGTGGTTTCTGTTGTAATGACCCCCTTTTCATTTCTGATTCGGTTTATTAGGGTTTTCTCTCTCCCTTTCTTTGTGAGTTTTGCTAGAGGCTTATCGATCTTGTTAATTTTCTCAAAGAATCAGCTCTTGGTTTCATTGATCTTTCGGATTGTTTTTTGGGTTTCCATCTCATTAATCTCTGCTCTGAGTTTTATTATTTCCTTTCTCCTGTTCGGGTTGTGCTCCTTTTTTTGGTCCTTCTCCAAGCTCTTAAGCTGTGAGGTTAGGTTACTTATGTGTGCTCGCTCCTCCTTCCTGAGGAATGCTTGTAGAGCTATAAACTTTCCTCTTAACACAGCCTTTGCTGTGTCCCATAAGTTTTGGTAACTCGTGTTCTCATTTTCATTCGTTTCTAGGAATCTTTTGATTTCCTCTTTGATTTCCTGTCTAATCCACTCGTTGTTCAATAGTGCACTGTTTAATTTCCAGGTGTTTGATTTAGTTTTCTGTTTTTGTGTGTGATTTACTTCTAATTTCAGCGCATTATGGTCTGAGAAGATTGTTGATACAATCTCTACCTTCTTAATTTTATGGAGGCATGTTTTGTGGCTCAGCATGTGGTCTATCTTGGAGAATGTTCCATGTACGCTTGAGAAGAATGTGTATTCAGCTTTTTGTGGATGAAGTGTCCTGTATATATCTACTAAGTCCCTTTCTTCCATTGTTTCCCTCAAATGAAGTATGTCCTTGCTAAGCTTGAGTCTGGTTGATCTATCAAGAGGTGACAAAGCAGTGTTGAAGTCTCCCACTAGTATTGTGTTGCTATTGATGTCTTTTTCCAAATCTATGAGTAGTTGTTTTAAGTACTTTGCTGGTCTCTCATTAGGTGCATATACATTTATTATTGTAAGTTCTTCCTGTTGTACAGATCCTCTGATCAATAAGTAATGGCCTTCACTGTCTCTTATGACCTTCCTCACTCTGAAATCAATGTGGTCTGATATAAGGATGGCTACCCCAGCTTTTTTATGGGAGCTGTTTGCCTGTAGGTTTGTTTTCCAGCCTTTGACTCTGAGTCTGTGTTTGCTTTGACTATTGAGATGCGTTTCTTGCAGGCAGCAGAATGTTGGGTTCAATTTTCTAATCCATCCTGCCACTCTATGTCTTTTAATTGGTGCGTTTAGCCCATTGACATTGAGAGAGATTATTGTTATGGGGTTTTGTCCCATTGTTCTGTTAAAATTGGGTGTATTTGAGGGGCCTTTCTTGCCTTAAAGTAGCCCATTTAGTTGTTCTTGTAACCATGGTTTTGAGTCTATGAAGTTCCTGAGCTGTTGTTTGTCTGTGAAACTGTGTGTTGTTCCTTCTATTATGAATGAGAGTCTTGCTGGGAAAAGTATTTTGGGGGAGGCATTTATTTCATTGAGTTTTTTTACTATGTCCCACCACTGTTTTCGGGCCATGAGGGTTTCATCAGAAAAATCAGCTGTGAATTTTAAGGATGCTCCTTTGTAAGAGATTTCTTTCTTCGATCTTGCTGCTTTCAGAATTTTGTCTCTGTCTAAGGTTTTGGTCATTTTGATCAGAATGTGTCTTGGGGTATTTTTATTCGGATTTCTTCTAGCTGGTACCCTTCGGGCCTCCTGAATGTGGTCACAAGTTTTCTTCAGCTCTGGAAATGTTGTAGCAATGATGTCTTTGACAGTTTCTTCTTCATCGAGGTTTTCTTCCTGTCCCTCTGGGACTCCAATAATTCTTATGTTACCCCTCTTGGCTTCATCACGATCTTCTCTTGCCATCTGTTCCCGAATTGTGAGTCTCTTTTCCATTTTCTGCTCTTTTCTGGAGAGTCTCTGAACTTCATCTTCGAGCTCACTGATTCTGTTCTCAGCCGCTGTTACTCTGCTGCTGAGGCCTTCCACTGAGCTTTTCAATTCGCCTACGAGATTTTTCAGGTCTGACATTTCTGATTGCATTTTCCTCATTTCTGCCTTCAGATCCTCTTGTCTTCTATTGGCATTGGTTTCCATTGTTTCTTTTAATTCCCTAAGCATCCTAAGTAGCTCCCTTCTGAATTCCTTGTCAGAGAGGTTGTCTAACACTACAGTACTGTTGGTGTCATCTGGGCTAGACTCTTCAATATGAATGTTTGGTGGGCTTTTGCGTTGCTTTACCATTGTGAGAGGTGTGATTTAGTCGTTCACGTTCAGTGTTACTATTCTGCTTGATATGCAGTGTGAGTTAAGATAGGCTTATGAGTTATTGGCAACTGTATTTCTAGTGGCTGAGCTAAAATAGAGAAGTTTCCATCTAAGAAGTTAGCTTATGGTTCCTATGGCATATGCAGTGGGAAAATATTTCGCGGCCGCGTTAGCGGCCGCGGCTCCGGAAAGAGTCCCTGGCACTGGGCGAGGAGTTGGGAATGTCTCCTGTTTGGAATTGGAGCCGTTCAGCTTTGTTGCCCAGAGCTGGGCCTCTGTGCCCGTCCCACGCGGCTCAGGGGTTGAAAACCGGCTGTCTCGGGGCTGTTTCTAGCTGCGCGTGCCCAGAGAGGAACCCAGGCCCTTGGGGGCGGGCTGTACCTGCTGTTGGAATTGGAGCCGTTCAGCTTTGTTGCCCAGAGCTGGGCCTCTGTGCCCGTCCCACGCGGCTCAGGGGTTGAAAACCGGCTGTCTCGGGGCTGTTTCTAGCTGCGCGTGCCCAGAGAGGAACCCAGGCCCTTGGGGGCGGGCTGTACCTGCTGTTGGAATTGGAGCCGTTCAGCTTTGTTGCCCAGAGCTGGGCCTCTGTGCCCGTCCCACGCGGCTCAGGGGTTGAAAACCGGCTGTCTCGGGGCTGTTTCTAGCTGCGCGTGCCCAGAGAGGAACCCAGGCCCTTGGGGGCGGGCTGTACCTGCTGTTGGAATTGGAGCCGTTCAGCTTTGTTGCCCAGAGCTGGGCCTCTGTGCCCGTCCCACGCGGCTCAGGGGTTGAAAACCGGCTGTCTCGGGGCTGTTTCTAGCTGCGCGTGCCCAGAGAGGAACCCAGGCCCTTGGGGGCGGGCTGTACCTGTTGGAATTGGAGCCGTTCAGCTTTGTTGCCCAGAGCTGGGCCTCTGTGCCCGTCCCACGCGGCTCAGGGGTTGAAAACCGGCTGTCTCGGGGCTGTTTCTAGCTGCGCGTGCCCAGAGAGGAACCCAGGCCCTTGGGGGCGGGCTGTACCTGCTGTTGGAATTGGAGCCGTTCAGCTTTGTTGCCCAGAGCTGGGCCTCTGTGCCCGTCCCACGCGGCTCAGGGGTTGAAAACCGGCTGTCCCGGGGCTGTTTCTAGCTGCGCGTGCCCAGAGAGGAACCCAGGCCCTTGGGGGCGGGCTGTACCTGTTGGAATTGGAGCCGTTCAGCTTTGTTGCCCAGAGCTGGGCCTCTGTGCCCGTCCCACGCGGCTCAGGGGTTGAAAACCGGCTGTCTCGGGGCTGTTTCTAGCTGCGCGTGCCCAGAGAGGAACCCAGGCCCTTGGGGGCGGGCTGTACCTGTTGGAATTGGAGCCGTTCAGCTTTGTTGCCCAGAGCTGGGCCTCTGTGCCCGTCCCACACGGCTCAGGGGTTGAAAACCGGCTGTCTCGGGGCTGTTTCTAGCTGCGCATGCCCAGAGAGGAACCCAGGCCCTTGGGGGCGGGCTGTACCTGTTGGAATTGGAGCCGTTCAGCTTTGTTGCCCAGAGCTGGGCCTCTGTCTGTATTTATATCTTAAATGTGTAGTTTTTTAAAGAAAAAAAAGATTCCTTCTAAATACCTTCTAGATATAATAGTATACTAAATGCAAGAATATATCAGAATATTCCGTTACTGGAGGGAACTTTGATGTGGTAATCAGGGTACACCTGCCACTCCCTGTGATTATCAAATAAGTTCAATGTCAGGACCTAAGCTTTCAGTGTTGCTCAAACCCTTCAGTGCCAATGCCAGGATTACACAGACCATGCCAGCACTACTTGGGTGCCTCAGGGCCATTCCTAGGGATGCTCAGGGGAACATGTGCTGGGGATTGATTTAAGATTGGCTGAATGCAAGGCATATACCTTAAACTCTTACGCTGTTTCTTTAGATCTAATATTCCTTTAGTACCAGTTTTAATTCTTCAGCACTTCAATTCCTTTAGTCCTTTAATAAATCTATGACTGACTTGATATTTTTCAAACATTATTACTTAAAAATAATAATTCTTGCAACATTATTGTTTCTATAGTCCTCCATTGGAACTGGCAGAGGAACCCAGGTATGCGGGACCTGGGGCTGAGATCTCCAAGTCTGCTCGGATCAGGACTGGGTCTGCTCCACCAGATTGCCCGTTTTCCAGTAGCTTTGTAGTCACACCCAAAAACTGCCTCACGTGCCATGTAATCCCATCAACAGCAAGATCCAGAGACTATACAACAAAGCTCCTGGAAGTGCATGGCTGCATTGCGGCCACATGACCTCTTATAGTCTAGCCCACTGATGTAACTAGGGCAGCACACATATGTTTGGTTTTAACATACTTGCTTGTATTCTCTTATATACATTTTCTGTCCCTCTCAGAGAGCATGGTAAGCTACCAAGAGTATCCCACCCACACAGCACAGCCTGGCAAGCTCCCCATGGTATATTCAATATGCCCAAAACAGTAATAATAATGGGTCTCATTCCCCTGACCCTGAAAGGACCTCCAATATGGCACCGTTGGGAAGGACAAGTAAGGAGAGAACTAAAATCTCAGGACTGGAATGAATGGAGACGTTACTGGCACCTGCTTGAGCAAATTAATGAACAATGAATGGAATGACAGTGATAAGTGATACAGTGATAGTCCTCCAATGGCTATTTATCATTATAATTTGGCTAATATTCTGATTTCCAAGTGAGAAGCCTTTGGTCATATTCATATGCATTGATTTCAGATCATCTCTTTTAGAAGCACAATAATATTGATCTCCACTAAAACTTAGTAATCAAATTATTCTTTGATGTATTTCAAAAGCATAAAACTTTTTAATGTTTATGAAATCTACAAGTTTATGTTTGTAACAATCTTTCTGATTACTGAGGTTTTGGAAGAGTGATTAAAATTAGGCCTGTATGCAGAACAAGACAAGATTAGCAGTGCTTGACAGTAATTCCAATAGAATATACTAGCTGGAGAATCAATAATGTAACTTATATCAAAAGAGGGCTTAAAAATGATGCTCATTATATATGAAGAAATGTAAAATTAATACTGACTAGACAACCAAAACTTAACCAAGTATACATGTGAATTTTTTCTGGCTAGAATTATTATTACCAACTTTTGTCTTGGAATAAGAGCTAAAAATTATTCAATTGCAGGATTACAAAACTTTATTTCTAGTTCATTATTACCTCACTTTTTCCAGTTTTGAAAATAGTAAATTTTATTTGTATCATCTAAGAGTAAACAAATTAATGTTGCTGCTGCTGTGTTTGGCATATTGAATATGTCACGGGTAGCTTGCCAGACTCTGCCGTGAGGGCAAGATACTCTCGGTAGCTTTCCGAGCTCTCCAAGAGGAGCGGAGGAATCAAACTCGGGTCGGCCATGTTGGCTGCATGCAAGGCAAACTCCCTACCCATTGTGCTATCGCTCCAGCCCAAACAAATTAATAAAAATTCAAAATTAATTTTATTACAGGCTGGAGCGATAGCACAGCAGTAGGGCGTTTGACTTGCAAGCAGCTCTGGCTGGCTGAGCCAGGTTCAATTCCTCCGCCCCTCTAGGAGAGCCTGGCAAGTTACCAAGAGTATCTCGCCTGCACAGCAAAGCCTGGCAAGCTTCCTGTGACGTATTCAATATGCCAAATCCAGTAACAAAAAATCTCACATTGAGATGTTACTGGGCCCACTCGAGCAAATTGATGAACAACAGGAGGACAGTGCAGTACAATTTTATTGCATGATGATTTTTGCTTATGCATGCATTATAAGGATACAAAATTAAAAACCAGAAAAAAAGATAATAGAAAGAAAAGGTAAAAGAAGTTGATAATAGAACTAACTCAGTTTATCTGGAGAGAACTGGTCAGGCAGGGAGGAGGTAAAAACATGTTTTTAAAAATTAAAACTACTTTATCACTTGTATCACTTGCCATCCCATTGCTCATTGATTTGCTTGAGCGGGTACCAGTAATGTCTCCATTTGTCCCTGTTGCTTGCAAGTGTAGCCCAATGGCATCTGCTCACTTCAGGAACACGAAAAGCATCAAACCGTTCATTCAGGCTCTTAACAAAGAAGTCCGACCATCTTGTAGGTGGGAGGCCAGGTGTTCTTTTGACATCCAGTGGAATCCAACTGGCTCTAGTCCAGAGGTCATCTCCAAACTGCATTATATGTCTGGCCCATCTGATTTTTGATGCCCTGGCAAACAAGAGAGTGTCCTTGATCCTCAATCATCAGTGAAGGATGGTACACTAGATTCTTTCTCTCACTTGACTGAAGCCTGATACTCTGAGCATAGCTCTTTCGATTCCCCCTTGAGAGAACCAAATAGCATTCTCATCCTGTTTTTGTAGGACTCAGGTCTCTGAGGTATATGTTAGTGCAGGAAAAATGGTGGAGTCGAAAAGATGTGCCTGGGCTGGAGGTTCTCCATCCTCTTAACAACTTCTTCAACAGTCTTGAAGGTGGTCCACACCGCTCTCTTCCTCCTATGCAATTCTGATGCCAAGTCATTTGTCATATTGACTTCTCAACCCAAGTACATTTAACTTCTGCATTTGGAGATTTTCGTTCTAATAATGGCAAATTGAATGTCAGGAGCTAGTTCATTTCTCATCAACATTGTCTTGGTGAGATTCAGCTGCAGTCTGATCTTTCCACAGTCATGGTCGAAGTTGGCCAGCATTCGAGCTGCTTGGCCAATGTTTGGTGTAATTAGAACAATGTCATCAGTGAAGTGGAGGTGGTGTAGTTGCCGAACGTCTATCTTTACTCCCATTCCTTCCCATTCCAGTCATCACATGACATTCTTGAGGGTGGCACTGAAGAGCTTTGGTGAAATGGTATCACCCTGCCCAACCCCTCTCTTTACATCAATGATCACTTCCTTGTAGAATGCTGAGATCCTGGTGGTAAATCTGTAATACAGCTCACAGAGGATCCTGATGTACTGAGTTTGAACACCTTATTTGGCTAGAGCTTGGATGACTGCATCAATCTCAACAGAATAAAAGGCCTTATTTAAAGTAATGAATGTTAAACAGAGCACCATCTTGAACTCTTGCAAAACCACAATGAGCTTGATCACCACATGGATATGGTCGAATGAGCTGAATCCTTTTCGAATCCTGGCTTGTTCACATGGTTGTCATTCACCTAGTGCTCTGCCAATCCTATTCAGGATGACTCGAGTGAACAACTTGTAGACGATGGACAACAGGCAGATCGGGCAATAGTTGCCAATGTTGTGGATGTCTCCCTTCTTGTACAACAGAACAGTCCTACTGGTTTTCCATTGGGATGGAAACTTGCATTCAGACAGGTAGCATACGAAGAGCCGAGCCAGTGTATTGATGAGTACTAGTGGCAGATTCTTCAGATGTTCGGGTATGAACTTGTCTGGACTGGGTGCTATATGCTTCTTTACTGATGAAATGGCATGTCATATTTAGGAAGGGAGAACGAACCCCCTCGACAGTTTGCTGGCTCATCATGGTGGGGGGTGGCAATGGTGCCAACTGGTGAATAGTGAAACAACAGGTGCTACCCAGAGATGTAGGCAGGTACATGTTTGTCAGTGTGCAGATCATTACAACATGCCAGTTGACCAAAAGCTTGCATTCGGTAGATAAGGAGCACCTTTAACAGCAATTAGAGGCTGCCCTAAAAACCTCTGTCCCTCTCGGATAGGCCGGCAAGCTACCGAGGGTATCCTGCCCAAATATCAGATCATGGTAAGCTACCCATTACATATATGATGTGCCAAAAACAGTAACAATAATGGCCTCATTCCCCTCACCATGAGAGAACTCCAAATACGGCAGCATTGGGAAGGATGAGCAAGGAGAGGCTGATAAAATCTCAGGGCTGAAATAGGCTGCCAAAATGAAGGAGCAAAATGACTGTCTGTACTTTCAATGCATGTACACTGGCATCAGAAACATCCATCAAGGACTTCATGGTGCAAGCACAGAAGATCAAGTACAATATCACTGGACTGACATAGATGAGAAGACAATCGCATCACAACCATTTTTGGCACTGGAGAAGAACTGTTCCTCAGAACATGTGACATTAGAGGCATCAGTGGTGTCGGAGCCTCATCAACATGAACTTGACCATGAGCATTGATTCATTTGAATACCTAACAACCTGAATTGGATGCTTATGTTTGAATAGATGTGACTCATTGCCAGCAGTTTCTATCTTCGTCATCTACACACTAACATCCAACTATAATGTAGAAGTTCTATAAAGAAGACTACACCTTCTACTAAGTCATTGTCGGTGATTTTAATGCCAAGATAGGACCAAGAAGGTTACCCGAAGAACACCACATCAGGACCCATGGTCTAGAATGAAACAAACTAGGTGAGAGACTGTCTGAGTTCATCATGTTGACCAAGACCATCGTGATAACTCACAGTTCCAGAAGGCTGAATCAGATGGGCTGGACACAGAATGCGATTTGGAGATGACTGCTGGACTAGAGCTATTACCAACTGGAGTGCATGGAACATCAAAAGAACACCTGTCCGCCCACCAACGAGATGGTAGGACTTCTTCATCAAGACCCTGAATGATCAGTTTGATGCTCTTCGTGTTTCTGGAGTGAGCAGACACCATTGGGCTACACTAGCATGTGACAGGGATGAATAGAGATGTTACTGGTGCCCGTTTGAGCAAATCAATGAGCAACGGGATGACAAGTCATATGAGTGAAGTGGCACAGGAAGACATTTAAAAAGACAAGCCTGTGGCTTGGGAGTTGATTGACTCCAGATAATATATCTCCTGGACTTCTGCTTTCTTGACTTAAGCCTCAGTTGCCCTACTTCCTAGATCCTCAAAATCAGGGTCCCAACAAGGAACTGGATAGATCCAGGGCAAGCCACGAGTTATGAGCTACCCTGGCATCAAAATGGGTCTGGCCAAAGTGCCCTAATGCTTAACTATAAGTTAAGAGATTGGTCATGGACAAATTATTTCATGATCCAAAGGTAATAACCAGATTTAGATCCTGCTGGTGTTAGGAATAATTGATCCAGCCTGAGCACTGTAGTCAGAGTCTGTGGTAAGATGTTCCCAGGAGAGTCACCCTACAAGCCTAAAAGTGTCTATTATTGTGTCCATACACAATGGTAAATATCAGAAAGAAGACCTAAAGATGCTAATTAAGTTTCAGGTCTAAGGAGTGAAGAAACATACCCTATTGGCAATTTTACCCTTATGGGTTACAGGTGGTCGGGAAGATTGAAAAAACAGTTTTGATCAGGCTTCTCTTGGGGAGCCATGGTCGGGAAGGCATGGTGAGTGGATCAAAAAGAGCACCTACGGGGAGGAAGAGTTGTTGGATTGATGGATGGATTGATTGATTGATTAAAGGAGAAGGAAAGAAGAGAGGGAGAGGCAGCAGAGAGAGGTAGAGAAGACAGATGCAGTGGGAAGAAAGAATTGCGCAGTTAGACATAGATAGACACAGGTGGTGGTTGGAGAGAGAGGGTTGAAGAGAGCTGGGGGAGATGAGAGATTAAATTAATGGCAACTAATCAGCAATCAGCTTGGCCCTCATTCTTCCTTTGACTGTCCAACGCAACAGCTGTCTTGAGTGGAGAAGTGGCTCGAGAGCACTGAATGCGTGAGGTGAGAGAGAGCTGCCCGGAGAGCCCTCAAATATCCTTTCACGTGTAATCCCCTCGTGCGTGAGGAGTTTACACAGCCCTGTGGTTGGGGATTTTTATACAGCGTGTGAGGGATTTTCACAGCTAATGATCATACAGCATAAACAAAGGGAAGCATATTTTTTGAGGTTAAAAACAATACCAATTGTGAAGTATTCCATAAAGATAAAAAAAAAGTCTTAATTTAAGATTTGAACTTCAGTATTAGTATTATGTATTAGTATTAGTATTATCCTCCAAATTCCAGTAGGCGGGGGTCACACCCACCACCTGGCCCCCTGGCGCCGTGTAATCCCATCAGCGGCCAAGACTCAGAGACTATAAAATCCAGATCCCGGACGAGAGCAGTGCAGTCTCTGCCCCCGCGCCTCGGTGTTCCTTCCCGGAGTCCCTTGGAGGGGAGCGGGTTGAGCTTTCCTCCCCGCCCCGGCCAGGGCTACGGCAGCCGGAGACCTCCAGGACCAGCCACCACCATGCTGAGACCACTCTCCGCACACCTGAAGGTACTGGCAGAGGGACAAAGCCACGCGGGTTCCGGGGCCGAGACCTCCAAGCCTACTCGAATTGGAGTCGAGCATCTTCCACCCAGATCCTCCAAATTCCAGTAGGCGGGGGTCACACCCACCACCTGGCCCCCTGGCGCCGTGTAATCCCATCAGCGGCCAAGACTCAGAGACTATAAAATCCAGATCCCGGACGAGAGCAGTGCAGTCTCTGCCCCCGCGCCTCAGTGTTCCTTCCCGGAGTCCCTTGGAGGGGAGCGGGTTGAGCTTTCCTCCCCGCCCCGGCCAGGGCTACGGCAGCCGGAGACCTCCAGGACCAGCCACCACCATGCTGAGACCACTCTCCGCACACCTGAAGGTACTGGCAGAGGGACAAAGCCACGCGGGTTCCGGGGCCGAGACCTCCAAGCCTACTCGAATTGGAGTCGAGCATCTTCCACCCAGATCCTCCAAATTCCAGTAGGCGGGGGTCACACCCACCACCTGGCCCCCTGGCGCCGTGTAATCCCATCAGCGGCCAAGACTCAGAGACTATAAAATCCAGATCCCGGACGAGAGCAGTGCAGTCTCTGCCCCCGCGCCTCGGTGTTCCTTCCCGGAGTCCCTTGGAGGGGAGCGGGTTGAGCTTTCCTCCCCGCCCCGGCCAGGGCTACGGCAGCCGGAGACCTCCAGGACCAGCCACCACCATGCTGAGACCACTCTCCGCACACCTGAAGGTACTGGCAGAGGGACAAAGCCACGCGGGTTCCGGGGCCGAGACCTCCAAGCCTACTCGAATTGGAGTCGAGCATCTTCCACCCAGATCCTCCAAATTCCAGTAGGCGGGGGTCACACCCACCACCTGGCCCCCTGGCGCCGTGTAATCCCATCAGCGGCCAAGACTCAGAGACTATAAAATCCAGATCCCGGAACCGCGCGGCCGCGAATGCGGACATCTTATCAGAACTTTTTTTTAATGACATCTTATTATCTCATTCCTACTTTGGACAAACTTGCAGGCTGTCGAATGTAGCCTGCCCACAGGGCAGAGTCTGGCAAACTCCCCGTGGCCTACCAAATATGCCAAATACCAGTAACAATGATGGGTCTCATTCTCCTAAAGAGCCCTGAATATAATCTCAGGGCTAGGATGAAAGAGACGTTACTGGGGCCTGCTCGAGGCAATCGACGATTAACAGGATGATGAAATGAAAAATGAAATGAAATTAGTATTATATTGAAGTATTTAAGTTTTTTAATAGCAGAGAACAGGGATTAAATGAGAATAAAAAATGTATTCCTTACGTATAAAACGCCTATCTTTTTATACAAACTCATTAAATTCAAAGAGAAAAATGAATAAAATGTATCTTTCTTCCTCAAGTGACTAAATCTAGTAGTGATAAAGATTTGGAAAAGAGATAATTAAGTTTAAACTAAGGGACTGTTAACCATCAGTAAAAATAATACAGCAAACACTATACTAGACTTTCTAAGTCTTCTGAATTCAATAATTATATTTTTAAATAAAATAGAAAAATAGAGATTATTTGTAATATAATTTTGAAAACTTTGTTCTTAAGCATATGGTTTTTCTAAGATCATCTATTCTACTGTTATTCAAAACAGTCATGATTTATATTGAGCAAATATTATGGCAGGAAATGTATACTTTTCCCAAAACCAGTCTCATTTGATGCCTTGTTCCAGATCAATACGTTGGTTAATCCCCAACCCTCATCACCTGTGACTATTTTATAATAATTTCTCAATGAAGCTAATTCACTATGAGCTCTCCTTTGTTCCAATACCTGCATAGATATTGGATATTATTCCCCTGTATACATGAAACTGACAATAAGATGTAGGGATGAAAGTACGATAGGAAAATAATCAAAAAAACTGAATATCAGGAACAACTGTAACAAAACTCACTAGCACAAGTCACGGTCACGGTCCTCCCATTTTTTATCGATTTGCTCGAGCAGGCCCAGTAACGTCTCCATTGTGACACTTGTTACTGTGTTTGGCATATCGAATACGTCACATGGAGCTTGCCAGGCTTTGCCGTGCGGGCAAGATACTCTCAGCAGCTTGCAGGGCTCTCCAAGAGGGGCGGAGGAATCGAACTCTGGTTGGCCATGTTGGCTGCGTGCAAGGCAAACTCCCTACTGCTGTGCTACCACTCCAGCCCCTAGCACAAGTATTTCTTTATTATGCCCTTATATAGAAAATTTAGAAAAAAACAGTATTTCTTATATATTCTAAACTATCGTCCAAATTTGGGGACTGTTTTCTCCATAAACCAACTTGTCTTTTTTATTTTATATCTGTAAGACTTAGGAAAAAATATTTTCTCACAAATTCCCAAATAAAGGTAATGATCTTATGCTCTTGGGTAGACTCTTCTTTTTAAAGTAGAACTTTTGAGAGTAGTTTATGGAGTAGGAAGTTGATGGGAGGGGGGTTTGGGGCACTTATGGACAGAGCAGGTAGAAGCTATGGTACTGGAATAATGTATGACTAAAACTATCATTAACAGTATTGTAAATCATAGTACCTCAATAAAAAGGCAGAAAAAAATAGAAAATAGGGGCCAGAGAAATAGCACAGGGCAAAAGGTATTAATTAACCTTGCATGCAGTTGTCACCAGTCTTAATTCTGGCACTGCATGTGAACCCCTGAGTTATGCAAGCAGTGATCCCTGAGCAAAGAACCAAGAGTAAAGCCTGAGGTTCACCAGGTGGGGCCCAACCCCTCCTTAAAATACATAAATATAAAAAAAATAAATAAAGTAGGTCCTATTACTGAAAGAATTTCCAAATCCATATTATTACATATAACAATCTCATTTTTAAACATTTAACTCAATAAATTTTGATTGTTGCATTATTTTAAGCACTTTTAAATACTCTGCAAAAAAAGAACCACTCATTGTATTATGAATCAGATTTCATCTATGCATAATTAATTATGAGCTCTGAACAAATACTTGTATTTATGTAAGGACAAGAACCCAAATCTAGTATACTTGACACACAATGGTTCTCAGTAAATAACTTTTGCATATAAAGAGAGAATAGGATGCAGTGATGTTAATGTTTCTGTATAAAAATTACTTTTAAATAATTTAAATATTTTTAACTTTAAAATTAAGAAATATTAATTCATTATATTCTATCAGAGAACATGATTTATAATGTGTTTCTTAAATTCTCTTCTTTTTGGATTTCACCATAGAAGATGTATTTCATATAATTGGCATAAAACTGAGGTTGACATTTTACACTTTCTCCCTAATTTAGTCCTCTATACCGTTTTTTTTATTGTCCATGTTATTTTTTTTAATTGAATCACCATGAGCTCCAGTTGCAAAGCTTTCATGTTTGAATATAAGTCATACAATGATTGAACACCCATCCCTCCACCAGTTTACCTTTTCCACCGCCAATGTCCCCACTATTTCTCCCCTCCCCCATCGCACCCCTCCCTCTGCCTCCATGGTAGACAATTTCCCTCTTGTTCTCTATTTTTGGGCATTATGGTTTGCAATCAATAAGAGGCCATCATATCTGGTCTTTTATCTACTTTCAGCACACATCTCCCATTCCCAGATATCTCTACAACCATCATTGACTTAGTGATCCCTTCTCTATACCAGCTGCCTTCTCCTCCAGCTCATAACACAGGTATCCAACCATGGAGCAATCTTCCTGGTCCTGCCTCTGCTGTCCTTGGGTATTAGTCTCATGGAGGAAAATGTAGGCAGAACCCTCCACGACATTGAAGCTACAGGCATCTTTAAGGATGAAACACCACCGACCAAGCAAGTGGAAACAAACATAAACAAAGGGGCCTACATTAAACTAAGAAGCTTCTGCACCTCAAAAGAAACAGTGACCAAAATACAGAGAGAACCCTCTACTTTTGTTCCCCATAGCTACAGCTTTGACACAGAAAATTAGATCAATAGAAGGTATTTTAATATAACTGATTCCCCGTAGATTGTTTGTGACTCTATTAATGTGAACATGACAAACTCCAAGCCTGTTATGTAAGCATGCAAAATATTTACACAAATGGTCTTGTGATTTGTTTATAAATTATATTATTTATTCAAAGGAAAAGTGCTGTGTGCATGTAAAATAATAATGATGATGGAATATCAATTATTAACCATATAAAAGGAAAATGAGGTATTTTATGAATACTTAGCACATAAGCAAATTCTTTTACTAGAAACAATTAAATAGCAGATAAAATTTGCTTATGTGCTGAATACAGACAGCTGGATTTATGCCACTCTTGCAATTTCTTCATCTCAAGCCATATGGTTCATGCTAATTAATACAATTTTTTAAAAAAATTCTCACTTGAGAATATATCTGAAGTAAGATAAATGAACAAAAACAATGTATCGTTGTCCCTTTTTAACATCTTAACTGTTTCTATTGACTTTACATCAGCAATGGGTTAATCTGGAGCATCACCTCTGTATACAATTTGACAAGCACACATCCTCTTTCATTGAGTAGATCTAGTCATTAGGTCGTTCTTTATTAACAAAAGGTAATTTAAAACAATGAGGTTAATCCCAGTTGAAAAAGCAAGAGCCCAGCAGTATTTTCAGACATTCTAAGAATAATATTTAATTTAGTTCACCTGTCCGTATTCTTTCAATTTATATAGTGATTAAATAAAAACCCTACTGAACAAGAAATTCCCTTAATTTAGATTTACAGGTTCATTTTACATTCTGTGACACTGTAAAGTAAACACTACTCTTTAGAGCTTCTTCAAAAATAACCATCTATTCTCTTAAAAGGGATTTGGACAGAGGATAATGTTAAGAAGGCTTTCAGAAATTTTACGCAAAAAAAAAAACTCTCTGAAAACTATTATCCCAAATTCTACACAAAGAATTTTATTACTACTGATAGCTTTATATTTTATGAAATGTTATTTTTTCTTCCTGGAGAATGCAACAAGCACATTTTGATTATAATCTTAATAATGACAAACGGATACTGGTTTCCTAGTGATAGGTAAGTAGTGAGATACATTTTAAAGATGTTTAAATTGTATTTCAGGAAATATCTTATCTTGAAAAGCTATGTTTTGGAATACCTAACATACCTATTTATCTACGAAACATATCTATTTATCTATGAAAATAAATAACATAAATACAAATAATGGAATATATTGCATATTATAGAAGATGTACATTTTTAATTCATTCTAAAATGTATGGATTGCATAATCTTCTAGTTAGATGTCACAACATCTAATATTACCACTGTGTTTATTAGTCAAATACCTACAAAATCAGACACAAGAAAAGTACTTCTAACTAGAGAAGAAAGAAGTATAATATTTTTACATTCTGGAAGACATTTCAACATTATTTAAGAAAAGATGTAACAATATCAAGCCTAAGTTTCTCTAGACTACAGTTGTAGATTGTCACTTTGGGGCCCAAAGGAGGTATTTAGAAACTACTTCCAGCTCAGCACTTGGGGCACCATGTAATGCCAGATATGAACCCAGATCTCCTACATGGAAAGAACACATTTAGCCCATTAAAACGGTCTCTCTGACCTCAGACTCTATATGGAACAAAAGGAAAGTAGAATAGGTCTCACTCAGAAATAGACTTGGCCTTAGTCGCAGTAGGCTTCACTTCCTAATGATGAAAAAAAGAGAGGTAAACTTGGGTGAGGCTTCTTTCTTAAAAATTCATGTTATAGAAAAGAGATCAAAATTGCTAAGTGTACAAACTTTTGCCCCAGTTCTTGGGACACATTACAAATTAAGCATAAAGAATTGCTAATCCCCAGGAGACTGTAGCCTCAAGTGAAGCTGGAGTAAAGAAAAGAAGGGAAATCAAAGAAAATTTTAACATCTTATGTTTCCTACTTTCTGAATTCAGGGAAGATTTTCTGGAAATTTTCCTTCAAACTGGTCAGCATGAGCTTAGACCTCATACATGCACTTAATTAAGCCTTGTTCTTCAGCTACGGATTGGTCTTTCAAAAGACCAATGGCCTTTCATTGGTCTTTGATAGCATCTTTCCATTGGGCATAAATCTGATGACCAAAAAAGTATTTTGGTGTACTTTTCATGAGACAACTCATGAAATATAACTATTGTTATATTCTTAAGACTTCAAATAATACCTATATATCTTATATATTTTCCTTCCTCATTTATTTAATTTGCATGGTTAGTGTATAGTATTAAACAAATATAATACCATGAGTGCCAGCTTTTTTCAAACGGCAGAATACAAATAGATGCTGCTGTATGCATCTTGGATAAATCTAAATGTTTTAGGGGACAAAACTATTGGAAATTGGGTCAATACTGGATATGGTACACAGTAGTGTAATATGTCTGATTACGATGCAATTAGTACTCCACATTTCAACTAAAAATAATGTTAGTAAAGCAACTTCATTTTATTGTATTTGTTTAAATGTTTTTATGCTCATACTTTTTATATATTAAATTTTACTTGGATATTGTGTTTTTACAAGAGCTAGTTATGTTTGGAATTTTTGAATGTCAAAACTAACATGATGTTAAAAGTCGTGTTAAAATAAGACAAATTAAGTCAATCTGGAAGAATCCATAATAATGGCACAGGGAGCTTCAAAAGAGTTCAAATAATAGAAGTTTTGGAAAAATTAGTTATATCAGATAAGATGATACCTTTAATTATAGAAATAAACTCTGTACCCAATAGACTAAACAATGATTGATTTAGCTACATGATAATGCATGTCCACATTTCACTTCAGGGACATGTTTCATTTAAAATTAATAAATAAAATGAATTAAATCAAAACCAAAATTCTAGTCCTATGAAGAGAGAATAAAACTTAAAGTAAAAAATCCAAAATAAAATCAGCTACACCCCTTTAAAATATGTGATATGTTTGGCTCTAGATACTTAGATTTCTAATTATTTTAATTGTGATCTGTTGGATAACATTGGATTGTCCTTGCTCCTGCAGGGAGGTTAGGTTTATTGAGTTACTCCCACTACAATGCCCCTGAGGCGCACCCAAATCCATCAAGCACTAATAATCCTATATTGCTTTTCTCTTTCCTTTATGTCACTTGCATGGTTTAGCAAGGTCCTTTTTGTAGAGACAAAGGAAGACAGTTGCTGCTATGTTTTTCTATCATGGGAGTTAACTGACTCCAAATACTTACTCCTGGGCATCCATCATATTTACCTGACTTAAGCCTCAGTTGCTTTTATATACTAACATCTCCCAAAAGGAGTGTCCCAATGAGGGACAAGAGCGGACCCAGAGCAAGTATTCTACCCTGGCATCGAAAATGAACAAACTAAGTGCAATAAGTTCAATAAGTTAAGAGCATGGTCATGGAACAAACTCTGTCTTGACCCAAAATGAAGTAACTGAATATGGACCTTGCTGTGATTAGGAAAGACTAATCTGGCCTGAGGACTATAATCTGGGATATATAGCAAGATGTCTCCAGGAAGAATCAATCTTTAAACTTAACATATCTCTTACTGTGTTCATACAAAATGACTAGGAATATTATAAGAAGTAAATTTACTGTGATTGTTTAAATGGATTACTAACCAAGGAAAGGAGAAAGCAATACAACCTAGATGAAATCCCAGCCTTGAACGGATCTCCTAGTAATCTGAACCCTCAAATGAGATCGTCCTTGAGTTAATCCCCCAGAACTTCCCCTGAAAGAGTGGCTTTACCTCTGTTTGTTGTTATGACAATGTTCAACCCTACCTATATGTACCCCCACCCTTCATGATTTCTATGTAAGTATGCTGTAAGGAGGCTAGAGAAAAGGGAGGGCTATGATATCTATAACTATGACTATGGTTACAACTATGCTGGGGACAACAATGGGGAAAAGAAGAGAAATTACTATACTGTAAGGGGAGAGATAGGACTATGTTGGGGAGGAGAGAGAAATAACCTGACTACCAACCAGCATGGAGCCCTGTCTCTCTGTTCCCCTGGTCCTTCATCCATCCATTACATGAGCCCACTAGGGCAATGGTTCTGGGCCACAGAATGCTCAAGTCATGTGTGCCCACTCTTTCTTTGAAATTCACAGTGATATTATCTACAAGGGCTGGAGCCATAGCATAGTGTGTAGGGTGTTTGCCTTGCACATGGCCAACATGGCCAACCTGAGTTCGATTCCTCCGCCTCTCTCAGAGAGAGCCCAGCAAGCTACCAGGAGTATCTCACCTGCACAGGAAAGCCTGGCGAACTACACGTGACATATTCAATATGCCAAACACAGTAACAAGTCTTAAAATGTTACTGGGCCCGCTTGAGCAAATCGATGAAAAATGGGAGGACAGTGACAGTGACAGTGATTATCTACAATTGCCTTAGTAAAAAGGACTTCACCTCTAAATGACAAGGATAACCTTCACTAGCCTCCAGTCTGCCATATCTTCACCAATTTTCTATCTTCTATAAAAAGATATCCATGCCCCCTTTTCCCCTCTCTAAACAGACAAGGCAGTGAATACTTTTTAACTACTGGATCCAATGCTGCCAATCAGTGAAGAGCTATTTCAAACACGAAGGGGTGTGCATTAAATAAGGTTTGGGTTCTTTCCATTTTTTAACCCACATTATAATATTTGTCACATACCTCTCCAACACCTTAACAATACTTGTCTCTTGCTCAAAATTCTCTAAATTATAGATACTGATGCAGCCCAAACTGGATATTTCATCTGACAGAGGGCCCACTGACAAAATAGCTTTTAGAGGGGATTCCACCTGTGGCCTGATTCTTCAACCATTTTTAGCAGTAGTAGCCTAGCTGAATGATCTCTTTGCCATTATAGCTCTGTAGCAGTTATAGCCTTCCTGGCTAATGGGTGGGTGGGTGGGTAGGGGGAGGGAAGCAAGTCTGGGCAAGGAAAAAGGGGTAATAGGCAGAGCAAGATTAGGAATATGGCCCTAGGAAAGGAATTTATTGGTACAGAATGTCACAAAGGTGGGTTTAGGTGGTGCCTGGATGACCTAAGGTCTGCCAGACAACCTACATGACATGACACCAGAAGATAATCATCTCAATATTCTACCCTTGTTTTACCAGTTCATCTACTTTAAACTCAATATAGAAATGCTGATACCCTACTCACCCCCTCTTATTTAAAAAGTAGATAAAAGTTTTCTGCCGCTCTTTGAAATTTTCATGAGCCCCCTCCGTGATTTGGAAGCTTTTGTAGCTTCTTTTCTCTTCCTTTGCTTCTCTTAAATTAAATCTTCTCTGATTTTGGTGGGGGAGGGGGAAAGATTAAGAAGATTAAAATATTTGTAAATATTTTTCTCTATGAAATTCTTAAATTATTTCCAAATTACTGAAGTTCACACAGCTAAATTCCCAGAAAAAGTTCTTGGTTTACTTTGTACTGAATAAAAGCTGTCAAGTTTATCCATCTTAAATACTGTTAAAAGAAGCACTGCACCTTTCTTTGATGCACCTTTCTTTGGTGCATCAATAAAAATCATGATTGCATAAGACACAGTGCTCAATCTAACACACCAAGCAAAATTCAAATATCTTTAGTATTCCAGAAGAAAGGACAAAATAATCTATTTCAGTGGGTTATACAATATGATTTGTCCACTTCTAAATATTTTCTTCCCAACACCATATTTAACCTAAAATTAACTGCATATATATGTGTATAAATATATATGTATATATATATATATATATATATATATAGGCTCAAAAGAGCTATGCTTGGAATATCACATTTCACTCAAATGAGAGAAGGAATCCAGAGTTCTTATGTACATCGACGATCGAGAGAATCAGGGATTCTGTCTTGTTTGCCAAGGTGCCAAAAATTAGATGGGCTGGACACATAACGCAATTTAGAGATGACTGCTGGACTAGAGATGTTACTGACTGGATTCCATGAGACATCAAAAGGACACTTGGCTGCCCACAAATGAGATGGTCATACTTCTTAGTCAAAACCCTGAAGAAATGATTTGAGGCTCTGCATGTTCTTTGAGCAAGCAGATGTCATTGGGCTACACTAGCACATGACAGGGACGAATGGAGACATTACTGGAGCCTGCTCGAGCAAATCAAAGTTCAATGGGATGACAGGTGATACAAGTGAAGTGATACATTTATCTTGCTTTGTGTCATATGAAATTTTCATCATTCTATAGCACTTCACATAGCACTTACTATATAAATTCTGTTCTTTGGGGCAAATATTTTCCAAAAAAAGAATACTATTGGCTTGTCTTTTCATAATTCTCTTAACTTGCAGAAGGGAACTTGAGATCAAAAATGGCCAAAGCAATGGTGGGGGGGGAGGGAGGTAGGGAGTTTGCCTTGCACCAGGTGACCTGGGTTCTATACCCTGTATCCCATATGGTCCCCCAAACACTGCCAGGAGTAATCCTTGAGTGCAGAGCCAGGAGTAACCCCTGAGTGTCACTGTGTGTGACCCAAAAAGGAAAACAAAGTGAACCAAAAGGCCTCAGGTAATACAGTTTTTGCTTGAGGAGCACCACTGAGGTAGAAATTTGATAATTTATTACATCCAGGAGAGAATTTGAAATATCAATGTACTCTGCAAAAGACTGAGAAATCAGTTCCTAAAATTTAGATTCAATTTCTAGTTAACAAGTAAATATGCCAATGCCCAAAAGTAGATAGTAGGGGGGAAGTGTCTTCCATAGAGGCAGGAGAGGGTTGGAAGTGTGTGTGTGTGGGGGGGGAGGGGGCGGGGTATACCAAGGATATTGGTGGTTGAGAATGTGCACTGGTGGACTGAAACTCAAAAGTTTTGTAACTATTGCACAGTGACTCAATTTTTTTTAAAAAAAGAGTAATTATGACTTGGTAATATGACAAAGAAATATAGAAAGAATAAAGATTTGAATTGATTGTATTGCGCTCACTGGTAAAAGATTACTTTTTTAAGCATAGCCAAAAGACAAACCTAGAGCATGTTTAATTAGTGAAAACGTCTTTTGTTTTGTTTTGTTTTGTTTTTGACCACACCTGGCAGTGTTCAATGCTTTTCCCTGCTTTTCACTCAGGGATTACTCCTAGCAATACTGAGGAGACCATATGGATGGCAGAGAAGGAACCCAGGTTGGCTGGGTGCAGAGCTAGTGCCTTACCTACTGTTCTAATACTCCAGCCCTGAAAATAATTTTTAAAACAATTTATATTTGAAAATCTTCACACAGGCACTCAAGTTTCATTACTTCCTATGGTTTTGCAAGCATGGCAGATCTACACATTTGTTTTACCAACACAATACTAAAAGTCATTTGCTTTGTAATCCCTGGATAGCCTTTAAAAATTCTCTCTGTCACAGTTTATGGGTCCTGCCATATCTGAAATACTTTCAATGCCTAACAATCCTCTTTATTATTTCAGATTGGTATAATATTCATTGTGCATTAAGTCCTTAGGGTATTTTATGGGAAAGGTCAGCTGTAAGAGTCAATTATAACTCATTATTATTAAGACCTCTTTGTTCCATACAATTCCTTCTACAATTGGGGAACATTCCTCACGGGATGAGCTATCTCTCTATACTTTTACAATGAAAGCAGTATTCAATGAAGTCTTGCTTTCTTTTAATTTCTTCCTAGTCATAGAAAGTCTAATTTTCTGGATATAGCTTTAATATTATTACTTTAAAATCTATCCTTTCTGTGGCATATTAAGTTTATCTTTACTTGTTTCCTCTTGAATTTATACAATGATTTTGTTCAAGACACTTAACCCATTGGCTTACATTTTTCCTAAGCTGATTCTCATTATGTTACAACAATTCATACTCTAAAAGGACAAAATTGGGTTGTAGAAGTAGCTCAAAGAGCTAGTGTGTAAGTTTTGAATGCTGGAGAGCCAGGTTCAAACACCAGAACTTTAGATGTTTGTCACACAGTCCCCTGAGCACTGCTGGGCATTCGCCATCCCCAGATAAGATAAAATTAATGACTCTTAAGTGCGTTTAAAAATTAATATATAGATATATGTACTCACATATATGCTATCTTAAATTTACTGCGATTAATCATTTTCCATTTTTTCTTACTAAGATACATATCTGTTGATCAAAATAAATCTCAAGTTGCCTCTAGCTTGTTAGCTCCTGTTTGAATGCATTCTTCAAAGGGAAAATCATAGAACAGAAAGATAGTAGAGTAGGTATGGATCTTGAACAACCTGGGTTTGACGCCTGACGCTGCATGTGGTCCCCTAAGCATCACTGGGTGTACTCCCCCAAATATAAAATAAAATAAAATAAAATAAAATAAAAGGAAACCAAAAAATTGTGTGTTAATGAGCCCTCCTCTTTGTTAAGAGAATCATTTTCCATGTTTCTTTTGAATTGACATGGAACATGTAAGATATGGAGAAAAACTGAAGAAAAGGACCATCATTAGGGAATAATTCCCCAATTATACAACCAACTTTAAAATTGGCCATGACTCTGAGATCAGGGCCAAAGGAACAGTACAGTGGATACAGAGCTTGCCTTGCATGTAACCAACCCAGTTCCTGCACCACACATGGTCCCCAAGAACTTAATCCCTGAGAACAGAGTTAAAAGTAAGCCCTTGGCATATTCTCTTCAACAGAGACCACTTGGAATATCATACCTGGAAGTGATTAGTAAATGACTGGTGCCATCATAAATTGAAAATCCTAATAACTCCCAAGAAAAGAGGAGGAAATTTTACTATCTTTCAGCAGCAGTTGGGAAAAATACTATTGGAAATGAAGCTAAATTAGAAAAGTATCTCTAAGTTTGGGAGAGAAAACAACTTATTCTGGTAAAAGGACACAAAACTTTGGTCCAAATTAAACACACAAAGAAAGCAAAGTTTGGATGTGATGGGAAGGAGAAGTAGGAATTCTGGAAAAGCCAAAGGCAAAAATCTCTGTTTCATCAGAAACTGAAGATAGACTGAGTCTATAAAAATGCATGGTGATGGTCTCAAAGAATACTAGCAACAGTGGTGTACAATGAATTAGGATAACATCATGGAGAATATTCCCATGAAAGTAGGGAAGTCAACGTAAAGAAAGAACTCAGAATTCCTACAAGCATCATAGCAGTCAAAAGGCCAGAAGTCTAAATCACTTTTAATCAATATCTTCAAGCCTTGCCTCCTTTCTGGGAACTCCTGTGTACTGTCTGATCCTTAGACTAGACTAGCATCAGGGCTTGCATGTATGTGAATTCCACCTGTGGCTCCTTTCAATTTCCTTGAGACCTATAAAAGGTACCATTTGGTCCTTGGTTGAGCAAAATTGGTCAAAACTGTGTCAATTTTCTCAATATAGTTAAAGCCATCTACCAAAAGCCTGCAGCAAGCATCGTCCTCAATGGCGAAAAACTGAGAGCCTTCCCTCTAAGATCAGGGATGAGACAAGGATGTCCACTCTCTCCACTGCTGTTCAATATAGTACTGAAAGTACTTGCAATAGTGATTAGGCAAGAAAAAGATATTAGGGGCATCCAGGTAGGAAAGGAAGAAATCAAGCTCTCACTATTCGCAGATGATATGATACTATACTTAGAAAACCCTAAAACCTCTATCAAGAAACTTCTAGAAACAATAGGCTTGTATAGTAAAGTGGCAGGTTATAAAATCAATGCCCAAAAGTCCATGACTTTCCTATATGCAAATAGTGAAAGAGAAGAAAAAGACATGAAGAAAACAATCCCATTCACAATTGTGCCCCAGAAAATCAAGTACCTAGGAATCACCTTAACGAAGGAAGTAAAGGACCTGTACAAAGAAAATGACAAAACTCTACTTCAGGAAATAAAAGAGGATACGAGGAAATGGAAAAATATCCCCTGTTCATGGATTGGGAGACTTAACATTGTCAAAATGGCAATACTTCCCAAAGCACTGTATAAATTCAATGCAATTCCTATTAGGATACCCATGACATTCTTCAAAGAAATAGAGCAAACACTCCTGAAATTCATATGGAACAATAAGCCCCCACGAATAGCTAAAGCAATTCTTGGGAAAAAGAAAATGGGAGTAATCAACCTCCCTAACTTCAAACTCTACTACAAGACAGTAATAATTAAAACAGCATGGTACTGGAACAAAGGCAGAGATGTAGACCAATGGAACAGGGTTGAATATACTGACGTACCCCCCCCCAAGCATACGAGCATCTAATCTTCGATAAGGGGGCAAGAAAAGTGAAGTGGAGCGGGGAAAGCCTCTTTAACAAATTATGCTGGCAAAACTGGACGGCTACATGCAAAAAAATGGGCTCAGATCTCCACCTAACTCCATGTACAAAAGTAAGATCTAAGTGGATTAAAGACCTCAACATCAGACCAGAATCTATAAGATACATTGAGGAAAATGTTGGCAAAACCCTTCATGACATAGAAGCTAATAGTGTCTTCAAAGATGTCACACCGATGGCCAAGCAAGTAAAAACAGAGATAGATAAATGGGACTATCTTAAACTAAGAAGCTTCTGCACCTCAAAAGAAACAGTGACCAAAATACAAAGACAGTCAACAGAATGGGAAAGGATAGTCACCAACTACACATCTGATAAGGGGTTAATTTCAAGGATATACAAAATACTGGTTCAATTCCAAAAAAAGAAAACATTCAACCCCATCAAAAAATGGGGAGATGAAATGAATAGAAACTTTGACAAAGAAGAAATCCGAATGGCTAAAAGATAACATGAGAAAATGTTCCACATCATTAATCATCAGGGAGATACAGATCAAAACCACAATGAGATATCACCTCACAACGCAGAGACTGGCCCATATCCACAAGAACAAAAGCAACCAGTGCTGGCGCGGATGTGGTGAGAAAGGGACACTCCTTCACTGTTGGTAGGAATGCCGACTGGTTCAGCCCTTCTGGAAAACATTATGGATGATTCTCAAAAAATTAGAAATTGAGCTCCCATTTGACCCAGCAATACCACTCCTGGGAATATATCCCAGAGAGGCAAAAAAGTATAGCCGAAGTGACATCTGCAATTGTCTGTTCATTGCAGCACTCTTTACAATAGCCAGAATCTGGAAAAAACCTGAGTGCCCGAGAACAGATGACTGGTTGAAGAAACTCTGGCTCATTTACACAATGGAGTACTATGTAGCTGTTAGAAAAGACTTAGTCATGAAGTTTACATACAAGTGGTACTACATGGAAAGTATCGTGTTAAGCGAAATGACTCAGAAATAAAGGGATAGACATAGAAAGATTGCATTCATCTGGGGAACATAAAGTAACAAAATAGGAAACTAACACCCAAGTATGGCAGAGATTAGTACCAGGAATTTTACTCAATGACCCGGAGGACAACCATACATGTTAGGGGAAAAGGGAGCTCAGAAAGAGAAGGGAACACCAAATAAAGGGTGTTGGGAGGATCCGCCCACTATAGGAGAGCAAGCTGAGGGTAGACTGTCGACCAAGCATGATTGCCACTCAATGCCTCTTTTGCAGACCATGGCACTCAAAAGGAGAGAGAGGGAAATGCCCTGCCACAGAGGCAGGGTGGGATGGGGGATGGGGGGAGGGGATGCTGGGATCCGTGGTGGTGGGAAATGTGCACTGGTGGAGGGATGGGTGTTTGATCATTGTATAATTGAAACCCAAGCACAAAGATGTGTAAGTCTACAACTGTACCTCATGGTCTCTCACTATTAAAAAATAAATAAATAAATAAATAAATAAATATAAAAAAAAACTGTGTCAATAGTATTTTCATAATGTCCAAGGGAAGAGTTCATTCTTTTTCTTTCAGCTTCTAGAGGCTGCCTCCATTGTTTGATTCACAGATTCTTTCTCCATCTTCAAAGTATTTTACTCTAATTTTTGAGTTCTGTTTCCATATATACATTTTACAGACTGTGCTATATTCTTCTTTCATAAACAGTGAACTCTACTGCATTTACTTCTTAAAATATAGGTCAGATTTAATAGTTTACACTGAATTTTTGAATTATAAAATGTCATAAAGACATTATTTGTGGAAATAGAATACTAGACTAGAGAGCTGATAGTCCTTATGAAGAATCATAGAAGAAATTGATATAATTCAAAAAGAGATTAAGTCTTGCACACTCTGAGTGTTCCCTATTCCCAGCCCTCCCACAGGAGTCCTCCCAAATACCTAGCAGCCACGCTTGTAGCTGGCTCCATCAGAAATCGGCACTGAGGTCCCTCAAAATGACAGCCACAACCGCCCCACCTCAATAGAGCTCCTCCAGAGGTGTCCCTGACTATAGCAAGGATGCTGAGAGTGCAGTGAAAAAGATGCATCCCAGTCCACAAAAGATACAATGAGTTAAGGAGTACAGAACCACACCATGGGTAGTATATGAATACTGTAATCCTAAAGACTCAATCAGTAGTATCCACCTATGTTGTCTTTCTTAAAAGAAGTTTAGAGTAGAAATTCTTAGAATATTTACTGAGCCTAGAGAAACATTGGAACAGAGAGCCAACAAACACAAGAAGATATGAGAGCAGAATTGAGAAAACTACAAACAGAAATGACAAAATTGGAAACTTGGTAGGCAAAATGAAAAATTCACTTGATGTCCTCACTAGTAGAGTAACAATTTCTGAGGACAGAAACACTGAGCTCCAAGACAAGGTGCAGAAAACCTTCAAACAACAACAGAAGGTGGGGAGGAAACCTCAAAATAAATAAACACCTGACAAGAGAACTTTGAGACATTTTCAAAACGAACATAATAATCCTCAGGGTCCCAGAAGGCCCAGGAGGCTAACTTAATAAAGAAGAAACAGTCAAATATATTATTGCTGAGAAAATTCCTGAACTGGAGAGTGCAGGCACCCACCTTCAGGAAGCCCAAAAGGTACCAGTTAAAAGAGATTCAAACAAAAATACTTCAAAATACATTCTATTCAGAATGTGTGAAACCATAGAGCAATAGAATATTGAAAATAGAAAGAGCAAAGAAAATTGTATTAAATGAATCATCCTTAAGATTTACAGCAGATTTACCAAGCAAACTTCCTGGCTCCAAAGACAATGGTAAAAACATAAACAAAAACAAAGAAACCTCAATGAAATGAATGCTTCCACAAGAATATTCACTCAGTGAGATTCTAAATTGAGTTTTCAAGACACAATACACAACTTTATGGTTAAATGACAATTCAGAAACTTCATAGACTCAAATCATCTTTACAAGAATGAAAGAGGCTACTTTAATACTTGTCTCACAAACATGCCAAACTCCTACAGAAAGATAGCACAGTACTCCATGACAGTAATCTCTCTTGATGTCAATAGACTAAATGCACTAATTAAGAGACACAGAGTGGCAGGATGAACTAGAAAACTGAACACAACACTGTGATTCATGCAAACATTTGATTAGAAGAGGAAACAGACTCATAATCAAAGATTGGAAGACAATCCTTCAAGCAAACTACATCCTCCAGAAGGCTAGGGTGGCCATACTAGTATCAGACAATATCAATTTCAGGCTCAAAAGGTCTATAAAAGAAAGTGAGGGTCATTTCTTAATGATCAAAGTATATGTCCAGTAGGAAAAACTCACAATCCTAAACATATATGCACCTAATAAAGGACCAACAAAATAGTTAAAACAATTACTAATAGATTTGGGAAAAAAATTGATAGCAACACAACAGTAGTTGGAGACTTTGGCACTGCTCTCTCATCTTTTGATAGATAAACTAGACTAAAGTTCAGTAAAGAATTACTTGCATTGAAGTAAAAAATGAAATAGATTAATTTAGTAGATATATAGGTTTTTCATCACCAAAAAGCCAAATACGCTTTCTTCTCCAATGTATATGGGACACTTTTCAAGATAGAGTATATGCTTGGACACAAAACATACCTCCATAAGGAGCATAGAAATCCTATCAGCTATCTTCTCAGAATAAAGGGCACTGAAAATATGATAATCACAAACAAAAATGAAGAAATAATTTTAACACCTGGATATTAAATAGCTCACTATTGAACAACCAGTGGGTTAGAGAAGAAATCAGCAAGGAAATCAAAAGATTCATGGAAACAAGCAAGAATGAGGACAAAATCTACCAGAATTTGTGGAACACAGCAAAAGTGGTATAAGAGGAAAGTTCATAGCTATGAAAACATGCATCAGAAAGGAAGAAAGGGCACACATAAATGACTTTATTGCACAACTTGAGAAACTGGAAAATGATAAATGAAAGGAGTACAAAGCAGGAATGAGGAAGGAAATAATAATAAAACTTAGAGCAGAAATGACTGAACCGGAATTTAAAAAAATCCAATAGATCAACAAAACCAAGAGCTGATTCTTTGAAAAAATAAACAAGACTAATAAGCCACTAGCAAGAATTACAAAGAAAGAGAGAACACTGTAATAAAACAAATAAAGACATAAGTGAAAGGAGAGAAGATGTCACAACAGAGACTACAGAAATTCAAAGGACTTCCAGAGATTATTTTGAGGATATTTATACCAGAAAATGATAGAACCTAGAAGAAATGGATAAATTCACTACACTGAGTGAAGTTGCTCAAGAATACATGAACAGACCTATCACTATTGAGGAAATTGAAATGATAATCAAAAGTCTTCCCTCAAACAAAAGCCTAGTCCTAGATGGATTCAGTAGTGAGTTCATCAAACCTTGCTATTGATAGAGCTTGATTAAAAGAAGATCAACAGCCAATCCATTTCAGTCAAAGCCTTCCACCACAACCCTACAGTAAACATTAAACTCAGTGTGTGTGTCAGGGGGAGGGGAACATTAAAAGCCTTCCCTCTAAGATGAGGCACAATTTTGCCCACCATTCTATCTGATATAGCAATTAGGCAAGAAAAAGAAATTAAGGGCATTCAGGCAGGAAAGGGAGAAGTCAAGTTCTTATTATTTGCAGATAACTTAGAAAATTGTAAAACTCTACCAAAAAAGATCCTATATATAAGCAAAATGACAGGCTACAAAATTAATATGCAATAGTCCATGGTTTTCCTATTTGCAAGTAATGAAAGAGAAGGAAATATTTGAAAAAAACAATCATTCACAACTGCACCTCTGAAAATTAAGTATACTGGAATATGCTTAACTAAATAAGTAAAAGACCTATACAAAAGAGCTATAAAACTCTACTTCAAGAAATAAAAGAGGACATAAGAAAATGAAAACACACCCCCTGCTTGTGGATTGGGAGGATTAATATCATCAAGATGGGTATACTCTCCAAAACATACTACAGAATGAATGCAGTCCCTATAATGATACTCATGGCATTTTTTTAAAGAAAAAGTTCAAACATTCCTGAAATTAAAATGGAAACATAAACCCCCAACTCCTGAACAGTTAAAGTAATTCTCAGGAAAAGAAGAGGGGAGACATCAGTTCCCCAACTTTAAACTCTACCACACCACAAAGTGGTAGTAATTAAAACAGTATGGTATTGGAATAAAGATAGGTCAATATAATAAAATTGAATGTTATATTGAAACAAACCCCCATTATATGATCACTGAGTCTTTGATAAAGCCACGTGGGTTCCGGGGCCGAAATCTCCAAGCCTACTCGGATTTGGGCCGAGCATCCTCCACCCAGATCCTCCAAATTTCAGTAGGCGGGGGTCACACCCACCAACTGGCCCCCTGGTGCCATGTAATCCCATCAGCGGCCAAGACTCAGAGACAATAAAACCCAGATCCCGGAACCGCGCGGCTGCATTTGCGGCCGCGCGACATCTTCTTATAACATCTTATTATCTCATTCCTACTTTGGACAAACTGGCAGGTTACCGAATGTAGCCTGCCCACAGGGCAGAGTCTGGCAAACTCCCCTTGGTGTACCCAATATGCCAAATACCAGTAACAATGATGGGTCTCTTTCTCCTAAAGAGCCTTGAATATAATCTCAGGGCTAGTATGAAGGAGACGTTACTGGGGCCTGCTTGAGGCAATCGACGAATAACATAAAGTGGAAACAACAAATACCCAAAGACAATGAAAACAAAGAACATGATAACTGGCACTCACTAGAAAGCTGCCACTCAGCGGGATTGGGGAACAGGATGGCAGGGGAGTGTGGAGGGGAGGCTGGGTTGAGGGCACAATGCCTTTGGTGGAAGGAAGCATTCAACTGGGAGGAGGTGGTGCTGAAAGGTAGTAAAACGTTATGTATGAAACTCATCAGCAATGGTACTATAAACCACAGTGCAAGGTGTGTCTATATGTGTGTGTCTGTGTGTGTATACTAAAATGCCCCTCATAGAAGCAGACTAGTGGGTGGAGACTAATGGGCGAGGCAGGAAATAGTGGAGGAGATTAGGATACAGGAAGGCATTGTTGTTGAAACATTGTATGCCTGAAAGTTAGTCATGAGTAATTTTGTAACTTCATGAAGACTAAATTTAAAATACTAATTAAAATAACAGAGCAATTCAAGGAAGTCTCTCTTATACTGCTTTCATCTAGAGGAGTACCTGGGCCTGTTATACACAATAAAACAGACTTATACTAGCAATTTGAATTTTAGGTGTTTTAATTGCACTGACTTGCACAGCCAAAAAAATGCAGGAGATAATAGACTAGAATTCTCATGACAACTACCTGGAACTCTGGACTAAAAGGATCTATATTTACATCCGCTTACTGTCATTCACTAGTTATGCCACTCTATGAGCAATGTATTTGATTTCCATGTGCTCTGCTGTCTTAACTGTACATATATAGTTCAAAAGTACTGCATAATTACAGATAAATATGGACAGTCTCATATAAAATATTTGAGGGAATAAACACTAGTGTAGAAAACAAACAAAAAGGTACCTTACCTGAAATAAAGTGCTTTTTAAAAGTTTTGGTAATAATACACATTCTATAGATGTTCATTATTATAAGTATAGAAAGTATTTAGGAAGTATATAAAAGTATTCTCCCCATGTGGGACTGTCACAGTCACTGTCCTCCCATTGTTCATCGATTTGCTTGAGGGATCCCTGTAACGTCTCCATTTTGAGACTTGTTGTTACTGTGTTTGGCATATCAAATATGTCATGGGAAGCTTACCAGGCTTTGCCAGGCGAGCTAGATACTCTTGGTAGCTTGCTGGGCTCTCCGAGAGGGGTGGAAGAATTGAACCCAGCCCTGCCGGGCCGGGTTGCACACAAGGCAAACACCCTACCGCTGTGCTATCACTCCATCCCATATAAAAGTAGGAAGTATGTATTATATAGGAAGTATACTGTAGCACTGTCCTCCCGTTGTTCATCAATTTGCTCGAGTGGGCACCAGTAACATCTCACAACAAATTGTGAGACTTGTTGTTACTGCTATGCCAAAAACAGGAAGTATACAATAATAAATATTAATACAAGTATAGAAAGTATAGGAAGCTGAACATATATAAAGTATAGGAAGGAGAGAGTACTAATTACAAAGAAAGATCTGTACCTGTGAGGTTAGGAGACCTCAATTACTAAAATTATTCACACTGAAGTTATTCACATATGATTCTTGTGAGAATATAACTGTAAATTAAAAGCAGGTAACTATTTTTTTCTAAATTGTGTTTCTTGAAATGCTGGTAAAACTAGATACTAAAAACTGTACCTTGGGTTTGGAATCAGAAAAAAGGTAATTAATTGATTAATATATTTAATAAAGTTATCAATTATAAATCTTACCTTGGGTATTATATTTGTTAGTGAATTAAAGCTCTGAGAAATCTTACTGAAAAAGAAATTCACAAAACTTATTTTTGAATCCTGTTTTTTTAACCATGTGTATTTGTAATACTTGTTATTATCTAGTGAAATCTTCTTCAGTGTATAGTTTGTGAAATGTGAAATTAATAGACTAGATAATCTCTAAAGTACCTTCTGCCTCTAAGCTATTATGATCCCAGGTTTATATGACTCCAATTGAGTTAAAATAACAAGTTCTACAGAGATGTGATTTAGGTTATATGAAATTTGGATACATGGCAACCTTTCAAATAATTATGCAAATATCATTTTAAATTTTCCAGGAAGAATATTCCTAAATAACAACTTCTTTTGACAAGGGTACTTTCAGCATTTGAGCAGCTGCCTTTGGTTTTTTACAACCATCTTCAACAAAATTGTGCACATAATTCAAGAAAAGCTATAAAGAGATTCATGCACTGGAAAATGACCAGGTATATAAAATTCTGACCAGGAAAAGAAATACTGCCTTACATACCTAAGAAATACAGTATATAAAATATATGAAAACGTCTTAAAAACTATTTAAGAAAAAAAGCATAATTACAAAACAATCAAATATTGAAAATAATCTAAATCATTTTACATGCATTGAACAAGAAGTTGCCAGCATAGGAATTGGCACACATAAGGCATGTTCTTAACACCCCCATAAAGAGAGTGCTACAATCTCCATTTTTCCAGTTCAGATACTCATCATCTTTTTTTTATTTGTTTGTTTTTATTTAGGGCCACACCCAGCAATACTCAGGTGTAACTCCTGGCTCTGCACACTCAGGAATCAATCCTGGAGGTACTGGGGGAAACTATATGGGACACTGGAGATCAAACATGGGTCAGCCTCATGCAAGGCAAGCACCTACTTACTGTACCCTCATCAGCCCTCTACTGATCATCTTGACCTTCAGTTACCATTCAAACATACCAGAGAATATACTTTTTCTGGGTCTTGCATACCCTCTGTTTGAGAATCTACCCTTGACTGCCTGAGCTCACACTTTCGATTTAAATCTCGTTCATAGTCACCTCTTTAGAGTCTTGCTCTGACTGTTTCTATCTGAAAGTGTCAGCACTTTTATTCAGTGACCATTCTTTTCACTTACCACTATTCTACTCAAGATTTTGTTTATTTTATGAACTTTATAGCTCAGTCTACTAATCTGTACAATTCCTAAGAGCTGGACATGAGTTTGAATGTTTACATTATATTCTTTGTTTCTATGATAATACTTAGCCTACTGTTAATTTCAATAAATATTCTCTTAGATAAAAATGGTATATTATTAAACATAAGTATGGACTTCATAGATAATTATCAATAATAATTTAATCAGAGTATTAAGATACTCTAGAATTTTTGTATCTGTAATTTGCAAGAGAATTAATACTATAAGATTATATTGTCAAAGCTACACCAGGTAGATGAAGTAACTTAATTGATTATATCCAAGGGTACAGCTGAAATCATTCTCATATTTTTTGCTAGCCAAACTTTATATGAAGAAAATGTCTAACAATAATTCTCAGAGTATGAAGGACTGGGATATCCCTTTATCTGGTCTGTATAATGCTTGAATAATTTTAATAAGTCTGGTCTGTACTTCCAGTAATTAGGAACATCTTCACTGACTTAGAATTAGAGAGCTATTTGACTTCTATTTCTAGTTCTATACTGCACTCTTCCTTGCAGATATATAAAAGGGATGTATAAGAGTTATGCAACACGGGGCTGGAGCAATAGCACAGTGGGTAGCGCGTTTGCCTTGCACGCGGCCAACCCAAGTTTGATTCCCAGCATCCCATATGGTCCCCTGAGCACCGCCAGGGGGAATTGCTGAGTGCAGAGCTAGGAGTCACCCCTATGCATTGCCAGGTGTAATCCAAAAAGCAAAAAAAAAATAAAAGAGTAATGCAACACATGGAGGATCACAGAGTTGTAAGAGTGAGAGATGAAAGTGTTCAAATCCATCTGCCCTAACTCTTCAACTCCCACTACACAATTTCAAGTCACTATGATGTGCATATCTAAGATTCTTTATACCATGCACAGCTATTTGTTTTCTTTTATTTCTCTTACCTCTCTTTGGAGGGAGAAAGGATGTCCTTAAGACAAACTGAACTTTATTTTATGCTAAATTTACACTTACATTTAAAATTCATATTATGATACATTTTCTTTTTGATATACAACTATATTTTTGGAATCTGATTTTTATTATTATATTTAATTGAATGAATCACTGTGAGGTACACAGTTACAAGACTGTTCATGATTAGGTTTCAATCATACAAATTTCCAACACTCATCTCTCCACCAGTGTACATTTCCCATCTGTAATGTCCCCAGTTTCCCTCCCTCCACCTTCTTCCATGCCCCAGTCTCAATATCTGTTTTGCAAACCATAATGCCCAAAAGGTGAGAGGGAAAGAAGAAAAGTGCCTGCTGTAGATACCCAACTACTTTTAATTCTAATGTTTCATCATTACTAAATCATGAATGATCTTTATTTATTCCTTTACCAATCAACAGAACTATCAGTCAATATCTTGTTGGCTTCAAACTCAAATCAAGTTATGCTGCAATTCTTGTATGTGAGTGTATTTTTCAAGATCACCTTACGCACTTTAACAATTTAAATTCTTCCCTACAAACATTTAACTAGCTAAGCCATAATCTTGGAAAACATATGCTTCAAGTGCTGATAGAGGCATTCTGTTTAATAGGTGAAATTGAAAGAAATGCCTTTGTTAACTACATCCTCACCATAGCCTTAGCTAATTTTAAGAACTGCGTTTGCCATTTTTATAATCACTGTTCTGCTATTTTCACTGGAGACTGACATGTGCTGGTTACCTTTCTATCTGTCCTTTATGTTTATTATGATTTTGTAAATGATTTAACTGACAGAACAACATTAAACACTATTCATAGTTTCACTAATTTCATATGAAATGTGTTAAAATGTTAAAGAAATTTTGAAGAAAATTAGTTTATTAATTTTTTTCCTAATACAAATCATTTTGTTAAGAGGAATTAACGGTTGGCATGGTGATGCCTGAGGATGTCACAATCAAGATTGATACAGACCTACATAGTCAAATGTGAAACATATAAAATCCATCAGTCTGGTATCAATATATCACAGTCTCTTATCCACTGAAAATAACTGTCTTGTAAACATGTGCATAACTCTTTATTGAAATAATCCATTGCTGAGATGTGAATTTTGAATTATGAGGTATACTTAAAAGCATAAACCATTCATCAAAACTCATAGTAATAAGACTTGCTATTAACTTGGAAATTTCAACTAATACTTATAATTTAGGTAATCCTCTTCTACCAGGATTGTCTATCAGTAATTCGACATTGAAAAGCAAATTTTAGGTTCAGAAACCAAATCAAGATGGATTCAAGATCGAGAAAGTTTATTTTTTACCTATGTGATTTAGGCATCTTAAACATGTCAGTTTCAATTATTTCCCAAGTTATGTGAAGTTTCTTAAGATTGCAATACACTTAAAGCACCTTTAACATTAAAGTGTCTGAGAAGTAATAGGCATGTGTTCATGCTATTACTAAACCAAATATCTAATCAATTAATTTTAAGAATCAGGGTACTAGAGAGATAGCTCAATAACTGAGTACCTTTTCTGAATTTAGAAAGCCCAGTTTGGTCCCTGCACCACTAGGTTCCTTGTGTACTGACTTAAGAGTAGTCCCCAAGCACTACCAGGTATGAACCTCCCCCATAAAAGGTCAGTTGAGAATAGAATATAATTTAAGCTATCACTATTTCCTTAATGTAAAAAAGATTTTTTAAATAAGTATTTCCAGGCCCTCTCAGAGTCCAGCAAGCTACCGAGAGTATCCTGCCCGTATGGCAGAGCCTCGCAAGCTTCCCATGGCATATTCGATACACCAAAAACAGTAACATAAAGGTTCTCATTCCCCTGACCCTGAAAGAGCCCCCAATATGTCACTGGGCTACACTATCACGCGACAGGGATGAATGGAAATGTTACTGGCACCCGCTCGAGCAGATCAATGAACAACGGGGCAACAAGTGACAAGTGACAAAAAGGATTGTTTTTGGTGTTAAAAATAAGTTTTTGCCAGCCAACATAAAATACAGTAAAGGCTAAAAGGTTTCATTGGGGTGGGAGAGAGAAAAAAAGCACTGAAATCAACTGAAAATGGCTGAAGGGAAAGAGCGGGATAGACACAGAAAGATTGCATTCAACTGGGGAACATAAAGCAACAAAACGGAAGACTAACACCCAGGAATGGCTGAGATTAGTACCAGGAATTTTGCTCTATGACTTGAAGGCCAGCCGCATGTGCTGGGTGAGAGGGAAGCTCAGATAGAGAAGAGAGGACCAAATAAAGGGTGTTGTGAGATCCTCCCAGGGTGAGAGAAAGTAGTCTACAGACCAAAAGTAGTCTATAGACCAAACATGATTGCCACTCAAGGCCTCTCTTGCAAAACACAGTACCCAAAAGAAGAGAGAGAGAACAAGGGGGAATGCCCTGCCACAGAGGCAGGGTGGGACGGGGGGAATGGGGGTGGGAGGGATGCTGGAACCCCTGGTGGGGGAGGATGGGCACTGGTGGAGGGATGGGTACTTGATCATTGTATGACTGAAACCCAAGCACAAAAGTTTATAAGTCTATAACTGTACCTCATGGTGTTTCACTAATAAAAAAATGGCTGAAGGAAAATAGTAAAAGAGAAATTTTATTATATATATATGTGTGTGTATAATATATTATATTTGTCCCTTTTCCAGGGCTGATGTGATAGAAAAGCGGGTAGGGCATTTGTCTTGCACACAGCCAACATGGTCAACCCGAGTTGGATTCCTCTGCCCCTCTCGGAGAGCCCAGCAAGATACTGAGAGTATCTCCCCTGCACGGTAAAGCCTGGCAAGCTCCCCATGACGTATTTGATATGCCAAACACAGTAACAAGAAGTCTCACGATGGAGACATTACTGGGCCCGCTCAAGCAAATCGATGAACAACGGGGGGACAGTGACAGTCCCTTTTACTAATTTCCATATATTTTATGCATCTAAAGTCAAATAGAAAACATTATATGTTCATTGTTTGTTTGTGGACTATATGCAGCTATTCTCAGGGCTTATTCCTGGATCTGTGCTTGGGGATCACTCCTGGAAAAGGGGACCATACTGAGCCAAGGGGATTGAAATGGATCAGCTGCATTCAAAGCAAGCACCCTGCCTGCTATACTGTCCATTCAGCCCTAGAAAACACATTTTAAAAATTATACATATATATGAATACAGTAATACTAAATATTAATTTTAAATTACACATTATTAAAAGTTCCTATAATTCAACTGAAGTAATTATGTGCTAAATTTAAATAAAATGCAATAAATATGTCCTCAAAGCAACCCACAGATAAAGAAATGAGATTGAGTTTAAAAATACAATTAAAGAATTGATATAAAAAATATCTAATAATAACAAAGGAAGAATAAAGAAATGAAACAAAGAAAAAGTAAAATTATACTGCAAAAAATGATGATCTCAAATAAAATGATACCCCAAGGAATGGGAGGAAATGTTTTCCCATCACTCCTCTAATAAAGGGTTATTATATAAGATCTATCAAGCATAAGATTGCTTTGTTTTCTGTGCCAATATCACTGGTATGAGGTGATATCTCATTGTTTTTGTTTGGATCTCCCTGATGATAAGTGAAACAGAGCATTTTTATGTATCTTTGAGCTATCTGTATATCTTTTTGTGGAAATTTCTGTTCATCCCCATTTTGCATAGGGTTTGTTGTTTTTTACTTATCCAATCTGCAGTAGACTTTCTCAAAAATTTGTTAGCAGATAATTATGGCAGCAATCAGTGACCAAATATTTCTGTCAAAATTGTTTGTTTGGAGCTGAGGATGGGGTTCAAAACCATATACCAAGCAGGTGAGAGGCTCTTAGCTCTGTCCCAGGCACTACAGACCCCCAAACACCAGTAGTATGCTTCCAGAGGACAATAAAAAAAACTTGACTCCATAAGTAGAACTAGAATTTTTAATTTCTCAGAGCTGCATTCAACAGCTCTTATAGGAATTGAGTGACTTGAGAGGACCAGTCATTCCACATAATCAACTTATCACCAAATTTGCATTTTGTCTCTGGTCAAAACTGACTGGAATCATTCAATCTAGAAGAACTTTGCTAAAGATTATAGGAACCTACACCTCTTCATGAACTGGAGCAATAGCACAGTGGGTAGGGCATTTGCCTTGTATGTGGCCAACCCAGGTTAGATTCCTCCATCCCTCTTGGAGAGCCTGGCAAGCTACTGAGAGTACCCTGCCTGTACAGCAGAGTCTGACAAGCTCCCCGTGGCGTATTTGATATGCCAAAAATAGTAGCAAGTCTTGAAATGGAGACGTTACTGGTGCCCACTCAATCCGATTGATCAACAACGGGAGGACATTGCAATAGTGCTACACCTCTTCATAGACTCATAAACTAAAAATTAACATGTGTTGAGAAAACTATCCTGGTAAACTTAATTAAGCAACGGAGGAAAGTGACCAAACCAGTCATCAGCACTCTTCCCTAAAATTAATTTATTCACATAATGGGCATATTATAGCTTAATATCTAAAATTAAAGCCCAATAAAACAAGGAGCATTGATATCAGTTGAAATTGAGAAGCCTCAAATGGCTTCTGTGCAATTTTCTCTCACTCTGCTTCCAATAATTGCTTCCTCAGTCAAGAAATCTTCCATGTCAAATAAACCAGGTGCAATTTTGTTTATTCAGTAGTTCCCTGTCAACATGCAGAACTAGTCAAACAATCTGATCACAGCCTCCTGTGTGAACCAAGGCAACCTACCCTAACGTTACTGTGAATTCTTCCTAACAGAGATCCCATTTGATGGTCTTAGGAGACCAACCCCCACAATGCCCTGAGCTGAGCATGGTGTTCTTTTTACCCAAGTTCTGATTACCTGGGATACCATCATTCTCAGCTGTCCTCTATTGGGTGCTTCTTGTTCAGACTTTCCATAATTTTAGTGTCAGAATCCCTCTTACCCCCATTTTATACCTGACAACCAGCATTGGTCCAAAGACACATGTTTGGAAGGCAATACTAATCAATGGGCAGTACTTATGGTGGTTGAAATATGCATGAATAATTTTTTGTGACAAGTTAATATTTAGCTGAAAGAGGAGAGCCTAGTGGGTAATTCTGTTTCACAAAGACTATATTACATATTCAAACATCCTTTGCCTTGTTCCTTTTGAAATAGTGGAGTCACAAAAGTTTCAAAGCAAACCTTTTATAATTCTCATATTTATTCCCATGGGTAGCCAGCTGCTTTTCATTCCAGACAACAGAATGAACCAAGGAAATAAATGAAATGCTGAGTGAGACTACATAAAAGAAAGTGACAGGTGTTAAACATTCTACTGAATATGCTGCTTTATCATCTTAAAAAGGACAGATAATCATTTTGAATTTAGTTCAAGGAAAAGAAGACTTCTTTTCTCATAAATTTTTTCCATGGATTATTTTTCTTTCACAATGATTTAAGGTGGGCGTCTTGCCCACTCTTCCAGCCTTAGTAATATCCCAAATCATGAGGGGTTGAGAATTACACTTAGGTGTGGTCATATAATCAACAGAGGTAAAGTCCTTCCCTCAGGGTAAGCTCCTTCTAACAGACACCAATATAGAAATAAACAAATATAAAAAGTTTTTAACTATTGTAAATATAATTTAAAACAACTTTATACATTTACAACTGAATTCATCAAAATTTTTGTTTAAATAATATTAATCTGACCTATAGTAAAGCTTAGGTCTGATAACTAGCAGACTTGCTTGATGAAATTTATAAAATATCTATTTTATTACATTTTTTGTATATTTTTGTGTGTAAAGACCTAAAAAGAAAGTATATAATTGCATATATAAATATTATAATCGTATACACTATCACTGTATCACTGTCATCCTGTTGTTCATTGATTTCCTCGAGCAGGCACCAGTAATGTCTCCATTTGACCTAGCCCTGAGATTTTAGCAAGTGCCACATTGGAGGCTCCTTCAGGGTCAGGGGAATGAGACCCATCATTGTTACTAGGTTTTGGCATATCAAATATGCCACGGGGAGCTTGCCTGATTCTGCCGTGCAGGCAGGATACACTCAGTAGCCTGTCAGTTCTCCAAGAATGAAAACTAGACAATAAGAGGTTGTGCAGCCGCATTTGCTTCCAGGAGCTGGGTTTTATAGTCTCTGGGTCTTGGCTGTTGATGGGATAACATGGCGCCAGGGGCAGTTGGTGGGTGTAATGCCTAGCTACTGGAAGATGGGGGATCTGGGTGGAGGAGGCCCAGTCCTGATCCAAGCAGGCTTGGAGATCTCAGTCCCGGGTCCCGCATACCTGGTTTCCTCTCCTGGTTCCTTCATGCATGAGGCTTGTCTGAATGTGTGGAGAGTGGTCTTAAGCATGGCTGTGGCATATCCACTATATCTAATAGATAGTAGCAAAGTACTAAGTTATTCAACTGAAAAAGTTAGAGAACTTAAGTGGCAAATTTATGTTCTTTGAAATTAAATTTCTGCCTCAAATAACAGTAAATAAGTAAAAGTCAAGGTGGAAATCATAAAATATATTGAAGCAAGGGGAATTGAAAATATAACTCATCAAACTTTAAAGCAAGTGAAATTAAAAATGTAACTCATCAAACTTTTGCTGTGAAAGAAGAGTACAGAGAGAAAACTACAGCATTCAATATACATGCATTTTTTAAAAGACTAAAATTAATATTTACAATTTTGTGGAATTCTAAGAGTTTATCTCTATTGACCCATGTGTGTAGTCATCCCACTTCCACAATGAAAGAGAGAGAGAGAAAAAGAGAGAGACCTATCCCAAATATGAAATTAAAAATAGATATAGCAAGAACATATTAAGGGAATAACAGAAAGTCAATATCATCATAACTAAAAATTTTTCTATAGAACTGAGCTTACCTGAGGGTGGGGAGTAGTGGGAAGGTCCTTGGAACACTGGTTGAGAGAAACAGGCTCTCTGGTGGTTGTCATGGTGTTGAAGTGATATATCCATATATCCATGTAAAGTATGAGTAGTAATGTTGTAAACAGCAGTACCTCAATAAAAATGACTTTTTAAAAAACCTGAAATCAATAATCTAGCCTCTCTTAGGAAAATAGAAAATAATAATTTAAGCCTACCAAGCTAGGAAAACTGATGAGAAATTGATAAAATATAAGCATAAAAGTAATATATATATCAATGATACCAAGAGCTCATATTTTTAAAATAAAAGTATTTAATATGCCTTTAATCAGGCTGTTTAGAAAAGCAAAAAGACATAAGTTTCTAATATAATATATACTTCCTCATTGCTGTCCTAACAAACATCAAGGAGGATACCAGCAAAATATTGCAAATTGCATGCACACAAATTTGATCACAAAAAGAGACCAATCATATGAAAGACAAACACTATGAAGTCTCATACACACAAATAGATAACCTTAATATCTATTTACATAAAATATATTTAATATCTATCATAGAATTACAACAGTCATACTTTCCAAATTATAAAGTACTTGATTTTATTGTGCTGAGCTATAGCTAGTTCTACACTAAATAATTATTCTAAATATTTTATAAAAAATAACATCCATTATATACAAACTCTTCCAGGAAATAGCAGCAAAGGAAACATTTCCTAACTCATTCTATAAGGTAAGCATCTGCCTAGGATCAGAGAACTGACTCAAAAGGCTGAGCAAGTGCTTTGTGAAGAGGTTTGGGTCCTATGCCCAGCAATGCATATTCCTGGGAGCACCACTTGGAACAACCCTCAAGTAATCTCTAAGCACCACAAGCATGGCCCAAAACCAAAATCAAAAAATAGAAGTCCTTGAAACCCAACAATAAGATGCACGGTGATGCATGTAAAGGACTCCTCTAGTTGATTATTATGTCCCTTTCATGTACTATCATGATTTTCTTTCTTATCATTTCCTTATTATGTGTCCTTGAAAGATATTCTAGCCTCTACTGTATGTATTCTGCTCTGATGCTATGGCTGACAATTTCTTCCAGGAATTCTTCCTTTTAGCGAAGATTGGATTTAAAAAGCAAGATGTACATAATAAAATATGCTTGTTGCCACTGACATATCTTTGTGTCTAGGCCCTCTTAAATGGCAGACAAAAAGAAAAATACAAAGGCATAATAAACTATGTATAGGCATACATACCTATATTGCTATACAAAATCATGTTCACTAAACATGAGTTCATATTGATGTCACCAACTCATAACCTATTAATTTGTGGAGCAATCAAGTCTTGCTTTGTTTATCTATAAACTCCTACCTCAGCAGTCAGAAATCTGACTCTCATAATTCATGTATTTTGTTGAACAAGTCTCGTGTACAAATATAGTAGTAAAATTTTTTTAACTTATGGGGATATATCCTATGAGGATACAGTTTATCTTCAGGACCACGAAAAATAAGAAAATTGGAGAAAGTGTAATAATTAAATGCAAATGTGTTATATTGGATATATGCTAATGCATTATATTGAATATAACTTAGTTGAACAGAAAAAAAGCATCAACAAAAAAATCAGGAAAACTGAGAAACTGGGAAAATAGCACCAGAAAAACAAACCAGAGACCTGGTTCAAACCCCTGCACCACATGGTTCATAGCGCAGTCCTGGAAACAACCATCAGAACCAAGCTCAAGGAATTTTTAAGCTTTATGAGATGTCATCGCCCAGGACACACATACATTCAAAAAGACTTTACATGATAACAATGTGTAACATCTGTCACTGTCACTGTCCTCCCATTGTTCACAGATTTTCTCTAGCAGACCCAGTAACATTGTGAGACTTGTTACTGTGTTTGGCTTATCGAATACATCACTGGTAGCTTGCTAGGCTTTGTAGTGCATGTGGGAAAGATACTCTCGGTAGCTTGCTGGGCTCTCTGAGAGGGGGTGGAGGAATCGAACTCTGGTAGGCCAGGTCAGCCACATGCAAGGCAAACGCCCTACCTGCTGTAGGATCACTCCAGCCCCAATGTGTAACATAATAAATGTTATTCTAAAAAAATAAAGCAGTGTATCACTAATTGTAACTAGTGTGCCCTAGTTTAAAATATGTATCACAATTATACAGAAGTTTAACATGGGGGCTGGAACCTTAGCACACTGGGTAGGGCGTTTGCCTTGCACACAATGGACCCGGGTTCAATTCCGAGCATCCTATGTGGTCCCCCAAGAACCACCAGGTGTAATTACTGAGTGTATGAGCCAGGAGTAACCCCTGTGCATCGCCGGGTATGACCCAAAAAGCAAAAAAAAAAAAAAAAAAAAAAAGTTTAACATGAGAAAAACTAGGTAAGCCACATATGGGAATATATTGTAAAAGTTTTGCTATTTTTTGTAAATCTTAAAACTCTCTAAAAAATAAAGTTTATTAAATGTTATAAGAAAAAATTGATGCCCTACTAAATTTTATGAGGCAACTTAAAAGGACAAAAATAAAATTAAAAACCAGGGCTGAAGAGATAGAAAAGCAGGAAAAGCAATTCCCTTGCATGGGACCAACCTGAGTTCTATCCCAGCACCATATATAGTTGCCTGAACATGACCAGGTATTGCTCCTGCAGCACAGAGCCAGGAGTAAACCCTGCACATAGCCCCCCAAATGAAAAATAAAATCAGAAAATGTATCCACAAAAAGAAATACAAAATAAAAGCTTTTCTGTTTTCTACAATGTTTCTTTTAACACCTATAATGTATGATTAGAGATGACTGTAAAGGGGCTGGAGCAATAGCACAGCGGGTAGGGCATTTGCCTTGCATGCAGCCGACCAGGGTTTGATTCTCAGCATCCCATATGGTCTCCTGAGCACTGTAAGGTGTAATTACTGAGTGCATGAACCAGGAGTAACCCCTGTGCAATGCTGGGTGTGATCCAAAAAAGCAAAAAATAAAAATAAAAAAAAAAATAAAATAAATGGCTGTCAAGTTTTATTAAGGAAACTAGACCTATAAAATTTTATACATTTTTATTCAAAATAAATAACTGCATTAATTACAAACATTAAATAAATTATATTAGTTAAATTTGAGTTAACTAAGGCTCTTAAATGTTCTTGTAAATTTATTACTATTTATATCATAAATATGACATTAACCCAAAAGGTCAGTTCCCATGAGAACTGAGTGAAATCATCTTCACGCCAATTCATCTTAGACTAATTTTTAATTAATAGTATCTGTAAGATTAATTATATAGAATTTTGTTATTTTGGTCCTCATGTAGCTATTATTTAATATAAGTACTTATTAAATTAGACACTCATGAAGGAATCAAATGTGGGGAAGAAACAAGTCAGCAGAAGAGAAAAGAAGCATCTAGTATCTGTTTATCAGTGGGTACAAGTGTAGAAACAGAAGATACTGACTATAGTAAGCCAAAATAATTAAGCTTTGCAAAGAAAGTGCTTTCCAAATTGCTTGACAGTCTAGAGTAATGCTATAAGCTGAGAGTATAGGAATGAATTCCAGATGATGACAGCAAAACAAGGAAACTGCTTTCACCAAGGAAACTGCTCTCTCAACACGTCAGGAAGCCTAGAAAATGGAAGACAACTTTTTAGCTCGACTCCAAATATCAGCATTTGCTCTCCCAGAAATGGTTCACGAACCAGACTTTCCAACCAAAAATAATAAAAACAATAATAATGCGTGTCCAACCCCTCCCTAAACCCTTATTTTAACCCACTTCACTCAGCTTTGCCTTCAAATCTCTCATGAGTGCATCTGATTGATTGAACTTACATTACCACTAGAGCTTCTCCTCCAAAAGAAGTCTGAGAAATGTACATTCAAGCTTCCCAGACGCTGTCATACAGAAAGCACATTAAGGAAGGTGGAACAAATGTTGAGTCAGTCGATCTATCTTATCCACCATTTGTGACATTAGCTGATTGTAATGTAATGCATTTGAGCAGCTATTATCAACGACCTCTTACTGGAGGCATATATTTCCACCAGACTCTAACAATGATCTATTCATACAGACCCTGTGGGCAGCATATCACTCAGAAAGCCAAATAATCCAAAAGAATCGTGACCGCTCAAATTGTTACAACACTGTATATCACTTCAATTTGTCCTTTGGTAACACCTTACTTAATAACATATGGTCTGTGTCCAAATTTTTCCTAAAACTCAGGCTCAAAATTTTTACTACAAATCTCTCTTTGGGTTTTCAAAAATGTGTGTGCATTCACAGACTCTTACATTTTATCAATCTTTAATAAACCTAAAAAAGACACCCTTTAACAAAAACTCTTTGCCTATGCTCATAGCTTTGGTATTTATCCTTAAAAATGAAGACATTTCCCAAACTAAACTGAAACATAGCTGACTGTGGGTTATTTATCCAATATTCCCATCAGCTAACCCCTACTGGAGTTTAGCTTCCAGCATAGCCACCTTTATCACCAGCATAGTTTCAATTTCTATGGACATTAACAAATTGTTAAACTTCTATTTAGTTAATGCTAAACTAATCCTAGAATAATAAACAGGGATATAACTATTAGTATGACTATACTCTGCAGTGAATAGTCTTTTATAACTTGATTGGTAAAATACAATTCTACAAAAATGAGCAAGCAGAAGTTATTAGAGAAACCAAAACCTAAACAAAACAAAACAACAGGATTAGTCTCTGAGATGAATGAGGAAAGATAATTGCTGAAGTCAGAGAAATTATTGCCAAATGAGGTGTTAAACATCAGAGGTTTAAACAGTAACAATAAAAATGTCATAATGGACATGTGTTAGCCAGTGCTACTCCACTTACATCACTTTATGCATAAAGAGAGAAAATTTGAAAATGTCAGGTGTTTCTGAACTTCTACTAACTACTAACATTTCAAAGTGCTCTCTATTAAAGAAGGCACCAAAGAAATTCTAAAAATAATCTTCTTCTAATTTTCTTTTTTGTTAATTTTTAAAATTATTTCTCAGTAATGAATTAAACAATAGAAAATTATTATACCAAAAGTTCTTCAAAATGATTAGAAATAACACTGAAAAGGGGCTGGCATGATAGCACAGCGGGTAGGGCATTTGTCTTGCATGGGCTAACCCAGATTCAATTTCTCAGCCCCTCTCGGAGAGCCCGGTCATCTGCCAAGAGTCTCTCGCCCACACAGCAAAGCCTGGCAAGCTACCCGTAATGTATTTGATATGCCAAACACAGTAACAAGTGTTACAATGGAGACGTTACTGGGCCCACTCAAGAAAATCGATGAATAATGGGAGGATAGTGACAGTGAACATTGAAGAGTTCTGAGCACAATATTAGAAGACTAAAATAACCTTATCTTTCAATATGTAAAATTCATCAAATGAAGTGTTCATCATTCAAAAACAGTTCCAAGAAATAGTGATTTTAGAGGACCCTACATGTAATATTCTTATATTTCTAGTATATAAAGAAAATAACGTTCCACATTGAATTTACTAGCACACATTATTTAGTGATAGCACAGTGGGTAGGGCATTTGTCTTGCATGTGGCTGACCCAGGTTTGATTCCTTCGACCCTCTCAGAGAAGCCTGGCAAGCTACCAAGAGTATCTCGCCCACACAAAAAACCTGGCAAGCTACCCGTGACATATTCCACCTGCCAAATGTAGTAGTAAGTGTCACAATAGAGACATTACTGGGCCTGCTTGAGCAAATCAATGAACAACAGGAGAATAGTTACAGTGAGAGTGACAGCATATGTAGACTCCTAGAAAATATACTTTGCTTTATCTTAGTAAATATATACTTATATACATTAGTATATCATATTGAATATAGTTCTTCAAGGATTACAGCAGGAAAGATTAAGAAAAATTGGGGGGATGGAGTAAAAGAAAAAATGTGCACCCCTGTATTTTCACTAAATTTCACTGATTTTTATACATCCAAATTAGCAGAACACAATAGGACCTTATTATAGAAAATTGCCTTTTAAATCTAAGTAGAATATATTATCTTTCATGACACGTGAACTTTTTAAAGTAATTATTTAACAATAATTTAATAAGGGACTAGAGAGGGGCTGGAGCAATAGCACAGCAGGTAGGGCATTTGCCTTGCACATGGCCGACCCGGGCTCAATTCCCAGCATCCCATATGGTCCCCTGAGCACTGCCAGGAGTAATTCCTGAGTGCAGAGCCAGGAGTAACCCCTGTGCATAGCCGGGTATGACCCAAAAAGCAAAATAAATAAATAAGGTACTAGAGAGATAGTAGAGTGGGTAGGGTGCTTCCCTTATAAGCAGCTGATTGGGGTTCATTCTCTAGCAATTTATTAAGTTCTCCAAACCTACTAGGAGTGATCCATGAGTGCCCAGGGAGGAGTAAGCCCTATTCACACCCAGACACAGCCTCTCAAAATTACTAATAAGAATTTAATAAAAATGAGGCCATATATAATATGTTTGTTTATTTATTTATTTATTTACTTTGCTTTTTGGGTCACACCCAGCAATGCTCAGGGGTTCCTCCTGGCTTTGCACTCAGAAATTACTCCTGGCAGTGCTTGGGGGACCATATGGAATGCCAGGGATCGAACCCGGGTCTGCCGTGTGCAAAACAAATGCCCTACCCACTGTGCTATTGCTCCAGCCCCCTATAATATGTTTTTTTAAAGTAACAGGACAAGAATCAAAATAAGATGAAAGTCATCAAAGTAGAATAAAAGAGATCATTTTAATTTTAAATTTTAATTCTGTAAAATTTTATTTTTATATCAAATGCTTCTGCAATTTTCTTGTTTAGCAAAGTACAGGCCTATTTTACTTCTCCATATTTTATCAAAAATTAATGGGCAATAACTTTTAAATATGTGTAGTACAAGTTAATCAAGTAATAAAATAATTTTGCCCACACAGTACAAAACAACTAGCTGGCAAGTTCATTGAGGCATTAGTGCTTATTATTTTAATCATTTCAATAACTCTCTGGACTAGACGTCAATAACTGCTTTTATAGAGAAGAAAATATATAAGTTGAAAGTCTTAAATATTGTTATATAAATAAATCACTTGATCATTTCATCACTTGACATCCCGTTACTCATCGAATTGCTCGAGCAGGTGCCAGTAATGTCTCCATTCGTCCCTGTCGCGTGCTAGTGTAGCCCAATGGCGTCTGATTGCTCCAGGAACACGAAGAGCCTCAAACCATTTGTTCAGGGTCTTGACAAAAAATTCTGACCATCTCGTAGGTAGGAAGCCACGCAATCTTTTGATGCCCTGTAGATTCCACTGGTAATGGCTCTAGTCCAGCGGTCATCTCCAAATCGCATTACATGTCCAGCCCATTTGATTTTTGAAAACTTGGCAAATGAGACAGCATCCCTGATTCTTTTTTGTTTTTTTAATTTTTATTAGTGAAACACCATGAGGTACAGTTGTAGACTTACAATGTTTTGTGCTTGGGTTTCAGTTATACAATGATCAAATACACATCCTTCCACCAGTGCCCATTCTCCACCACCACTGATCCCAGTATCCCTCCCAACCCCCACACCCTCATCTCACCCTGCCTTTGTGGCAGGGCTTTCCTTTTGGTTCTCTCTCTCCTTTTGGGTGCTGTGGTTTGCGAAAGAGGCATTGAGTGGCAATCATGTTCGGTCTATATTCTACTTGCAGCATGCATCTCCCATCCTGGGAGGATCCTCCCAACACCCTTTATTTATTGTTCCCTTCTCTATCTGAGCTGCCTTTTCCCCTAGCATGTGTGGTTGTCTCCAAGCCATTGAGTAAACATCCTGTTACTAATCTCAGCTATTCTTGGGTGTTAGTCTCTTATTTTGTTACTTTATGTTCCCCAGATGAATGCAATCTTTCTATGTCTGTCCCTTTCTTTCTGACTCATTTTGCTTAGCATGATACTTTCCATGTAGTATCACTTATATGTAAGTTTCATGACTTCATATTTTCTAACAGCTATGTAGTTCTCCATTGTGTAGATGCACCAATGTTTCTTTAACTAGTCATCTGTTCTCAGGTGCTCAGGTTTTTTCCAGATTCTGGCTATTGTAAACAGTGCTGCAATGATCAAACAAGTGCAGATGTCACTTAGACTATACTTTTGTGCCTCTCTGGGATATATTCCCAGGAGTGGTATTGCTGGGTCAAATGGGAGTTCAATTTCTAATTTTTTGAGAATCGTCCATACTGTTTTCCAAAAGAAATTTGGAAAATTTCCGGCAGGGTATCATCATTCAGCATTCCCACCAGCAATGAAGGAGGGTCCCTTTCTCGACACATCCATGCCAACACTTGTTCATTTTGTTCTTTTGGATGTGAGTGTCCCTGATTCTTGATCACCAACGGAGGTCAAAGCTTCAGATTCATTCTCACTTGAGTGAAGTATGATACTTCAAGCATAGCTTTTTTTATTTCTCTTTGGGATACCCAAATACCTGCTTTGGTAGGGCCCAGGACTCAGAGCCATATGGTAATGTATGAAGAACGCTGGAGTCGAAGAGTTGTGCCCAGAACCAGAGGCTCTTCATTCTCTTAGCTATTTCTTTGATACTCTTGAAGGTGCTCCACACCGTTCTCTCCCTCCTTCCTCCTGTGCAACTCAGGTGCCAGGTTGTTCGCCATGTTGAGTTCTCAACCTAGGTACACATAAGTGCTGCATTCAGAGATGTTCATTCCATTGAGAGTGAATGGAACGTCAGGAATGAGTCCATTTCTCATGAACATTGTCTTGGTGATATTCAGCTGCAGTCCAACCTTACCACACTCATGGTCAAAATTGGCCAGCATTTGTACTACTTGGCTAGTGTTTGTTGTTATTAGAACTATGTCATTAGCGAAGTGGAGGTGGTATAGTTGCCGACTGTCTATCTTCACTCCCATTCCTTCCCATTCTACTCGTCACGTGACATTCTCGAGGGTGACACTAAAGAGTTTCGGTGAAATGGTATCACCCTGCCAAACCCCTCTCTTGACATGAATGATCACTTGCTAATAAAATGGTAAGATCCAGCTAGTGAATCCGTAATACAGCTCACAGAGGATCCTGATGTATTGAGTTTGAACGCCCTGATTCGCTAGGGCTTCAATGACCGCTTCCATCTCAACAGAATCAAAGGCCTTCTTTAAATCAATGAACGTTAGACAGCTCGGCATCTTGAATTCCTGAGAAACCTCAATGAGCCCGGTTACCATGTGGATATGGTTGACCATGCTGAATTCTTTTCAGAACCCGCCTTGCTTGCATGATTGTCCTTCATCTACTACCCAGCCGCTGCTACACTCCAGGCCGCTTTCTGGATCACTCATACTGAGCCTCACACAAGAGTGAGGCCCCACTGAACCAGGTAAAGCAGAATGTTGTGAATTTGGACTCCAGGATCAATGGGGCAGAGATCCTCTGCCTGCTTCCACCAATATCCAGCGACCTAGGGATGATACCCAGAAGACCTACCCTGCCGGAGCCAGATAAATGCCTCATTGGCTGACCTCCACTACCTCCACTACCCCAGCCACCACCACGCTCCAGGATGCTTCCCAGACACATCATAAGACATTTAATAACCATTTTTCATTATTACCACACCACATTGTATGGGGTTAAAATATAGTTTGAACCATGGGAACACCTCTAAGGGTGATTAGAGACTACCCTAAAAGCCTCTATCCCTCTCAGAGAGTCCGGTAATCTACCAAGAGTATCCCACACACAATGCAGACCCTGGCAGGCTATCCATGGCGTATTCAATATTCCAAAAACAGTAAAAACAGTGGGTCTCATTCCCCTGAACATGAAAGAGCCACCAATACAGCAGCATTAAGAAGGATGTGCAAGGAGAGGCTGATAAAATCTCAGGGCCGAACTAAGCTGCCAAAATGAAGGACTAAAGTGACTATCTGCTCTTTCAAAGCACATACACTGGCATCAGAAGCATCCATCAAAGACCTGATGCTGCAATCGCAGAAGATCAAGAATGACATCATTTGTCTGATGGAGACAAGAAGCATCCATCACATCACGCTGTTTTCAACTCTGGAGAAGAACTGTTGCTCAGAACATGCAACAGTAGAGCCAATCAGTGGTGGCAGTGTCCTTGTCAACACAAACTCAGCCATGAGAATTGATTCATTTGAGTGCCTAACAACCCTAATCGGATGATTACACTTGAATAGATGTGACTCTGCTGGCAGTTTCTATCTTCGTTGTCTACGCACCAACATCAAATTATAATGAAGAAGAAATTGAGAAGTTCTACACGGAGCTGGAGAAGTTCTACAAAGAAGACCACCTTCTATGAGATCATTGTCAGTGATTTTAATGCCAAGATAGGACCGAGAAGATCAGTCGAAGAACTCCACATCAGGACCCATGGCCTAGAATGGAATGAACAGGGTGAGAGACTGAGTTCATTATGTCGACCAAGACCATTCATGGTAACTCACAGTTCCAGATGGCTTAAATGTTAAATGAATCTAAATGAATCTAAATGTTAAACATGGGAGTCTCCAAGTGAACAGTTCCACAACAAAATTGACCACATCATATTCAATTGATGGTCTTGCCTGACCAATGTCACTGTTGTCCCAAAATTCCAAACCGGATCAAACCACCATCTCCTTCATGCAAAACTCTACTTCACGGAACTGGAAGAAAAGGCTGAAAAGTTTAAGAAGAGAACTCCCAAATGACTACCAACCGGGAGCTCTTTCGCACTATTGCAGCAACATGAGAAGATGTCATCGTTGACCACATAAACGAAGAGTATGATCGACTGGTTCAACACCTCCATGATTGTACGAGGAACACCAAGAGAGAGATAGCCACAAAATGATGCCTGTCTTTAGAAACTCTTGAGCTTATTCACCAACATAGCTTGGTGTGAGCCTCAGGCAACCAAAAGCTAACGTCTGAGTCCACAAAGCAGTGCAGAGAAGCGATCTAGGAAGACCTCAAAGAGAGAAGAGCAGTAGTGCTGGCTGATGCAGCAGAAGCCGGGAAAAGCATTCGCAATGCCCACCTATCCTTTACCAACTACAAGACCAAAATGACTGTCCTCCTGATGTAGGCAGGTCTACAGGGAAGGCCCCCTCCCAAGGCAATGACAAAAGCAGCCCTGTAGAAAATAGGAAAACAGGAACTAAGGCTTAATAAAACCCTCATCTGGCTACAGCAAGGGACCCAAAGAAGCTCCTGCAGGAACAAAAGGCCAGGAAAGGAATTTCAAAGAAGACCATCACCACTCCCAACCTCCCTGGTAACCTCCTTAGCAATGGACTTATACCTGGGAAGAAGCCCCACTTGGGGCAGGTTGGAGAAACCCTATAAAGGCCACCTTGAACAAAGGAAGGGCGCGCATATGCTGCCCAAGCCCATGTGCTGCTTGCGCCCATGTGGCGGAGCACATGTGGTGCCCGAGCACATGTGTCACCCACATCTCCCCTCTTGAGATGTGTACTTTCATGCTTTCATGTCTAATGCTAGGATGTGTGTAGGGGCTCTCTCTTCGCTTGGAGAAGCCTGCGTTCTCTTGAGTACGTTACTCTCTCATTCTCTCTCCCTCCATACCTAAAAATCCTCCAAATAAAATCTATCTACTTCACTGCTTGTCTACTCCTGAAATTCCTTTCTGCGAGGAGAGATAAGAACCCAGTAACCCTGGGTCCTGGGTGGCAGAGGCGAGTGGGGAGAAAGTGACCATCTTTCTCCTCCCCACTTCACATAAGTCACCCATGGGACCCACTGACATCAGATGGTGACCACGATGGGACAGATGCAGTGAAGAAATCCATGAGGAAGGAGGTAATCTGTGGAAAATTTGCTGTGGAGGTATGCTCCCTTAGAAATCTCTAGGGGAAAAGGGGGAGGAATGTGATAACTCTGTGTGAATGTGTGTGCATGAGCACCTCAATAGGTCCTCCTATCGGGCGTGATTTTGTTGCTCCACGACCTGGCACTCTTAAAGTCCCTCTAAAGTCACAGAGCTCGAGTGGGCTGCCTGTGATTCCATAGAGAACATACGGTCAAGGGTGGCACTGTCATAGCTTCCAGTCGCAAGTCACAATGCTGAACCACTAAGGCTAACTTCTCCACTGGCCAGGCAAGCATCTGAATGGTCTCTGCAAAGAGACGCCCCTTCTTTGTCTGTCTTGTGTCACCGTCCACTATGGGAGGAATGGGAGGAAAGCCCACTAGGGAGAAGATCCTGGGAGACTAAAACAGATAAATTTCTAGGTAGAAAATCCTTTCCCCAAGCAGTCTCAGCCGAAGATCAGCTAGAAGTCAATTCAAATGCTAATGGATGCAGTCAGAAGATTTAGCTCTAGGCAAAGTGAGGCAGAAGGAAAAAAAAGAGGTAAAAAGACAGGTAAGAAGTTTGTGAAGGAAGTCAAGTCAGCAGGAAGCTTTGGAATACATAGCAAGCTAAGACAGGCAGAACCTTTCTCTTCTCCCTCAATAGGCTTCTCGGAAACCCACGGCAGTCTAGGTATGGCTCCACACGCGCAAGCTGTGGTCATGTGGATGCTTGAGAAGCAGGCCTCAGGGACTCCTGGGATGACTCAGAAATCCCTGAAGGAGATGTCCTTTCTTGTGATTTTTCTGAGGGCCAGACACACAGTTGTGGTCCTGTCCATGCCAGAAACCTCTAGAACCACAGCACCACAGTAGTTCGTTTCTGATAGCCTGGCATGAAGTTGTGGTCATGTCCGTGGGCTACAACCCTCTAGAACCATAATGGTTCAGGCAGAAGGGGACAAAGCCCCTTGAGAGAAACTATTAGGAGGAGAGCTTACTAAGGAATTATCCTACTTTAGATTTTTCTTTTCCCTTCCTTTCATAGGTTATTGCTGAGACTTAGGAGGTATGGTAAATTCTACATCAGTACCTAAATATTCTCCTTTGGGTTGCTTGTTAAAACACCGGAAGAGCTTCCAAGTAGGTAGTTTAGATAAGGAGTATCTTGTTGACCTCTGTAACACCATGTGGCCTGAGTATAAGCTAGAATATTGGGAAGGATCTACAGTGAATGGCAGTTTGCATTACCAGATCATTCTGCAGTCAGATCTTTGCAGGTAACAAAAGAAATAGGATTATCAAAGCAGAGGAGGAAGGAAGATGGAAGATCATATGATTAACTTTTTGATATTTGGAACAAAGAAATGTGTCACTAAGGCAGCCTATCCCCATGTCTGATAAGAAGATACTAGCTTCCTACCTCAGAACTAGCCTTGACCAAAATATGGTAACATCTGACCACCTCGGGTTTCAACAACTTTGTCATAGTTTATTTTGCCGGCTTATATCAACAAAAGCGCTTTCTTGACCCATTTTTAACAAACAGGAGACTGGCTGGTCAGGCTGGGAAACGGGGAGCAGTGTTCTCAATCAGCCGACATGGCTTCTTTGCCCTGGGGACTGCTCCTTCCTTTCTCAGTTTATCAGTTTTGTCCCTGCTATTTTTGAAGGTTCAAATGGATCGATCAACTGCAGATGTGTACACATGTACGTGTGGTGTTTTTAGTCAGTTCATTGTCTGTCTGTCTTTCTGTCTGTCTATGTGGAACAGTCGAGTCATAGAACCAGGTTGAAATCAGAAGTGGAAATTCTAGAGAAGTCAGTGATATGCAACCCAGTGATTTAAGAACTAGTTGTTTTTGGAATTTGTTAGACCAGGTTTAAAAAAAGATTGCTTGTCATAAGGTTGAGCCTACAGACAAAGCAGAATTCTCAATCTAGATTTCTTATTAGAAGAACATTAGTGATTAGTAACAGTTTAAATCCTTTTGAATTTAAGAATCTGTACCACCTAGAAGAGCTGCAGAACTAGGGTCTAAAACTAAAGTGAAATAAGAGTTCAGAAAATGCAAGACCTTATCTTACAAGCCTCAGTTAATTTTAATGAAAAATTAGGCCGTTTTTACAAATAGAGGTACAGAAGTCATTAAATAAAGTTTCCCCATTTTCATAAAGTTTTCTTATGTTTCCATAAACAGTGTCAATTCAAGTATTTTCTTAGGCTAATATTAAAGTTTGGTAAAAATCCAAAGGCCTTTTTCTGTGTGTGAAAACATTTTTGTATTCTTGTGAAATTGGTAAAAGTATCTGGTGTAGAAAGCTTATGATTTAAATAACTAAGGGACAAGAACTATTGAAATTAAGCCAAAGAGGATTTTATTATGTTTTATATCAATTGGTGGTTCAAAGGTTTTATGCTGTCATATCAATGTACATATTTGTATCTGCATTGGATTAGAATATTTGACCTAGAAAATCTTGTGAGTTGAAATTCTGTGGTACATAAAAACAGGTTCATGTTATTTTAAAACGTGACTTTCTAGAGTTATAAAGTTGGTTGCTGTGAGGGACAGGCCCAAAATGGACCACCACCAGAATTAATTTAGCCTAGCTTAACAGGAACCCGCATTGCAAAATAACTGGTTTTTCTGCCCCGAGCAAGGAATTCATTCAGATACAGGTGCCCCAGTTGCAAGACAGGAGAAGGGGGTGGGGGGACCAGACCAGATAACCAGATGCCTCTCACAAGACCTATGTCACAAGACCCAAAAAAATTTTTAAAAAAAGGATGTTCCTAAGCACTGATGCAAATGCTGATCTTTAAACTATAGGCTAAGGAGTGATGTACTTTAAAATGGATTAGTCAAATGGAACAGGGTTGAATACACGACATCTCCCTTCAATCATATGATCATCTAATCTTTGATAAAGGTGCAAGAAATGTGAAGTGGAGTAAGGAAAGCCTCTTTAACAAATTGTGCTGGCAAAGCTGGATGGCTTCGTGCAAAAAAAAAGAGGCTCAGAACTCTGCCTAACACCATGTACAAAAGTAAAATCAAAATGGATTAAAGACCTCAAGATCAGACCAGAAACCATAAGGTACGTTGAAGACAAAGTTGGCAAATCCTCCATGACATTGAAGCTAATGGTATCTTCAAAGAAGTCACACCACTGGCCAAGCAAGTGAGAACAGAGATAGATAAATGGGACTATCTTAAACTAAGAAGCTTCTGCACCTCAAAAGAAACAGTGACCAAAATAAAAAGACAGTCTACAGAATGGGAAAGGATATTCGCCAAAATCACATCTGACAAGGGGTTGATATCAAGGATATACTGGTTGAACTCCACAAGAAGAAAACATCCAACCCCATCAATGAAATGAACAGAAACTTTCTCAAAGAAGAAATCCAAATGGCAAAAAAAAAAAAAACAGGAGAAAATGCTCTACATCATTAATCATCCGGGAGATGCAGATCAAAACCACAATGAGATACCATCTCACACCTCAGAAACTGACCCACATCCACAAGAACAAAAGCAACCGTTGCTGGCATGGATGTGGCGAGAAAGGGACACCCTTCACTGTTGGTGGGAATGCCGACTGCTTCAGCCCTTTTGGAAAACAGTATGGACGATTCTCAAAAAATTAGAAATTGAGCTCCAATTTGACCCAGCAATACCACTCCTGGGAATATATCCCAGAGAGGCAAAAATGTATAGTCAAAGTGACATCTGCACTTATATGTTCATTGCAGCACTCTTTGCAGTAGCCAGAATCTGGAAAAAACCTGAGTGCCCGAGAACAGATGACTGGTTAAAGAAGTTTTGGTACATTTACACAATGGAGTACTATGTAGCTGTTAGAAAAGATGAAGTCATGAAATTTACGTACAAGTGGTACTACATGGAAAGTATTATGTTAGGTGAAATGAGTCAGAAAGAGAGGGTTAGACATAGAAAGATTGCACTCATCTAGGGGATATAAAGTAACAAAATAGGAGATTAATACCCAAGAATAGCCGAGATCAGTACCAAGAGGATTGCTCCATAGCTTAGAGACCAGCCAGGCATTCTAGGGGAAAGGGCAGCTCAGATAGAGAAGGGAGTACCAAATAAAGGGTGTTTGGAGGATCCTCCCAGTAGGGGAGATGCATGTTGAAAGTAGACTATGGACTGAACGTGATTGCCACTCAATGCCTCTTTTGCAGACCACAAAACCCAAAAGGAGAGAGAGAACAAAAGGGAATGCCCTGTCAGAGAGGCAGGCTGGGATGGGGGGATGGGTTGGGAGGGATACTGGGATCCGTGATGGTGAAAAATGGGCACTGGTGGAGGAATGGGTATTTGATCATTGTACAATCAAAATCCAAGCACAAAAATTTGTAAATCTACAACTGTACCTCATGGTGTTTCACTAAAATAAATAAATAAATAAATAAATATAAAATAAATTGGTCAGGAAAGTATGGGTTATTACAAATTCATTGGCTATGAAATGCGCGGACTCTGCTGTAACGGTCAGTGAAGGCCTATATAAGATCTCCTTTGGAGAAGCTCGGGGTCTTTACCCAACCTGCCGGACCTGTGTGTCTGTGTAGGCGGTTGGACTCTGGCTAGTCAGTCTTACAATAAACCTTGCTTGCTGTTTGCAGTCTCTGGAGTCTCTTTGTCATTAAAGGGAGATTTCAATCCACGCCCTAACAGTTGCAAAACTTATCCTACTAGTGTTTTATTTGATCTCTGAGACATTTGGTAACTAAAATTTCTAAGTGATCTCAGATGCCAGCCTGATAGTCAGATATCAGTGACAGATTATAGCATTGTGACATAGCATTGTGCCTTGGTAAAAATTTGAGATAAGAATGGAGAATTTCATGGAAATGTGGGAACTTTTACTGACTATTAATCAGCTGGTCCAGTATGTGAAAATGCATGCTATTATTTTGATAACTTTATTTCATGCAAAGCTTTGTCTCCAGGTATCAACTTAGTTCTGACTTTTAGAGAACTTTGTACACAAGTGTGAAATCCTTTCTGTTTCATGGTAATCTATGAGTGTTTTAATCTTTTTGTATTTGTGTTTTTCTAGAAATCAGAATTCTAAGATGTCTCTTGGTTAATTTCTAATGTGAAGTGAACTTTTGCCCAATGAATATATGTTGTAAGAACTTTAGTTGCGAGCATCTCTAAAGCCTTTTAAAATATCTATAGAAGTGATTTTTGCTTTTGCTATTTGCTTTTTGCTATTTGCTTTTGCTTTTTGCTGATTTTTTCTAGAACTAATTAATGCTTTTGAAATGATACTGCAGAGTAGTTTTGCCATGTTAAATGAGATGGTTGGTAACTAGTGTCCAAACTTAGGAGATCATGTTGTACTAAGTTTAATAAAATAAGAGTTTAAACTTGTGGGATGACTATTAGGAATATAGAGGTGTGTCTTAAGTCAGAAAGATAATGGATGGAGATATCAGTGGGAAAAAGGAAAGGAATCATGTTAAAGTGAAGTTGAAAGTTACAGAATGAATGTAAAGGAATGTGTAGAAGGTTCGAAGTTTGCTTAAGAAAAGGAACTGACCGAATTGTTTATAAGAAACTCTTTAAATCACATGCAGAATTGTTCTAGTACCTTTGTGGTAAGATCTATGGAAAAGATGATGGATGAATTATCTGGATTCCTGTTACGTGCTCTTAGATGATTGAATTTTTCAAAAGTTGCAGAAAATCAAGGGTTTTTTTGGCATGGGGTTAAATGAATTAGATATGTTAAACTGTACACTGGACTCCTGGTACAATGCTCTTATTAATGGGAAGTTAAGGTTTTCAAGATGGGATTGAAAACATGTTAAACTATATGCTTTATCTCTACAGACTTAAGCTTCTTTGGACTAGGACCCACAGCAAACAGGTGTATTGCATCTCATTGTGAGTAAAGTGAGAGGCTTGCTTTTCTCTTCTTTTGTACCTTCAGTATGCTACTGATGCTCCATGGCACTATGTTGGTTTGCATAAATCCAGGTAAGTTCTGTAATAGGGTCTACCCCTCATGCAGACAGGAAAAACCAGCTATGGGACCCCAAAGCCCTCTTCCAGGGAAACAATCAGGGAATCTATCTAAATGACAGGAGCAGGGATTTAACAGGTACTGTTTCAAGTACCCTACAAACCTCAGGGCAACCCTAGAGGCAGGCTGGCTCAAGGAAAGACTGGAAATCATCACTGCTATGGAGAATGAGGAATCTAGGACTCTGCAATGACTAACTCAGTCTGGGCCTACTCTCAGCATCAAGGAAAAACCTGGAAACCAGGATTTCTCCCAGCCCTGAAGAAGAGATGGGATGGACTCCTTTCTGCCAGGACATGTCTGTGGAAAATGAGGCCCAAGGCCACATCCAGTTCAACCTGAAGGCTATCCATACAGTTCATTGCAGGACATCTTCTGGCCAGGCCTGGGTAGCTCTGACGTGCCAGATAAGATTAATGCCACTATTGGTGTGTCTACTGTCTTTAGTCAATCCCCAGGACTTCTTAGTAAATAATGGGGTATCCCAAATGAAGAGTTCTCTAATATTGCTGTGTTTATGCAAAAGAACAAGCCAGGTTTGTTAAGCTATCTTGCAAAGTTTTAAAATGAAGGTTGAGAGAAAACCATGTTTCTGCAACTTGCTTTTCGTAAGAATCAGATTCTAATTGTACAGAGGTGATTGAATAAATGTATTTTATCTTGATCTAAAAGGTACCCCCTCCTTTGGGAAATTTATATTAAAATCTTGGCTTACTGACTGTAGGAAAACAGCCTAATCTATAAAGGAACTCAATGTTATACATGCTGTCACTAGTCTGATCAGAGCATTGGAAGCCCTAGATTTACTAGGGTGAAGATCATCTCAAAGAGCAGAATTGCTTTCCCCCAGTCTGTGAATTGGCCAAAGTGTCAAGAAAGGGCATCTAAACTGGTTAAATTAGAATAGATTAATATCTAGTTCTAAAATACTGTGAATTTTCTTTCTATACTTTATGTACTGCATCTCATTTTCTGTGAACAGCCATTTGGAGAGAACAAGGATATTAACAGCTCTTAATTTTTGTTGCATCATGGGATTAACACCAGAGAATATTTCCTCTAAACCAAAATGCTCTGAAGAAGAGAAACAATGAACATTGGAGGTTTCCAAAAGGAAGTTGATGGATGATTTACCCAGTAAGGAAAGTTGCGAACCCCTGGACCAATGAAATGGAATATTATTAAAGGGTTATGCTTTAACACTAATGAAAACCATCTTCCATGGGAAGGGACTGAACAGGAAGTAAGGCAGATGTAACTCAGAACTGTTCTTTTTGTGCCATTAATGAACCTAGTGGAAATCTTGAGCCTCATCTCCTAACACCTGTTCAGCATCAAGGAACTGAGCAGAGGATCAGCAGCTTGACCTTATGCAAATGATCAAATGCTCATATGTTCAAGGTATAAATATCTGTTGGTTCTTCTTGATAGCTTCAGTGTATGGGCAGAAGCTTTTCCAATCTGTACTGAGAAAGCCAGAGAATGGCTTGGTGTTTCTGTGACCATTTGAAAAATCTGGACACAGGAAGTCATTTTTCTATCAACCAAACCTGTGAGTAGAGTTATTCCTTTCCATTATTTTAATGATAGATATGGGTATGGTATTATGTTGCTTTGGTTTCTGTTGTTTTAACTCTTGTTTTTTAAGACAACGAACAACTCTGTCCTTACTGGGTCAAAAAGGACCTTCTACTCCTCCAGGATCTAACCATTTCAAAGTGATATTCCTCAGTCTAATTGATCTGATCTTTTCTTTCAGATGATTTCAGGAACCCAACCCACTCATTGCCTGGGACCCATTATTAACTATGGTAGTCTGAGATTTCCCCCTTGCACAGGCCAGGTCTGCGCCCCTTGTCAGCATGAAGCAGCTTCATAAGATGGACCACCAACATCACTCTGACGTCCTGATGCATCTTTCACATCTTCCAGAAGGGCTTTGGAGAATATTATCCATGACTTCTACTTAGATCTCTTCAATAGCCACGTCCACCTGCCCACATACCAAATTCCACAGGATGGATATGTCGTTCCCAACATTCTCCTTTCTGAAATCTGACATGTCATTTCATCGGTAAAGAAGTGAACAGCACCCGGCCCAGAAAAGGTCAAACCCGAAAACCTGAAGAACCTGCCATCACTATTCATCAATACTCTGGCTCAGCTCTTCACACGCTACCTGTCTGAACGCAAGGTTCCATCCCAATGGAAAATCAGCAGGACCGTTTTCTTGTACAAGAAGGAGACATCCCAGACATTGGCAACTATCACCTAATCTGTCTGTGGTCCATCGTCTACAAGCTGTTCACTGGAGTCATCCTGAGTAGGATTGGCAGAACACTAGTTAATAAATAAATAATGTTATAAAAAGTCACATTACTGATTTCAAGAATAACAATAAATATTCTTGAAAGATAGGGCACTTTCATTTGTTATGAGATGAACAGAACAAGCATTTCTTTCTCCTTATGCAGAATGCCAAGGAAAAAAATAGATTACCTGAGGACAATCCTGCCCCCTGTGATGTCTCTGAATAGCTCATCTAACAAAACACATCACTATCACCTTTTTCCTGGGGCCCAATAGACACATCAATGATGTATCTTTCATTGGAGAAGGGGTCCATATCAGTACAATACTATTGTCCTGAATAAAGAATATATTAAATATCCCAATTTATATATTTGCTTCACTATAAAAGCAGTTATTGACATCTGTTCCAGAGAGTTATTGAAATTATTAAAATAATAAGCACTAATGCTTCAATCACCTTGCCAGCTAGTTGTATTTTTGAAATTCATCCCTTTTTCTAGAAATTTCTCAGGTTATAATTTAAGAAAGGACAACAAAACCCACCACATACAATATTCCAAAGTTACCCAAATCATTTCTATGTCCACTATTTCAAATGTACACATAATTTTGATGAAATACTTTCCAAAGGTCTAAAGTGTATTTACAGAATAAGAGCCATGGGAAATTCTGCTTATGTTCTTCATAAAGGATAATGTTTCATTGGAAATGAATCACAAAAATAGTTTTCTTTTTAACATGATTAATGCACTAACCATTATGAAACAAATACTTCTGAGACAGGTACATTTTAAATCATAGTATTGAGTATTCTATATTATTTTACTTAATAAATAGCATAATCTGAACATATTTTTCCATTAAAATTTTTTATGTAGCTTTTTATAGTTTTCTAGGGGGACACAACCAGCATTGTTTTAGGCTTACCCTTGGCTCTGTGCTCAGAGATAACTCCTAGAGATACTCAAGGGACCATCTGGGGTGTGAAGGATTGAACACAAATTGTATGCATGCAAGGTAAATTCTCTACCCACTGTACTATCTCTCCAACCCCTGGAGATATATTATCACACAGGAGATAAGGTACTTGCCATGCATGTTTCTAATCCCTGGAGCTTTCCAGGAGTAACCCCTGATGACAGAGCCAGCAACAAGCCCTAAGCACAGCAGGAAGTGACCCCCCCCCCCAACTTCCCTAAGACTAAATTCTCTGTCACAGAAGATTTTGAACATTGGGATACTGCTGATATCAAGGTTAATAACATTTTTTTTCACTGAGTTGATTATTTAAATCCTTTCTTTTAGGTAAAATTTTATTATGTTAGAATTCATGTTAGAATTATGTTAGAATTCATGAGTAAATGATTGATTACCCATCAATCATCTGTTCTGTATATCCAACAATCTATACTGGTTGCAAAATACATGTGTTTATGGATTGATAAGCTAGAACTATAAAGTGACACATTAAACTGTATGTGTGAAAATATTTCTTCACAGGAATGCTACATGAGACCTACTTAGTACCAATGATCACTCATATGCAGAAAGAAAGTACTTGAACCTGGATCTATTCCCCAGCACCATGTAGATACAGATGTGATACAATTGTAGAGGCTAGAGTCCCTTATTTGTATGCCATAAAGTTTTTGTTCTAATATTTTTTTGTTTTTTTTGTTTTTTATTAGTGAATCACCGTGAGGTACAGTTACAAACTTATGAACTTTTGTATTTCAGTCATACAATAATCATCTACCTATCCCCTCACCAGTGCCCACTCTCCCCCACCAATGTTCCGAGCATCCCTCCCACCACCCCCACCTCATCCTCCCCGACCCTCACCTTTGTGGCAGGGCATTCTATTTTGTTCTCTCTCCTTTTGAATGTTGTAGTTTGCAATAGAGGTTTTGAGTGGCCATCATGTTTGGTCTATAGTCTACTTTCAGCACGCATCTTTCAACATGAATGGGTCCTCCCAACATCCTTTACTTGGTGTTCCCTTCTCTAGCTAAGCTGCTTTTTCCTCCAACATGTGAGGCCAGTTTCCAAGTCATGGAGCAGACCTCCTGGTCCTTATCTCTACTATGCCTGGGAGTTAATCTCCCATTCTGTTACTTTATATTCCACAGATGAGTGCAATCATTCTATGCCTGTCCCTCTCTTTCTGACTCATTCCACTCAACATGATACTTTCCATGTTGATGCACTTATATGCAAATTTCATGACTTCATCTTTTCTAACTGTTTTAGTTAGAGCAAGCCGGGTTCCAAAAAGGATTCAGCATGATCGACCATATCCACGCAGTAACCAATTCACTGAGGTTTCTTGGGAGTTCAAGATACAGCTCTGTCTAATGTTCATTGATTTAAAGAAGGCCTTTGATTCTGTTGAGACTGAAGCGATCATCAAAGCCCTAGCCAAACAGCGGATTCAAACTCAATACATTAGGATCCTCTGTGAGCTGTATTACGGATTCACTTCCAGGATCTCACCATTCTACAAGCAAGTGATCATCCATGTCAAGAGAGGGGTTCGGCAGGGTGATTCCATTTCACCAAAACTATTCAGTGTCACCCTCGAGAACGTCATGTGATGACTGGAATGGGAAGGAATGGGAGTGAAGTTAGATGGTCGGCAATTACACTGTGTAAGCACAAAAAGAATGTGTAAACACAAAAGGGACGGCAGCAGCCTCTCTCTCCCACCACCCTCGTTCGGTAGTCTCAGGCCGTTTCCCCACTCCAGGGAGGTCGATGGCAACTGGCAGGCGAAGGAAGGATGCAAGGGCCAGGCTGATTGGTCTTAGTAGCAGTTTATTACATGGAAGAAGTGTATGTCATAGAGGGCCCAGGATCTCTCAAGCACGTGCTCCTTTGTTCTCTCAGCTTCTGTCCCCATTCTCTCAGATCTGTCTCTTCGGTTCTCTCAACACATCGTCCCAGGTTCTCTAAATCACGTGTCCCCCAGAAAGCTCCAAAAATCTCCTTATATAGATCATGGTACCACTAAAAGGTACAATACAGTGATGTCATCAAAAGGAGTTGCAGAAAGAACATTGAGGTGGCAACATACATTGTTTCTTTACATCTACAGGCCAGTAATTTTTGCCTCTGGAAGGAAGATACAAAACCAAGACTGAAACCTTTCACAAGCACTTTCACAAGCTATAAGCTCTTGGATTTGCATCCCAAAGACTAGCCTGGCTAGAGCCAGGAATCTACATCCCAAAGATCAGCCTGGCTAGCAACTGAGATCTGCATATCTCACAGGTTTCTGTGAGAAAAGGGGAACTGCCTCTTACAATATACTTAAATTATTTACCAAAGGCAGTTTGAAGGGGAGAAAGGTTCAGCCTCATTAAAACTAGTCAGAACACACGGGAAAGCAGCTTCTAGGGCATATTCTCATTTAACAGATCGACTCACCCTAGAATGGAATCCTCTGGGTGTGTTTCTCCTCTCCTTGTCCAACAAACATATAAGCATACATAATATAAATCATTTTGTATGGACACAGTAAGAAATACCTTAAGCTTATAGAATTGCTCTCCTACGGCCATCTCGACCTCAGACTACAGTGCTCAGGCCAGATAGTCTTTCTTATCCTAGCAGGGTCCTAGTCTCATCATTACTTTTGGATCATGATAGCATTTGCCTATGATCAAACTCTTAACCTATAGTTAAGAATCGTAGCACCTTGGCCTGGCCCATCTCGATGCCAGGGTACCACATAACTTACCGGCTTGCCCTGGTTCCATCCAGTCCCTCGTCCAGACCCTGCCCTTGGGGTGCTAGGAAGTGAGGGCAACTGAGGCTTAATTTGAGAAAGCAGATGCCCAGGAATGAATAATATTCAAAGCCAATTAAATCCTAAGTTATAAAGCATAATATTAATTGTCTTCCTGTATCTATACAAAAAGGATATTGCATTAAAGTAAACTATTCGAAAGACAGTGCAGTCTCCTGCCCCCGCGCCTGGCTGTTCCTCGCCGGGGCCCCTTGGAGGGGAGCGGGTTGAGCTTTCCTCCCTGCCCCGACCAGGGCTCCGGCAGCCAAAGACCTCCAGGACCAGCTACCACCATGCTGAGACCACTCTCCGCACACATGAAGGTACTGGCAGAGGGACAAAGCCATGCGGGTTCCGGGGCCGAGATCTCCAAGCCTACTCGGATTGGAGTCGAGCATCCTCCACCCAGATCCTCCAAATTCCAGTAGGCGGGGGTCACACCCACCACCTGGCCTCCTGGCGCCGTGTAATCCCATCAATGGCCAAGACTCAGAGACTATAAAATCCAGCTCCCGGAACTGGAGAATGCAGCCACGCTACATCTTATCAGGACATCTTTTTTATGACATCTTATTATCTCATTCCTACTTTGGACAAACTTGCAGGCTATCGAATATAGCCTTCCCACAGGGCAGAGTCTGGCAAACTCCCTATGGCGTACCAAATATGCCAAATACCAGTAACAATGATGGGTCTCATTCTCCTAAAGAGCCTTGAATATAACCTCAGGACCAGGATGAAGGAGACGTTACTGGGGCCTGCTCGAGGCAATCAACGAATAACAGGATGATGAAATGAAATGAAATGAAAATTCAAAAGACTTAAGGAGAGGAGAAAGGCAATATTAACTTACAATACAAATTCAGTTTCCTAGAAGGATGAGACCTTACAAATAAACAGATTCTAATTAGGGGAAAAGCTGATTAACTGGTTGGGGAAGAGAGCACAGAAGTGGTTACAGATAAACAAAGGAATGGAAGTGACTTGGGAGCACTGTGATGGGTGTAACCTGATAGACCTAAGCTGCTTGTATTCCAAGATCACACCACCTCAACTTCGCTGATGACATCATTCTAATAACACCAAACATTAGCCAAGTGGCACAAATGCTGGTCTACTTCGACCGTGAGTGTGGAAAGGTCGGACTATAGCTGAATCTCACGAAGACAATGTTTGTTTATGAGAAACAGACCCATTCCTGATATTGCATTCACTCTCAATGGGACAAACATCTCCGAATGCAACAGTTATATGTACCTAGGTCGAGAAGTCAACATGACGAATGACCTGGCACCTGAGTTACGCAGAAGAGAGCAGCATGGAATGCCTTCAAGAGCATCGAAAAATAGCTAAGAGGACGAAGAATCTCCAGCTCTGGGCTCAGCTCTTTGATTTAACTGTTCTTCCTACATTAACATATGCCTCAGAGACTTGGGCCTATGAAAACAGGATGAGAATACTATTCAGGTCTCCTAAAGAGAAATCAAAAGAGCTATGCTTGGTGTATCATGCTGTACTCAAGTGAGAGAAAGAATCTGGAGTTTCAACCTCTGTTGATGATTGAGGGATGATGATTGATTGATGATCAGGGACACTGTCTCATTTACCAGGCATTGAAAATCATATGGGCTGGACACATAATGCGATTTGGAGATGACTGCTGGACTAGAGCCATTACTGACTACATTCCATGGAGTGTTAAAAGATTGCTTGGCCGCCCACCTACAAGATGGTCAGACTTCTTCGTCAAGACCCTGAATAAACAGTTTGAGGCTCTTCGTGTTCCTGGTGTGAACCGATGCCATTGGGCTATACTAGCATGCAACAGGGATGAATGGACACCATTCGAGCAAATCAATGAGTAACGGGATGTCAAGTGATCAAGTGATCTTTTCTAATAGCTGCATAGCATTCCATTGTATAGATGTACCGAAGTTTCTTTAACCAGTCATCTGTTCTTAGGCACTCGGGTTTTTTCCATATTGTGTCTATTGTAAACAGTGCAGCAATGAACATACATGTGCAGATGTCATTTCTACTACACTTTTTTGCCTCTCTGGGATATATTCTCAGGAGTGGTATTGCTGGTTCAAATGAAAGCTAATATATTTTTATCTAGTCTTGCCAATCATATAAGAAATACTATACTCCTGGGAAATAAAAACAAGATTTCTAGAATACATTATTTTTTAATGTCTACTTTAAAGCAACAGAAATTTTGTTCTGGTAATATGCAAATAATATTGTTATTTCAAATGTGGATTTAAATAAACCTAACAACTTAATATTTCTTTTTCAATGAAGTAAAAGTTTATTATAATTTTAAGTAATTTTCAAGTGTCCCTCACTTAAAAATTATACAGGAAAATCATCCTGTATATGTACATGACAATAAGTTCACCTTCAAAAGTCAAATGTTAGCCTTCACATATAATTTGTCCCTTTACTTCCAATTAACCCACCTTCTTTATCCTCTTTCTAGTAGCCACAGAGAGTCTAAAAGCTTATTTTTATTTTATTTATATTATCTCTATTATTATTATATATTAATATAATAATATATCGCTGGAGCGATAGCACAGCAGGTAGGGCGTTCGCCTTACAAGCGGCCAACATGGCCGACCCGAGTTCGATTCCTCCGCCCCTCTCGGAGAGCCCGGCAAGCTACCGAGAGTATTCGATATGCCAAACACAGTAACAACAAATGTCTCCAATGGAGACGTTACTGGGCCCGCTTGAACAAATCGACGATCAACGGGAGGGCCTTTACCTTTACCTTATATTATATTATATTATATTATTATCTCTCTATATTATTATATTATTTCTCTATATGCCACATAAAAATGAAATCATACAGTACTGTTCTTCTCCATTTCTCCATCAGGTTTATGCCATTAAATATTATACCTTATAGGTCTATAGCAGGATTTTATATTTATTTACTAGTTAAATAAATAGTGTATATATATACATATATGTGTGTATACACTAGTTATTCAGCTGTATATGTATGTATAGCTAAATATGCATAAATCACATCTTTATCTATTAGTCAATAGAAACAGATTTTTTTTCTAGTTCTGATTCTTATAGCACAAAAGTATAGGTCGCATAAATTTCTTTGAATTAGTGAGGTTGATCGGAGAGAGGAAGCACTAACTAAGCACTAAGCAGAAATGAAATAACTAGATCACTGGGGTTTCTGTGTAAAGTTTTTAAGAAATTTCCATACTGCTATCCTGGCACCACTTTACATTCTCACCAACAAGTGTACAAGGGGTTCTCTTTCTCTATACATCACCTCTAATAATTATTACTTTTCTCAGGTATAAGAGAAATTCTCACAGAGATGGGGCAATGCATAATTGTTTTTATTCAGATTTTTAAATAACAAAAGATTATAAACTTCTTTATGGACTGATTTGCCATCTGTATGAAAAGCTGTCTTTGTACTCAATCTTTTAAAAGCAAACAAATGAAGGAAAGGTTGAGTCTGAAGGACTGTGGATTAATGAGAAACAGATCTATCTATTCCTTTCTCCATAGAAAAAAATTCAGTTTATGCCAAAAGTAAATGATATGGAACTCTTAGCCTAGATAACCTCTTTGTATATTATAGGTGGAAGAGCAACTAAGATACCTCCAAAGATTTTCTTAATTATGTCCAAAAGCTTATGTTGAGTTTTTAAAAACTGGTCATTATGTTACAATAAAATGATCACCAATTAAGCATAACATCAGCAATCAAAAATAAGACTCTGTCTCAGTAGAATCAACCATGTCTTAGCCCATTCAGACATAATAGTTTATAGCCTGAGTCAAACCTCAGCCAGATGGATATTTTCAAATTATTAAATATATTATAAGAGTTACAAATAATATTGGCTGTTAATCATAATTATATTGTAAAAATTGATAATCTTGAGTATAAGATAATGTACATCTTATACTCCCCAACCTAGGGCATTTTAGGAACATACCTTAGTAATAGTTTTTATTTCTCCAATTAAAATATTCTAAATTGAGAGATAGAAATCATTCTGGAAGAAAGTTAAATGAGTTGTGTGAAAGGAACTATTAGCACTTTAAAATTGGAGCAAGTATGACATTACCTTCCAATATTAGAAAGGTCACAACATAAAATATGTTTCAAGTTTGACATAACTTTTTCCTGAAATAATAGTGACTCCTTTGGAAGTACTGATTTATCCAGTTAAATTTTTTCCACTTGAAGAACAAGGATGTGCTTTTTAAAAGGTAGGAGACTTGAGGAGTTCAAAGAGATAAAACTTTAAAAAAGATCTCACATAGTGTAAGCTATTATAATCTTTTATTTTTATAATCCACTAATGATGCATCTCACATTGGAACATGGAAATTACAGAGTAAATTCAGCAAATTCAAGGTTAAGGAAGTTGATGTTCCAAAAATAGAAAAGAGTTCAAATCAGTGTCAGAATATGGACATAGGGATATCTGAATTTTGAAGAAAATGATGTAATAGGTTTCAAAGAATTCTAAGAAATGTTGAAAATCAAAATGTTAAGAGGTATTAAGAAGCTTTTTAGAGCAAAGGCAAATAAGCAATGCTCAGGATTATTTTAGTCATGATACAGCAACTAACTGAAGCATTGCACAGTAATTTGATACTACTGTAGATTTAGTATTCAAGAAAACGGGCTTTATTTTTTTTAAGTAACAGACTCCTCCATAAGGTAAAAATGTTTACATAGCTGTGCTTAATTTATATGGCTGTAGTTTTCATAGAAATTTTCACAAAAATACTGAAAGAAATTAAGTCATAGCAGTAGTAGTTGTGAAAGTTACCTATGAATAAAATTTTCTATAACCTGGAGGAAATTACCTTTTTAAACTTTCATAGTTGAACTGATAGAAGTTATCAATTACCAGAACTATATACTGTGTAATAGGATAATCATGTGTGGTTAGTAAGCACTTGAAATGTGGTTATTCTAAATGGAAATGCTCTGGAAGCATAAAATACACATCAGATGCCATGACTTAACAATACAAAAACAAGAATGTCAAATATCTAAGGAATAATGTTTTGTATTGGTTACATTTTAAATAATATTTTTAAATACTGGGTTGAATATATTAAGATTTTTTTCACTTGCTTTCATTTAGTCTTTTAAGTGTTCTTACTAGAAAAATTTAAATTATATGACGGCACTGTCTGCAGCACTGTCCTCCTGTTGTTCATCAATTTGCTCGAGCAGGCACCAGTAATATCTCACAACAAATTGTGGGACTTGTTGTTACTGTTTTTGGCATATCAAATATGTCACGTGTAGCTTGCCAGCCTTTGCCGTGCAGGTGAGATACTCTCGGTAGCTTGCCGGGCTCTCTGAGAGGGGCAGAGGAATCAAAACAGAGTCGGCCGCATGCAAGGCAAACACCCTACCTGAAATACTATCACTCTGGTGATGACCATTAAGTCAACAATGTGGCTGGAAATAGACAAAGATGTCAATCTCTTCTGGGCGATTCTGAATAAAAGAGAAATGGGGCCAGAATTGGTGACTTCCCTCATATGTGAGATATTCTGAGGGATTAAGTATTGGTTCTTCTTTTCATTTCTCTGCCTCTATTAGTTCTTTTCTTCCTATATCCACTAATGAAATCACATTGCCAGCAATGCTATAAGGTTGAGAGTAAAGTTCAACCCAGTATTTCATTGGAGATAGGTAAGGACAAAGACAGGAAAGATCCTGAGACTACCACCAGAGTTCATCAGGGATTGACATTTTCATCTGCTACATTATTCAGGGGGAAAAGATAACTATGAATCTTCAAAACAAAACTTAGGTGAGAGATTTTAGGGATACATGCTTCACTTGCTCTGAATCCAGGTTCTCTATCATGGCATGGTCCCCTAGAATCTCCCAATGTATCTCTGGAGGCCTCTGAGCAAAACTCAGTCTGGGTAGGACTGGTGGTTGCCTAACACTGTATGGCACTGGGTCCCCTGAGCACTGCTTAGGAATGAAGAGAAGGGAGACAGATGGAGGAGGAGGAAGAGGAGGAGGAGGAAGAAAAGGAAAGAGTGAGAGTGATCAAGTGATCAAGAGAGAGAAATTGAGAGAGAGCATTTATTCTTTTCCCTATGTGAAAAGAGTAATGAATTAAAGAATTTATGAAATAAGACTTTCACAAAGGACTATGCAGATCAACTTTAGTTCTAATATGTAGTCTAAAAAAGAAAATTTGACAGAAGATACATAGTGGAATAAAGAAAATCATAGCAAGTGAACACCTATGTCCAATGCATACAAAAAGTGGCTAGGTACAATTCTAGAAGTCTATGGAAAGATTCAATAGCATAAAATAAGGAAATTAATCCTCCTAAGAGTTAGGGGACAAGGAGAGTAGACACAAGGGCCAGGAAGATTGCTCCATAGTTGTAAGCCTGCCTCGTGAGCAGGTGAAGAAGGCAGCTGGAATGGAGAAGGAATCACTAAGAAAATGATGGTTGGAAAGATCGGTCAGGATGGGAGATGTGTGTTGAAAGTAGATCAAATGATGAAAGATGAAAGAATCAAAAGTGTTGTTGCAACACATTAACTAATAATTCATTAAAGGATCAAAAGTATTTGTGTTGCAAATCATAATACTCAAAAGTAGAGAGAGAGTATATGGGAAATTGTCTACCAGGGAATCAAGGGGAGGGTGGGAAAGGGGGAGTATACTGTGGAGATTGGTGGTGGAGAATGTGCACTGGTGGACGGATGGGTGTTTGAACATTGTATGATTGTAACTTAAACATGAAAGGTTGTAACTGTATCTCACGGTGATTCAATAAAATAAAATAAAAAAAGAATTGGGTGAAAGCATAATTATAAATATAGATGAAATGTAGCTTCATCTGATTTCATATAATCTATAAAAAGGATAATGTTAAAGAAGGGAAAATCTCAAATGTAAGCACAGAAACAATATTGAATATTAATTTCAAAGAAAAACAAAAAAAACCACCTGGGCTGGAGCAACAGCCCGTTTGGTAGGGTGTTTGCCTTGCATGTGGCCGACATGGCTGAGCCAGGTTTGATTCCTCACCCCTCTTGGAGAGCCTGGCAAGCTACTGAGAATATCTCACCCGCATTGCAAAGCCTGGCAAGCTACCCGTGACATATACGATATGCCAAACATAGTAACAACAAGTCTCACTGAGATGATATTGGGCCCGCTCGAGCAAATCGATGAACAACCAGAGTACAGTGCTACAGTGCTACCTGTACATAGAAGAAAATACATAAAATACAAAGACCAGATTATTTAGGTCTTCATTAGGATTGATGGGGTGGAATGTGAAACAGATGACAAAGAAAATATGTGGCAGAGAACACCTGGAAAGAAAAAGTACTATGCTATTTTTGTTTTGTTTATGGACTACATCTGGCTGTATTCAGGTATTACTCCTGGCTTTGACCACAAGTATCACTCCTGGCAGACTCAGGGGACCACAATTAGTATCAGGGATGGAAACTTGGTTGGCTAGTTATAAGGCAAGTGCGCTACCACTAAACTATCACTTCAGACCCAAGCACAATGCACTATTTTTAAAAAATTGACACATTTTTTAAAGATTCTCCATTTTATGTACAATTATGCTTATACATAAAATATATGTAGTTCTGTGGATGTACAAATTAATAAAGATATTGGAAAATCAAAAAAGGGTCAGAGAGATAGTACAGAAAGTAAGGTACTTGCTTTGCATGCTGCTGACTCAGGTTTGATCCTCCTCACAACATATGGTCCATTGAACACCACTGGTTATGGCCTAAAAACAAATAAAAGGCCTGCTTGCTTGCTGATAAATGATCAAAATATTTTACGTGAAAAATCAACTTCTTTTTCACATAAAAAATGTGTATACACACATCTATATGTACACACATATATGTATATATATATACATATATATGTATATATATGAGAAAAGAATGGAATCATAATGAGACTATAACACTGACCCCATAGGCTTGGGCATGGGTAATACAGAAGTTCATACAAGTAGAATATGCCATTGATTTGTGATACTAAAGTTTTCCTCTATGCACCTATGTTGCATTTAATTGTTCACAAGACATGCATTTTACCATTATAGTATAAACATCATATAAAGTGAAAATACATTACAATGGGAAAAAACATAAAATAAGCTTTCAGGGCAATGCTCTCAAAGTGCTATTAAGACTGATTCTGGGAAACTATTGCGAATCCTAAGGGGAAAATTTCATTTTTAAATGCACATTTAAAAAAAAAGCAAATATATTAGCATTAATTTTGTTTAGCCATAGATTAGCATCTCTGGGAGCACAATTTTCAAACTTGCTCCTTTAGAATAACTAGGCAAACCTGAAAAAAAAGAGAGATAGTTCAATATTTTGAGCATATACTTTGAATGAAGGAGGGTGGGTTTGATTCCAGGACCTGATGCCCCCCTCCCAATCACCACTGGGAGTGACCCCTGAGAAAAGAACTAAAAGCAGCCACTCCACACTGATGATATGAATCCAAGGACTGATGGATCATAATAAACAATCATTTAAACACACACACACACATATATATATATGTATATGTATAATCCCACAAGTTTGGGAAGACAGCCTCAGGCAGCTTCATCAGTGTCTCCTAATAAGACAAGTGACACAGCCAAGATAACAGGACTTGAATGAAACATGCTTATAATTTTTCTAACAATATTAATAGTGTTTATGCAACAGAAAAGGGAAAGTGAGATCACAGGTTGTTTTGCTGAGATATTTATGCTAATATTTTCTCACACTTACAGTCTCTTTCCTGCTTCACACAAACCACTTAATTATGCTGCTGTCTTCTCTATAGCAAATGCTGAGTCCGTGGCCCATCATTATGGAGGGTTTGCTATTCAGAGGCCATTAGATGGAAAAATCAGAAATCCATCAAAAAAAGTTCCTGAAGGAAAACCTGCTGGCCTCTATTAGAAATAAAATTTTTTAAATCCCCAGAAGCAATTTGAGCAGGATTTGTATCAGTGAGGACTTTGATAGTTTTTCTTGCCTCATGAGTAATTAAACCCAAGAGTTCACTTATTCTATCCCTCCATATCCCATAAGAACCATAAGTTACCCTCTGAGTTGGAAATTTTACTAAGTTAGCTTAAACACCAGAAACACATTAACTAATAATTCATTAAACCCAATTAATCGTGCATCATAAGCAGAATAGTAACAGTGAGTGTGAAAGACTAAACCATACAGGTCACAATGGTAAAGCAATGCAGAATCCCACAAAGCTTACTTATTCAAGAGGCTAGCCCAGAAGCCCCTAACAGTAAGGAAGTGCTATTCAACCTCTCTGACAAGGAATTTAGAAGGAACCTACTGAGAATTCTTAGGGAGCTTAAAAAAACAGTGGAAAGCAATGCCAATAAAATACAAGAGAATTTGAAGGTAGAAATGTGGAAATACAAACAAAATTACAAATGGAAATGTCAGATCTGAAAAACCTGGTAAGCGAATTGAAAAACTCAGTGGAAGGCCTCAGCAACAGAGTAACAGCTGCTGAGGACAGAATCAGTGAGTTCGAAGATGAAGTCCATAGAGTCTCCAGAAAAAGAGCAGAAAATGGAAAAGAGACTCAATCCAGGAACAGATGGCAAGAGAAGATCATGATGAAGCAAAGAGGAGTAACTTAAGAATTATTGGAGTCCCAGAGGACAGGAAGAAAACCCTGTTGAAGAAGAAACTGTAAAAGACATCACTGCCACGACGTTTCCGAGCTGAAGAAAATATGTGACCACTATCAGGAGGCCCGAAGGGTACCAGCCAGGAGAAATCCAAATAAAAATACCCCAAGACACATCCTGATCAAAATGATCAAAACCTTAGATATAGACAAAATTCTGAAAGCAGCAAGATCAAAGAAAGAAATTTCCTGCAAAGGAGCATCCTTAAGATTCACAGCCGATTTGTCTGATGAAACCCTCACGGCCTGAAAACAGTGTTGGGATACAGTGAAAAAAAAAACATGATGAAATAAATGCCTCACCAAAAATACTTTACCCAGCAAGACTTTCATTCATAACAGAAGAAACAACACACAGTTTCACAGAAAAACAACAGCTCAGGAACTTCATGGACTTAAAACCATGGTTACAAGAACAACTAAATGGGCTACTTTAAGACAAGACAGGCCCCTTCAAATACTCCAAATTTCATCAGAAAAATGGGACAAAATCCCTTAACAATAATCTCTCTCAGCATCAACAGGCTAAACGCACCAATTAAAAGACACAGAGTAGCAGGATGGATTATAAAATTGAACTCAACATTCTGCTCCCCGCAAGAAACACATTTCAACAGTCAGAACAAACACAGGCTCAAAGTCAAAGGCTGGAAAATGATCCTACAGGCAAACAACTCCCATAAAAATGCTGGTGTAGCCATCCTAGTATCATTGATTTCAGACTGAAGAAGGTCATAAAAGATAGTGAATGTCATTTATCATTGATGAAGGGATATGTATAACAGGAACAACTTACAATACAAATGTATATGCACCTAATGAGAGACCAGCAAAGTACTTAACTACTCATAGACTCGAAGAAAGACATTGATAGCAACACAATACTAGTGGGAGACTTCAACGCAGCTTTATCACCTATTGATAGATTAACCAGACTCAAGCTTTGCAAGGGCATACTTCATCTAAGGGAAGAAATGAAAGAAAGGGGCTTAGTGATATATACAGGACACTTCACCTCAAACAGCTGAATACACATCCTGCGCAAGTGTGCATGGAACATTCTCCAAGATAGATCACATGCTTGAGCCACTAAATATGCCTTCATAAAATTAAGAAGATAGAGATTATATCAACAAACTTCTCAGACCATGATGCACTGAAATTAGAAGTAAATCACACACACAAAACGAAAACTAAATCAAACACCAGGAAATTAAACAGCTCACTATTGGACAACGAGTGGCTTAGAAAGAAAATCAAAAGATTCCTGGAAATAAAAGAAAATGAGGACACAAGTTACTAAAACTTATAGGACACGGCCAAAGCTGTTTTAAGAGGAAAGTTTATAGCTCTACAAGCATTCCTCAGGAAGAAGGAGCGAGCCCACATAAGTAACCTAACCTCACAGCTTAAGAGCTCGGAGAATGACCAATTTAGGAGCCCAGTCCGAACAGGAGAAAGAAAATAATAAAACTCAGATGGAAACCCAAAAAAACAATTCAAAAGATCAATGAAACTAAGAGTTGATTCTTCAAGAAAATAAACAAGATAGATAAGCCTCTAGCAAGACTCACGAAGAAAGGGAAAAAGAAAATCTTAATAAACCAAATCAGAAATGAAAAGGGGGACATTACAACAAAAACTACAGAAATTCAAAGGATCCTCAAGGAGTACTTTGAGAAGCTTTATGCCATAAAAACTTCAAGGATATGGATAAATTATGAGATTCCTATAGCCTCCCAAGGCTGAACCAAGAAGACCTGGAATACCTGAACAGACCTATCACCATCAAGGAAATTGAAACAGTAATAAAAAGTCTCCCCAAGCACAAAAGTCCTGACCCAGATGGATTCACTAGTGAATTCTTCAAAATCTTAAAAGAGGACTTATTCCCAATCCTCTTTATGCGTTTCCACAAAATTGAAGTATCAAAAACTTCTGAACAGTTTCTATGAAGCAAATATCACCCTGATACCAAAAGCAGACCGAGATACCATAAAGAAAGAGAATTACAGATCGATATCCCTGATAAACACAGATAAAAAGATCCTCAACAAACAATTAGCAAATAGAATTCAATGACTCATCAAAAAGATCATACTCCATGACCAAGTAGGATTCATCCCAGGGATGCAAGGATGGTTTAACATTCGGAAATTGACCAACACAATCCATCACATCAACAACAAAAAAAGATAAAACCATATGATCATATCAATAGATGCAGAGAAAGCATTTGACAAGATCCATCAGACATTTATGATGAAAACTCTCAGTGAAATAGGCATTGAAGGAATTTTCCTCAATATAGTCAAAGCCATCTACCAAAAGCCCACAGCAAGTATCATTCTCAATGGGGAAAAACTAAAACCCTTCCCTCTAAGATTGGGCACAAGACAAGGTTGCCCACTTTCACCACTCCTATTGAATATAGTACTGGAAGTGCTGGCAAGAACGTAGGCAAGAGAAAAGGTATCAAGGGCGTACAGCTAGGAAAGAAAGAAGTCAAGCTATCACTATTTGCAGATGATATAACACTATACATAGAAAACTATAAAGACTCTACAGAAAAGCTCCTAGAAACAATAGGTCGGTTTAATAATGTGGCAGGCAACAAAGTCAACACCCAAAAGTCAATGGCTTTCTTATATACAAATAATGAAAGAGACATTAGACATTAAAAAACAATTCCAGTCACAATAGTACCTCAGAAAATCAAGTACCTCGAAATCAACCTAAGAGGTGAAGGACCTATACAAGGAAAATTACAAAACACTATTTCAAGAAATAAAAGAGGACACTAGGAAATGGAGACACATCCCTGCTCATGGATAGGGAGGATTAACATTATCAAAATGGCAATACTGCCCAAAGCACTATACACATTTAATGCAGCTCCTATCAGGATACCCATAATATTTTTCAAAGAAATAGACAAAACACTCCTGAAATTCATATGGAATAATAAACCTCCATGAATGGCTATAACAATCCTTGGTAAAAAGAAGATGAGTGGAATCACCCTCCCCAACTTCAAACTGTACTACAAAGCAGTAGTAATTAAAACAGCATGGTACTGGGCTAGAAACAGACCAGCAGACCAATGGAACAGAGTTGAATATTCTGTCACAGACCCCCAAGTATATGACCACTTAATCTTTGACAAAGGAGCAAGAAATGTAAAGTGGAACAAGTGGTCCTGGGAAAACTGGATAGCTACCTGCAAAAAAAAAAAATGAACTCTGAACTCTGTCTAATGCCAGGCACAAAAGTCAGATCAAAGTGGATTAAAGACCTCAATATCAGAGATGAATCCATAAGGTACATAGAGGAAAACGTAGGTAGAACTCTCCACGACATTGAAGCTAAAAGCATCTTTAAGGAAGAAATAGCATTGACCATGCAAGTGGAAGCAAACATAAACAAGTGGGACTACATCAAACCAAGAAGCTTCTGCACTTCAGAAGAAACAGTGACCAAAATACAGAAAGAGCACACAGAATAGGAATGAATATTTACCCAATACCCATCTGATAAGGGATTAATATCCAGTATATACAGGACACTAGTAGAATTGTACAAGAAAAAATCTCCAACCCCATCAAAAAATGGGGAGAATAAATGAACGGAAGTTTTCTCAAAAAAGAGATTCAAATGACCAAAAGGCACATGAAAAAATCTTCCATATCGCTAGCCATCAGGGAGATGCAACTCAAAACAGCAATGAGATATCATCTCACACCACAGAGACTGGCACACATTCAAAAGAACTAAAGCAACCAGTGTTGGCGTGCATGTGGGGAAAAGAGGACGCTTTTTCACTGTTTGTAGGAATGTCCACTAGTCCAGTCTTTCTGGTAAACAATATAGAGTGCCCTTCAAAAACTAGAAATTGAGATTCCATATGACCCCACAATACAACTTCTGGTAATACATCCCGAGGATGCAAAGAAAGCACAGTAGTAACTACATCTGTACCTATATATTCATTGCAGCACTATTCACAACAGCCAAAATCTGGGGAAAAAATCCAAGTGCCCTAGAATAGATGACTGGTTAAAGAAACTTTGCTACATCTTCACAGTGGAATACTATGCAGCTGTTAGGAGAGATGAAGTCATAAAATTTGCTTATAAATGGAAAGACATGGAGAGTACCATGCTAAGTGAAATGAGTCAGAAAGAGAGGAAGAGACATAGAAGGACTGTATTCATTTGTGGAGTATAAAACAACATAATATGAGGCTGACACCTAAGGATAGTAGATACATGGGACAGGAAGATTGCTCTATAGCTGGAAGCCTGCCTCATGAGCAAAGAGGATAAGGCAGCTGGAATAGAGAAGGGATCACTAAGAAAATGATGGCTTGAGGAACCAGTCAGGATGGGAGATGTGTGCTAAAAGTAGATAAAGGACCAAATGTAATAACCTCTCAGTGTCTATATTACAAACCATAATTCCACAAAACTAGAGAGAGATCATGGAGAATATTGTCTGCCATGGAGGCAGGGGAAGGGTGGGAATGGGGGGGTTCTACCGGGGATATCAGTGGTGGGGAATGTGTACTGGTGGAGGGATGGGTGTTTGATCATTGTGTGATTGTAACTCAAACATAAATTCTTGTTAACTACCTCATGGTGATTCAATAAAATTTAAAAAAAAAGAAAATGTACTCAAACCAAATGGGTTGTTTCAAGATAATCAAAGTTTTCAGTAAAAACAATGTTTCACAAAAATTAATAGAACATTTAGGAAGCTGATATTAATAGAGTTATATTAGAAAATTTTCTGGTTACTCTATAGCCTTTCTATCATATTTGGGGTAAACTTTATTTATATGATACTTTCCATTCTTCCTGTGTTCCTTTAAAGTTCTGGTATTGTCAATCATATTGTAAGGGACAATGAATGTGACCAGTGTAGAGAGACATTCATAATAAGAATAAATGTTTCAGCAGGCATAAGAATTCTTTTTTGAGGTGCTAAAGTTATAAGCATGAAATCCTGACTAACAATAATATTTAGTGCTTAAAGAAAAAAGTAATAAAAAAGGGAAAGAGCAGTCAGTCTATAGAAACAGTCTGGGGGCTGGGAGAGGAACTAGTGAAATTGTGGTGGGAAGTACATTCTGATCAAGGGATTGATGGTGGTACACTGTATGACTGAAACTTAGTCATGAATAACTTTTTAAATTAATGGTGATTCCATTAAAAAGTTATTTTAAGAATTCTTTCCTGAACAGTACTTAGCCTTTATCAGGAAAATATAGAAATAATCTCTCTTGGATTAAAAGCTGAGAAATAATAGATAAATTACCCAAGAGCAGTAAAACTATTCTAATAGGGCTGGAGCGATAGCACAGCAGTAGGGCGTTTGCCTTGCACGCAGCCAACATGGCCGACCCAAGTTCGATTCCTCCGCCCCTCTCGGATAGCCCAGCAAGCTACCGAGAGTATCTCACCTGCACGGCAGAGCCTGGCAAGCTCCCCATGACGTATTCGATATGCCAGACACAGTAACAACAAAGTCTCCAATGGAGACGTTACTGGGCCCGCTCGAGCAAATCAATTCTAATTAAGACACAATAATTATTTGTATACTTTAAGAAAGGAATTTAAAAAAGCAAACAACATCAAAAAAAGAATAAAAGAAAAAGATTAAATGAAAGGAGAAAGTGGAGATGCTACAAAGCTATGTTACATAAGGTCGAATGGGTCTCTGTAGATAGGCCCATGTTTGCATTGAAACTCATAAAATTCACAAAATGCTTGCTTCTAGCAGATTTAAATAAAACTAAGCATAAAAGGTTTGGAGCTTTGCCCATGAGTGACAAGAGGAAGAAATGAAGCAACATTCTCTGCCTTGGATTTTAAAAACTTATGGAAAGCATTCAGGCCTTGAATATGGGGCTTAAATTGTAAAGATTACAGAAATTCTCAAGTGGCAAATAGGCTCATAAAGACATCAAACCAACTTAGTGCTCTGAATTTTAAAGATCAAGCTTTAGTGCAATACTATGAATCTGAGATTTACATGTAGATTTAGGATAAATAAAAGCAGATCTGGGTCAAACAGATGCTCCAAATTTTAACAATAAAAATTTAATATCTTATTATCAGCATGACTGTGCCTTAAAATATGGGCATACCTTGTCCTTTTATATCTGTATACAAACTAGCTTAAATAGATACCAATATGCTAATTCTGTGACTTAAATGTTCTAATTGAGGATGTCAAATGGTGAAACAATTTTAGACAAACATCATATACGTGAGTATAAAAGCTAATATACAACTGAACTTCAAAATTTATATTTTTACTTTTTTTGTTCACTGGGTATCTGTTGAATAGTTTCCATATGCTTTCTGCTACAAAATCCCGAAAGGAATTTAAAGATACATAATAATTGATCCTTGAAGAAGCTCAGTAAAAGATTTTAGACCTAGACCATTAAAAAGGAAAAAAATACCTGTAAAATAGGTTTTTTAATTGATTATAAGGGAATTTTAGAAGCTGAGATAACATTGATTATATTTTAGGGGTAACGAATATCTAGTAAGTCAAACAGATAACAATATTTCAGAGAACATGCCACTTTGAAAATAGTAATGAAAGAAGCCTTCAAGTAAAGAAATCACAAATCTTCCTGTTATTCGTCGATTGCCTCGAACAGGCCCCAGTAATGTCTCCTTCATCCTGGCCCTGAGGTTATATTCAAGGCTCTTTAGGAGAATGAGACCCATCATTCTCAAGTAAAGAAACAGTTGGAAAATTACTCGCATTCTGGCATAAACAAGGAAGTTGAAGTTAAAATGCTAGGACGTAATCAGGTTTGTTGGGGTAAAACTGGATTTGTGAGAAAGCACCCTGAGAGATTCTGTGGGTGAGTATAGGCAAAGACATCAAGAGTCAAATATTTAACCTTCTCAAACTATGAGGCTGTCCACAATATTCAATTGGAACTATTCTTTTTTTCTTTTAATTTTTATTAGTGAAATACCATGAGGTATAGTTGTAGACTTACAAATTTGGGGGCTTGGGTTTCAGTTACACAATGATTGGGTACCCATTTATTCTTGATCTACCCTTTACACAAATGTACATAGCTCATTTTTACCTAACAAACCATAAATGAATTCTAGGTTCATTTTCAGATTTAAAACTAGATTGGATGTGACATCTAAAATTATTAGAAGAATTAAAGACCCCCAAAATGTTTGAAGTAAATGCTAAGGGGGTAGCAAATATAACATATATTTTGAAAAATATTAATTTGTCTTTAGAATTTAATGATTTGAATGAAAGGAGACTGTTGGTGCCAATAATGTGCCAGAATATTTCCTCATAAAATTTATATATTATATTAAATATAACTTTAATATATCATAAATAATTTATAGCATACTTTATTCCAGAAAGGAATTAAGGAAGATTATCAAAATACATACAATAGGATAAACTGGGGTATTTTTAAAATAGGAAATCAGATGAAATATAAATAAAAGTAAATATAATCCAATAAACCCAGCAGTAAAATTAATATATTGAAAAAATGTTTCAAAGTTCTATACCTTTTTGAAAGATGCCTAAAAAAGCTTCTGTATTTATAACATCTTACAGAAAGGAAATGTAATATTTCATCATTATTCTTATTATTTAAAATTAGCAATTTATTTGACAACTATTAATTGAGTATTATGTGAGAGTATAACTTGACATGGTACTAATACAGTGTTAAACCAGATGAATAATTATTTTGTCCATTGGAGTCTTCATACTTGTATGGGAGACATAAATAAACAGATAAATATACACCATAGTATAAGAGACGTTATATTTCCCCTATGAAGAATTTGGAGAAACTAAGATTTGAGATAGTGAATGACTAAAAGAGAAAGTATTTTTTAGCACATGGCAAAAAAAAATTATCCTTTGGAAAGTAGCTTTTAATTTTTTTATTGAATCACCATGAGATATAGTTAAAAGGCTTTCATAATTTCAGTCATAAAATGATTGAACACCCATCCCTCCACCATACATTTTCCATCACCAATGTCCCCAGTATCCCTCCCACCACCTCTATCCAACCCCACACCATACCTCTATGGCAGACAATTTTCTTCTTACTCTCCCTTTACTTTTGGGCATTATGGTTTTCAATACAGATATTGAGAGGGCATCGTGTTTGGTCCCTTATCTACTTTCAGCACACATCTTCCATCCTGAGCGATTTATAACATCTCCAACCATCATTGACTTTGTGGTCTCTATCCCAGCTGCCTTATTCCCCAGTTAATGAAGTAGGCTTCCCATCGTGGGGTAAACTTCCTGACCCTTGTCTCTACTGTCCTTGAGTGTTAGTCTCATATTGTTATTTTTATATTCAACAAATGAGTGCAGTCATTCTATGTCTGTCCCTCTCTTTCTAACTCATTTCACTTACCCTGATACGTTCCATGTCCGTATATCACTTTATCTGCATAGTATTCCACTGTATAGATGGACCATTGTTTCTTCAATCAGTCATCTGCTCTCAGGACTCAGGTTGTTTCCAGATTCTGGCTTCTGTGAACAGCGCTGCAATGAACATACAGGTGCAGATGTCATTTATACTGTGCTTTTTTTTGCACCCTCAGGATATATTCCAGGAAGTGGCATTGCTGGGTCATATAGAAGCACAATTTCCAGTTTTTTGAGGAATGTCCATATTGTTTTCCAGAAGGGCTGGGTCAGTCGGTATTCCTACCAACAGTGAAAGAGAATCCCTTTCTCCCCACATCCGCACCAGCACTGGTTATTCTTCTTTTTGATGTGCACCAGTCTCTGTGATGTAAGATGATGTCTTATTGTTGTTCTCATTTGCATCTCCCTGATGATTAGTGATGTAAAGCATTTTTTCATATGCTTTATGGCCATTTGTATTTCTCTTTTGAGAAAGTTTCTATTCATTTCTTCTTCCCATTTTTTGATGGGATTGAAGGTTTTTCCTTGTACAATTCTACCATTCAGCTACCAATTGGAATCAGCTTAATTAAAGAGGTAACAAAGGACCTATACAAAGAAAATTACAAAATACTACTACAAGAAATAAAAGAGGACACTAGGAAATGGAGACACATCCCCTGCTCACAGATGAGGATTAACATTGTCAAAATGACAATACTCCCCAAAGCATTATACAGATTCAATGGGTCCCTAAAAGGATACCTATGATATTCTTCAAAGAAATAGACAAAACACTCCTGAAATTCATATGGAATAATAAATCCCCACAAATAGCTAAAGCAATCCTTGGGAAAAAGAAGATGGTGCCATCAACTTCTCCAATTTCAAACTCAATTACAAAGCTATAATAATTAAAACAGCATGGTACTGGAATAGAAATAGACCCACAGACCAATGGAAACAGAGTTCAATATTCAATCACAGACCCTCAAATATATGATCACTTAATCTCTGATAAAGGAGCAAGAAATGTGAAGTGGATCAAGGAAAGCCTCTTCAACGAGTGTTCTGGGGAAAACTGGACAGCTAGATGCAAAAAAATGAACTCAGACCTCTGTCTAATTCCAGGCACAAAAGTCAGATCAAAATGAATTAAAGACCTCAATATCAGACCTGAATCACTTACATATATGGAGGAAAATGTAGACAGAATCCTCCATGAAATTAAAACTAAAGGCATCTTAACGGATAAAAAAAACCCACTAACCAAGCAAGTGAAAACAAACATAAACAAATGGGACTACATTAAACTAAGAAGCTTCTACACCTCAAAAGAAACAATGAGCAAAATACAGAGAGAGCCCACTGAATAGGAAAAAATATTTACCCAATACCCATCAGACAGGAACATAATACCCAGGATATACAAGACATTGGGAAGTAGCATTTGAACAGATGTATGCAACCAAAGTTAATTTCATTCTGAGTTTGACAAGAAATCAATAAGTATTTTAAGCAAGAAATGGCATAACCTTATTTATATATGTGAGAATTAATTTACAAAATCCCTATGTAGTAAAGAAAAGTTTAACTTTTATTTTTTAAGGTTGTTCAGAATCATTCATTACATTTAATATTAATACACCAATTTCACCTCCATTGCACCTTCCCACCACCATATTTCGAATGTTTCCACCCCAAATCTCTAATCGTGTTCCATGAAGCAGAACCTTTGGTGGCGATGATTGGGTTCTGGACATTTTCAGCTGCCAGGGCTCTGTTGGGACAGGGAGGGAAACTCAACATACCCCCACCCTCTGAGTTGCCCCGGTGAAGACAGCCTAGCTAGGGGTCTGAACTTGTAATATTTATTGAAAGAAATATATACAAGTGTGAGGGAAGAAGAGAAAAAAAGATGTTTATTCAAAAGAGAACATGGGCTTTGCCAGAGCAGAAAAGGCAGAGAATAACTGTGGGAAAATGTTATATACAATTTATCCAAATTTACTTAGACTAGATTTCTCTACATACATAAGACTGAACCTGGGGGCTGAAGGGATAGCACACAAGTAGTGCATCTGTCAACCTGGGTTCCATCCTTAGAACCCCATCTGGTCCTGAGCCGCACCAGAAATGATCCCTGAACTCAGAGCCAGGAGTAAGCACTGCTGGATATGGCCCAAAAATCGCAACAACAACAACAACAACAACAACAACAACAAATACTTCTTTAAAAAAAGTGAGGGATAACCTCGGAAAAGCTGTGGAATCTTGATGGTCATTTCACATTTTTATAAGGACCTTTAAATTCTCCTGTCAAAAGGCTAAACAGTATTCTAAGAGCACCTGTACAACATACAACAAGCCTTGCATCTCCCACATGAAGTGATGTCGCTTTCCAAAGAGCAGATGCAAGTGCAGAGTTCTTCCAAATATTATATATAAAGTTGCTAGCTTTGAATTCAGGTGTATGTGGTGAATGAACTCTCAAATCTACCCTCTCTTACAATATTTGTTTCCAAATATACCTATTTTATTGTTGGAGTAACTGTTTTGCTCAAGGCCAACATGTTTTTAAAAATCTCTCTCCTGATCAGAGAGAGATGGCTTAAGGTGTTGAGTGCAAGCCAGGCTGACTTCACATGCTGAAGACCCAGGTGAGATCCTTGGCATCACATGGTACCCCTAGAACTGCTGGGCACAATCCCAAGCACAGAAGTAGGAATAGAATCTAAGCACCAAGTATGACCCCAAAACTAAACTATTTAAAAGAATCTTCCTAATTTTCATATGGAGAATAGACTATGGGCTAGTAGGAGACAAAGCAAGGAGCTGAAAAGCTGTTTTCACTTGGTAACATAAAACTTAAACAGGAGTGATGTCAGTGGAAGTAATAAGAAGAACTTGGATTTGGAATATATTATAAAGAAAGCTAGCATAACTATTAAGCCAGTGTAAAGAACAAGCATCATTTACGAAGACTCCCTAGTTTTTACCTAAACATTTAAGCCCTTCAGTTGTAAACTTCCAAATGAGCATTGAGTCTATTGAGAGAAAGTTGCCTGGTGGATGAATGACTTTGGGAGAAAGAAGTCAATTAGTGCATTTTTATATATTAATATAATTGAGGAAATCAAAATAATGTGTGCAATTGCCATATTTGAAGAGGGAAGAAGTTAGGTCTAAAAAATAACCCAAAAAAGTTGTGCATATTTGTATCAGTATTCAAGTACAAAATCTCTCAGCGGAAGGGCGGGGGGAGGAGACCATGCCTAAGTGTTGACTCCTAGAGTTATTCTGACACACCAAGATTCATGAGTTATTTTCTCTTTGCACACCATCACCTCTAAAGTGATTAATTGTTCCCTTTAACTGAGGAATAATGGTTTTCCCAGGATGCAGGACCTTGAGTATTAAAACCAGAAAGTCCCTAACTAACTCCAATGAGTTAGTCACCCTGAAACTCAATCTAGTCATGCTAGTCATGGTTTACTCTTTCCCCCTGCTCAATATCCCCCAAATCTGGCCTCTACAGAGAGCCAACAACCCAGATTCACTCTCCAGTGTCTATCCGGGGTTCAACAAATGGGCATTTTCGCAAATTAAAAGATTGAGAAAAAAATAAAGCAGGAAAATTTAATTCTGTCCTTCCCTATAACTCCGTAAACGGTATGGCAGTCACTATCCCTGTGCAGCAGACTTTTGTCCTGCTTAGAAATTATTTCTTCAAGCTCCTATTGCAACACTCTTTTTTCGCGCTTATGCTCTGGTGCATATGAGCAGGACAGTGGTTACAGAACCCAGGGTCCTCACCAGGCAAAAATCTAAGTGCATTTCTCTATGTAGCCTTTAAGTTAGTCTTTTGGCCAAACCTGAGAAGTCTGATAAAGTGCAACATATGTAGGAGGACCAACAAAAATAAGACCTATGGGGGCCTGAAAGATAATGCAGTGGGTGAGCCCACTTACTTTGCATGTTTAACCCCAATTTCTGAGTTTGCCAGGAGTGATCCCTGAGCACAGAGCCAGGGGTAATCCTGAGAACAGTTGGGTGGCCCAAAAAGAAATAAAGATAAAAGAAAAGTTTAAATCAGGAAGAAAAACACCAATGAAGTAAAAGTCAAGAATGGTTAGTGTCGGTAAATTTTAACTCGATGATACCTTCCCCTAACAGGTGCTTTAGAAATTTTTAGGGGTGTATAGAATGTCACAGGGCCAGTCTAAATGATATCTGAAAAAATAGAAATGCCATCCCCACTACCCACCCACCTCCCCTTTTAGGTATATATATAAAAAAAAAGGTTTCTGTTTTTTTCTGGAATCCATCTTCAGGATATCCTTCCCATAACCTGGGAGCTGGCATGTTTTCTTTGCTCTTCCTTTCCCTTCCCTTAAATAGAATATTTTCTGAATTTGGCCATTCAATTTCTTGCCCCTTACTTTCAATCTCAACAGCTTGATGACAAGAACCTGAGCACCCAAATCCATTTAACATTTGCATTCACTAAAAGTTTCATGATGAAAACTATTTGTCCATTTCAGTACTATAATAAAGGGGACATTTATGGATGAAGCTGGAAGTACAGAGATGCAAAGGCCCAGTGACATGATAAACAGTCACTCAGCTATTGGGAATAATACAAATTTGAGTCCCATTAGCAATACAGAGAATGCAGCTGAGAATAATCTCAGGAACGGTTGGGCAGTGATAGATGGGACAAAGGATGGCCTCTGTCCACATGGGCGACTCAATCTAGTCATACCCCTATAGCAGATGTAGCTAGTGCTCAGAGTTTTCCAAACTTATTCGGTCTATCTCTTCCTTTCAGAAAACAAAATCAAAATCATTCAGTAGGGCTTAGAGGAATAAAGTACAGGCGGTAAGACCTATAAGCTTCAAATGTGGTTGACCCAGGTTGGATCCCCATTACTGTCAGAAGTGAACCCTAACAAAAACCAGAATTAAGCTCTTAGCACTACTGAGTGTCCCCCTGTAACTCCCCCCTCAAAAAAAATACCAAGCAAACCGTGGAAATCTCTCTTCTTTAAAAGAACAGTGTGTCTAAATTATACCCAAGGCAACTGTCCCTGGATTGTCCCAGTGCCCACTGTAGTGGTGGAAGGAGGTGACCTAGAGCTCCCAGGATACATTTGACCTCATCTAATGCTGGGGTCCTCACCCCTTTCTCTTTCTGCTTATAATAGCTGAGCCTAGCAACATTCTTCAGAGGCCTGACCTTGAATCAGATAGGCCACTTAGCAGAGCTGGAAAGTCTTAGGAGTTTGTGATCTCACTAGAGGAGCCCCGAGTTTTCCATGACACCATTCCTAACTAGGAAATACCACAGTTTAATTTCTGTTCAGACTTTTCCTCTGGGAACAAGCTGCAAGGATCCTTCTACTTTTAAAAAATCACGTCTTCACAATAGTGCAGAAATGTGAATACTCAGATTGTGGCCATGGTGTGCTAACATATATTTGAAAAGATGGGAACAAGTAACTCTTATATTCAGTGTTGTAAGTTGACATTACCTCAGAACAATAAAAATAATTCTTCTGTTAGACACTTCTTCTTCCCTATCCTCCTTATTCCATTTATTGCCAGATTCAGCAAACCTAATAAACCTTTTTTTTTGCATTTCCAAACTTGGGATTGGATTTTGTGGAACACAAGTGAAAAATGTCTCCTTCTTATTAGTGGCCAGGTGGCCAGAACAGGAAGCACCCAATGGTATACCCATGGCACCTGATGAGGAGACTCACCTGTCACAAACGGGGCACTTTTACCATGTACATAGGGAAGCACTGAGATGACTAATTTTATATACCATTTTGGAGGGTGTGGGTGGGCCACACCTGGTGGTGCTCAGACCCTCATACTGGTCTGTGCTTAGGAATCACTACTGGTAGGTGTTCGGGGACCATGCTACGTGGTTTGGGGACCATGCTGGTGGTGTTTGGGGACCATGCTAGGATGAAACCAGGGTTGGCCACATAAAAATTAAGTACCTTAATCTCTGTACTATCCCTCTGGCCTGAATTTATGGGTCTTTGGGGGGAAAAAACTACCAATAACACAAAAGCGCTACAAGAGCTCTAACACCAAGCTTCAGAAGAATGGATGTCATCATCATCATTACTCACTATAACCAAATGTTATCATTTAATATGATTAAGATAGATATACTATATTTAGACATTTAGATAAAGTCTATTGACTGACAACACAATGAGTGAATATGTGTGCCCAGGTCTTCTGTGTAAGGTTTAATTTATAAAATTTAGAACATCTAGGTAAATATACCTATATGTATCAGGCAACAACACCCTCACATTGGTTCAGTAAGTTCTTGAGAAATATTGGGCATCAGTGAGTTCAAAGTTATTTTGTTCCCACTAGTGCTTAGAACCAAATTTAACTTGACAGTTAAGTGAAGAGCACTATATTTTAAAAGTCAGTCAAAGTGGTGATAAGACTGTAATTGTCAGATTCTAAGACCGGAAAATGATGAGATATGGGAAGAATTAATGCATCCACCTGACTTCTGACTGCCCTATCCCCGTCATTATCCAATGTTCTAAAGGCAGAGTTCAAACAACTGTATGAAAAGCTACTGAACTTTCTACTTAATCCTATATTCCCAACATCACAACAAAACAGAGACTTTTACAACCATTGATTCATATGAGAAATGATAGGTTCTATTTCCATTCTCAAAAGACTAAACTATGCTTAAATTCCAGGGTGAGGGACAAGGAGAAAACTGTTTGAATTTTTAGTGATAAAATATAGATGCTAAAGATGTGACTGCAACAATAGTTGAAATTATCTAGTTCTTTTACTCCCTCTTAGTGAAAAAATATTTCCAAAACTGAAAAGTAACAAAACCATGTCAGTATATAAAATGTACTATGTGTAAGGCATAAGGTTCTGAAAATGAAGTTTTTCTTCAGGCTGTCTTTCTGAGGTAATAAAATGAACGGACAGGAGACATAGTCAAAAGATGTACTATTTTTCAGGAGCATTTAGGAAAAATTCCCATTGTGAAACTGATTTTGGGAGCTCGATGAAAACATTTATGCAAGGAAATTTCACTATGCTGGGGTCATTTAAAAAAATAAGTTGCTAGAAGAGAAAATTCAGCATTTTAAACTTTATTACAAAGTGAGTGAGATGAAGAGGCAACGATCCTCAGGTGGAGAATACATACATGCACATGTGATAAGCCAGTACAAGTACATATGTATGAAGATGAAGAGATAACAGGAAGATGAGGAACCTGACCATATTTCTTTCCATGCAAATAATTTTTAGCAATCTTATAAATCAGATATGAACTAAATGTTGGGTTTTAGAGAATTTCAATAACAACTGAGTTTGTTCTTTCAAGTGATCACAAGATTAAAATGTCATTTACTATCAATTTTTATTGTCTTTTCAATATAGTTTTCATGCATTATTTGTTAAAGGTGGAAATTTTAAAAGTTGTGCTCTTAAATTTCCAAGATTAATGTGTATATTTCCACAAGGTTTTTAACTTTTATTTCAACAGATTGACCTTTAATCCATTTAAACATTCTCAAAGGAAAAATCTAGGATAGCATAAAAAAAACTATACTGCTGTAAGTAAAAATCTGCATTTTGTCTGGTTTTGGTTTGGTTTGTTTTGAAGACACATCCAGCATTGCTTAATATTTATTCTTGGTGCTGTACTTAGAAGTCACTCCTAGTGGGTTGGGGGATTTGTCATAGACCAACTTAGTGTATTAAAAGAATATTTATCTTTTTTTTTCAAAAAGTCCTCAGTCTGTTTCCTAAAATTTTAAGTGGATTGATAATACTTAAATAATAACTTTGCAACCTTAAGACATATTTTCACTCACCCATGTTATCAATTTCTCAATAAATTTAAATCCAACATCTTTCTGAGTGGTGCACATGTCCTGCGTTAATTTTCTAAAAAGGAGAGATTCCCTGTATTTGTCTTTTTAATTAAAGAGTTATTTCTTTGTAATAATGGTAAAAAGGTAAGCAGTTTCCCTCTAGGAATTTTCCTTAGTCTTGCATCTTTAAATAATACTTAACATTTAAACAGCTATTGTACTATAAATCTAGAGTATGTGTGAATATAGAGCAATTCACCTTGGCCTGTTACATCTGTACTTTAACAGCATTTGCAGAGCCAAATACCAACATGACTATGTTATATGTCTGCCCTCTGTGAATATTTGTCTTCTTTCATTTTTATTTGAGTTAGTCCTTTTAAATTTTTTTTAGGAAAACAGTATGTTTGCATTTGGCCTAGTTCAGCTATAACAAATTCTTGCTCTATCCCATGACAGATTTTCTTAGGCTAGCATATAAGTGTCCAGATTCTGCCAATTTTGATATTTTAATACTAGGAATTTTCTTCTTACTTTTGACTTATTTTTCTTCTTCATTTTGGTGACAATAGTGACCTAAGCATCAAAGTTACTGATTTGTAAATCTCTAGTAACTAATTTATAGGTAGCTACTAAACTAGGCCCACAACAGTGCCTAGAGTCTTTAAAATAGTTACCTATAGAAAACCATATCCACAAAGCAAGCTAAGTCAAAATATTAAAGTATCCTGGTTTAGAAAGAGCCTGTATAATTTTTAGAGTAGAATATAAATAGTGCTACCTGACTCATCTGCCCATCCCTCTGACTTCAATTTTAATGACTTAAGTTTGTCAGGGAAGAAATCTAGCAGGAGCAAATAAATTTTCAGGTATTTTTTCCAGAAGTATAATTTATTATAAGCTATTATATATTTCTTTTTCCAGCATCACATGAGTACAAATACTTCTGGAATTTATACTTTGATTTCCCTTGATTTGGATAAAGTTACATTAGTAAGTTATCTCTCTGTTCGACAGTCTTCATCTAAAAAATGAGGATCATGATAGCTACTTCTTCCATGAGACTGTTGAGACAATTTAATACACTTATATGTGAAAATTGTTCAGAATAGTCCTAGTTCTTAGTAGAGACTCAGTGTTATAAATTTTGTTGTTGTTGTTATAAATTTTGTTGTTGTTGTTATAAATTTTGTTGTTGTTGTTGTTGTTGTTGTTGAGGGCCACATTGGACAATTCTCAGGGTTTACTCCTGTCTCTAAGCTCAGGGATCACTCTGTTGGTGCTTAGAAGACCATAGTTGGTACCAGGGATGGCATCTAAGTTAATCTCATGGACAGCAGATACCTTACACACCATATTATTTCTTCAGCTCCAAGTGCTATAATTTTTAACTTCTTCATCATTTTATGCACTTCTCTCTTTCTTTCTTTCTTTCTTTCTTTCTTTCTTTCTTTCTTTCTTTCTTTGTGAAACTCCATGAGGCATAGTTGTAGACTTACAAACTTTCATGCCTGGTTTTCAGTTATACAATGACCGAGTACCCATCCCTCCACAAGTGCCCATTCTCTACCACCAGTAATCCCAGTAGCCCTCCCACCTCCTCACTCCCCCAACCCCACCCCGCTTCTGTGACAGGGCATTCCCTTTTGCTCACTCTTTCCTTTAGGGTGTTGTAGTTTGCAATAGAGGTTTTGTGTGCCTATCATGTTCGGTCTATAGTCTACTTTCAGCACACATCTCGCATCCTGGGAAAGTCCTCCAAACATCCTTTATGTGGTGTTCCCTTCCCTATCTGAGCTGCCATTTCCCCCAGCATGTGAGGCCAGCTTCCAAGCCCTGTAGAAGACCTCCTGGTACTTATCTCAATTATTCTTGCATGCTTGAATCCCATTCTGTTACTTTATATTCCCTAGATGAGTGAAGTCTTTCTATGTCTGTCCCTCTCTTTCTGGCTCATTTCACTTAGCATGATACTTTCCATATTGTACCACTTGTATGTAAATTTCATGACTTCATCTTTTCTAATGGCAGGCTTCCGAATGTAACCTGCCCACACGGCAGAGTCTGGCAAACTCCCCGTGGTGTACCCAATATGCCAAATACCAGTAACAATGATGGGTCTCATTCTCCTAACCCTGAAAGAGCCTTGAATATGGCACTTTTTAAAAAATCTCGGGGCTAGGACGAAGGAGAAGTTACTGGGGCCTGTTCGAGGCAATCGACAAACAACAGGATGCTCGTGATTGTGATCTTTTCTAACAGCTACATAGTACTCCATTGTATAGATGTTTCTTTAACCAGTCATCTGTTCTCAGGCACTTGGGTTTTTTCCAAATTTTGGCTATTGTGAACAGTGCAGCAATGAATATAGAAGTGCAGATGTCATTTCAACTGCACTTTTTTGCCTCTCCAGGATATATTCCCAGGAGTGGTGTTGCTGGAGAAAATGGGAGCTCAAATTCTAATTTTTTGAGAATCATCCATGCTGTTTTCCAAAAGGGCTTAACTAGTAGGCATCCCCCAACAGCAGTGAAGGAAGGTCCCTTTCTTGCCACATCCACACCAACACTGGTTGCTTTTGTTCTTTTGGATGTGAGCCAGTCTCTGTGGTGTGAGATGATATCTCAATGTTGTTTTGATCTTTATCTCCCTGATGATTAGTTATGTAAAGCATTTTCTCATATGCCTTTTTGCCATTAAGATTCCTTCTTTGGGAAAGTTTCTGTCCATTTTGTTGCCCCATTTTTTGATGGGGTTGGATGTTTTCTTCTTGTGGAGTTTAACCAGTACTTTGTATATCCTTGATATCAACCCCTTGTCGGATGGGTAGCACTATAGCACTGTCCTCCCATTGTTCATCGATTTGCTGGAGCAGGCCCAATAACGTCTCTGTTGTGAGACTTGTTTTTACTGTGTTTGGCATATCCAATTTGTCATGGGTAGCTTGCAAGGCTTTGCTGTGCAGGCAAGATACTCTTGGTAGCTTGCCAGGCTCTCTGAGAAGGGCAGAAGAATCAAACCTGGCTCTCCCGGGCTGACTGCGTGCATGGCAAATGCTCTACCTCTGTGCTATTGCTCCAGCCCTAATCTTTAGGCACTAATGATCCTATGTTGCTTTTCTCTTTCCTTTATGTTATTTGCATGATTTATTTAGCAATGTACTTTTTGTACAGGCACAGGAACTTCCTAACACCCCCAAAAGGATGGTCCCAGTGAAGGACAAGGATGGACCCAGGGCAAGCAGTAAGCTACCCTGACATCTGAAAGGGACAAGCTAAGTGCCATAAGAAGTATAAGTTAAGAGCACGGTCATGGGACAAACTCTGTCAATACCCCAAAAGAAGTAACTGAATAAGAACCCTTCTGGGGTTAGGAAAGACTGACCTGGCCTGAGGACTGTGGTCTGGGATATATGGCGATATGTCCCCAGGAATAGCCAAACTTTAAGCTTAATATTTCTTACAGTGTTTATATAAAATGACTAGAAATATTAGTAAGGAGTAAATTTATTATGGTTGTTTAAATGAATTACTATGTCAGGGAAGAGGAAGAAAATAATGAACTGTAATAGGGAAAAGAAAATAACGAAGGCTGTAAATAGGGAAGAGAATAATAACATGTAAAGACGAAGAGATCTCACTATGCTGGGGAAAAAAATAACTAAACTGGAAGAGAGAAGCAGGAGAACGAAGCTGTAAGAGGGGAGAAAGAGAAAAGAGAGAAATAAGTGGTCCCTGATGACCACCCAGCCTGAGGCCATTCCTCCCTCTCTCACCCCCCATCTATCATCTGTCTGCTGCTCTGGGCCAGCCAGGGGAATGGTTCTCAGCCACCAAATGCTCTGGTCTGTATGTCCACGCTCTCTGAACTAACACTTCAGAGCTGCACTGGCCAGCACCCAGGACACAGCTCACTGCTGACAGTGGACATTCACTTGGTTTGAGTTAATGCATGCTACAAATCACTGCATTTCTGAAGACTCGGTACAAAAAACACAATGTAAAACACTGCCTGTGATGCTCCACTCTCTGCACACACTTTGTTCCTCAAGTGGAAGGTGCTTGGCCTGAGAGGTAGTGCAGTGGGTTGGGCACTGGCCTGGGTTCCGTCCCTGCCACCCCCATGATCCCTTAAGTACCTGAGTACAGAGCTAGGAGTAACCAAGAGCATCACTAGAGCAGAAACAAACGAGTCAGATGGAAGATGCTGTGCTGGCAGGCCAGCCCTCCAGAGGCCAGGTCATTCTCAGGGGCAGCAAGCCTGTGTGCCCCCACTGATTTATTTAGCAATGTACTTTTTGTACAGGCGCAGGAACTTCCTAACACCCCCAAAAGGATGGTCCCAGTGAAGGACAAGGATGTCCTAGAGTCTGCTAGAGTCTCCTTGCCAGTGTGTGACTCTGCCCCTGGGCCGCACCATGCCATGCTCTCAGAACCAGCCTCCACTCACATCCTTCACTCCCACCCTATGGAGATGGTCTGTGCCACACTCCGCTCACTTCTGTTCTCATCAGTGAGGACCGGTCTATATCCAGGTCACACTTCCACCACACAGCAGCCCAGCCCAGAGCAGCCCCTTTCCCTCTTTGCTATTCTCGCTCTGACTCTGGACTGAGACCTGGCATTCAGAGTAGGTCAGCTGACTTGGTTTTCCCCAGTTTCTCCTCGATTTCATGAGGGAAGGGTGGCAGCACCATGTTTGCTTTCCGGGGGTACCTCTGGTGGTGCTCAGGACTTACTCCTGGCTCTGTGCTCAGGGATCAAACCTGAGTTAAATGCAAGCAAGGCAAATGCCCTCCCTGCTGCACTAGTGCTCTGGCCTGCACCCTTTTTCTCAAAATCTAATTTTTGCCTTTTCATTTTGCTCTAAATTCATCGCAGGTGTCGTGGTTTCGTGTGCAGGCCGTCCCAGCACCACCCCACATGCCACAGTCAGCTTCCCTCTACCACGTCTGTGTCAGCCCCCACAAGATCAAGATCTGTGAATTTGAATTCTTTGATCGAGAATTTAATACACAAAGCATTAAAATGTACGATTCCTCAAGATTATAAAGATGTTTTTCATGTAGTTTTTTCTTTTTCCTTTTTTCCACCCCCCCCCCCCCCACCCAGCAGCCCATCTTTATTAAGACTTTCAGGGTCTGGAGCAATAGTACAGCGAGGAGGGCATTTGCCTTGCACACAGCCAGCCCAGGTTTAATCCCCGGCATCCCATATGGTCCCCAAGCACTGCCAGGAGTGATTTCTGAGTGCAGAGTGATTGCTCAGTGTGACCCCTCCAACCCCCCAAAAAAACCTCTGAGAATGGTAAATGCTATTAGTCACTATGCTCATTTTCTTATTCTGTATTAATTTCAGATGATGTGAGTACAAGTGGTACGTCAGCCTCTGCCCTCACCGGTGGGAAGGCAGGGTCCGAAGTTCAGCCTCTATAATCAGATCAAGAAAGATCACAGCACCTCTCTTTCACCTGCACCCCCTGCCCCCCCCCCCAATCAGGTCATCACACATCAACAAACCTGAGTTCTTCCAGATGGCTGAACAATGTGAACCTCGCCCCATTTACACATGCCTTTCTCTTGTATAGCTTCAGTGAAGGTTTCCCACATCCCTATTTGACTTCGTTCTTTGCAGCTTTTATATCGGTGCCCCCTGCCCCGCCTCTCCCCTTCTTTCAAGGACTAGAACTTTTGAAGCGATGGAGCAACGCTGTGGCTACAGTTGCTCCTTTCAGAGGGGATACAGTTCCATAACCAACCCTCATTTCCACCCTGCCCTGTGTTGTTACACATGAGAAGTGTGTGGGGATTGATATGACATTTTTTTCCCTTGTGGCTATTACTAAGGACTTCTTTTTGGTTTTTATTTCTGCCTTGGTTTGGAAACTCCAGTCTGTAGGACTTTGCTGTTTATGAGCAATGTGATATATAGTGTCTGTCCAGAACAGACCAGAGGAGGGGCTGGGCTGGCAGCGTATGCGTGTGGGGTTCTGGCTCACTCACCTGTCCACGCCATGGGGTCCCAGTGAAGTTTCAGTGCTACTTGTGAGATTCAGGAAACATGGAAGGGCATTTTGCTTAGCCTGATTAGGAATCTTGCCCCCAGCATGTTATAAGTATAAACCTAATGCCGTTTTTGTTGTTGTTCTTGTTTTTTTGGTTTTTGTGACCACACCTGGTGGTGCTCAGGGATTAATCCTGGCTCTGCTCAGGGATCCACATGTGGTGCTGGGAATCGAACCAGGGCAGCTGCCTGCACCCTGCCAGCCCCAAAACAAATGCAGCGTTGAATGTGTATTGGAGAATATCCTTTCCCATTCCATAGACTGTCTTTGTATTTTGGTCACTGTTTCTTTTGAGATGCAGAAGCTTTTTAGTTTAAGATAGTTCCATTTGTCTATCTCTGTTTTCACTTGCTTGGCCAGTGGCATGACATCTTTGAAGATACCATTAGCTTCAATGTCGTGGAGGGTTTTGCCGACTTTGTCTTCAATGTACCTTATGGATTCCGGTCTGATGTTGAGGTCTTTAATTAATTTTGATCTTACTTTTTTACAAGGTGTTAGGTAGAGATCTGAGCCTATTTTTTGCATGTAGCCGTCCAGTTTTGCCAGCACAATTTGTTAGAGGCTTTCCATGCTCCACTTCACATTTTTTGCTTCCTTAACAAAGATTATATGCTCATATGTTTGGGGGCAGATGTCAGTATATTCAACACTGTTCCACTGATCTGCGGCTCTGCCTTTGCTCCAGTAACATGCTGTTTTGATTATTACTGCTTTGTAGTAGAGTTTGAAGTTAGAAAGGTCGATTCCTCTCATTTCTTTTTCTCAAGAATTGCTTTAGCTATTCATGGGGAACTATTGTTCCATATGAATTTCAGGAGTGTTTGCTCCATTTCTTTGAAGAATGTCATGGGTATCGTTATAGGGATCACATTGAATTTGTGCAATGCTTTGGGGAGTATTGCCATTTTGACAATGTTAATTCTCCAAATCCATGACCAGAGGATATCTTTTCATTTTCTTGTGTCCTCTTTCATTTACTGAAGTAACATTTTGTAGTTTTCTTTGTACAGGTCTTTTATGTACTTAAATAAAGTGATTCCTAGGTACTTGATTTTCCGGGACACAGTTGTGAACAGGATTATTTCTTTTATGTCAATTTCTTCTCTCTCATTATTTGCTTATAGGAAGGCCATGGACTTTTGGATATTGATTTTATAGCCTGTAACTTTACTATACAAGTCTATTGTTTCTAGGAGTTTCTTGGTAGAGGTTTTAGGGTTCTTTAAGTATAGCATCATATCGTTTGTGAATAGTGAGAGCATAATTTCTTTCTTTCCTTCCTGAATGCCCTTAATATCTTCTTCTTGCCTAACTGCTGTTGCAAGTACTTTCAGTACTCTATTGAACAGCAGTGGAGAGAGTGGGTATCCTTGTCTCATTCCTGATCTTAGAGGGAAGGCTCTAGTTTTTACCCCATTGAGGGGTAAAATGCTTGTGGTACATGGCTTGTGGTAGATGGCTTTAACTATATTGAGGAAAGTCCCTTCTATACTCATTTTGGCGAGGTTTTCATCATAAACGAGTGTTGGATCTTTTCAAATGCTTTATCTGCATCTATTGATATGACCATATGGTTTTTAATTTTATCTTTTGTTGATATGATGGATTATATTGATTAATTTCCAAATGTTAAACCATCTTTCCGCCCCTAAGATAGATCCTACGTGGTCATGGTGTATGATCTTTTTGGTTAGTTGTAGAATTCTATTTGCTAGTATTTTGTTGAGAATCTTCGCATCCATGTTCTTCAGGGATATTGGCCTGTAGTTTTCTTTTCTTGTGGTCTCTTTGTTTCCTTTTGGTATTAGAAAGACACAGGCTTCATAGAAACTGTTTGCGAGAGTTTGTTTCTTCAATTTACAGGAAAAGCTTGAGAATAACTGGAAATAGGTCCTCTTTAAATGTTTGGAAAAAATTGCTAGTGAATCTAAGTGGACCTGGGCTTTTGTTTTTGGGAAGACTTTTGACTACCGTTTCAATTTCCTTGATGTTAATAGGACTATTCAGGTACTCTAGATCTTTATGATTCAGCATTGGGAGATGATATAAATCAAGGAATTTATTCATTTCTTCTAGGTTCTCTTGTTTTGTGGAATACAGACTTTCAAAGTAGTCTCTGATGATCTTTTGAATTTCTTTGGTTTCTGTTGTGATATTCCCCTTCTCATTTCTGATTCAGTTTATTAGGGTTCTCTCTCTCTCTTTCTTTGTGAGTCTTGCTAGTGGTTAATCTATCTTGTTTATTTTCTTGAAGAACCAGCTCTTGGTTTCATTGATTTTTTGGATTGGTTTTTGCGTTTCCACGTCATTGATTTCTGCTCTAAGTTTTATGATCTCTTTCCTTCTACCTGATGTGGGCTACTTCTGTTGCTCTTTTGCTAAGATGTTGAGCTGTGAAGCCAAGTTGTTTATGTGGGCTCTTTCCTCCTTCCTGAGAAATGTTTGCAGAGCTATAAATTTTCCCCTTAACACAGATTTAGCTGCATCCCATTGGTTCTGATAGCTCGTGTCTTCATTCTCATTTGTTTACAGGTATCTTTGATTTTATCCTTGACTTCCTTCCTGACCCACTCATTGTTCAACATTGATTTGTTTAATTTCCAGGTGTCTGATTTGGTTCTCAGTGTCTGTGTGTGATTCACTTCTATTCTCAGTGCATCATGGTCTGAAAAGATTGTTGATACTATTTCCATCTTTCTGATTCTATTGAGGTATGTTTTGTGGCCTAGGACATGGTCTATTTTGGAAAATGTTCTGTGTACACTGGAGAAGAATGTGTATTCTTTCTTTTGGGGGTGCAAAGCCCTGTAGATCTATAAGCTCTCTCTTTTCTATTTCTTCCTTCAAAGCCAATGTTTCCTTGCTGAGTTTTGTTCTTGTTGATCTATCCAGAGGTGATAAGGCGATGTTGAAGTCTCTGGCTACTATTGTGTCACTAGCAATGTCCTCCTCAAAATTTGTTAGCAGTTGTTTTAAATATTTAGCTGTTCCCTCATTTATGTGTGTAGATTTAAGACTGTGATTTCTTCCTGTTGTACATATCCCTTGATGAATAGAAAATAGCCTTCACTGTTCCTTCTGATATTTTTCAACCTGAAATTTATGTTGTCAGATACAAGTATGGTCACTCCAGCTTTTTTGAGGGAGCTGTTTGCTTGTAGGATTGTTTTCTATCCTTTAACTTTGAGTCTGTGTTTGCTCTGACTGTTGAGATGAGTTTCTTTTAGGCAGCAGAATGTTAGTTTCAGTTTTTTGGATCCATTTTCCCATGCTGTGTCTCTTAATTGGTGAATTCAAACCATTGACATTGAGAGAGATTATTGTTATGGGGTTTTGTGTCATCTTTCTGTGTCTGTTGTGCTTGTAGGGTTTGTCTTGTCTTATAGTAGCCCCTTTAGCCCTTCTTTTTGGTTTGCTTCTGAGTCTATGAAGTTCCTGAGATGCTGTTTATCCACAAAATAGTGTACCATTCCTTCAAGTTTGAGTGAAAGTTTAGCCAGATAGAGTATTCTTGGTGAAGCGTTCATTTTAGTGAGTTTTTTCACTATATCCCACCATTACTTTCGGGCTTGGAGGATGTCCTCTGATAGGTCGGCTGTGAATCTAAGGGGTTCTCCTTTGTATGTGATTTCCTTCTTTGACCTTGCTGCTTGCAGTATTGTGCCTCTATCTGCGGCATCCATCATTCTATGATATGTCTTGGAGTGTTTTTGTTAGGGTGTCTTTTAGCTGGCATCCTTCAGGCTCCTTGAATCTGAATGTCTGCATTTTCCAACTCTGGGAACTTTTCAGCAGTGATTTGTTTAACTGTGGCTTTTTCACTGGGATTGTTTCCCTGCCCTTCTGGTACTCCAATGATTCTAATGTTTTTCCTCTTGGAATCAACCCCTAGGACTCTTATTTACTTAGACTTATTTTGAGGTCTCTTGCCATTTTTTGTTGTTGCCTGTAGGCTTTGTGCAGCTGATCTTCCAGCTCACAGATTCTGTCCTCATGTGGCCATTCTACTGTTGAGGGCAAAGACTGAGTTTTCTATTTCATCCACCGAATCTTTTATTCATGACATTTCTATCTATAGCTTTCCAATTTCTGCTCTCATTTCTTCCTGTATTTTTCGATTGTTTCTCTCATGTCCTCCTTTAATTTATCTGTCTCACTGTTTCATTGAGTTCATTGAACATCTTCATTACTTCATATCTGAATTCTTTCTCAGAGATGTCCCTTAGGTGAGTAGCACCTACTGAGGCTTCTGGGCTCTTTTCTTTATCCTCCCCTCATGGTGGGGATTTGCGTTGTTTCTTCATGTTGGTGTGGAGGTATGGAGACTGAGTTGTTACACGAGATTGCTGGGTATGAGTAAATTACCTGTGGCGGCGTGAGAGTCCACTGTCCCAATATTAGGCCATGCCCACTTCTGAGGAGGCCACACCCACTTTAGAAGAGGCCAGGACCCCTACAGTTACCTGGTGTGTGGGGCGTATAACCTGGGGGAGGTAGGTAGAAGACCGGGCACAGCGTTGGGGATGAACAGGAAGAGACTCAGGTATGGTGAGAGTGCCAGGGTCCTAGAGGACACCTGCGGCACGTACGTGGACAAAGTCAAGTTCCGGGTTCGAATAATGACTGAACTGGGGGAGGAAGAAGACTAGGCACCGCATTGGGGATGAACAGGAAGAGGCTCAGGGATGTTGAGAGTCCCAGGGTCCTAGAGGATGCCTGGAGTGCATATGTGGGCAAATCCAAGTCCTGGGTTCGAATAATGACTGACCTCCTTCTACACCTTTGGTGCCTTCCTCATGACCTCCCCAACCCAAATGAGGCAAATAAGACTGAGACCATAATCAAGAATGGGATATCAGTCCTGTTCTGATCTCATTCATTTCAGATCTACTATCATGGATCTTGGATTCCAGTTCAATGTTTTCCACATATTGTTGTTCATTTCCTTCCTGTCCCCTGCTACCTCATAGGCATCTCACATTTCCTCACCATTTTTTATGATAAAAAAAACACAAATGAGACATTCTGATTTCACTTCAATTTGCTGTCACTTGCACAGAGAACAAGCAACAGATTAGGAGAAATAAGAACCAAAAGTAAGTAAGCTGTGGACATGTAAGGGAAATAAGCAACTTCTGGTACCAAGCCTTTCTCAACCTACTAATGTCCACTGTCCTGTTGTTGTTCTGTTGGATACAACCATGAAAACTACAAAGAAGCCTATTAGAAAGCCAAAAGGACAGTGTGATTCCATAGAAGAGTTTATTTTCTGGTCATTAGAACCACATGCTATTTCCTGTTGTTACTGATATAAGTTGTAAAAAAAATTTCCTTACATAAAACCATGCAATAAACATATATGAATATATATTGAATATCTACTATGTGCACTGAGGTACAAAATGATACATGAAATACAGTAATTTTCTTCAAGCAGCTCATGATTTAGAAGTGGAAATAAACATAGTATTGGAAAACCTTAAAATAAGGCAGAAAATATAAGCTTCTATAGGCATACATAAATAATGATCTCTAGGGCAAAAAAATGCAAAGTGTCGCCCATTTCTGTGAATTTGCCTTGAAATTTATTTTTCTTACAGCAGAATATCTACTGAAATAGTCATTTTTCATTCAAATAAAAGTTGACTAAGTGCCTGGTTAGAGCAAGGCCCTAAAATAATTTTATAGTCGATGCAAAGGTTAACAGGGAAACCTATAATCTTGTCAGTGATGCAAGACATAGAGAAGCATATAAAAGGTTGAATGCTAAAAGTAATAGGGAGAACAAAGCAGAAAGTATGTTTAATCAGATGCAGATGGGAGACATGGGCAGAAATACCTCCCTAGTCCGGGACTCACGTTTGGCTCCATGACCTACTAAATTCACTTTGCTACAGTTCCTCTGCTCTCTCCCATGATAGCCCCTCCCACCGAGATAGTGGCCAGAATGATTTTATAATGTCAAAATAAAACCCTTCTACTCTGTGGCCTTTCAAAGGCTTCACACATCCCTGGAGTCAAATCTGAAACAGTTTGTCATGTGTACAAAACTCTGGGGCTCTGAACCCTGCCTAGTTCAATATGCTCAACTCACATCATTTGTTTACTGCACCATATTGACTTCATGCTATTCTTTGATCTTTATCAAGTGTGTAGCCTTCTCAGCATCTTTGTACTGTTACTTTCCACTCCCAAGAGCTCTCATTTCTATAGTTTCATCATTGGTCATACCTGACTTTAGTTTTTTAGATATTGGCCTCTTCTCCCTAAGTGACAATGCTACTTTCCATAGCTAAGTCATTTTTTTTTTATAGTTTATTTCTTTATTGAATCACTGTGGGAAAAGTTACAGAGCATTCGGGTTTAGGTCTCAGTCATGTAAGTATCAAACACTTTTCCCTTTACCAATACTTATTTTTAACCGTGAACCCCAATAGAACCCCACCTCCCACCCCTCCCAATTCCTGTGAGGCAGATGAGTTCTAGTTAATACTCTATCTATTTTGACTAGATACATTGTTTCGATAGAAGATGCACAATTATTGTTTAGAGTTTACGACCCCCCCCCAATCAGATATGCTGAAACAGTGTTGTGAAATGATTTGCTTTCTACAGCTTGGTTTAAGAATAAAATGATGTCGCGCGGCTGCTATCGCGGCCTCGCGGTTTTGGATTTCTGCTGTTTCACTTATTAACCCTGGAAGTATTTCTATTAAAAGTTAGATAGTTAAGAGATTGGTTTCTGTGCTCTGGAGTCGTGGCCGTGCCGGAGAGCCGCTCGTGGGGGGCAACTGGTGACCTCGGTCGGGCGTGAAGGACGGCCCAGAACGCCACCCTTCCCATGAGGCCCCCGCTGCTCCCCGCCCCCGGCTCAAACCTGCTGTCCACAAGGCTCCCGTGCGGCCGCCATCTTTCTTTCCAGAGAGAGCTATAGCTAAGTCATTGACTTGATAATCTGCCTGCTTTTCAGAAGTTGGGTGGACAACTTCTTTTATTATAAATAAATATAAAATAGATATTAGAGCAAGCTTCTTAAACATCTCATGGATGGGGGTGGGGATGAAGGAGCAGTAAGGGGTTAAGAGGAATAGAGTCAAAGTAGCCTCACATACCACTGCTAGTACAGAAAACTATATATATATTGTTAAGAATATAGACATAAGCTGGAGCGATAGCACAGCGGGTAGGGCGTTTGCCTTACAAGCGGCCAACATGGCCGACCCAGGTTCAATTCCTCCGCCCCTCTCGGAGAGCCCGGCAAGCCGCCGAGAGTATTCGATATGCCAGACACAGTAACAACAAAGTCTCCAATGGAGACTGGGCCCGCTCGAGCAAATCGACGATCAACGGGAGGGCCTTTACCTTTACCTTTTTATAGACATAAGCACAACGTATGAAATTCATGCTCAATTTTTTATTATCTTTGTAGCCTTAACTAAACCATATATTCTCTGTGCTTTTGTTTCACCATATGGAAAGCTCTCTAATGTTCCTTGTAGGTCAACCTTCTTTCCTTAATTAATATCTTTATCTCACATATACTTTATGAATGCCTAGTTTATGCATGGTACGGTGCTAATTCTAAGGGTTAGCCTGTGATGAGATAGATACCATGTATGCCTTTAGGAGCTTAAATTTGAGAACAGGATACAAACATTAAGCAGTTTTATCCTATGTGATGATAGAATAACAGCCTGCATCCAAGACCCCTGATTGGTGGTATGTTCTGGATGGAGAAGAAGATAAGTACTTGGATTTCCTCAAATCCTATTACAGACACTAGTGAAAATAAGCATCTCCTCAGGAATTTAAATTGGCTCAAATTACAGAGAAAACTGTCATTTCAAAGTTCCCTTTAGTTAGTCATTTTGTTTGTTTTCCCCAAAGAGCACATGGGTTTTAGGTATAAAGGTATAGTAACAGTTCTTACATCTTAGGGATTGTTAATCTTCTTAGCTTGGCCTAAAAGCAGGAAAGTAAACAAAACAAACAAACAAAAAAAGGTGTCATTTTTATTTGCATGAACTATCAAGTCCATTAAAGAGTGGGTAAACCATACAGATTAAGTTAGATTTAGGAAAAAGATTTTTACTTATTAATATGGATCTAAGTTAATACTAGAAAAATTACTGTTTTCCCTAGCTGCTATCTGTGTGTGCATATATGTATGCAAACATATATGTGTTTCAGGAGTTCTATTGCGAGATTTAAAAAAGAAACATTCTAATTTCATAGGAATAGAAAGCATGCCTGAGTTTGCTAGTTTGAAATTTAAAAAATAAATCTTTGCAGGTAGTCTCACAGAATGACTCATGGTTTTATTTTATGTACAACTCAGATTTTAAGACATATTTCACTGTGGTTAACTATATGCCTTAACTAAACTTGGATAGAGAGAGTTAAGAATTATAAAATAAGATCAGTATGTCTGACTAGAGAGTAGAACAAGTTAATCAAAATGTACACAAGAATTGTCTGAAGAGAAGATTTAACTCTCCGGGGTGTGAATTCAAACTCAGGAGAGCATAGTTCCATAGCTAGGTAAAGAGTTTAGGTATTAAGATATCTCTTAAAGAAAACCTTTGTAAAATTCTTTCCCTTGATTTTTGGAATAGTGATGTTCTGCCTACAGGTTCAAGAAATCTTTTTTTCTGTACTATAATTTCCTCTAGGAATCTCTTACTCTTCATTAAAGTAGCTACACATGAACAGCCTTTTGTTAGTAGAATTGTGGGTAATTAGGTTAAAGGACAGTAAAGAGAATTATGGCCTTTCTCACATCACTTCCTGCCAACAGGAGTAAAGGCAAGTATTGAAGGAGACAGAGATCCCAGCATTTCACAGGGGAGGCAAAGCAGATAATAAGCAAGACATTGCTGAGAGTATAAGAAATAAACCCTTCTTGCAGCAGTAATGCCAAGTATGCAGATTTCAAATGGCCAGAAGCCAAACACTCTTTTTCCCCAAATATATCAGAGGAAGGCAATTCTCAAAGGGATGAAGCTGACATTTTGAATACAAGCACATATCACACTTACAATTGTGGTAGATATTCCCAAGGAAAACTCAGGATACTAAGAGAGGAGCGAATGGAGACACTAACTTAATTCTCAAAGGTCTGAAGACTGAAAAACATTTATCAAGGTGAAATGGAGCACAGCAAGACGAGCATGTTGGCAAAGGAAAAGCAGGGTGAATGCTGTGAGGTGTTTAAACAGATGAGAAAAGGCCCAAGTGACCAACTACTCATGCTGAGACAGAATGATGCAGGTAAAACCGGCCGGAGGACAGGAATTTGTGTCCACAGGGAGTTACACGCTTGTACAGCGGTTTAAACATATTGAGTGTCATGCTAATACAAAAAAGGTGGACATTATCCTCTGTTTGCAAGTGCCATTTACTACAGGAAATACAATAGTACCCCCTCATCTGTGTGGGTTGTGTTCCAAGAGCCCCAGTGGATGTCTGAAACCAAGGAGAGTTTAAGACCCTGTATATGCTGTTTTTAACTATACATACGTACTTCTAATAATGGTTAATTTGTAAATTAGACACTGTAAAAGTTCACGTAAAAATAATAAAATATAGAAAAATTATACTAACAGATTATAATAAAAGTTGTGTGAATGAATTCTCTCTTGCTCAGCATGTTATTGTCTTGCTAAAACCACAGAAAATGAAATAGGATGAAGAGGAGGATCTTGCAGTGAACTAATACTCCAGTCTAGAAGAAAAGGGAAGTGTAGTCCTTTGAGTTACCAGAGTATACAAGCCCTAGAAGTGACTGAGAATAATTGATAGAGGTTATTAGCCAAAGAACATAATAGTGTTGCTGGAAAAGAAAAGATTAAACTCTCAAAGTCCAGAATATGAGACTGAGTTATTTTTCTAACAGGGAGTAGCTAAATTTATCCAGGAGGGAATCTTAATTTTTTCCCTCCCATAGACTTAACATTTTTTATTTGCAAAATACCTCAATTCTGACTTGTTCTCTTGTCAATGAAATATGCAATTACATAGTTTCAGGATAAAATGAGCTTTGATTTTCTTTGACAAACACACTGCATGATATCTATTGTTATCATTTAACTACTGAATTCCTCAGAGTAAAAATTTATTCACTAGTCTAATTTTTGTAAGAAACTAGGATTACTTCTTGACTATACTATATGAATAAAACAAAATTAAAGACCAAACTATAATTCCTGATTTCCAGCGCACCCCTTCTAAGTAAGTATAAGTAAGTATATTAATTACTTATACCTTTTTCAGAATAATTTAAAGTGATATTTGTCAGGTCAAACTTTTGTCTTAGGTGACAAAAAAAAAAATTATCTTCATAATTGTAAAATTCATTTACAAAAAAAATTTATCTTAAAAGAGATGCCCTGAATATAAATGACAAATATTAACTCTAAGTCATTTAATTAAAACAATGCACAATTATGCATAACAAAACATGTGAGGGAGATTTAGAACTGAAAGTGCACAGTTATAATATTAACAAGGTCCTGCGTGATCTATACTATTCTTCTAGGTCAAATACAATCTGTTTTTATTGTAAATCTAGAGATTTCCCTGGAGCTTAGTAGATGGTAACAGCAGTACTCAGTATCACACACAGACACATTAACATCCACTCTAGAAGAATTTTATAAAGTTCCTTTTATTGCTGATATGGAAGAGTCTGCTTAAAACTCTTCAGTGGAAATCTTTCCCTCAGCCTCATTAACCACATCTAGGTAACAGAAACCAATATAAAGCAATCCTCTGGGAAGATGAACTGGATTAAGTGGTTCCAATGTTAGTGTCCACAGCAACAGGAGAGACTGGGATAATACTAGAGAACACCTAGGGAAAATGAAGAAGAAGATCGGGTTCAAGAAAGCAGTTCAGAGAATAATTTTGAAATTATAGAAGCTATTGAAAGGCATAGTGAGGAGTATGGGATACAGCTCAGGGGGATAAGCACAAGCCTTACTTTTAAGAGGCCCTGGCTTTTATCCTGGGCACCGTTAAGCACCTAACCCAAGCTCTACTGGAGTTGGCCCTGTACTGCCAGCTCTGAGCACCACCAGGTGTATGCCCACCCCCAGCCCAAACCCTAAAAAAAATTTTTTTAAATAGATCTGAAAAACAAATTTTTTAAAACTTTCACTATATGTGTATATTATATATAGTATATACTTTTTAATTTTCATATAATATATTATTTCATATATTATAATAATAATATAATATAATAATTTTTAATACTTTAAAAATAAAGAGATCTTGGAAACAATAACAGGTGCTTTATATAGAATGAAAGAACTAGTACAGTGATTACCCAAACTCTCATAAGACTAGCCTAAGGCAACCAAAATGGAGTCAGAAGACTCTCCTGCTGAGGTTCTGGGTTGGTCAAACCCACTCACTACACAGGGCAATTAGTTCACATAGATCTCCATTCTCCTCTACTGGTTGGGAGAATAGAGATGTAGGAAGCGATTATTTGTAGGAGTAAATATACCATAATTTTAATATAAGCAGTTATTAAAGTAATTCCAGCTGTTGGTGCAAATAAAAATCACTATGCACATTCATTTTCAAGTCAAAAGTCTTAAGTTATCTAAATCACCTGAAGTTATTCTCTTTCCCTTTCTCTTCTTCATCTGAATGAAAATCTACAGCACTTATTATTTCCTTTAATTAGTAATTTTTTTAATCCTGATAGCTAACAATGTATTAGCAACCTTTGAAAGGATTAATGCACACAGATACTAAGAAAGGAGGCCCAGCAATTCTATTGTACATTCTGAAAGAAAGCCTTCATAGAGTATAAAAAATCTTATAAGCCAGGTGAGGGACAGTTTGATTAAGTTGTTGCAAAGTTCACATTTTGAAATGACTTACAAAGCCTTTTTTAAAAAAAAAATCAAGTAATTTCAATTTATACATAACTGTGCTAGCTTAACATCTGGATTCCTCCCAGCAACCTTTACAATAACCTCTAGTTTTCTGAATGTTAGTCCACATTTTTCTATTCTCTAATTTCTAAAAACCAGGAAAAAGTCAGGAAGGTGTATGAAAACAAGAGATATGAAAAATAACTATAATATGAATGTGTTAAGTTCCATATTTTCAGTCTCTTTCTTTAATCTATACCCATAAACTTTTTCTTCTGCCCTCCTCTGCTTTGATGATAGAACAATAAACTCCAAATAAATGACACAGCAACTCTATCTGAGGTCTATCAACTATGCACTTAACTTTCAAGCTCAGTATTTTGTCTTATTTCTGGTTTAACACATTCCAATGTGCTGCTAATATTAAGGTGCATGTGCCATGCTTAATCAATTGGCTCCATATTTTGAAACATGATGGTTTCAGGTGAAAGATTCAGACAATGAATAAAATAGTTACGCAGTCCCCATTATATGGTACTAATTGATTTTTAGTACCTCTTCAAAGCCAAAGAAATTTAAACAGGTTAATTTGGAATAGCTGTTAGCAACACTAAATCTTTTCATGCTTGAAATGTGTGCTTTATCTGTGGTAAAAATTAGGAAACCTCTCTTAAATGCTTGATATCAAGAAAAATGGAAAAGATAATCTGGGTTTTGTTTCAAATAGCTAATTATCAAATAGAGATCTGAATCTTTTTGCCAATAGAAAGGCAAGATAATTAGTCCACAAGTGTGAGATTCACAAGAATAGATATTTTTATCTGCTGTGTTCACTAATGTGTTCTCAGTTCTGAAAACAGCCCAATCATTGGTACTGATTAAAGTGTTGAATAATGAAGAGTTAAAGCCCAAAGTAAGACTCAAACAATTTAAGTATCAAAAATAAAGTTAAGATATTCCAGGTCATAAATGCTAAAATAAAATCACTGGTAATACCATTAACCTTTTAAATAGTATTTACTGGCCTAGTTTAGCGTTTGACTCATAATACCTCATTGAATTCTTACAAAGGATTCAGTTATACCATAAAATAGCTATTAAAAGTCCCATTTGAGACTCAGGAGACAGCTAAAAAGGCTAAAATGCATGCCTGGCATGCAGAGGCCCTGAGTTCAATGTCCAGCATTGCATACCCTCTCTAGACCCTCTTGAAGTGACTAGGGGAGTCCCAGCATCACTGGCCTGAGTATTTAACAATCCAGCCAAGTATCACAGGAGTGGCCCCCAAGAAGGCTGCATACTGGGAGGCTTTCCCAGAAAGACCAATCAAAGAGAGAGAGAAAGAAAGAGAAAACGCATCTCAGTCTTCAGCTGAAAATGCTGAGACTTTCTAGAAGCTATTATTTAATTAGACCTAATAGCCAAATTCATATATATATATATATATATATATATATATTCATCTATCACTAAAATCCAACCTCATAAGCACAGTTTATATCACGAAGTATAACAATCTTAATCTGAAAAGTCAAGATTTAACCCTAGAATCAGAAAATCAACTCCTTTGACTTTCCTCGGGCCATTCTATATTTGAATGCTGGGAAAGTCATTTTCTTCTGTGTTTGTATAAATTATTCCATTTCTCTGAGCCTTAATTTACACCAAAGATATGTTTGATTTACTAAATTCGTGAATAGAATGAAATATACCTTATATATATGCATATATAATATATACACTCATTGCTTATTTTACAAGGAGAAAGGACAGATACAGAATGATATTTTTTATATACAGGATAAACATGTACACAATAATGGAGTAACAAATGATGAAAGGCAACAACCTTGAAGAGCTGACCCACAGGACTGAGGTAGAGGGACGGAGGTGGGATAGCAGGAGCCTTGGTGATACTGGTGGAGGGAGTGGGCAGTCTGGTGGGGATGTGGTTATTTACATGAAATGATCATTCACAGTAGTGTAAATCACAGTAATTCAGTAGAAATGGGGGAATGAAACCAACAACAAACCAAACTTTTTAAATGGCTGATGTTCACAGAATGAACTTCTGTCAAACCAGACTCACTGGGAAAAACATGTTTACTACCTCAAAGTCGTTTTGAAAATGACACAGCAAAGAGCAGGTTTTGAACCAAGAAGCTATCCAGAGTTAGGTGGGCAACAAAAAGATGTAAGAAACTAAGGATGACATAGCAAGAAGAGTAAATGCTTGAGACAAGAAGGCATAAACAACTGAGGTGACATAGCAAAAAAAAAAAAAAAAACAGATGGTCAATCCAAAAGATGTAGAAACCTCAGAAAAAGGAGGTATTTTCCACTTGAATTTTATATACAAATGGCCTTCACCAAGACCATCTCGCTCAGACCAGAGCAGTGTTTAGCACTTTTAACAGTCAGCAACCCTGCCTGTACGCGTCACTGTTGATTGAGATAACATGGTATAGGTCCAATATTTAACAAAGTTGTCTCTGTGGACAGTGCCTTCAAAAGGACACCTCTGCTGTCTTTAGGCTGATAACTCACAAGATTTGCTCACTCACCTGCTTGACATTCACCTGGCTACGTACTTTAAAAAGACATTATAATCTTTTACTATTTCTCATTGTTATTTTACTTATGAAAGGAATGCTGATTTTGTGTGGACTACCACATAAGAAAATTCAATTTACTTATGAATGGAACACTGACTCTGTGTGAAGGATTTCACTGTCTCCTGGAATAACAAGTATGCATCTTGCCTAACTAGTTTGCATAAATGTGAGCTCTGTCTCTGAGAAGTGGGACTTGATGCCTAGTTGAAATGTTTCTTTTTAAAATTTTTTAATACCTGCAATTTGCTAAGATTATGTGTTTTTCTAATTTGTGAACTATGTGGGATATCTAAGATAACTGATTAAAGAGAGAGCAAAATTTTAAATGCAATAAAGTCTATCTTATCATAAAAAAAATTTTTTTAGGGCAGGAGAGATAGCACAGTGGGTAGGGCATTTGCCTTGCACGGAGCCAACCCAGGTTCGATTCCTAGCGTCCCATATGGTCCCCTGAGCACCGCCAGGAGTAACTCCTGAGTGCAGAGCCAGGAGTAACCCCTGTGCATCACTGGGTGTGACCCAAAAAAGCAAAAAAATAAAATTTAATAAAAAGCTAACATTGTCTGGCCATAGCAATAGTACAAGACTTGCCTTACATGCAGCCATCCTGGTTTTGATCCCAGACACCACATACGGTCCCTTGAGCCATCAGGAATGATCCCTGAGTATAGTGGCAGGAGTAAGCCCTGAGTACCACTGGATATGACCACGAAACAAAACAACAAAAATGTTGACATTGTAGAAAGGTACAATATTAAGTATTATGTTTCATAATGACCATGACATTAAGCATATCACCTGACACAACTCTCGCAATCAGTAGCACTGCAGCACTGTCCTCCCGTTGTTCATCAATTTGCTCGAGCGGGCACCAATAATGTGCCCATTATGAGACTTGTTGTTACTGTTTTTGGCACACCGAATATGTCACGGGTAGCTTGCCAGACTTTGCCATGCAGGCGGGATACTCTTGGTAGCTTGCCAGGCTCTCCGAGAGGGCCGGAGGAATTGAACTCGGGCCAGCCACGTGTGAGGCAAACACACTACCCACTGTGCTATTGCTCCAGCCCTCTCGCAATCAGTATGCTTCTAGTTACTCCTTTTATTCCCCCACCCCACCCCTTTGGACCACACTCAGAAGTACTGAAGGCTTACTCCTGGCTCTGTGTTCAGGGTTCACTCCTGGAGGCTTGGGAGTCCATATGAGACACCAAGGATTAAACCTCACTTAGCTGCATGCAAGGCAAGCAACTTACCCACTCTACTATTGCTCTGGTCCCTGAATTCTTCCTTTTCTGAGGAACGTCCATAGGAAGAGAGTCAGCCAGCATGGGGGAAGGAAAGAGAAGATGGAGAGAAAGAAGAAAAAAGACTCATAACTGTAAAGCACTTCACTTGCATACAAGAGAACCTAGATCACCAGAACCACTCACTTTTTTAAAAGTTAGAAAGAAAAATATTAAATTAGTGTACCCTCTTATTTGCCAATTTTATGAACTATTAGGTTCTTTAAAATGTCTTGCAGTTGGTAGGCAATGATCTTTAGAAAACAAGGTATTAATGGGAAGAAGGGATAACATGGTAATAACTGCCAGTCAACCACTTTTTAAAGTGTTTAAGTACAAATAAAATAGACACAAAGTAATTCAGGTAAAACAAGGATAATCTGGATAAAATCATAACAGCATTTTTACTTTTTTAAGAACAGTGTCAAGACAATCATCTGGGAAACTATCTAGCTACCCAGAAGATCATTGGAATAAGAATTTTGAGACTGGAATCTGACCATTCACACATGTTTTTCTTAAATCTTGGTGATTCCCATGAAAAGCCAAGGCTAAAATCCACTGTGCCAAACAGAGAGCTTTGGCGTATGCATCACATTGAATTACACAGAAATCTTAGTAGCAAAATCATTGTTTTTCAAAGAGATAGTAATCGACAAAACAGTTTTCCCTGTGTGAATTCACTGACTGAGTTTCTTGACAACTCCTGTCCATTTTCAGTAGAACTGGTGACAAAGAACTGAATTGCAGCTCTGATTGAGTCTCCTGAGTGACACATATAAACAAGGAGCTGGTCTTTGCTCAGTTGCTGAAGATCTAGATCTCTGCAACAGCTGTAGGTAAAGTCTGTCCCCAGGCATGGCAAAAAACACGTGCCACTCCCTCCAGCAGCTGTCCCAAGATCTTACCCCTATAAAGAACTAGAAACAGCTGCTGAAATCAGCTGCTCCTGTATGTTGAAGGACAAAATGAGGTGGGGAAGACTTCCTTAACCATTGTCAGTTTCTGGGGGAAACCCCTGTATTACTCCCACCATTAATGTAGGTGGATAAAATACAAAAGGATGGAAGCTTGCAGAACAATAGCTAATAAATACATGCAAATAGAGTAACAAATCAAGGAGCACACACACTGATAAAAAGCTATTAATAACTATCTCAGAACCTTAAACTTACAGCATTTGTAAGATTATTTCTTGAGATGCTACATATATTTCAATGTCACAAGACTAGCTTATTTTTTTTGGCCACTGTTTCTTTTTTATTTTAAATATAAGTATTAACAAATTTTCTTCCTTTTACATGTCAGGTTTTATTAGCATTAACTAAAGTCTTTTTAAAAGCTACTTTTAATGAATGAAATTATCCTTCACGCCAAACTGTAGCAGGTTGCATATTTTTAGAATGCATTTTTAGTGACTAGCAAAGTACATTTAAAAGTGTTAACAAATTCTGGAGCTAAAAACACATATTTACATTTCTCTGGCACCTGGCAATTGTTGCTAAGCAGTGGGAGTGAATTAAAACTCACAGTCCAGGGTGCACCAAGGTCCCAAGCCTCTATTAACACTTCTTACCTGTTATCCCAGAATAATATTCTTCTTTTACTCTCCTGTTCTCTCAATCTTCTAGATCTCAAACATATCATCACCTGAGTTTTTCACATTTCTAGTTTATAATCTTTTGAGTTCAAGGTTAAGCATGAAAACTGTAGTAAAGTGTATTAACAAAGAATATGTTCAAAGAAATCCCATATACTATCATGTACTTTTAAGGTCCAAGGCAAGGTCTGTAGATTTAAAATGACACTGATTGAATCTTTTCTGTATTAAAGGTTCAGATGTATCAGCGAGGTTGCAAATATGTATTTTACCTCTATTACTGTGTCTTTGTAAGACCATTTCTTTCTTCCAGGTGAAACATTTTCAATATACTTTTATAAGAGTGTTTCAGGCGAGAATAGATACATACAATATAACTGGAGTAAAGAAAGCAAATTTCACAAGATTATGGAGAATTAAAGTTCAGAGAAGCATTATATAGTCAAAGATGGTAACTGAAACATAACTGGAACAAGGAAGGAATAAGAAAATATGATGAAACAATATCTGCTATAAACTTCAGACCTCCATTCAAAAATGGTTTAAGCAAAATAAATATTACTTAATGTAACCATTTTCAGTTGAATCTGTGATTTTAAAAGATATCATTAAGAAACTATTTTTGCATTTTATATCTATTTTCCTTTTCAGGATTTCATTGCTGGGCAGGATCTCTAAAGTGATGATAAAGATTATGGCATATCCATGCTTTCATAATACTCACTCAGCAATCAAAAAGGAAAGAGAGCCCCTCTTTCCAGTATATCTAGTTTAAGATTTGCACCAAACTAATTTCACTGAACCAAATGAAAAAAAGTTTCCTTCTCTCAGCTAAACTGTGACCACAGAATATATTAATAAAGATTAATTTGCTCGCACCTGGATCTGGAACAGAATATTCGTATCTACCTGAATCACATGCACTGAAAGCCTAAGGGCGGTTATAACCGAAAGAAAATGGATACACACAGACAGACACACACACACACACACACACACACACACAAACACACACACATACACATACCTTATATCATCCTGCATCTCGAGTGTTATCCTTTAAATAGGATAACTGAAGAAAGATTTGATAAAGAACCATTTACTTCAGAAAGGTATGTGAAGAGTATAAGAAACACACACACACTTAAAGAGGGACAAAAGACGTCAAGAGTCACCATAATCTAAAAGAGTAGTTTTCAGAAACAATCAAAATGGATTAAAGATCATGAAATGAACAATGACCAGGATAAAAAGATATGCCACAGGAGAGAATATTTTCCCACCACTTATGTGACAAAGGGGTAAGTTCCAAGATACATAAAGCACTGGTAGAATTTTATGAGAAGGAAAAAAACGAATCTTATCTAAAATTGGGGATATATATATGAACAGAAATTTCAAAAAAAAACACACATACATATGGCCAAAAGGTATATGAAACACTAGGTATCCCTTATCATCAGAGAAATCAAACAACAATAAGATATCTCCTCACAACAGTAAATCCTACAACAGTGATTCTGTACACATCACATAAAAGAAAAAATAAATCCTACAACAGTGATTCTGTACACATCACATAAAACGAAATCAACTATTGTTGGTGCAAATGTGGCAGGAAAAGGATTCTCAAACATTGCTTGTGAGAATGTCAATTGTCCTGCCATTTTAGAGAACAATATGAACAATTCTCACTTCTCTAAATCTAGGAATCAAGTTTCTACATGACTCAGCAATTCTGCTTCTTATCATCTGTCCCCAAGGACCCAAAAACTATATTCAGACAAGATATTTGCATTTCTTTGTTCATTGAAGCCCTATTCACAATAGCTAAAATCTAGAAACAACTCAATGACCAAGAATAGATTATTGGACAAAGAACTTACAGTGCACATACTCAATGGAATTCTATTTGGCTATAAGGAAAGATGAAATACTGCAGTTTGCTGCAATCTGGATAGATTTGGACAGCAGCACTGTAGCACTTAGCACTGTCCTCCTGTTGTTCATCAGTTTGCTCAAGTGGGCACCTGTAACAGTCTCCAATGTGAAACTTAACATGATAAATGAAGTTAAGAGGAGAAGGCCATATATAGAATGAACGCTGTCATACAAGAATCACGGTCATGGTCACGGTCCTCCCGTTGTTCATCCATTTGCTCCAGCGGACCCAGTAACGTCTCCATCGTGAGACTTGTTGTTACTGTGTTTGGTATATCGAATACTTTGCCGAGTGGGCGAGATACTCTTGGTAGCTTGCCGGGCTCTCCGAGAGGGGCGGAGGAATTGAACTCAGGTCGGCCATGTTGGCTGCTTGTAAGGCAAATGCCCTACTGCTGTGCTATCGCTCCATACAAGAATCATAGTAGGGAAATAACAAATGCCCAAAGGCAACAGAAACTGAGAACTGGTCTTCAGTAGGAAGCTTAATATGGAAAGGGTGAGAGAGAAGAAGGAAAATGGGGGGTATAAGATTTGGACAGAGTGGGGATACTCCTCCATGGTGGAGGAAGGCAACATTGGTGGAGTATGATACTGGCGGAGTACGTAGTGCTGGAATGACTTATGTAAGAAATCCTACAACTAACAGTATCGCAAACTACAATGCCTAAAAATCAAATTGAATTAAGAATTTTTCATCCACCCAGCCTTCGCCTTTCCTCCACACAGGTGTGTCTCTCTGGGCATCCCCCAGTTCCTTCCAGCCCCGTGATCCCACTCATCTGGCACCCGAACAGCAGTCTGAGGGCACTCCCTAGAATTCCCACACGAGTGCCCACCCAGCCCCCACCTTTCCTCCACACAGCCCATGGTCCCAGGTCTGTGGACTAGCATCAGGACCGGCTGGGGGCTTGGCCCCCATGTAAAGGGTGTAGCCTCCTCAAAAGTGGGCGTGGCCTTCTCTATGGTGGCCACAGTTATATTTTCCACTCCCAGCCCTCTTGACTCACATCCCAACCTGTATCACCTAATTCTTTGGAAAAAGTTCTGGCCACCTCAAACACAATACGACAATAATCCACTGGCCTACTTCAATTCCCACAAAAGGCCAGTATGCAAGAAGCTGTTGAAGCCCAATATAAAAGAGCACCTCCTCCAACACTTTACTAGATGCCTGTCATAAACCACAGATTAATGTCTGAGAGGAAGGACATGTTCTAGAAGGGGAGAAGATTGAGCACCACCGACCGACCTCATTCAGAATCCTTTCCCACAATAAGAGGAAACACTGCTAGTGAAACTCAAGATTTTACCTCCATACAACCACAACAGCATAAAGAAACAGTGCAAATCTCCACTACAAGGAGAGGACAAAGAAAAGAGCCCCGAATCCTCAACAGGGGTTACCCACAAATACGATCTCTCCAATAAAGAATTCCAAGATGAAATGCTAAAGATGTTCAAGGAACTACTCAAAGAATCAATGGAGCAGACATCCAGAAAATTAAAGAAAGAAATAAAAGAAACAGTAGAATGGATAGCCGAGAAATACAGGAAGAAATGGGAGCAGAAATAAGAAAGCTACAAAAAGAAGTGTCCAAATTCAGTAGATGAAATTAAAAACTCAGTAGGTACCCTCAGCAGTAGAATGTCTACAACTGGTGACAGAATTAGTGGTCTTGAAGATGAGCAACAGAAATCGTACAAGCAACAACAAACAATGGGAAAAGACCTCAAAATAGCTCTAAGGCAAATCAGAGAACTAGGGGACTACTCCAAGAGGAACAACATTAGAATCATCAGAGTACCAGAAGGACAGGAAGGTAACCCCAAATGAATAAGCCACAGTGAAAGAAATCTTTGCTGAAAAGTTCCCAGAGTTAAAGAATGCATACATCCAGATCCAAGGAGCCAGAAGGGTACCAGATAAAAGAGACCCTAATAAAAACACTCCAAGGCATATCATAGTCAGAATGATGGATGCTGTGGATAGAGACATAATACCGCAAGCAGCAAGATGAAAGAAGGAAATCACATACAAAGGAACACCCCTTAGATTCACAGCAAACCTATCAGAGGAAATCCTCCAAGCCTGAATACAGTGGTGGAATATTGTGAAAAAACTCACTGAAATGAATGCCTCACAAATAATACTTTATCCAGCTAAACTCTCACTCAAACTGCATGGAACAATACACCATTTTTTAGATAAACAACAATTCAGGAAATTCATAGACTCAAAACCAAACCTAAAAGAAGGACTAAAAAGGCTCCTGTAATTCGAGAAGGAAAACACCAATAAGCACAACAAACCCTTACAGAAAGATGGCACAAAACCCCATGACAATAATCTCTCTCAATGACAATGCACCAATCAAGAGACACAGAGTGGCAAAATGGATCCAGAAACTGAAATCAACATTCTGCTGCCTACAAGAAACTCATCTGAACAGTCAGAGCAAACACAGACTCAAAGTTAAAGGATAGAAAACAATCCTGCAAGCAAACAACTCCCTCAAAAAAGCTCGGGTGGCCATACTAGTAGCTGACAACATAAATTTCAGGTTGAAAAATATTAGAAGGGACAGCGAAGGCCATTTTATATTTTTCGAAAGGTATGTACAACATTGTTAATCTATTAGCTTAATTACATTGGTCTGGAACCAAACCCACAATATCTTTATTGCACATATTACGCTATTTTCTGTTCTTGGCTAGAACGATAGCACAGTGGGGAGGGCATTTGCCTTGCACGTGGCCAACCCAGGTTCCATTCTTCCACTCAACTCAAAGAGCCTGGCAAGCTACTGAGAGTATCTCACCTGCATGGCAGAGATTGGCAAGGTCCCTGTGATGTATTCAATATGCCAAAAACAGTAACAACAACTCTCACAACTTCTGAGATGTTACTGGTGCCCGCTTGAGCAAATCGGTGAATAATGGGAGAACTGTGCTACAGTGCTATGTACAACAGAAAGAAATCACACTCTTAAATGTATATGCACCTAATGAGGGACCAGCTAAATACTTAAAACAACTGCTAACAGATTTTAAGGAGGACATTTCTAGCAACAAAATGGTATCCAGAGACTTCAACATCACCTTATCACCTCTGGATAGATCAAAAAGAACAAAACTCAGCAAGAAAACACTGGCTTTGAAGAAAGAAATAGAAGAGAGAGGGCTAACAGACCTATACAGGGCTTTACACCCCCAAAAGAAGAATACACACTATTTTCCAGTGCACACAGAACTGTCACTGTCACTGTCCTGCCATTGTTCATCGATTTGCTCGAGCAGGCCCAGTAATGTTTTCATCATGAGACTTGTTGTTAATTTGGCTTATTGAATACATCATGGGTAGCTTGCTGTGCAGGCGAGATACTCTCAGTAGTTTGCTGAGCTCTCTGAGAGCAGCAGAGGAATCGAGCTTGGGCCGGCCATGTTGGCTGCATGCAAGGCAAACACCCTGTCGCTGTTCTATCACTCCAGCCCATTCTCTAAAATAGACCATGTATTAGGTCACAAAATATACCTCAATAGAATCAGGAAGATAGAAATTGTATCAACTATCTTTTCAGACCACGATGTGGTGAAGATAGAAGCAACTCACACACAGACACAGAGAACCAAATCAAACACCTGGAAATTAAACAACTCAATGTTGAACAATGAGTGGGTCAGGAAGAAAGTCAAGAACAAAATCAAAAGATACTTGGAAACAAATGAGAATGTAGACACAAGCTACCAGAACAATGGGACACAGCTAAAGCCATGCTAAGAAGAAAATTTATAGCCTAGCAAGCATTCCTCAGGAATGAAGAAAGGGCCTACATAGAGAACTTGACTTCATAGCTCAAGATCTTAGAAAAAGACCAACAAAAGGAACCCAAGACCAATTGAAGGAAAGAAATAATAAAACTTAGAGCAGAAATTAACGACATGGACACCCAAAAAAATAATACGAAAGGTCAATGAAACCAAGAGCTGGTTCTTTGAGAAATAAACATGATTGATAAACCATAGCAAGACTCACAAAGAAAGAGAGAGAGAGAGAGAGAGAGAGAGTACCCTAATAAGCCAAATCAGAAATGAAAAAGGGGACATCCCAACAGAAACCAATGATTTTCAAAAGATCATCAGAGACTACTTTGAGAGTCTATATGCCACGAAACAAGAGAACCTAGAAGAAATGGATAAATTCCTGGATTCCTACAATCTACCAGGACTGAGCTGAGAAGACTTGGAATATCTGAATAGACCCATTCATATCAAGGAAATCAAAATCATAATTAAAAGTCTTCCCAAAACAAAAGCCCAGGCCCAAATGGATTCACTAGTGAATTCTACCAAACATTTAAAGAAGACCTTTTGCCAGTTCTCCTACAGCTTTTCCAGAAAATTGAAAAAACAGGAACTCTCCCAAACAGTTTCTATGAGGCACATATCTACCGAATACCAAAAGCAAACAAGGACACCACTAACAAAGAAAATTACAGGCTAATATCTCTGATGAACACAGATGCGAAGATCCTCAACAAAATATTAGCAAACAGATTCCAACAACTCATCAAAAGATTATACACCACAACCAAGTGGGATTCATCCTGGGGATGCAAGGATGATTTTAACATTTGGAAATCAATCAATATGAACCCTCATATCAACAAAAATAAAGATAAAACCATATGATCATGTCAATAGAAGCAGAGAATGCTTTTGACAAGATCCAGAACCCGTTTAGGATGAAAACTCTCACCAAAATGGCTTTTGAAGGAAGTTTCCTCAAGATAGTCAAAGCCAGCTATGACAAACTCATGGCAAGCACTATCCTTAATGGGCAAAAAATAAAGGCCTTTCCTCTAATATCAGGGACAAGACAAGGATGCCCACTATCACCACTTCTGTTCAATACAGTACTGGAAGTACTTGTAATCACGACTAGACAAGAAAAAGACATTAAAGGCATCCAGATAGGAAAGGAAGAAATCAAGCTCTCACTGTTCGCAGATGATATGATACTATATCTTGAGAATCCTAAATCTTCTACTAAGAAATTCCTAGAAACAATAGACTTGTACAGTAAAGCCGCAGGCTATAAAATTAATGCCCAAAAATCCATGGCCTACCTATATGCAAATAAAGAGACAAAGGAAAGTGACATAAAAAAAATCCCATTCACAATCTTACCCCAGAAAATCAAGTACCTATGAATCAGCCTAACTAAAGAGGTAAATGACCTTTATAATGAAAACTACAAAATGCTACTCCATGAAATAAAAGAGGACACGAGGAAATGGAAACATATCCCCTGCTCATGGATAGGAAGAATTACCATCGTCAAAATGGCAATACTCCCCAAGCATTATGCAGATTCAATGAGATCCTATAAGGATACCCATAAAATTCTTCAAAGAAATAGATCAGGCACTCCTGAAATTCATATGGAACAACAAATGCTCACAAATAGCTAAAGCAATTCTTGGAAAAAAGACAGAGAGGCATTACCCTTCTCAACTTCAAACTCTACTACAAAGCCGTAATAATTAAAACAGCATGGTACTGGAACAAAGGCAGGGCTGCAGACCAATGGAACAGGGTGGAATATCCATAAACACAACCCCAAATGTATGAACATCTAATCTTTGATAAGGCAGCAAGAAATGTGAAGTGGAACAAGGAAAGCCACTTGAACAAATGGTGCTGGCATAACTGGACAACCACATACAAAAAGATGGGCTTAGACCTTGACCTAACACCATGGACAAAAGTCAGATCAAAATGGATTAGAGATCTCAATATCAGACCAAAATCCATAAGACAAGGTCGGCAAAACCTCCATGATATTGAGGCTAACGATATCTTCAAAGACGACATTCCACTGACCAACCAAGTGGTAACAGAGATAAACAAATGGGACTATCTTAAATTAAGATGTGTCTGCACTTCAAAAGATACAGTGATCAGAATACAAAGACAATCTACAGAATAGGAAAGGGTATTTACACAATACCCATCTGATAAGGGGTTGATATCAAGGATGTACAAAGCACTGGTTGAACTCCACAACAAGAAGAAAACATCCAACCCCATCAAAAAATGGGGTGATAAAATGAACAGAAACTTTCTCAAAGAAGAAATCTGAAGGGCTAAAAGGCACATGAGAAAATGCTCTACATCACTAATAATCAGCGAGATGCGGATCAAAACACCATTGAGATATCATCTCACACCACAGAGACTGGCTCACATCCAAAAGAACAAAAGCAACCCGTGTTGGCATGGATGCAGCGAGAAAGGGACTTTCCTTCACTGCTGGTGGGAATGCCGACTGGTTCAGCCCTTTTGGAAAACAGTATGGACAATTCTCAAAAAATTAGAAATTGAGCTCCCACTTGACCCACCAATACCACTCCTGGGAATTTATCCCAGAGAGGCAAAAAAGTACAGTCAAAATTACATCTGCACTTCTGTGTTCATTGCTGCACTGTTCACAATAGCCAAAATTTGAAAAAAACTCGAGTGCCCGAGACCAGATGACTGGTTAAAGAAACTTTGGTACATCTACACAGTTGAATACTATGCAGCTGTTACAAAAGATGAAGTCATGAAATTCGCATACAAGTGGATGTACATGGGAAGTATCATGCTAAGTGAAATGAGTCAGACAGAGAGGGACAGACATAGAAAGATTGCATTCATCTGGGAAATATAAAGTAACAAAATAGGAGGCTAACGCCCAAGAATAGTTGAGATAAGTTCCAGGAGGTTCACTCCATGGCTTTAAGGCCGGCCGCACATTCTGGGGGAGAAAGTAGCTCAGAGAGGGGAGCACCAAGTAAAGGATGTTGGGAAGAACCTCCCAGGATGGGAGATGCATGCTGAAAGCAGACTATAGACCGAACATGATTGCCACTCAATGCCTCTTTTGCAAAATGCAGCACCCAAAAGGAGAGAGAGAATAAAAGGGAAGGCCCTGCCACAGAGGTGGTGTGGGATAGGGGAATGGGGGGTAGGAGGAATACTGGAATCATTGGTGGTGGAGAATGGACACTGGTGGAGGGATGGGTACTTGATCACCATGAGGTGCAGTTGTAGACTTACATTTTTTTGTGCTTGGGTTTCAGTTATACAATGATCAAGTACTCATCCCTCCACCAGTGCCCATTCTCCACCACCACTGATCCCAGTATTCCTCCTACCCCCCATTCCCCCCCATCCTATCCTGCCTCTGTGGCAGGGCCTTCCCTTTTATTCTCTCTCTCCTTTTGGGTGTGGTGGTTTGCAAAAGAGGCATTGAGTGGCAATCATGTTCGGTCTATAGTCTACTTTCAGCACGCATCTCCCATCCTGGGAGGATCCTCCCAACACCCTTTATTTGGTGCTCCCTTCTCTATCTGAGCTGCCTTTTCCCCTAGCATGTACAGCTGGCCTTCTAGCCATGGAGTGAATCTCTTTGTACTTACCTCAACTATTCTTGGGTGTTAGTTTCCTCTTTTGTTACTTTATATTCCCCAGATGAATGCAACCTTTCTATGTCTGTCCCTCTCTTTCTGACTCATTTCACTTAGCATGATACTTTCCATGTAGTACCACTTGTATGATTCCTGAAGAGTCTACCCAGAGAAACACAAGAAAACAGAAATACTATGATGTCAAGTGACAGAAATCAAATTTTGCGGCAAGTAGAATAAAGCAGGCATTAGTGGAACTGCTACATTATCAAGGCTAGAAATAAACAAAGGAAAAACAGTAGCAGCAAGGTCTCTTTCAACCAAATTTATAAATGCTAGATAATTGCCTAGAGTGTCTTTTATATGTCAAGATCAACTGTGTGTGTGTTGGATTCATAATGTAATATAACTCAATGAAATATTACTAGTATTATCATTGGTAGGTCTTTAATGGATTGTGAATGAATTTTCCATTATCTTAAGATATATCACAACTTTATTATAACTACAATATCATCACTTTATCTGACTCTTTAATATTACAATGTCTTAAAAATTCACAATGAGCTGCTATTTCAAAGTCAAGTTATAATTTTGCTCATATTCTCCAAATATAAATAAATAAGAATCATAGAAGTTGTCATTTGATTTTATTGCTATACTTAACAAGTTGTCTGAATATGGCTAATAATATTAATATCACTGTCACTGTCATTATCCTCCCATTGTTCATTGATTTGCTCGAGTGGGCCCAGTAACCTCACCATTGTGAGACTTGTTACTGAGTTTGGCATATCGAATACATCACGGGTAGCTTGCCAGGCTTTGCTGTGCGGGCGAGATACTCTCTGTAGCTTGCTGGGCTCTCTGAGAGGGATGGAGGAATCAAACCCAGGTTGGCCACATGCAAAGCAAACACCCTATCTGCTGTGCTATTGGTCCAGCCCAAGATTAATATAATTTCATTTTATTAGTTACATGTGATTAAACTTTTCATATTTTCTCTTAATAGATAAGCAATCATTTGTTATCATTTTTTATTGTAAGTATTATTAAAATCTGTCTTGGGGCTGGAGCAATAATATGACAGATAGAGTGCTTGCCTTACATGCAGCAAAATTGGGTTTAGTCTGTGGCACCACACATGGTCCTCCAATCCTTCCAGAAATTATCCCTCAGTACAGTCCAGAAGTAAGCCCTGAACACTACTTGGTTCAAACTGAAGTAATAATAATACAAAATAAATAAATGAAATTGGTCTTGTTGAAGTATGCAAGACAGTATAGAAATTTAGACACATGCTTTGTTTGTGCCTTACCACAGTTTGATCCCTCACACCACATGATCCTTACGCATCACTGGTACAACCGTAGATACCCCTGAACACTATTGGGTTTGGTGACCCAGTAGAATTTGGAAGTGCTTGGGTAATGCCCAACACTGCAGGGTGAAAGCAGCATTATATCCTTGGGCCCTTGCATTGAATCTCTGGTCCAGTGACTGAGAATAGTGGAAAGACTTCCTGGTTTCCTGAGCACTGCTTGAGAACACTTCTCCCCATTTTCCCCCTAAAAAGGTTGTTTTATTTCCACATAATCAGAAATTAAACATACTGAGGAAAGATGCCAAACGTAGATAAAATTCCAGTACAAAAGTAGTAAAATTTAGCTTTAAACATAAATTTAAACTTGATTAATATCTCATTAAAACTGTGAAGTTTTATAGGTCAAAAAATTCATTGATAATTTTTCTCTTATTGGTCAGATTGATTCTATCGGGTAAAGGATAAATAAAAGATATTTTATAGAATATAACTGGCTATGAGAAATCAAGAAATGCTTCTAGCCCAGTTAACTAATCAATAAAATTATTGACAGGAAAATAAAAATTTTGAATAAGTAAAATATGATGAATTTGAACCAGAACTATAGCACAGTGGGTTAGGTTCTTGCCTTGCATGTGGCTGATCCAGATTCAATCCCTAGCACTCCATATCGTCTTCTGTACCCCGCTAGGAATAATTCCTGAGCACAGATGCAGGAGTAAGCCCTGTGCAACCCTCCACCCCACCAATAATTAATTAAATCAAGAAGTTTGACCTTAAAACTATTGAATAGAACAGGTGGTTATATATAAGAATGATAAGAAATATTTTATAATACTTAATGAAAATAGAATTCAAGAAAAATATGACTGAGTTTACTGGGCCCGCTCGAGCATGACTGAGATTAAAAGCATATTATTGTCTATTATATGGGATAAAATATACAACATGGTTAAGAACAAATATAGTAGAAATTTTTGTTCAAAGTGGCATATCAATATAACAAGTAAATAAGAAACAAAAAATAAAGAAATATGAAATAATGGTATATTGCTAATGCTGCACTGAAGAGTGCAAGGTTTACTCAACCAAGGTTAGAAGTCACCTTAAAGTTGGATAGCACTGGAAGGTCTCAGACCAGTCTGGGGCATGGCTGTTCCAGACCACTTCCCCCACTAGAGTAAGAATCACAGTAAATAAGTGATACCTTTACTTGATGATCAAAGAAAGAAGTGTTAAAGTACTGCCCACTGCCTAATACATTTTACCCCTATTCCATGACTACAGGGAAACCATTTCTCCCAGAGAGTCTTTCTAGTTAAGGACCATGTTGAAAAATTAGGAGTTCTTAACATTGCTAAAGAGAGCCCTACATTGCCCTCTTAGTATGATCTGCTAGCTAAACTGTGCTTGCTTTAAGAAAGAGGGCATTTTATGATTATGGCTGAATTCCACTGCTCCAGATGAGCCTCATCCAGGAATTGGTCTGTTGATAAATTCAGAGATATGGTTTTTGTGACTGACATCTCCAGGGTATCACAGAATCGGGGAAGGGCTACCTCCTCCCAACTCCCTGTTCTTTCCATGAAACCATTTCTCCCTGTTTTTTCCTGTGTCACCCAAAGTCACCAGCCAGTTGAAAATTTAACTCCAGCTGTATGATCCCATTCAATATTTTTGAATTCCTACAGTGACATCACAAACTACAGCACTGATAAACCAGGAATAGCACACCATGTTGGATGGGATATAAAGTAGAAGGCTACCAATCTCGATTAAGAAAATACAGATACACAAGGCCTAACCTGTAACAACATGTTAGTAATCTCTTCCACAAGTGCTTACTGGCTCCATAGTGAGATGCAACACCATTCACAAATGTTTTTTAAAGAAATATTTTTGATAATTTTTAGAAAATCATAGCAAGCAATATAGTGAATTTTAGATCACTAACAACATAAAAAATAAATAAATAAATATTTTTAAAAGGAAAGATGGTATTCTTATCAGATTTGACCAGGTGACTTTAATAACCCCCAAACCAAAACGGATTAACAAATTTTTTTCTCCCACAAGAATGTTTGGGTGATTCTCCATAGAAAACTACTGAGGTACCTCTGTAGGGTCTTATTTTCTTATAATAAAAAAATAATATTGCTATAAGTCAAAGAACCATAAGTACCAATGACACAATATATTCAGAACCTGAGGATTGGTTCCACTTACCAGTCAAGAGACTTTTATTAAGTCAAAGGCTTCTTGAAGAAAAAGGAAACATGGAATAGATACTAAAGTAAGTTATAACGCCAATTCATTTTTATTTGAATGTATTTCTCAAAAAACCTATTTTTCTTTGAAATCAATCTATTTGTGCATCCATGTATCTAAATAGGTAATACCTGTAGGTTAATAATTTTATTCATTTTCTTCTCTCCATAACCCATTTAACCAACCTTAAATATAATTCACTAATAGTAATTAAACAATTATGTAAATATTTCACTCAGAAGAATCCAAAAAGCAAGGGTGACACAGTTATAAAATGAAATAAATATCACCAAAAGACAGAGAAAATAATTATGGGACTTTATCTCTTCTTTGGGGAAAGAATAAACTGCTATACATTTTATTTATATAAGAGAAATACATCATTTTTAGGTGTGATCACAATTTGCTTCTGGGTATATAGTTTAAAATAGTCTAAATGGATACCAGTTAGCCAAGAGCTGCCAGTTTGGCTAATCCAGAACCATGTCTTTTTATTTTGGAATCTTCTTCCTGGGTTGTCTTCAGTTAAAAAAAAAAGTAAACTAGGAGAAATTAACCTGATTTGGCAAGTACAAGTGAAGCATCAGGTTCAGTCTTTGAAGGTCACCATGGTTAAAGATGATGAAAAACACAGATCTTTGGATGTCTTTAATACTAATGTGAGAGACATCTACTGTAGATACTAGTAGATACTATAGCTTGTTCTCTCTATTTTAAATCCTGTTTTCAGTTTTACTTTCATGCTAATAACTCTGCTGTTAGAAGGCCCAAATAATCATCAGAAATAGCAACACTAACACTTCACAGACCTCCCAACCATATGTCTTCTTTATGTTTCTACTCTAGCAATTGGCATGTGTCTTTACAAATTCCCTGGTTCATACAAACTAGTACCTGGGAGGGACAGGTAGGCCTTTTTCTCCAGCTTCTCTCACAGTTATGCAAGATCTTTCTCCTATAATAAAAGCATCTTCCATAGTGCCTGCTCCCTGGATTACACTGATTGGTACCGAAGGCTTCTTATTCATAAACAAAAGGAAAATCAGGACCAAAGTAAAACTACAGTTGCCTGCAAGGAGACTGGTAAACAGTGGAGAACCAACAAGAAATCATGGTGCAAACAATTTCTCATCTCTAACTTTTAATTTGTTATTTGAAAAAAAATCCTTGTGTTATTTCAAAACAACTGAAAAAATAAAATCTACATCTTTCATAAATCAAGATACTCCCTCTATCACCCTTTCCAACCATCCTGCCGCGAAGGAGCCTTTTCTTTTGTGCAAGGTACAGGACAAAAGGTTAAGCTTTCTGCAGAAATTATTTTCTTTCTACTCTAACTCCTGGTAAGAGGAGAACTCAAATGGAAAAGGTGTGAATGGATCATCAAACACCTTTTAAAAGAATAAGCTCAGCATCCATTTAAGAAAATAAAAAGGTATAAATCAGAACCAGGTGGTAGGGAAATATCAAAAAGTGTCCTCTTAAAAACTCAACACTACCTTGTATAACCTTAATATCAACCCCTTGTCGGATATGTATTTGGTGAATATCCTTTCCCATTCTGTAGGCTGTCTTTGTATTTTGGTCACTGCTTCTTTTGAGGTGCAGAAGCTTCTTAGTTTAAGATAGTCCCATTTGTCTATCTTTGTTTTTACTTGCTCGGCCAGTGGCGTGACATCTTTGAAGATACCATTAGCTTCAATGTCATGGAGGGTTTTGCCAACTTTGTCTTCAATGTACCTTATGGATTCCGGTCTGATGTTGAGGTCATAAATCCATTTTGATCTTACTTTTGTGCATGGCGTTAGGCAGAGATCTGAGCCCACTTTTTTTGCATGTAGCCATCCAGTTTTGCCAGCACAATTTATTAAAGAGGCTTTCCCTGCTCCATTTCACTTTTCTTGCCCCCTTATCGAAGATTAGATGATCATATGCTTGGGAGGAGATGTCAGTATATTCAACTCTGTTCCATTGGTCTGCAGCTCTGCCTTTGTTCCAGTACCATGCTGTTTTAATTATTAATGCTTTGTAGTAGAGCTTGAAGTTAGGTAGGTTGATTCCTCCCATTTTCTTTTTCCCAAGAATTGCTTTAGCTACTCTTGGGGGCTTATTGTTCCATATAAATTTCAGGAGTGTTTGCTCCATTTCTTTGAAGTATCCTTATAGGGATACTTTGAAGTATCCTTATAGGGATCGCATTGAATTTGTACAGTGCTTTAAGAATTATTGCCATTTTGACAGTGTTGATTCTCCCCATCCATGAACAGGGGATATTTTTCCATTTCCTCATGTCCTCTTTTATTTCCTGAAGTAGCATTTTGCAGGGTGGGATGGGGGGGAGGGATGCTGGAACCCATGGTGGTGGAGGATGGGCACTGGTGGAGGGATGGGTACTTGATCATTGTATAACTGAAACCCAAGCACGAAAATTTGTAAGTCTATAACTGTACCTCATGGTGTTTCACTAATAAAAAAAAATTAATTAATTAATTAAAAAAAAACTCAACACTAGATGGAAGGAAGATAGAGAATATCCACCCAAGGGAGTAATAAAGTCTTGCAAGGATATTTCTGAGATTAAAAAAAAAATTGGAAATGTTAACAGAGTAAAAAAAAAGCATGATGGTAAGAATTCTGGCAAAACTCAACTAACAAAAACTAAAAAGCTGAAATTTCAACAGCCAGAAAATATAGAAAACTTAGAGTAAAGAGTATAAAATTCAGAGAGTGCATTAAAGTCCACTCCTCCAGCACATGGGGGGATAAAAAGAGTAAAAGCAAAAGCAGGGATTCCCTAAATGCTCACCCAAACTTTCTGACTATTCTTTCACTTTCTTTCCCATACTTACATGCAAGTATGTTCTGACTACATCTAAATTAACATAAGAAGTTTGGCATATAAAGATAACCTCTACCACTATCGTTCCCTTGAGAGAGAGGGGAAAAAAAGAGAGAAGAGAGAGGGAGGGAGAGGAGGGGGGAGAGAATAATTTGAATAATTTGCTTGGGAAAAAAAACTATAGAGGGACTTGGGAGACAAAGAAAACATATGGCATAAAAGCACTGTATCTTAATAAATTATTAGGAAACTATTATCTAAACTTATAGTACTCTGCCCCTCTCGGAGAGCCCTGCAAGCTACCGAGAGTATCTCGGCCGCACGGCAAAGCCTGGCAAGGTACTAGTGACGTATTCTATATGCCAAACACATTAACAACAAGTCTCACAATGGAGACGTTACTGGGTCCGCTTGAGCAAATTGATGAACAACGGGAGGACCGTGACCGTGACTTTCATTTGATGTAATTAAAGCCATGAAAGTATGATTTTTTCATGCGAGAAAACATAATTAGAGGAAAATAATGCATCATCCTTAGCAGTCACGCTAGAGCAGGATTCAACCTTTTTCACTTGCCACCCCTTTTAGTTCAATAATACAACACTGGTGAGAACTTTCAGAAACACCTCAGATTTATTACATGTTTAATTTTGAATTAATTTTTTTGTCCTTCTATGTCAAAAATTCTTTGACTAGTGCCAACTTTTTTTTGGGGGGGGGCACCATTCTGTTATATAACCTCACAGTTTAAGAAGCTAGGCTCTAGAGGGCCTTAAAATGATAAAGATCAGTTTTCACCTAAAGCTGTATGAAAACTGAATTATGAAACACAGAAATTCAACTTAACTTTTGCTTTTTAAACATATTATTTCCTAGAAATTATAACTAATAATAATGAAATATATTAGTAATAGTGATACTACTGAGAGCTTACAGTATGTTGACACTTTTCTAATGCTGTACATATCTCCTTTAGTCTTCATAACCTCAGAAGAGAAGCACTATTATTTCCATTTAACATATATAAAAATTAGAGCTGATACTAAATGATTTACATAAGGTCACACCCCAAGCACAGAAATTTGTAAGTCTACAACTGTACCTCATGGTGTCTCACTAATAAAAATTAAAACAATAAAAATAAATAAAAATAATAATAACAAAATATCCCTTTAAAAAAAAGAAAAAAGAAAGAAATCTTTGTACTTAAATGCATGGTTCCCTGATAGGCAATCCAATATTCTCCACAACAAACCTATGTCATATACTCAGAGTATTCCAGAAAGCTCACCTAACTTTAAAGACTATATGCACCAGTCAAAACCAAATCCTTCCCTCAGTTTTTATTTTTATAAATGCAATTTTTGTAAATATCTACATTTAAGAAATTATTAAATGATTATTTATACAGCTTTGTTGTCTTTTAATAAGATAGTCTCTGTGACACATAGATTTAATTTAAACTCTACCCAAGCTGGAAAAAGATTGTCACTCTCCTGAATACTACCATATCTGGTGTGGAATTGCTGAACTAGTTCTAAATGCAGCCTTTAGGGAGAAAGTTGAGTTATTGTTCATGTCCCATTTATACAAAGTGCTGACCTTTCCAAATGAACCATTTCTTTTGTAAAAGTTTGAAGAGTAAAAATAATTATGCTTATACTTTAACAAAATGATCTATACTACTCAGCCTTGGTTTTTTATTTTTTAATCAGAATATCCCACTTGGGTTCAATTTTAGAAACTATGTGAATATTTTATATTCGGTAAAGTAAAATATCACATATTTAAACGAACACATCTTTAACTAAAAAGGTAAAATGGATTGGTATAAAACAGCTGTCTCGTCTAGATTATAACTGTAGGTCTAGATGTGTACTTTTGAATACCCGTGTTTATTGTGGACAAGGTTCATTGATTACTTTGCAACATCTAAGCTTTTAGGTGTCCTGAGGTGACAATGTATGATAAAAAGTAGAACTTAGTGAAGTAACCCCATTGCTCATCGATTTGCTCGAGCGGGCCAGTAACGTCTCCATTGTGAGACTTCTTGTTACTGTGTTTGGCATATTGAAGTAACCCAATTTGTATATATCTGTTGTAACTCATAGAAAGGGAGCTTCTTGGACATAACCTTGTTAAACCATCTCTGAGTAATAAAACATCAGGTCTTGTTTCTGAGTAGGCAGAGAGGGGAGAATTATATTCAGGGGAAGGGGCTGTTCTGATCACATTGGATGTTGCTGGTTGGTTTGATGCATCACTGGCTGCGTGCAGGAACACAGTGTCAGTACTTCATTAGGACTAGGCTTCCTTACTAACATTTTACTAGAATGAGTGAATAACTCTCTTAGAAGCTTATACTTTGTTACTGGGTTACTTTATCTCATTTTCACTTGAACATTACAGGGAATGCAGTATTTTAATTGTAACTATGCCAATATCTTTATCTAGAGGCCTTGCTGCCATTTTTGTCTTTTAAAAAATTTTCATTGGCAAGAAAGGCTGGATTAAATTTTTTCCTTCCAAAAAAATATAAATAAATAAAACAGCTGTCTCTACTTACATTAAGTTTAATCATGAGAATGAGAAAGGCATTAATTAACTATGTGAAGTGAATCACCAGGTTTTACTATTTCTTGACGCACACTGCTTTTGGATCATTCAATGAAGTATCAGTAACACTAAAAAAACTGCTGATTGGTAGTATCAAAATTATAATTTGTGAAACTAACAGGATTTAGAATCAGAAAATACCTCCATGGCTTCATATTGCTTTGTATTTTTTTAATTAATGCTATAAAATTTAGATATTGTTATGAAACATGGCGTAAAACTCTAAAAGTAATAAATATAGAATGTGATCAGAGATTATTTGTATACAAATTTAATGTAAATTAAATTAAAATACTGACACCCAATGTAATTAGAGATCTAAGTTAAATGCAAGAATAGATTATAGTGGGATTTGGTTCAGGGGTAAGGTACTTGCCTCATATGCCTGATGCTCTGAGTTCAATCTCCAGCACTGCAAATAAGTTACATTAAATCAAATTAAGGCAGAAAAACATAAAACTGCCAAAATGGTGACTTTTTTAAAAATTTTTATTGGGTGCTATGATTTACAATACTGTGATTTCATGAATACAAATTTCCAACACCACTCCCTCCCACCAGTATACCCAATGCCTCCAACCAAAGTCCCAAAGGCCCTATAAGCTCAGTTCTGTTACTAATCTCTAGTCTGTTGTCTTTGACCATTTTTGCACCCTTATTGTGTATCTTTAATTTCCACATATGACTGAGAATATTATGTTTTATCTCTTTCCTTATGATTCACTTCACTCATCATGATACTCTCTAAATCATTTGTATATTCATAAATTGCATGATTTCATAAATAAGTTTTATAACTTTATAAACTTTATTATATTCCATTGTATATATTGTATATGGGGCTGGAGTGATAGCACAGCGGTAGGGCGTTTGCCTTGCGCGCAGCCAGCCTGGCCGAGCCAGGTTTGATTTCTCCGCCCCTCTCAGACAGCCTGGCAAGCTACCAAGAGTATTCAATATGCCAAACACAGTAACAAGAAGTCTCATAATGGAGACGTTACTGGGCCTGCTCGAGCAAATCGATGAACAATGGGAGGACATTTCTTCATTTCTTTCATATTGTATATGTATGTGTACACACACACACACACACACACATATATATATATATATATATATGTATGTATATACCACAACCTCTAGATCCATTCATTAATACTTGGGCACTTAGTTGTTTCCATATCTTGGCTATTATAAGTTCTGTGATGAAGATAGGTATGCATGTATCCTTTAGAATTAATTTTTGTTTTTTCATGGGGTAGTTACTGAGAAGTGGTTTCACTGGATCATATGGGAGCTCTATTCTTACTTTTTTCAGAAATACCCATACTGCTTTCCATGGGGACAGAAATAGAAAATATTCCCAGGAACAATGATTAAGAGTTCCTTTTCCCCTACATATCTACCAACATTGGCTATTTTCAGACTTTTTTATATATACCATTCTCACTCATGTTAAAATGATATTTCATTGTTATTTTAATTTGCATTTCCCTAGTCATAAGTGACACTGAGCACTGTTCTGTGAGGTATTATTATTTTTCATCCATGATAGAAACACTTTAAAAAACAGGTTGTTGCTTTCATTTTGCCTAAAACCTATAAATTGCTATTGTCTGTGAAATCCTTAGAAGTATATTTTCCAAAGAAGAAGCCATTTTAAATTCACTGATTTTAATTTGTATTGCTTTGTCTTTCCTTTATCTATAATTCCTTAATTTTGATTAAGTGCCCACTTTAAAAACTACCGTGCCTCTTGATGCAATTAGTTTTTAGACAGGCATTAATCGGTGATTAAACTTACTTTTTACTTTTTTTATCTAGGATTCCAAACAGATGAAAAAATACTTTCACAAACTGGTAAATCCTTAGATAATTGAGGATGATTGCATTTCCTAATAATTTACCTACACTAATTGGTTCTCCTTTGCTTCTATATTCATTTTATTGCACAATTCTTCCTCTTTGCGCAATTTGAGTGACAAGCTAACATTAGTCAAGAGAAAAAAAACTGACATTTTTGCATGTAATTAATCACTAGAATAATTTTAAATTAATAATGTTTCTTTAAATGATGTTATAGACAGAAATGGCACGCATCACAGATTCCATAGATGAAGTCAAATTCTCACTCACTGCCCTCAAAAATAGAATGACCACAGCTGAGGAAAGAATCAGTGACTTGGAAGATCAGCTGCACCAAGCCAACAGACAACAACAAACTATAGCAAGAGACCTCAAAATAGCTCAAGAGCAAATCAGAGTCCTACGAGACGATTCCAGAAGAAACAACATTAGAATCATTGGACTACCAGAAGCTCAGGGAAACAATCCCAATGAAAAAACCATGCTTAAACAAATTATCGCCGAAAAATTCCCAGAGCTCCATAATACAGCCATTCAGATTCAGGAAGCCCGAAGGATGCCAGCTAAAACAGACCCAACAGAAACACCCCAAGACATATTATAGTTAGAATGATCAATGCTGCCGATAGAGATACAATACTGCAAGCAGCAAGGGCAAAAAAGGAAATCACATACAAAGGAGCACCCCTCAGATTCACAGCAGACCTATCAGAGGAAACCCTACAAGCCAGAAGACAGTGGCGAGATATAGTCAAAAAACTCACTGAAATGAATGCTTCACCAAGAATACTCTGTCCGGCTAAGCTCTCACTCAAAATAGACGGAATGCTACACTATTTTCTAGATAAACAGCAGCTCAGGAACTTCATAGACTCAAAACCAAACCTAAAACAAGGACTAAAGGGGCTACTATAAGACAAGACAAACCCTACAACCACAACATACCCACACAGAAACATGACACAAAACCCCATAACCATACTCTCAATGTCAACGGTCTAAATTCACCACTGAAGAGACACAGAGTGGCAAAATGGATAGAGAGACAGAACCCAACATTCTGCTGCCTACAAGAAACTCATCTCAACACTCAGAGCAAACACAGACTCAAAGTCAAAGGATGGAAAACAATCCTGCAAGCAAACAGCTCCTGTAAAAAAGCTGGGGTGGCCATACTAGTATCCGACAACATTAATTTCACCTTGAAAAAGACTAAAAGGGACAGTGAAGGCCATTTTCTATTCATCAAGGGATATGTACAACAGGAAGAAATCATATTCTTAAATGTATACGCACCTAATGAGGGAACAGCTAAATATTTAAAACAAGTGCTAACAGATTTTAAGGAGGACATTGCAAGCAACACAATAGTACTTGGAGATTTCAACATTGCGCTATCACCTCTGGACAGATCAACAAGAACAAAACCCAGCAAGGAATCATTGGCTTTGAAAGAAGAAATAGAAGAGAGAGGGCTTATAGACCTATACAGGGCTTTACACTCCAAAATGAAAGAATACACATTTTTCTCCAATGCACACGGAACATTTTCCAAAATAGACCATGTGCTAGGACACAAAACATACCTCAACAGAATAAGGAAGATAGAAATAGTATCAGCCATCTTTTCAGACCATGATGCACTGAGGATAGAAGTGAATCACACACAGACACGGAGAACCAAATCAAACACCTGGAAATTAAACAACTCGATGCTGAACAACGAGTGGGTCAGGAACGAAGTCAAGGACGAAATCAAAAGATACTTGGAAACAAATGAGAATGAAGACACGAGCTACCAGAACCTATGGGATGCAGCGAAAGCTGTATTAAGGGGAAAATTTATAGCTCTGCAAGCATATCTTAGGTCTGTAGAAATGGTGCAAATAAACAACTTGACCTCACAGCTCAAGTCCTTAGAAAAGGATCAACAGAAAGAGCCTAAATCAGGCAGAAGGAAAAAGATCATAAAACTTAGAGCAGAAATCAATGACATGGAAACCAAAGAAAAACTCCAAAAGATCAATGAAACCAAGAGCTGGTTCTTCGAGAGAATAAACAAGATAGATAAACCACTCACAACACTCACAAAGAAACAGAGAGAGAGAACCCTAATAAACCAAATCAGAAATGAGAAGGGGAATATCACAACAGAAACCAAAGAAATCCAAAAGATCATCAGAGACTACTTTGAAAGTCTGTATGTCACGAAACAAGAGAACCTAGAAGAAATGGACAAGTTCCTGGACTCCTATAATCTCCCAAAGCTGAATCAAGAAGACCTGGAGTATCTGAATAGACCTATTAACATCAACAAAATAGAAACTGCAATCAAAAGTCTTCCCAAAAACAAAAGCCCGGGCCCAGATGGATTCACTAGCGAATTTTTCCAAACACTTAAAGAGGACCTGCTGCCAGTCCTTCTCAAGCTCTTTCAGGAAATTGTAAAAACAGAAACTCTCCCAAACAGTTTCTATGAAGCCCATATCTCTCTAATACCAAAAGGAAACAAAGATACCATGAGAAAAGAAAACTACAGGTCGATATTCCTGATGAATACGGATGAGAAGATTCTCAACAAAATACTAGCAAATAGAATTCAACTACTCATCAAAAAGATCATACACCATGACCAAGTAGGATTCATCCTGGGGATGCAAGGCTGGTTCAACACTCGGAAATCAATCAACATAATCCACTATATCAACAAAAGAAAAGATAAAAATCATATGATCATATCAATAGATGCAGAAAAAGCATTTGACAAGATCCAGCACCCATTTATGATGAAAACCCTAGCCAAAATGGGGATAGAGGGGACTTTTCTCAATATAGTTAAAGCCATCTACCACAAGCCTACAGCAAGCATCGTCCTCAATGGCGAAAAACTGAGAGCCTTCCCTCTAAGATCAGGGATGAGACAAGGATGTCCACTCTGTCCACTGCTGTTCAATATAGTACTGGAAGTACTTGCAATAGTGATTAGGCAAGAAAAAGATATTAGGGGCATCCAGGTAGGAAAGGAAGAAATCAAGCTCTCACTATTCGCAGATGATATGATACTATACTTAGAAAACCCTAAAACCTCTATCAAGAAACTTCTAGAAACAATAGGATTGTATAGTAAAGTGGCAGGCTATAAAATTAATACCCAAAAGTCCATGGCTTTCCTATATGCAAATAGTGAAAGAGAAGAAAAAGACATGAAGAAAACAATCCCATTCACAATTATGCCCCAGAAAATCAAGTACCTAGGAATCACCTTAACTAAGGAAGTAAAGGACCTGTACAAAGAAAACTACAAAACTCTACTTCAGGAAAAAAAGAGGATACGAGGAAATGGAAAAATATCCCCTGTTCATGGATCGGGAGAATTAACATTGTCAAAATGGCAAAACTTCCCAAAGCACTGTATAAATTCAAAGCAATTCCTATTAGGATACCCATGACATTCTTCAAAGAATTGGAGCAAACACTCCTGAAATTCATATGGAACAATAAGCCCCCGCAAATAGCTAAAGCAATTCTTGGGAAAAAGAAAATGGGAGGAATCAACCTCCCTAACTTCAAACTCTACTACAAGGCAGTAATAATTAAAACAGCATGGTACTGGAACAAAGGCAGAGCTGTAGACCAATGGAACAGGGTTGAATATAGTGATGCCCTTCCCCCCAAGCATACGAGCATCTAATCTTCGATAAAGGGGCAAGAAAAGTGAAGTGGAGCAGGGAAAGCCTCTTTAACAAATTATGCTGGCAAAACTGGACGGCTACATGCAAAAAAATGGGCTCAGATCTCTGCCTAACTCCATGTACAAAAGTAAGATCTGAGTGGATTAAAGACCTCAACATCAGACCGGAATCTATAAGATACATTGAGGAAAATGTTGGCAAAACCCTTCATGACATAGAAGCCAATAGTGTCTTCAAAGATGTCACACCGATGGCCAAGCAAGTAAAAACAGAGATAGACAAATGGTACTATCTTAAACTACGAAGCTTCTGCACCTCCAAAGAAACAGTGACCAAAATACAAAGACAGTCTACAGAATGGGAAAGGATATTCGCCAACTATACATCTGATAAGGGGTTAATTTCAAGGATATACAAGATACTGGTTCAACTCCACAAAAAGAAAACATTCAACCCCATCAAAAAATGGGGAGATGAAATGAATAGAAACTTTGACAAAGAAGAAATCCGAATGGCTAAAAGACACATGAGAAAATGTTCCACATCATTAATCATCAGGGAGATGCAGATCAAAACCACAATGAGATATCACTTCACACCACAGAGACTGGCCCATATCCACAAGAACAAAAGCAACCGGTGCTGGCGCGGATGTGGTGAGAAAGGGTCACTCCTTCACTGTTGGTGGGAATGCCGACTGGTTCAGCCCTTTTGCAAAACAGTATGGATGATTCTCAAAAAAACTAGAGATTGAGCTCCCATTTGACCCAGTAATACCACTCCTGGGAATATATCCCAGAGAGGCAAAAAAGTATAGCCGAAGTGACATCTGCAATTGTCTGTTTATTCAACACTCTTTACAATAGCCAGAATCTGGAAAAAACCTGAGTGCCCGAGAACAGATGACTGGTTAAAGAAACTTTGGTACATTTACACAATGGAGTACTATGTAGCTGTTAGAAAAGACGAAGTCATGAAATTTACATACAAGTGGTACGACATGGAAAGTATCATGTTAAGCAAAATGACTCAGAAAGAAAGGGATAGACATAGAAAGATTGCATTCATCTGGGGAACATAAAGTAACAAAATAGGAAACTAACACCCAAGAATGGCAGAGATTAGTACCAGGAATTTTACTCAATGACCCGGAGGACAACCACACATGTTAGGGGAAAAGGGAGCTCAGAAAGAGAAGGGAACACCAAGTAAAGGGTGTTGGGAGGATCAGCCCAGGATGGGAGAAGCATGCTGAAAGTAGACTATCGACCAAACATGATTGCCACTCAATGCCTCTTTTGCAAACCACAGCACTCAAAAGTAGAGAGAGGGAAATGCCCTGCCACAGAGGCAGGGTGGGATGGGAGCTGGGGAGTGGGAGCAGTACTGGAATCCGTGGTGGTGGGAAATGCGCACTGGTGGAGGGATGGGTATTTGATCATTGTATAATTGAAACCCAAGCACAAAAATGTGTAAGTCTGCAACTGTACCTCATGACGTCTCACTATTAAAAAAAATAATAAATTAATAAAAATAAAAAGACATATGCAAAGTTAAAAGAAAAAAATAAATGGTGTTATAGAAATTTGGATTTTCTATTTTCAAATTTTTTGAAGCTGAATATATTGCTAATTATGTTAAGATTGTTTCTGTAAGTCTGGAGTGAGAGTACAAGAAATGAGGCACTTGTATGTGGCAGTTTCACTATGAATTTTTTTCTTTTTATAAGCTTTTTATTGTGCATTTGATATTTATCTCTTTTTTAAATTTTTATTAGTGAAATACCACGAGGTACAGTTGTAGCATGCTGAAAGTAGACTGCAGAGCAAACATGATTGCCACTCAATGCCTCTTTTGCAAATCACTATGACTTTCGTTGGACCTTCCGCACTGAATATGGTTTCCTGAGCACTACTAAGGGTCACTTCTGAGCACAGAACCAACAATAGCCTCTAAACACCATGAGTTATTCCCCAAAGAAACCAAACAGCAACAACAAAAGAATTCTTCTGTGGATGGAAAAATAGGAAACAATATTAAGCAATATAAAGAGCAATTAGTGGTTTTTAAATTGTGTACATGATAATTCTATGTATATTATAAAAGGTTTTACAAAAGCTATCACTCTGGAATTTGTGCTTCAGATTTTTTTAAGTAGTTATCCTTGCTTTTCCTAGCTTACCTTCATTTTTCCTTTTAAAATATTAAAAGGTAATGTTCACTAACCACATCTTGAATTGTCACAATAATAATTATAAAAAGAAGGACAATTATAGCACACTAACAAAAGAAAGCAGTCAACCTTGAGATGCAAGAGCAATACTATGAGGAGTAGTGAATTTACAATCAAAGGCCAAATTGATAGCCAAGGATTTCAGTTGAGGTGTGAGAAATTTGAGACAATTTTTCAGTTATAAATCAAAAAGGCAAGGCACAAGGTCACCTTAATTCTTGGCCAGGTTTGACCACAATTCTTCAAAATTTAGGTTGATGGCACAACCAGAAACAAAGATGAAGAAAAATAGGACAAATATTCAAGGTCAAATAGAAAAGCGTAATAACAGAAATACTGCACACCACTCCCCCTGTACCCCCCCAAACAAAACCTCAATGATCTAGAAAATAAAGAGAATAGGAAGTAACCATAATATTCTATATCAGAAGTATTCAGATTATGGATCTGATGATCGTGCTCTTTGCAGGTATGAGGTATTTACCTCAGAGTAGGAGTAGATGTCTGAACCCTAAATAAAAGAGATAGCACACTGTAGGTTGAGTAAAGAGGGAGGTAAAAGAAGTTTGTCTGTATAAAACATTTATATTGAATATGACACTTATTCCAAATACTATGAGAATTGCAGGGAATATTAGGTGTAATAACTAGCATGAGTCTTCTAAAATAGTACCTAGAACATAGCTTACAGTAGATAAGTATGGGTTAAATGCCAAACCATGGCCAATCAGTCTGGAATGAACTAGTTCTAAAAATATCAGTATGAAATATCCATCTGCTATGTATTTCTGAGTCTTCTCTAAAGAATGAAAAATGTTAGATAATACATCACAGTTTAGCTATCAAAAGTCACCATCAGAAGCACATATTTCTGCTTCCAAAAACTTGAAACAATTTCTTCCTATTCTGTATTACTAAATACAAAAAAATCAAATATATACATATATATATACACACATATGTATATAATGTGAGGCTTTTTATCTTAAAAGTTTCTGAAATTTGGGGGAAGGGGATGCTGAACAGATAGAGAGATCAGGAACCAATGAATCAATGAATACTGTAGTGGAAAATTTTCTAAGGTTTTTTTTTTTTGCCTCCTAGTTCCTCAATTTGAGATTGAATAAAAGGTTAATAATCTTAAAGTGCCAAATAAGCACAGAATGATTCATTATATTTTTAAATCCTTTAGTCAAAAGAAAAATTCAAGTTTAGTCTAGCAAGGTAGAAAACTTTTATTGTTTTGTTTTCGTTTGGGGGTCACACCTGGTAGTGCTCAGGAACCATATGTGGTATCAGAGATTGAACCAGGATCAGCGATGTGCAAAGCAAAATCACTACCCTCTGTACAGCCTCAAGATAGAAAACATTTAGATATTATTTTACATATTCAATTTCCCTGGAGCAATAGCACAGCGGGTAGAGCATTCGTCTTGCATGTGGCCTACCTGGGTTCAATTCCTCCACTCCTCTCAGAGAGGCCAGCAAGCTATACAGAGTATTCTGCCCACATGGTAAAGCCTTGCAAGCTACCCGTGACTTATTCGATATGCCAAAAACAGTAACAACAAGTCTCACAATGGAGACGTTACTGGGCCCACTCAAGCAAATCGATGAATAATGGGAGGACAGTGCTACAGACAGTACTATTCTATTTTCCAAAAACTTGAATTTTACTGCTGTATCATAATTTACAATGATACTGATGTTATTATTTCCTATTTCAGTTCTATTACCCCCATCCACACCAGAGTGTCAAGATTCCTTCACCATTATTTCTTTTTTTTTTTTAATTTTTATTAGTGAGACACCATGAGGTACAGTTGTAGATTTACATATTTTGTGCTTGGGTTTCGATTATACAATAATCAAATATCCATCCCTCCACCAGTGCCGATTTCCCACCACCACGGATCCCAGTATCCCTCCCACTCTCCATTCCCCCCTCCCACCCTGCCTCTGTGGCAGGGCATTCCCCTCTGTTCTCTCTCTCCTTTTGGGTGTTGCCTTCACCATTATTTCAAGCTCAACACTGCCCCAACACTCATCCCAACCCCAACCAACCAGCCACAATTTTGCACAGAGGGTTTATTGACCCTCCCTTTCTCAGTGTTTATTCCATTAGGGTCTGTCTAAATTTTGCTTCATTGTTTTATACCCTGCTAGTGAATGAGATCTGGTATTTGTCTTTTTCTTTCTGAATTACTTTTCTTAGCAAGAAAACCTCCATCCAAGTTATAACAATCCACAAGATTTAATCTTTTGTCATGGCTGAGAAGTATTCCCATAGTTTTTCCATATTTAATATGGAAATAACCGCACGCTTTTTATTTTTTTATATTTCTTAGAATTTTTATTTTCAAAGAATTTTGTCTCACATATTAAAAGACTTAAAACCTTCATATATCTTACTACAAAACAATATTTGACTATTCTTTAATTACAGTGAGAACATTTCAAAATAGCATAAAATTTGCTTGGTTTCAGCTCCTTTAAAACCAAATCTAGGTTATCTTTTTTTTTCTTAAATTTTTATTAGTGAAACACCATGAGGTACAGTTGTAGACTTACATATTTTTGTGCTTGGGTTTCAGTTATACAATGATCAAATACCCATCCCTCCACCAGTGCCCATTCTCCACCACCACTGATCCCAGTGTCCCTCCCATCCCCCATTCCCCCATCCCACCCTACCTCTGTGGCAGGGCATTCCCTTTTGTGATCTCTTTCCTTTTGAGTGCTGTGGTTTGCAAAAGAGACATTGATTGGCAATCATGTTCGGTCTATAGACTACTCTCATCACGCATCTCCCATCCTGGGAGGAACCTCCCAACACACTTTATTTGGTGTTCCCTTCTCTATCTGAGCTGCCTTTTCCCATAGCATGTGTGGCTGTCCTCAAAGCCATGGAGTAATCCGCCTGGTACTGGTCTTGGCTATTCTTGGGTGTTAGTCTCCTATTTTGTTACTTTATGTTCCCCAGGTGAATGCAATCTTTCTATGTCTGTCCCTTTCTTTCTGACTCATTTCACTTAGCATGATACTTTCCATGTAGTACCATTTGTATATGAATTTCATGACTTCATCTTTTCTAACAGCTGCATAGTACTCCATTGTGTAGCTGTACCAATGTTTCTTTAACCAGTCATCTGTTCTCGGGCACTCAGGATTTTTCCAGATTCTAGCTATTGTAAAGAGTACTGCAATGAACAAACAAGTGCAGATGTCACTTCGACTATACTTTTTTGCCTCTCTGGGATATATTCCCAGGAGTGGTATTGCTGGGTCAAATGGGAGCTCAATTTCTAATTTTTTGAGGATCATCTATACTGTTTTCCAAAAGGGCTGAATCAGTCGTCATTCCCACTAGATGTGAAGGAGAGTCCCTTTCTCGCCACCAGTTGCTTTTGGTTTTTGGATGTCGGCCAGTCTCTGTGGACCACACACTTTTTAATAACAGATTATTGTTATTAACCATTTGGCTATTTTCAGATCTTACCTATTGTAGCGATAGCACAGCGGTAGTGCGTTCGCCTTACATGCGGCCAACATGGCCGACCCGAGTTTGATTCCTCCGCCCCTCTCGGAGAGCCCAGCAAGCTACCGAGAGTATTCGATATGCCAGACACAGTAACAACAAAGTCTCCAATGGAGACGTTACTGGGCCCGCTCGAGCAAATTGACGATCAACGGGAGGGCCTTTACCTTTTACCTTTAGTTTTGAAGCTGGGCTGGAGCAGTAGCACAGCAGGTAGGGTGCTTGCTTTGCACATGGCCAGCCAGGTTCGATTCCTCTGTCCCTTTCAGAGAACTCAGCAATTTACAGAGAGTATCCCGCCCTCACAGCAGAGCCTGGCAAGCTCCCTGTGGCATATTTAATATGCCAAAAACAGTAACAAGAAATCTCACAGTAGAGATGTTATTGGTGCCCACTGGAGCAAATAGATGAACAATGGGAGGACAGCGCTACAGTATGACAGTTTTGAAGCTATACATGGCATTGCCGAGTCTACTTCAGACTGGGGTGGGGAGGGGAGGGGTGTGTCTCTACTGGAGGTGCTCAGGAGCCCTGCAGAGCTCAGAACAGAAATGGGGTCTCCCATATACAAAGATATCTCCTGGATCTCTAAAGTTTGAGTTTTAATCCAGACTGGCAGAATTGTAACCATTTTGAGTGGAGGTTCACCATTTGATGTGTTTTAGACTCACTCTCATTTTTTGGATAGCAAATGGGAGGATGTAGAGGAAGGAAGGGCAGAAGTTGGTGACCAGTTGAGAGGCTTGTCCCCTTAATTTAAGTAAACAAGAAATTGTCTGCCTTTTTGCTGTACATAAAAGGGGGAGGGGTTGACCTTAAAAGCCCAGGAAGACTATTGCTACTGCTTTTACTGAACTTACTGAACTTAGATCTAATACTCAAAGTCAGGAAAGGAACTACACTTTAAGAAAAAGTATCTATTGTTTGCTAAACTTTGTTCTTCCAGGACTAAAAGGTGACATAAAATAGCTGGGAGTGAATATATCTTTTGTACTATTCTGTGGCATTTGAGGACCTAAGACTGTTTTAGTGTTGAGGCTTTGTATCATCTGACACAGAATTCCAGTCAATTAATTCCAATATAACTTGTATCCTCAGAACTGATTTTTTAAGCTAAAATTCCCAGTAGAATATGGATTTTTTTGTTGTTGTTGTTCTTTAGTTCTTCCTAGGAAAAAACATATTCAGGAAGACCAAGTAATGGTTACTAATTAGTGGAGAAGAAAAGAAGGGATGTGTGGTTTTTGAAGCAACAATGGGTCAAAGGAGTTCACAGAACTGTGAAGAAGTCTGATGGAGGACAATAAATAACTTCAAAGAAATGAATTCCTAGGAGGAAGGAAGAGCATGGATCAACTCATTCAAGAAACAATGAAATGTGAACTGCTGTCTTGATATGTCAGGAACCCTCCCTGGGGAAAGTTCCCAAGCACAAGAGTTTAACACCATTCACTCTTGGTAAACCCCTTACATCTGAAAATGAGTTTGACTATCAAATTAGCAGACTTCCTTTTTCCTTTTGTAAAACAGAACTGTTTCTTTTGTTTTTGTTTTTGGACCACACACAGTGATGCTCAGGGCTTATTCCTGGCTTTACACTTAAGAATTACTTCTGGCAGGGCTCAGAGGACCATATGAATGCCAGGGATTGAACTCAGGTTGGCCATGTGCAAGGCAAATGCCGTACACTGTATTATTGCTCTGGCCTCAACTGAAAAAAATGTTTTTTTATGTAGGAGTATTGCTATTTATTCAGCCACTGATTAGCTGATTGAATTGTGCATAAACTCCACATTACTTTTTTTTATTTTTTATAATTTTATTTATTGAATCACCGTGAGAGCAGTTACAAAGCTTTCAGGTCTAAGTCTCGGTCATACAATGAGACACCCGTAACTTCACCAGTGCCCATTCGCCACCCCCAACAACCCCAGTATACTCCCATCCCACATCCTCCCCCTACCTGTGGGGCAGATGATTTCCACATTTCTCTCTCTACTTTGATTACATTCAATATTTTGATACCAGACCCACCATTATTGTTTGAGATTTTACCCCAACACTCAGATCTGCTGAAAAGGCAACAGTAGACAATTTTTTTTTCTATTGCTGGTTATGAATAGCATATGATGTTGCATGGCTGCAGTAGTGGCCACACGATTTTGAAATTCTGAAATTTTAACACTTAAATCTGGAGGGATTTCTGCCAAAAGCCACTGGGTTTCGAGATTTGCTCCTGAGTCTTGGGATCATGGCCGTTAAGCAGCTTGATCAGGAGCCAGAAAGGCCATTCATGGGCGATGACTTGGGGTCTCATTGGGGTGGGGAGGACAGGAAAGGCTCCACTCCCATCCCATGAGGCCCAAAATGTTTCATCACTGCGAGCCCAAACCTTACTGTCCAATGGCCTTGGCCTCTGAGGATGATGGCCACTGAGCTGCCAGGGGGAAGCAGGCGGAGGGACAACACCCTTTCCTCCCTGGGGTGGCCCAGCGACACTAACCTACTGCATGGTCCAGACGCATTTCTGCCAAAAGTCGTTGAGTTTCAAGATTTGTTTCTGAGTCTCTGGGATCATGGCCATTAAGCAGTTCAATCAGGAACCAGAGAGACCATGCCTCCAATTGTATAGCTGAGCCAGAGGTGGTTTGTGGGTGTGTTTCCCACATACCTAACTTTTGGCCATTTACTTTCTTGGTAAACTTTGCCCCAAGTTTTTGAGGTCTGGCCAAAGGCACAGCAGCAATTTTGGGGTATCTGAAAGTCTGAAGGCACCATCAGGCTGCTGATGCACTCACCTCACAGGTACAGATTGACCTGCTGGCAGCACCATACCCCCTCCAACTGAAAATTCTTAATAGTAGTTTTTTGTAGTCTTGACTACTTTGATTATGTAGGTAAATCTTAAAACTTATAGGCTAATTGCTCTAATGTTATTCTCTTTTTACAAATTATTTTAGCATTGTAGTATTGATGTCGGTGGGCCCCATGGGTGACTTATGTGAAGCACGTAGGAGAAAGACGGTCACTTTCTCCCCAACTACCTCTGCCACCCGGGACCCAGGGTTACTGGGTTCTTGTCTCGCCTCGCAGAAAGAAATTTCAGGAGTAGACAAGCAGTGAAATAAATAGATTTGGAGGATTTTTAAGGTGTGGAGGGGGAGAGAGTGAGAGAGTAACGTACTCAGGAGAGAACACAGGCTTCTCCAAGGGCGGAGAGAGAGCCCTTATACACATCCTAACATTAGACACAAAAGCATGAAAATACACATCTCAAGAGGGGAGATGAGGGCGACACATGTGCTCAAGTACCACATGTGCTCCGCCACGTACGCATAAGCAGCACATGGACTCAGGCAGCATATGTGCACCCTTCCTTTGTTCAAGGTGGCCTTTATAGGATTTCTCCAGCCTGCCCCCACGTGAAGCTTCTTCCAAGGTAAAAGTTCCATTGCTAAGGAGGTTATCAGGGAGATTGGTAGTGGTGATGGTCTTCTTTGGGCTGAATCACTAAAGTTAATCAGATTAAGGGAGAGGTCCTAGGGTTTGAGGAACTTCATGGGGAGAGGTCCAAGTTCCTCAGGGACTGCTGAAAGTCTTATCAGGTCTGTTTTCTGTATCCACAAGGTGGATCAGTCCTGAAATTCTTTTTCCATGAAACTTTGTTAATCCAAGTTTCATTGCCAAGGACCTTTCCCTCTCTACCTGCCTATCTCAGTATTTTTGTCTATGCATAGAAATTTTAAAATTTTTTTCAACATTATAATATTGAAATTTTGAGAATCATTGTTAAACCTATATATGGGACAATGGACATCTTTACTACATTGGGTCTTCATGAATTTAGATCTTTAAGCAATTTCATACAGTATTCATACTACATACATGTTTTTCCAAGCTTAGACTTAAGTATATTATTGTTAATAAGTATAATTTCAATTTCCTGGTTTTCACTCTTAGCATATAAAAATACAATATATTTTATATGTTCATATTATTAAAATACTAATATTTATATGGCATTTATTATATATTGAATGTACTTAGTTGTAAGAGCTTTTTGTTTTGTAGATCATTTGAAATTTTTCTATGATATCAAATCATTTTTAAATAGAGATTTTTATTTCTTCCTTCATGATATCTATGCTGTTTATTTCTTTTCTTACTTTAATATACCTGTGAGAGCTTCTACAATGTGAGAATTCCAGAAGCAGACATCCCTATTTCAAAATTGGAGGAAAAGGATTGGTTTCACAACTGAATTTGATATCAGTTTTAACATACTTTGAAAAAGTTCCTCTTTATTCCTATTTTTTCTAAGAGTTTCTAACATAAATGAGGTTGAATTTAAAAAGATGCTTTTTTCATCGTTATGATCATGTGCTCTTAAATAGTTCTTTAACATGTTAACATATGGATTATATTTTTCATTTGAACCATTCTTGCAACCTTGGAAAAATCCTCACTTGTTCATCATGCTTAATTCTTTTAGTATGATACTAAATTGTTCTTGCTAAAATTTCTGTCTATATTTCCTCAAGCTCCAGTTTTCCCTTTTCTCTTTTCTTTCTTCTTATGTTTTTTGTCCTTTTCTATATTTTGTATTATCTTTTTTTTTCAAATTTGTTCACAAAATGAGTTTGATAACCTGAAAACAGAACAAAATCTTTTTTCTTCAATTTCTAATACACCTTCCAGTTTATTAATTTAAATAGACTTTATTCACCCATATTTTTATCATGCCATTTTAGGTACTGGTTATTTATAATGCAGGTCAATAGACATAATGCACTCACCCATTGAACTTCATCATCTACACTGTTCTCTCCTAAATATGTATCTCACAGACTTGCATTTAAGCCAATTTTCTCTCTTAAACATGTATTCCTCTATTTCTCAACCATAGCCTCTGTCCCATCTCTTCAGTTACAGTACACAATTAAATTTAGTAAATAAGTTAATAATTAATTTTTAATATAATGTATTACACAAGGAAGAAAAAGACAGTTATATCATACATATATGTAATATAATCTATTATACAGAAGAAGAAATAGTCCATGTAATTATAATTGCTGAGTAATCAAAAACTCTTCTAAATTCAAAATCGCATGTTTTGGTTATTTTTCTCAAAAAAAAAAAACAAAGAAGATCCCCAACAACTACAGACTAAAAAGAAAGCTTTTAAGTACAAGGGGGATTTAAGATTGCAAATAAATTGAAAATTTGGAGAGTATTCTTAAAACTGTCCTGATCTATGACAACATCACCACAGTTGTTCCCAGTTTCACTGTCTACCCTCTGCTGCAAAAACAAGGGAAGCAGGAATTTGGTATGGTGTTAAAATGCTTTTCCAAAGAAAGGGCTGGAGTGGGTAAAGAGGTAGGGTGCTTGTTTTGTACACAGCTGACCTGGGTTCAATCTCCAGAATGCCATATGGTCCTAGAGCATGGCCAGGAATGACTCCTGAGTTCAGAATCAGGAATAACCCTTGAGCATTGCCAAATATGGCACAAAAACAATCCAGAAAAATACTTTCCTGAAGCTTTGGCTGAATCTGGATAGTTCCCTTGCATGACACTCCAGTCTGAGACCTGTACATGTATTACTTAATCAGACTTTCTGGTTTTCTAGTAATTTCTTGCTTCCTGGTGAATTTGTTGCTAACAAAAACTCAACTGTACAGACTCATGCCTTTAGCTTTTTCCTCAAATTTTAACTGATTTTCCAAATACTTATCTATGTGAGACATAGGGTGATATATTGCCCACATTCCCATTCTCAGAAAAGCTTGGCAAATTAAGTATGGCAGTTGCTCAGCACACAGTATATGACTGCCACCCCATTAAAGACATTTTCAGCTCCAGAAAACCCCATAGGCTCCCAATTATCTTTTCCCTTGATGCACCATGGACCTAATGATGGAGTAAGATAAATTGTTACTCTAGATGGTCCTTTAGGTTGATCAAGCCTTATCTAACAAGTATCACTATGCAAGTTCTTCCTCTGCCCAATTCAGCTTTCTCGTCTTTTATTGATATAACAATAGATCCCAAAAACACATCTCAGTATCTGCTTTTGAACAATCCATGTGGCAATTAGTCTACACCACTCCTAAGTGAAATGTCAAATTGAGTGACTTGAAGAGTTAGAAAGGAAAGCAAAATATATATGAGCAATACTCAAGGAGAAACATATAATACATTTTTTTAAAAATACCTTATTTAATAATAAAGTAATGGTACTAACAATATTGATTTCTTGTTATTTTATGGATTCTTAACATCAGTTATTATTATTTTTTATACAGGAGTACTGCTATTTATTCAGCCACTGATTAGCTGATTGAATTGTGCATGAACTCCACCTTATGTTTTTTTCTCATTTTTTATAATTTTATTGAATCACCATGAGAGCAGTTACAAAGCTTTCGGGTCGAAGTCTCGGTCATACAATGAAACACCCGTAACTTCACCAGTGCCATTCTCCACCCCCAACAACCCCAGTATACCCCCATCTCACACCCTTCCCCATCTGTGGGGCAGATGATTTCCACATTAGTATCTCTCTACTTTGATCACATTCAATATTTTGACACCAGACCCACCATTATTGTTTGAGATTTTACCCCAACACTCAGATCAGCTGAAAAGGCAACAGTAGACAATTTGTTTTCTATTGCTGGTTAATCACTTAATCACTTAACATCCTGTTAGTAGTCGATTTGCTCGAGCGGGCGCCAATAACGTCTCCATTTGTCCCTGTCGCGTGCTAGTGTAGCCCAATGGCATCTGTTCACTCTGGGAACATGAAGAGCCTCAAACTGATCGTTCATGATCTTGACGAAGAAGTCTGACCATCTAGTAGGTGGGCGGCCACGCGGTCTTTTGACATCCCGTGGAATCCAGTCAGTAACAGCTCTAGTCCAGCGGTCGTCTTTAAATCTCATTACGTGACCAGCCCATCTGATTTTTGACACCTTGGTAAACGAGACAGCATCCCTGATTCTTGATCGTCGACGGATGTTAGAACTCCGGATTCTTTCTCTCATTTGAGTGAAACGTGATATTCCAAGCATAGCTCTTTCTATTCTTTTTTGGGAGACCTGAATAGCGTTCTCATCTTGTTTGCGTAGGGCCCAGGTCTCTGAGGCATATGTTAATGCAGGAAGAACAGTGGAATCAAAGAGATGTGCCCGGAGCCCGAGGTTCTTCGTCCTCTTAGCTATTTCTTCGACGTTCTTGAAGGCGTTCCAAGCCGCTCTCTTCCTCCTGCACAGCTCGGGTGCCAGGTCATTTGTCATGTTGACTTCTCGACCTAGGTACACATAGCTGTTGCATTCAGAGATGGTCATTCCGTTGAGAGCAAATGGGGCATCAGGAACGAGGCTGTTTCTCATGAACATTGTCTTCGTAAGATTCAGCTGTAGTCCTGCCTTTCCACACTCACGGTCAAAGTCGGCCAGCATTTGTGCCGCTTGGCTGATGTTTGGTGTTATTAAAACAATGTCATCAGCAAAGCAGAGGTGGTGTAGTTGCCGACCATCTATCTTCACTCCTATTCCTTCCCATTCCAGTCGTCGCATGATGTTCTCGAGGGTGGCACTGAAGAGTTTCGGTGAAATGGTATCACCCTGCTGCACCCCTCTCTTGACATCAACGATCACTTCTTTGTAGAATGGTGAGATCCTGGTAGTGAATCCACAATACAGCTCATGGAGGATCCTGATGTATTGGGCTTGAATGCCCTGATTGGCTAGGGCTTCAATGACCGCTTCCATCTCAACAGAATCAAAGGCCTTCTTTAAATCAATTAACGTTAGACAGAGTGGCATCTTGAACGCCTGAGAAACCTCAGTGAGCTTGGTTATCGTGTGGATATGGTCGATGGTGCTGAATCCTTTGAGGAACCCGGCTTGCTCGCATGGTTGTCCTTCATCTAGTGTTCTGCCAATCCTATTTAGGATGACTCAAGTGAACAACTTGTAGATGACAGACAATAGGCAGATCGGGCGATATTTGCCAATGTCATGGATGTCTCCCTTCTTGAACAGTAGTACGGTCCTGCTGGTTTTCCATTGGGACGGAACCTTGCATTCAGACAGGTAGCGAGTGAAGAGCCGAGCCAGTGTATTGATGAGTACTGATGGCAGGTTCTTTGGGTGTTCAGGTCTGACCTTGTCTGGGCCGGGTGCTGTTTGTTTCTTTACCGACGAAATGGCGTGTCGGATTTCAGAAGGGAGATTGTTGGGAACGACATATCCATCCTGTGGAATTTGGTATGTCAGCAAGTGGACATGGCTATCGAAGAGATTTGAGTAGAAGTCATGGATAATCTTCTCCATTGCCGTTCTGGAGGATGTGATGGAGCCATCAGGACGTCGGAGGGCAGTCATCTTGGTCTTGTAGTTGGCGAAGGACAGGCGGGCGTTACGAATACTTTTCCCGGCTTTTGCCGCATCTACCAGTACTTCTGCTCTTCTCTCTTTGAAGTCTTCCTTGATCGCATCTCTGCACTGCTTTGCGACCTCGGACATTAGCTTGCAGTTGCCTGAGGCATGCGCCAAACCACGCTGGCGAATTAGCTCAAGAGTTTTCGAAGATAGGCGATTTTTTGTGGCTATCTCTCTCTTGGTGTTCCTCGCACATTCATGGAGGTGCTGAACCAGTCGGTCGTATTCCTCGTCAATGTTGTCAACAATGGCATCTTCCCATGTTGCCGCAATAGTGCCAAAGAGTTCCCAGTTGGTGGTCATTCTGGGAGTTCTCTTTTTGAACTTTGCAGCCCTTTCTCCCCACTCTGTGAAGTAGAATTTTGCATGAAGGAGACGGTGGTCCGATCCCGTTCAGAATTTTGGGACAACAGCGACATCAGTCAGGCAAAACCGTCGATTGAATATGATGTGGTCTATTTTGTTGTGAAATCGTCCACCGGGAGACTCCTATGTCCATCATTTAGATTCTGCCTTCTGGAACCGTGAGTTACCATGGATGGTCTTGGTCGACATGATGAACTCAGACAGTCTCTCACCCTGTTCGTTCCATTCTAGGCCATGGGTCCCGATGTGAAGTTCTTCAGCTGATCTTCTCGGTCCTATCTTGGCATTAAAATCACCCACAATGATCTTGTAGAAGGTGGGTCTTCTTTATAGAACTTCTCCAGCTCCATGTAGAACTTCTCAATTTCTCCTCTCACATATCTCATTAATATGCTATCAAGGAACTTCTCGATTTCTCTTTCATCATAATGAGATGTTGGTGCGTAGACAACGAAGATAGAAACTGCAGGCAGTGAGCCACATCTATTCAAATGTAAACGTCCGATTCGGGTTGTTAGGCATTCGAATGAATCAATGTTCTTGGCCAAGTTTGTGTTGACAAGGACACCGACGCCTCCAACACCTCTTTTATCGCATGTTCCGAGGAACAATTCTTCCCCAGTGTCGAAAACGGCATGGTGAGATTCGTGCCTTCTTGTCTCGGTCAGACCAATGATGTCGTACTTGATCATTCGCGCTTGTACCATCAGGTCCTCGATGGATGCATCTGATGCTAGCGTACGTGCATTGAAAGTACAGACGATCATTTTTGTCTTCCTCCATTGTGGCAGCCTAGGTCGGCCTTGAGATTTTGTCGGCCTCTCCTTTCTCATCCTTCTCAGTGCTACAATGTCGGTGAAGCCTTCAGGGGCAGGTGAATGAGACCAGTTGTAGTTACTGGTTTTGGCATATCGAATACACAGCGGATAGCTTGCCAGGCTCTTCCGTGCGGGCGGAATACTCTCGGTAGCTTGCCAGTCTTTCCGAGAGGGATAGAGGCTTTTGGGGCGACCTCTAATCACCCTTGTAGGTGTTACCATATTTGAACCCTATTAAATATGGTGCGACAATTCCGGAAGATGGGTATTTAGTGTCTTATGATGTGTCCAGAAAGTGTCCTAGAGTGTGGCGACGGCTGGGTAGTGGAGGTAGTGTCGATAGTGGAAGTCTGCCAGTGGGGTATTTATCTTGGTAGGGTGGGTCTTCTGTGCGCAATTCGATCCCTGGGTGGTTGATGGAAGCAGACAGGGCAGGGTAGGGTGAGGCTCCTGATTAGAATCCCTTTGTCACCTGTGGTTGGTGGGAGCAAGCAGAGAAACTCTGTCCCTGGGTCCGCCGAGCCTGGAGCCTTATCTTGTTCTGTGGGTCTTCTGTCATGCGTGAGTCTCGGCCGGAGCTGCCACGCAGGTCCGGAAAGTGTCCTGGAGTGTGGCGACGGTTGGGTAGTGGAGGTAGTGTCGATCACTATTGCTGGTTATGAATAACATATGATGTCGCATGGCTGCAGTAGTGGCCACACGATTAAATTTTAACACTTAAATCTGGAGGGATTTCTGCAAAACCTGATGGGCTTCTAGATTTGCTCCTGAGTCTTGGGATCATGGCCGTTAAGCAGCTTGATCAGGAGCCAGAAAGGCCAGAAGGGCCGTTTGTGGGCGATGACTTGGGGTCTCGTTGGGGTGGGGAGGACAGGACTGGCTCCACACCATCCTGTGAGGCCCAACATGTCTCATCACTGCAGGCCCAAACCTGACTGTCCAATGGCCTCTGGAGGATATGGCCACCGAGCCACCAGGGGGAAATAGGCGGAGAGACAACACCCTTTCCCCCTGGAATGGCCTAGCCATAGTAACCTACTGCGTGGTCCAGATGCATTTCTGCCAAAAGCTGTTGAGTTTCAAGTTTTGTTTCTGAGTCTCTGGGTTCATGGCCATTAAGCAGCTTGATCAGGAGCCAGAGAGGCTCTTCGTGGGTGATGACTTGGGGTCTCTTTGGGGTGGGGAGGACAGGACCAGTTCCACCCCCATCTCGTGAGGCCCAACATGTCTCGTCACTGTGGGCCCAAACCTGACTGTCCAGTGGCCTTTGGATGATGGCGGCCACCGTGCCACCAAGGGGGAGCAAGTGAAGGGACAGCACCCTTTCCCCCCCCCTGGGGTGGCCTGGCGACAGTAACCTACTGCAGGGTCCAGATGCATTTCTGCCAAAAGCCACTGGGTTTCAAGATTTGTTTCTGAGTCTCTGGGATCATGGCCTTTAGGCAGCTTGATCAGGAACCAGAGAAGCCATGCCTCCAATTGTATAGCTGAGCCGGAGGTGGTTTGTGGGTGTGTTTCCCACATACCTAACTTTTGGCCATTTACTTTCTTGGTAAACTTTGTCCCAAGTTTTTGGGGTCTGGCCAAAGGCACAGCAGCAATTTTGGAGTATCTGGAAGTCTGAAGGCACCATCAGGCTGCTGATGCACTCGTCTCACAGGTACAGATTGACCTGCTGGCGGCACCATACCCCTTTAACATCAGTTATTGATAAGAAAGTTTCTTTCTTCATTTGTCGTAAAATCTGAGCCAAAATTGTCTTCTGGTGTCAGAGCAATAATACAGTAGGTGGAGCACTTTCCTTGTACACAGTCAACCTGAGTTTGGTGACTTCTTGTACTGCCTATGGTCACATGAACCCGCCAGGAGTCATCAGAGCTCAGAGCCAGGGGTAAGCACTAAGCACTATTGGCTGCAACCCAAAAGCAGCACCAAAAATATAATCTTTGCTAATCTTCTGGAAAATTCTCCTTTTTAAGCTATTCTTCTACAAAAACAGTGAAAACAGGGGCTAGAGTGATAGTACGGCAGGTAGGGCATTTGCCTTGCACAGAGCCGACCTGGGTTCAATTCTCAACATCCCACATGGTCCCTCGAGCACCTCCAGGAGTAACTCCTTAGTGCAAAGGCAGGAGCAACCCCTGAGCATCACCAGGTGTAACCCAAAAAGTAAAAAAAAAAAAGTAAAAACAACATCAATTCTGGAGATAATTAGAACATGGTGTGTAGGCACTGAAAGAACTTAGCGTCAGGAAAATTGAGCTTTCTACAATTTACAAGAATTTCAATCTGAAATTGGTATATTAACGCACCTTTGTCTGAAAGTCACTTGTAACAGTTATCTTTCCATTTTTAATTAATTTTTGATACAGCACATCGTTTTTTTTTTTGTGATACCACATAAATTTGCATTTGAAACTGACATTGTACAAAATAAAGAAAGGTAAAAACTCATAGTACAATTTAAATTTCTAATTTTTCTTTCCGCATATCACCTAGCCAAAATTTTTTTTCCTTAAATTTTTATTAGTGAAACACTATGAGGTACACTTGTAAACTTACAAATTTTTGTGCTTGGATTTCAGTTATACAATGATCGAATACCCATCCCTCCACCAGTGCCCATTCTCCACTACCACCAGTCCCAGTATCCCTTCCACACCCCTTCCCCCCATCCCCCATCCCACCCTACCACTGTGGCAGGGTATCCCCTTTTGTTATCTCCTTTTAAGTGCTGTGGTTTGGAAAAGAGATATTGAGTGGCAATCTTGTTCGGTCTATAGTCTACTCTCATCAGGCATTTCCCATCCTGAGAGGAACCTCCCAACACCCTTTATTTGATGCTATCTTCTCTATCTGAGCTGCCTTTTCCCCTAGCATGTGTGGCTGTCCTCAAAGCCATGGAGTAATCCGCCTGGTACTTATCTCGGCTATTCTTGGCTGTTAGTCTCCTATTTTGTTACTTTATATCCCCCAGATGAATGCAATCTTTCTATGTCTATCCCTCTCTTTCTGACTCATTTTGCTTAGCATGATACTGTCCATGTTGTACCACTTGTATGTAAATTTCATGACTTCATCCTTTCTGACATCTACATAGTATTCTGTTGTGTAGATGTACCAAAGTTTCTTTAACCAGTCATCTGTTCTTGGGCACTCAGGTTTTTTCCAGATTCTAGCTATTGTAAACAGTGCTGCAATTAACAGACAACTGCAGATGTTGCTTCAACTATACTTTTATGCCTCTCTGGGATATATTCCCAGGAGTGGAATTGCTGGGTCAAATGGGAGCTCAATTTCTAGTTTTTTGAGAATTATCCATACTGTTTTCCAGAAGGGCTGAACCAGTCGGCATTCCCACCAGCAGTGAAGGAGGGTCCCTTTCTCACCACATCCGCACCAGCATCGGTTGCTTTTGTTCTTTTGGATGTGGGCCAGTCTCTGTGGTTTGAAATGATATCTCACTGTTGTTTTGATCTGCATCTCTCTGATAATTAATGATGTAGAGCATTTTCTCATGTGTCTTTTAGCCATGCGAATTTCATCTTTGATGAAGTTTCTGTTCATTTCATCGCCCCATTTTCTGATAGGGTTAGATGTTTTCTTCTTGTGGAGTTCAACCAGTACTTTGTATATCCTTGATATCAGCCCCTTGTCGGATGTGTATTTGGCGAATATCCTTTCCCATTCTGTGGGCTGTCTTTGTATTTTGGTCACTGTTTCTTTTGCGAGCACATCGTTTTTTTTTGTTGTTGTTTTGTTTTTTAATTTATTTATTTATTGAATCACTGTGGGAAAGGTTACAAAGTTTTCAGGTTTAGGTCTCAGTCATGCAAATATCAAACACATTTCCCTTTACCAATACTTATTTTTTACCATGAAGAACCCCAATAAAACCCCACCCCCCACCCCTCCCAGTCCCTGTGAGGCAGATGAATTCTAGTTGACACTCTATCTGCTTTGATTAGATTCATTGTTTCAATAAAAGATTCACCACTATTATTTAGAGTTTACCCCCCCCCCACCGAAATCAGACATGCTGAAAAAGCATTGTGAAGTGATTTGCTTTCTACAGCTGGGTTCAAGAATTAAATGTTGGTTTTGGATTTCTGCTATTTTACTTATTGACCCTGGAAGTATTTCTACTGAAAGTCAGATAGTTAAGAAATTGGTTTCTGTGCTCTGGAGTCGTGGCTGTGCTGGAGAGCCGCTCGTGGGGGGCAACTGGTGGCCTTGGTAGGGCGTGAAGGGCAGACCGAAACGCCCCCCCTTCCCATGAGGTTTTAGTCGCCCCCACACCCCCGGCTCATACCTGCTGTCCACAAGGCTCCCATGCGGCCGCCATCTTTCTTTCCAGAGAGGAGAGGGCGACTGGGGCAACACCCTTTCCCCTCCGGACAGACATGATGGCCTGGATTAACGCATAGTCCGTTCACTTTTCTGCTCCAAGCTGCTGGGTTCTGCATTAAGTCCTTGTGCTTCTGGGGCCGTGGCTGTGCTGGAGAGCCGCTCGCGGGGGGGGGGGGGGGGAACTGGTGACCTCGGTAGGGCGTGAAGGACAGACCGGAACACCCCCCTTCCCATGAGGTTTTAGTCGCCCCCACACCCCCAGCTCATGCCTGCTGTCCACAAGGCTCCCATGTGGCCGCCATCCTTCTTTCCAGAGAAGAGAGGGCGAATGGGGCAACCCCCTTTCCCCTCCGGCAGACTTGATGGCCTGGATTAACGCATAGTCCATTCACTTTTCTGCTCCAAGCTGCTGGGTTCTGCATTAAGTCCTTGTGCTTCTGGGGCTGTGGCCGTGCTGGAGAGCCGCTCGTGGGGGGCAACTGGTGACCTCGGTAGGGCGCGAAGCACAGATCGGAACGTCCCCCTTCCCATGAGGTTTTAGTCGCCCCCACACCTCCGGCTCATACCTGCTGTCCACAAGGCTCCCATGTCGCCGCCATCCTTCTTTCCAGAGAAGAGAGGGCGAATGGGGCAACACCCTTTCCCCTCCAGACAGACATGATGGCCTGGATTAACGCACAGTCTGTTCACTTTTCTGCTCCAAGCTGTTGGGTTATGCATTAAGTCCTTGTGTTTCTGGGGCTGTGGCCATGCTCCAAACTTAACTCTGATTTTCAGGGAGAAACGTTCAGTGGTTTACTTCCCATGGATTACTTTGTATATAGAGAGATGTCTATATACATCTTTCGAGGAAAAGTCCTAGTTCCCACATACTCGAGCTGTGCTTGTAGAGGCTTCTGGTCACCGGGGTTCCATCTGGGGGAGGCGGGATGTGGTACCTACCCCATCTGGGACTTCCCGATGATCTCGGCTCTTTTTGGAACCTGTTTTTTTTTAATTTTCTTCGGGAGCTGTGGAACCCGCCCTCCATGTGGCCCTTCTCTTCGGCTGTATGCTGTAAAGATGGCGCTGGGGGGCGGGCTGTGGGCGTGACTTCTGGAATCAGAGATTACCTGGGAGTTGCAGTCCCGGCACATTTGAGGAAAAGTCCTAGTTCCCGCATACTCGAGCTGTGCTTGTAGAGGCTTCTGGTCACCGGGGTTCCATCTGGGGGAGGCGGGATGCGGTTTCTACCCCATCTGGGACTTCCCGATGATCTCGGCTCTTTTTGGAACCTGTTTTTTTTTTATTTTCTTCGGGAACTGTGGATCCCACCCTCCATGTGGCCCTTCTCTTCCGCACATCGTTTTTACTTCTAAGATTTTATAGTCAGATTCTGCTGCTAACTTGTTCCACCTGCACTGTTTGAACCATTTATTCCTATTTTATTTCTCTACCATATTCAAAGTATAATTTCTTTTCATCAAATGCACTTATGATCTAGGAAACATCTTAGCTAGATACAACAACCAGGACTGGTACTGCCTTCCCTTTGTGATATAGTTTGCATTTTCCAACTTTCTAGTTACCATGTCATCATTTTGAGTGACTAATTTCTATGCCAAGCCCATTCCACTTGGATCTGTATGAGTGGTTCTGAATTCCAAAGGCTGCTTGTTTGAAAATTTATGAGTTTCTCAATGATGAAGTTCCCTTTTTTGGATTCCCCAATGCTCAGTTAATTCAGACAACAAGCTGCTTAGGGATGGATAATTTTTTCTTTTAACTGCCAAAGCCTACAGGGGTGTTGGTATTTTACTGCTATTGTAGACTTTCAGAAGTTTGGAAAACAGAGAATTTTATTTTTTGTTTTGTTTTGATATAGGACACTTTGACAATGGCTTTGGCAGTGATACAAAAATCTCCATGCCTGTAAACCAGAATAACATTTGCAGCCATCTGGCCTGCATGCAGTACCCTCTAAGTGGGGGAGATACAGAAACATTTAGCAATTAAGAGGTTTAAAATGACTTTTTTATTAGTTTCTGAACTGAACTATTCCATGATAAAGTTATATAATATGTAATGAAGAAATTTCATCAATTATTTCACCATATACTTCTCGTCATGATAAAAATTGATATCTCCACTATTAATTTCTCAATCTTTTTCCATACTCACCATCATAATTCCCTCAGATTTCTTCACTAATTTTCCCCTAAATTATAGTATCCCCAGTGATGTCAAACTACAAAAACTATTAAAAGACACATCTTCTAATGGATTTCATAGATTTAATCCTAATTATTTGACTAGGATGAAGTCTTCGTACCAAGGAATAGTCTTTTAAAACAGAATAAAGCCTTTGTTTGTCAGTTTAAGTTGCAAAGTTTAATTTTTATATGGGAAACATTGGGATGTTTTTAAATGACAAAGCATAGAAGAAAGTTTTGATTCTTGAAAAAGACATTATTCCTAAATATCTGGAGGTATGACTTTTAGTGGTTTCAAATTTTTTAAGGTATTAATAATAGGTTACACATATCATGATAATAAATAGTTCTATCTACCTGTACCATTGTAAATTTTCAGTACAATAACAGGAGACCAGGGCAAACCAATTCCAATGAAACAAAGTTTCAGAAGTTGTGCTGAATTAATGGAATTAAGTGACAGAGTTTAGGAAAAACTTTCTATTTTCCATCACCCAGTTTGCTCCTTCAAATCTTACTTATAGAAAATATGATCTACTAATAATCTACGTAAAAGGTTCTGCACTGTCATTTATTTTGTACTTTTTACAGAGAGCAATGTTTCTATACAAGGATAATAGAAATGTTTCCTTAGTTGTAAAATTCAGAAAACCATACCTTGAAGAGATTAGACAGAAATTTCTCTAGCAAATAAGTATGTTGAAGAAGAAAGTAAATGGTAGTATGAATTTCCCTACGTTTGAGTACTTTTGCAGCATAGCCAAGACATTAACAAGTGATGCGTTTTTGCACTTGGGCTAGTGATTTACGAAGTTGCTTTCTGATTTAATAGAGTGCTAGAAAGGCTTGTTGTTATACCAACTAAAAGAATCATAAAATGGTAATGAATGTTATGAAACTTCATGAATATTTCATTTTAAGACAGGCTGTCAGATTTATCTTTAGGTTAAAGAGCACATAGTCCATAAATCAGGCCTAAGATGGAGTTAATAGAAGCTCATAGTTGGTGAGAACTGTTTACATATTAGGCAAGACTATCTGTGTGTCTCTGTTATCATATGTCAGGGTCCAGTTAACTTCAGCTAGAGAAAAAAATTAATTTCAAAATTGATGTTTTAAAATGGATACTGTTTGAGGAAGCATTAAAGACATTTATTTAAACAAAGTTGGCTTTATTGTAATTTTCTTACTGAATTTATTAAGCATTCAATACTATAATCAATATTCAATAAAAAAGGTATTACAGTAGAAATAGGCTATAAAATGGAATAATGAATAAGTTTGAGCTCATTCTTTAGCTATGAACTGAACATATAACCATCATTTATATTTAATCTTTATTATTATGCTATCAGTTTTAGTAAAATTTCTCATTTATAATATTTATAGTCAGTTTAAAACTCACAATATAGATATGCCTTATTTCTTACAATAGAAATCCTAAAATCCTACAGTCGTGCTTCTCCCATTTACACTGTTATGCAGTAAAATTCAATTCAATGATCATGGGACTTCCCTTCAGTATCTACAACTAGTCAAGCAAAAGATCTTTACATATTCCCCTTTTACATATTTTTTAAAATATAATGAATGTTATTAAAAATAAAGATAATATGACTGAAAAATGTACTTGTATACTGTGAAATTTAAGACCTTATTGATTCATCTGATTGGCCACTAGCATACTTTTATTATTTTTAAACCATTTTTAAGGTACATGGATTTACAATACTGTTAATCATACTTTCCATGGATAAATCATTTCAATACCACACTATGACAATTTTAAATTTTAAATGCTTTCTATGTGCCACATACTTTGTTAAGTTATAGGAATGATACCGCAAATGACTATGATACTGACTCTATTTTTTTTAAAGATTTTTACTTCAAGAGGGGAACAAATAAAGAACTAAGCAATTACAAAAAGTGTGAAGTTTGACATAATAGGAGTTATGAGGCCACCTGGGAATAGCATGTGCCCTTGAGTTGAGGGGCCAACAGTTGCATGTTGTATAAAAAAGAAAAAAGTCTAAGATAAGATCAACCTGAATGATGAGTGAAGTCAAGGTAAAGTGTAGATCAGAAGGAGAGAAAATCTATAAGCTATCAGAGAATCTGAGGAGAGATTGTAATGGTTAGAGAGTATTGAGTGTGACTTTCACAGGAAGAAGATGGGAAGATGGAAAGGGAAGCAAAAAGAGATAGAATCCATGCCTATCAATCCTTGGAAGAGTTTGAACTCAGTCACAAGGTAATGTATTTCCCTCAAGAGGTTACAGCAGTGTATTGATATAATTTAAATCCCATTTCATCTTGTTCAAAGTTACATTTCTTGTTCAATAGATACATGTTTTATAATCCTCCTCTTCCTACTAAAATAAGAAATGAAGAATTTGAAAATATTATATTTGAAAATACAGTTTCATTGTACCTGTTTCCTCTGTCTCCCCCCCGCCCCCCGCCTTAAATCTACAACTAACCTATCAATTAAAGATAAACAAGCAGCTATCTGCTCATCACCCCAGGATTCTGGAGAGACTCAAACATTCAAGTGATAAAGGTGGGTAAAGCATGCAATGAATGTAGAGACATTTTAATAAATGCACCTCATTCACTGATCTATGTGTCCAAATTCCCATCTCTCTCACCCCGATATGCTTAAAGGTCACCCTTTCCTATCTCTGCCCCTTTTGAAATGTTTCTAGGCTTTGTTCAGGGAGCTATCCTATCCTATAAACACTGCCTCCCTCTCTTCCTCACCTCATGTCTATTTCTATCTTCACGGACATCCAAAGAACTCTGGAGTTTAAAGGCATTAAAAATAAAATCTATGCGGGTAATGACCCTCTCTTCCACCTCCCAGACATCACTGCAAAGTGTAGCCACAAGCACTGCTGTGTATGTATATACTGCAGTCAGCCCTGCATAGAAGGAACAAACCACACTGAATCCTCAGCACCAGCATTGAACTATCTGGCCAAATTAACCCTGAGTCACTAGGCATAAACCCTGAGCCCTCTTTGCCTTACCTGAGAGTCCTCTGCCCCTCTCCCCTATCCCCAACCCCCCCCAAATTTAAGAACACTATAAAAAAATTTTAAGTAAGAATTATCCTATATTTTAAGACTGGAATTTTATGAGTTAATTTTAACTATAGTTTAGGTATTGGAATTGCAGTAGTGTTATCATTTATGGTTTTGAAGTTCAAAGGTACTGCACATCTCACATCCATGAGGCCTTGGGTTTGATATCCAGCACCCAATCCCACCCAAAAAAAATGTGGGAGGGGGAAAAGGAGAAGAAATGGTTTAAATAAAAACAAAACTGGAATAGTACAGATGATAAAGTGCTTTCCTTGCACACAGATGATCCGAGATCAATCCCTGACTCTGAATATGTCCACTGAGCACTTTCAGGAGGGATCCCTGATCACAGACCCAGAAGTAAGACCTGAGCACTGTCCGATGTCATTGGAAACCAAAATAAATAAAAAATAAAACTTATTGTCCATTTTAAAGAATGGAAAAAGTAGTTTATATTCTTAATAAATTATTCCTCCAAGAAAGCTTATTTATTTTTTCTTCTCTACATTCTTATTTAGCTCAAGACCTACATACATGATATTAAAATAATAACTAATATTGGGGAAACATATGTATAAAACACTATGCCAAAATGTTTTATACATATTTGCCTATTTAATGCACATTTTAAAAATCTATATAGCAAAATTATGTTTTGTCTCCATTTCAAAGAGAGGTAATAAAGCACAGAGAATCAAGTTGGATGTCAATGAACTTAGAGCTGGGATTTAAACCTGCACAGCCACCCTCTAAACTAAAGCTGCAGACCCAGTGTTCAAGTTGTGACCTACTACAGTTACAAAGCTTTCATTTAATGATCAATAGGAATGTAATTAAAGAGTGCCACCCCAAAGAAATCTGTTACTACTTAAATTTAATATTATTTTATTTCTAGGAAGAATTTTATGTAAAGAGGAAAGTTCCAATTGGATATTTGTATGGCAAACATACGTCTATAGATCTGATACCTATTGTAATATGCGTGTCTTGATTATTGATGAAAGAACTTTAATTTTCTTTTTTGGTACTGACACACAGAAAATACATGAAATACATGGCATTGCTTATAAGGGAATAAATAATTTATAAAATTTTCCTTCAGAGAATAGATGATGTTGGACTGCCAAACATAACTGTAAAATTAGTTACAATATTATTATCTAGTAGATATAACCTCACCCACTAAAATGAAAATCACATTTTTAATTTCTAGAAGAAAACACCCTAATACTTAAACCAGTATATACGCCATATAATACTAAAGCCAGAATCATTTGTTCAATTTTCTGACCCCCTCTAACCTAAAACATAAGGACAACATAGAATGACAAAAGATCCCAGCAGAAACAGATTTATAGTCAGAATCACTTTTGTATGTTTTCATTCATTTTGAATGAATACAAAGAATAATCTTGCTGCTAATACAAACGCTGCAAACTGAGCCATTAATTTGACAGTGTGATCTATCCCACTTCACACTGCTTTATAAGCCAAATGTATCATTCCAGGGAGCTTTCTCTCAGTTAAATAATTGTAAGAAATAGATCTCTTCCCATTACTTTTATTGATAAAACACAGCATGTCATCTTAATTCATCCTTTCACTGCTCTATTTTATCATCTTCTACCGAGTGATTGGGATTCTGATCATCCTGCATTCTGCTCTGATTGAAAGCCTCTCTATACTCATTTATTATTCTTCACGAAGCAAAGTTGTGCTACAACATCTGTTTCATCACGAATCTTCACCAGAGCCAGGTGCTAGCAAGCACTAACCTTGGGGTTCCTTTAGAAAATCCTCAAGGGGCCCTGCCAGGCCAAGGTTTGAAGTTAACAGAATTAATGGACAAAGAACAGCTATTCAATTTTCATTTCTGAATTTGATTTGGGGAACCTGAGTGTGGTGGAGTAATGATAATGTTTTACTGATCTTGGACACTAGTCAGCACTTGATGAATGTTTAGGATGCCAAACTTTAGCTGCATAGCTTAAGAATTATTCATTCCCTTTTCCCCCACTGACACTGAACTGAACTTACATGTTACTTTCATTTCAGAACACAGAGAAGATTTGTTTTATTTCAACCAGATATTTTTAATAAAATTTCCCATTTATTTATTTTTGATGTCACATCCACCATGCTCAGGACTATTCCAGGCTCACGGATCCAGGGTTGCTCCTGGCAGTGTGTAGTGAATCATGTGGTGCTGGGAATTGAACATAGAGTTCTAGCATACAAAACATAAGCCCTGGTTATTTAATGTATATCCCTGGCACCTAAATTTATCACTAACAACAAAAGATAATTTATAGTTTTCACTAAAATTAGCATCACTTTTTTCATTTTTTATAGAATATGCTGATTATTCATTTATCTACTTAGTAGAAATAACTGGGAAAATTATATTGAATTTAAATCAAACAGAATTTCGTAAATTATAATGTGAAATAATTACATAATCTAGGAAATTTGTAGATATTGATTACTCTAATAATTAGTTGCAACTAATAATAAAGTCAAACCCTATACTTTACTTTTTCATAGGAACTATACCCAGTAGTACTCAGGGGACCATGAATTTCCCTCACTGATATCAAGTCTAACAGAGCAGACCAGATGATTCAGTACTTAGGCAGAAATTAAAGTATTAGGAAAAAAATTATTAGGGAACCCAGAGCTTCTTGGGATCACTAGGGCAACCCTAATGGGGCTTGAAGGGCCATATGGTGACCAAATGTGAGTAAATGTACTCATAACAGGCATGTAATACATCTTGTGTAGCCATATTCCTAACCACAAACTTTAAATTGTTGTAAGTATGTGCATCAACATACAAAAACCCAAAACTTAAATTTATATATATGTACTTTTATAAAATATTAATAGAATTTCAGTCTAATTGAGGTGCAATTTACAAATAACTATAAGGTAGTGGATATATAATAACTACTTAAACACTGTCCTCCCATTGTTGATCGATTTGCTTGAGCGGGCCCAGTAACGTCTCCATTTTTGAGAATTGTTGTTACTGTGTTTGGCATATTGAATACGTCATGGGTAGCTTGCCAGGCTTTGCCATGCAGGCGAGATACTCTCAGTAGCTTGCTGGGCTCTCTGAGAGGGGCGGAGGAATGGAACCCGGCTCGGCCGGGCTGGCTGTGCGCAAGGCAAACGCCCTACCACTGTGCCATTGCTACAGCCCAACTACTTAAAATATACTCAAAAAGTATTTCAGAACTGAGCCCCACGGCTCGGCAACAAAGCTGAAGGGGACCCCTCTCCTCCTTCCAATCAGGTACAGCTCGCCTCCAGGGCCTGGGACTCTCTCTGGGCATGCACAGCTAGCTCCATCTCATAGCACAGCCAGTTATTTCCCCTGATCTGCGCGGGATCAGCGCAGGGACACTTTCTGGAGCCGCGGCCACATTAGCAGCCGCGAAATATTTTCTCACTACATATGCCCCAGGAACCATAAGCTACCTTCTTAGATGGAATCTTCTCTATTTTAGCTCAGCCACTAGAAACACAGTAGCCAATAACTCATAAGCCTATCTCAACTCACACTACATATCAAGCAGAATAGTAAGAGTGAATGTGAAGGACTAAACCACACTTGTCACAATGGTAAAGCAACGCAAAAGCCACCAAACTTTCTTATTGAAGAGGCTAACCCAGAAGAGACATCAACAGTACTGTAGTGTTAGACAACCTCTCTGACAAGGAATTCAGAAGGGAGCTACTTAAGATGCTTAAGGAACTAAAAGAAACAATGGAAAGCAATGCCAACAAAAGACAAGAGATTTGAAGGCAGAAATGAGGAAAATGCAATCGGAAACGTCAGACCTAAAAAACCTGGTTGGCGAATTCAAAAACTCAGTGGAAGGCCTCAGCAGCAGAGTAACAGCTGCTGAGAACAGAATCAGTGAGCTCGAAGATGAAGTTCAGAGACTCTCCAGGAAAGAGCAGAAAATGGAAAAGAGACTCACAATTCGGGAACAGATGGCAAGAGAAGATCGTGACAAAGCCAAGAGGGGTAACATAAGAATTATTGGAGTCCCAGAGGGTCAGGAAGAAAACCTTGATGAAGAAGAAACTGTCAAAGACATCATTGCTACAACATTTCCAGAGCTGAAGAAAACTTGTAACCACATTCAGGAGGCCCGAAGGGTACCAGCTAGAAGAAATCCGAATAAAAATACCCCAAGACACATTCTGATTAAAATGACCAAAACCTTAGACAGAGACAAAATTCTGAAAGCAGCAAGATCGAAGAAAGAAATCTCTTACAAAGGAGCATCCTAAAAATTCACAGCTGATTTTTCTGATGAAACCCTCATGGCCCGAAAACAGTGGTGGGACATAGTGAAAAAACTCAATGAAATAAATGTCTCCCCAAAAATACTTTACCCAGAGAAACTCTCATTCATAATAGAAGGAACAACACACAGTTTCACAGACAAACAACAGCTCAGGAACTTCATAGACTCAAAACCATGGTTACAAGAACAACTAAATGGGCTACTTTAAGGCAAGACAGGCCCCTCAAATACACCAAATTTCAACAGAACAATGGGACAAAATCCCATAACAATAATCTCTCTCAATGTCAATGGGCTAAACGCACCAATTAAAAGATATAGAGTGGCAGGATGGATTAGAAAATTGAACCCAATATTCTGCTGCCGGCAAGAAACAAATCTCAATAGTCAAAGCAAACACAGACTCAGAGTCAAAGACTGGAAAACAATCCTACAGGCAAACAGCTCCCATAAAAAAGCTTGGGTAGCCATCCTTATATCAGACCACATCGATTTCAGAGTAAAGAAGGTCATAAGAGACAGTGAAGGCCATTTCTTAATGATCAAAGGATATGTACAACAGGAAGAACTTACAATAATAAATGTATATGCACCTAATGAGAGACCAGCAAAGTACTTAAAACAACTACTCATAGATTTGGAAAAAGACATCAATAGCAACACAATACTAGTGGGAGACTTCAACACTGCTTTGTCACCTCTTGATAGATCAATCAGACTCAAGCTTAGCAAGGACATACTTCATCTGAGGGAAACAATGGAAGAAAGGGACTTAGTAGATATATACAGAACACTTCATCCTCAAAAAGCTGAATACACATTCTTCTCAAGCATACATGGAACATTCTCCAAGATAGACCACATGCTGAGCCACAAAACATGCCTCCATAAAATTAAGAAGATAGAGATTGTATCAACAATCTTCTCAGACCATAATGCGCTGAAATTAGAAGTAAATCACACACAAAAACAGAAAACTAAATCAAACACCTGTAAATTAAACAGTGCTCTATTGAACAATGAGTGGCTTAGAAAGGAAATCAAAGAGGAAATCAAAAGATTCCTAGAAACAAATGAAAATGAGGACACGAGTTACCAAAACTTATGAGACACAGCAAAAGCTGTGTTAAGAGGAAAGTTTATAGCTCTACAAGCATTCCTCAGGAAGGAGGAGCGAGCACACATAAGTAACCTAACCTCACAGCTTAAGAGCTTGGATAAGGACCAAAAAATGGAGCACAACCTGAATAGGAGAAAGGAAATAATAAAACTCAGAGCAGAGATTAAATAGATGGAAACCCAAAAAACAATCTGAAAGATCAATGAAAGCAAGAGCTGGTTCTTTGAGAAAATTAACAAGATCGATAAGCCTCTAGCAAAACTCACAAAGACGGGGAGAGAGAAAACCCTAATAAACCAAATCAGAAATGAAAAGGGGGTCATCACAACAGAAACTACAGAAATTCAAAAGATCCTCAGGGAGTACTTTGAGAAGCTTTATGCCACGGAACATCAAAACCTCGAGGAAATGGATAAATTCCTAGACTCCTACAGACTCCCAAGGCTGAACCAAGAAGACCTGGAATACCTGAACAGACCTATCACCATCAAGGAAATTGAAATGGTAATAAAAAGTCTCCCCAAGCACAAAAGCCCTGGCCCGGATGGATTCACTAGTGAATTCTTCCAAATCTTTAAAGAAGACGTACTCCCAATCCTCTTTAAGCTTTTCCACGAAACTGAAATATCAAAAACACTTCCGAACAGTTTCTTCGAAGCAAATATCACACTGATACCAAAAGCAGACAGAGATACCACAAAGAAAGAGAATTACAGGCCGATATCCCTGATGAACACAGATGCAAAGATCCTCAACAAACTACTAGCAAATAGAATCCAACTATTCATCAAAAAGATCATACATGCAAAAAAGTGGGCTCAGAACTCTGCCTAACACCATGTACAAAAGTAAGATCAAAATGGATTAAAGACCTCAACATCAGACCAGAAACCATAAGGTACATTGAAGACAAAGTTGGCAAAACCCTCCATGACATTGAAGCTAATGGTATCTCTTCAAAGATGCCAAGCCACTGGCTGAGCAAGTGAAAACAGAAATAGATAAATGGGACTATCTTAAACTACGAAGCTTCTGCACCTCAAAAGAAACAGTGACCAAAATACAAAGACAGTCTACAGAATGGGAAAGGATATTTGCCGAACACACATCTGACAAGGGGTTGATATAAAGGATATACAAAATACTGGTTGAACTCCACAAGAAGAAAACATCCAACCCCATCCAAAAATGGGGCAATGAAATGAACAGAAACTTTCTCAAAGAAGAAATCCAAATGGCAAAAAAGCACATGAGAAAATGTTCTACATCATTAATTATCATTACTTATCAGGGAGATGCAGATCAAAACCACAATGAGATACCATCTCACACCTCAGAGACTGGCCCACATCCAAAAGAACAAAAGTAACCGGTGCTGGTGCGGATGTGGCGAGAAAGGGACACTCTTTCACTGTTGGTGGGAATGTCCACTGGTTCAGCCTTTCTGGAAAACAGTATGGACGATTCTCAAAAAATTAGAAATTGAGCTCCCATTTGACCCAGCAATACTACTCCTGGGAATATATCACAGAGAGGCAAAAATGTATAGTTGAAGTGATATCTGCACTTGTTTGTTCATTGCAGCACTCTTTACAATAGCCAGAAACTGGAAGAAGCCTGAAATGCCCAAGAACAGATGACTGGTTAAAGAAACTTTGGTACATCTACACAACGGAGTACTATGTAGCTGTTAGAAAAGATGAAGTCATGAAATTTATATTCAAGTGGTACAACATGGAAAGTATCATGCTAAGCGAAATGAGTCAGAAAGAGAGGAATAGACATAGAAAGATTGTATTCATCTGGGGAATATAAAGAAACAAGATATGAGATTAATACCCAAGAATAGCTGAGATCAACACCAGGAGGATTACTCCATAGCTTGGAGGCCAGCCGGGCATTCTAGGGGAAAGGGCAGCTCAGATAGAGAAGGGAGCACCAAATAAAGGGTGTTTGGAGGTTCCTCCCAGGAGGGGAGATGCATGTTGAAAGTAGACTATGGACTGAACATGTTTGCCACTTAAAGCCTCTTTTGCAGACCACAACACTCAAAAGGAGAGAGAGAACACAAGGGATTGCCCTGCCACAGAGGCAGGGTGAGATGGGAGGGATGGGGGTGGGAGGGATATTATCCATGGTGGTGGAAAATGGGACTGATGGAGGGATGGGTATTTGATCATTGTATAATCGAAACCCAAGCACAAAAAATTGTAAATCTTCAACTGTACCTAATGGTGTTTCACTGAAAATGAAAAAAAAATTTAAAAAAAAAGTATTTCACCCATATCATTAACCAAACTATCCATCACTTATTTGAAATTTCAAAGAAACAAAATAGATATTAAAATCATTATTAAGTTGCCTGGTTTTTTCACTATCTATTACTGCAAAAACAATCCAAAAATTTAGCAGCATAAGACAACAAATCATTATTTTTTCATAAATTTTTCAGCTGACTAGACTCATTTGGGATCGGTTCTGTTCCATACAAATTGGTAAGGATTTCTCACTTAATAGTATTCAGCTCAAGAGTTTGCCTAGAAACTCCAAGAAAACCTTATTTATAAGTTGGGCACTTTCTTGGTCTTCCACAAGTTACTCCACGTGGCTGGTTTTCACAGCATGGTGATCTCAAGAGCCTGACCTTTGCTTAGCAGCAGGTTAGAAGAGAAATGGTGTAGAAGCTGCCAACCCCCACACCTAAGTGCCAGGCCAGAAATTGGCATATCATAACTGAGGTGCAGGTTATTGAGCAAATTAAATTAAAATATCACTCAAATTCAAAAGTGAATAACTCCCCTTGCTGAAAACAGAGCAAGATGAATGTAGAGAAAAGGAAGAAATTGGTGGTATGTTGAGATCAGTGTATGTACCTAAATTTAAAATTCAAAGCCTTCTATTTTTAAATTAGAATACATAATTTGATATTAAGAGAGATAGCATGGGGGTTAAGGCAATTACCTTGCATCTGGGTCAGGCCTGCTGCAGTACTCAAACCAATATATGCCCCTGCAAAAACTGCTAGGAAGTGTCCACTGAGCACAGAGATGGGGGCAAGCCTTTAGCACAGCTAGGTGTGCCCTTTAAAAAATTAATAGGTATAGAAAAAACTTATGGAGATATCTCAGAGAAGCAAAAGTAGATATGCACTATGACCCAGCTGTTTCACTTCTTGCTACCACCCTCAAGACACAAAAGTATTCATTCGAAGGGACATATGTGCACATCATTATTCATTGAAGCACTAGCACAATAGCTAGGATATGGAATCAGCCTAGGTGTCCAATGAAAGGTGCAAGGGTAATGAAGGTGCAGCATAGATACGCAATGGAATGCTATGCAGCTTCAAGGAATCATGAAATCATGAGATTCATTGCAACTTGGGGGATGAAGCTTGAAGATAACATGGTAAGCAAAGCCAGAAAAAGAAGGAAAGATATAGGATCTCACTTCCCTGTGCATATAGAATAACAGGAAAGGGAATCAAAGGATGGGGTGGAGGGAATGCCTAGATTAACCTTGACCCTATATTATAGAAATTATAAGGACATGAAAGGAAAGAGACTACTGGAGGAGGAAAAGGGAGATGGATGGGAGGTAACAGGGGCAGGGCCTCAGGCACATCAGTGGTGTAGAGGCGTGGTATATGTATATATCTAATCAACAGAGCCAACAACACAGTAGGCTTGAGAACAAAATTACAATAATGAAACAACAATATGCCCACTGAGAAAGACTGGAGAGTGGGAGGGATTATGGGAACATTAGTGGAGGGAAGTTGACACTGGTGTTTGGATTGGTGTTGGAAAACTGTATGCCCAAAGGTCTCCTATGAATAACTTTGTAAACCAAGGTGCACTCATGAAAATAATAACAATGGAAGAAAAAATCCTGGTAACTTAGAACACAGATGCTCTGAGTTTTCTCAAATATAATACTCTGGTTTTCCCATGTATTTTCCCATCACATGGACATATGTGTTTAAAATGTATAGATTAATCTACTTAAGATAAGATCCTAAACATTTAGTAATTTTTAATCACGGATCACGGTCCTCCTGTTGTTCATCAATTTGCTCGAGCGGGCCCAGTAATGTCTCTATCATGAGACTTTGTTGTTACTGTGTTTGGCATACCGAATACATCACGGGTAGCTTGCCAGGCTTTGTGTGACGGCGAGATACTCTCGGTAGCTTGCCAGGCTCTCCAAGAGTAAATTAGTATTAGTAATTTTTAATACGAAAATTTAATCTAAGATACAAAGTTACTTTTCTTTCACTACTCCCTTCTTTATTATTTTCCTTTTCCCCTGAGATATGATTTGAACCCAAGCAGAAAATAAAGACTGAAGGCAAGATTACAGTGTATTTACACCTATGACCCACTCGGGCTAGTCAAACCTGATGGTCCATTCAGGTCAAAAGAGATCACAGAGACTGATAGGTGTTACCAAGTAAGCAACTTCCTCATCCATCACATTAGATACAACTGCTCCAGCTTTTGATTATCCACATCAACCATTTCCCTCAATAACAAGAGTAGCTAAGAGCTAGCTGTATAGTTTGTATGTGTTTAATAAATGTCAGTTACAAAGAATTACTTACAAATATATCAGAGAATTCTTGAGTTACTTGATCATGATGCCAAGGCATGCTGATCTTTGAAAAATAAGCTAGGCATTGATCAGGATACAATTATCAGATAGGCACTGAAAACTATAGGTAAATTTTCTCCTTTTCAATGTTTAACAAATCCTAGAAAATGTAAAATACTTCATAAGGTTTTTTATTGTTTATTCATGGTCTTTTATCATATGATACAATATGACCTTTCAACAAAGTTTCTATTCATGTTTTCAGTATACTCTAGTGAAATTAAACCCCTAAAAAGAAGATGTTGTATTTACATAAATATGTTTAATAATAAGATGTTTCTAAAATAAAGTTGAGAATCCCTCTAGTGACAGTTTCTTATCTTAAGAGCAAAGAATTCTGGGAAAATTTCTTTGTAGACTATTACAGAGTAAAACAGTCAGCTAATACAAGACATGAGTGATACCTAGAAGATTTGATCCACTGATTAAATATCAATTGAGTGAGCACACCACTAGTATGGTGCTGAGCATGCAATAAAGATACAATCTCTGCATTAATTAGGACCCTGCCTATGAAAAATAGAGACAGACAGGCATCTACAATGTAGGGCAAAATATTTTTAAGTATTTTATAAATTATTTTTTAAATTTTTGTTTTTACATTTTTCTTTTACTGAATTACCATAAGATCCACAGTTACATAGCTGTTCATGATTGGGTTTCAGTCATACAATGTTCCAACACACAGCTCTTCATCAATGTACATTTCCTGCCACCAATGTCCCCAGTTTCCCTCCTGCCTCTACCATCCCCCCATCCTGCCTCTCTGGAAGACAACTTTTTCTTCTTTCTCTCTCTCTCATTCTTTCTTTCTGGACATTATGGTTTGCTTTACAGATCCTAAGAGGTCATCATGTATATTCCTTTACCTACTTTCAGCACTCAGTTCTTGTCCAGAGTGATCATTTCCAACTATCATTGGCATAGCGGTCCCTTCTCTATCCTAAAAGGGCAAACTATTTTAAGATTGAGGAAAATGAGGTACCATGAAAACACACAAATGGAACCTCTGATTTACAGTGTGGAACGTGGAGCAACCACGATAGTAGGATGGGCATGATTGGGTTAAATAAAAGTTTAGGGAACAGAAGAGAAAAATCTCCAGGCAGAGGAAAATGAAATGCCTTAGCCCAGAGTTAATAGAATGTTGCCTTTGGGAAACTTTAGCTTCATTCTAATTCAGAAGAAAATACTAATGTGAAAGAAAAATATCAATGAAAGTACAGTTGTAGCAGAAATTTTACTGATTCCTAAAGAGAAGGGAAGCAATGTTTTTTGTTATGTAAGTCCATTAACATCCCTATTTTTTCAAAATTTTATTTTATCATAGCATCATGAATTACAAAGTTATTCATAGTTGGGTTATTGACTACAATGTTCCATCACCAGTTCCACCACTGTCACTGTCCTCCCATTGTTCATCGATTTGCTCAAGCGGGCCCAGTAATATCTCCATCATGAGACTTGTTGTTACTGTGTTTGGCATATCAAATACGTCACAGGTAGCTTGCTGTGAGGGTGAGATACTCTTGGTAGCTTGCCGAGCTCTCCGAGAGGGGCGGAGGAATCAAATCAGGCTCGGCCAGGCTTGCTGTATGCAAGGCAAACACCCTACCACTGTGCTATCTATCCACCACAAATGCCAATATTTTAAAGAGTTTTATTTATAGAACACATCCTGCACATAGAGAAATATATCTCTATACTTGAGTATAACATACACGGAAAAGAGTAGGAGGGAAAAAAACATCAACATGTTAGCCATTTTGCCTAGTGAAATTATAGATTATGCTTTCTAAATGTTCATTTTTACACTTATTTTCTATTTTAAACTATCATATTTTGAAAGAAAAAAATGACTGTTTAAATATGCCTTGTTTTCGAGGTCAGGCATACCTGCTGATCTTAGAACTTAGAACATACTCCTGGCTCTATACCATGAATCACTCCTGGCAGTACCAGAGACCATATGAGATGCCAGGGATCAAACCCAGGTCAGCTACATGCAAGATAAGCACCCTAACAGAACTATCACTTTGGCCCCTGTTTAAATAACTACAATTTGCAATGTAGAAATTGCTACATTGCAAATTCTAACTATGTATGCAAACATTATTTCTAAACATTTTTGTTAGAGACACATTGCATATAAGTCCTATTTTTAGTAATAAATGTATATGTAGATTATAACTCAGCAGAATTAATTCATTAACTCAAAAATATATCATTAATTAAAATAAAAGCAATATTAAGAAACATTAAATTTCTTATAAATAAATACATTTTAGCCATGTTTTCTACTTACAGAGAATACTAGTTTCAGTAAATATGACCTTCTTACTGTTCAGTTTGGTTTTAATTAGTTTAGGGTTCATATCCAGCAGTGCTCATGGAAACCATATACTGGGGACTCAACAAAGTCAACCACATGCAAGACAGGTATCTTAACTCCCTTACTATATCTCCAGCCTTAGTATATATGATTTTGTAAATAGTTCATATGGATATATGGTTTGACTCTAACAGCATATTTGTTTTAAGCAGACTGCAAATATCTTAAGTTGGATTAAAGCTCATTTATTAAATAAAGCTCTTATAAACTCCAATAAGCATAAGTTAAAATTTCAGCTTATTTTAACAGGCTTTCCCAAGTTTTCTGTTCATTAGTCACCCCAAACAATGTTTTTCCAATTTGTGTGAGTGTAAATTCTTCTCAAAAACTAAAATCCACAAGACCATCACATGGTTCAGAATTTAAACTCACTACACAGGAAGATAAATGTGTATTTAACCTTGTGTGCATCAGTGACACCAAAGAGGACGCACTGAGAATAAATGCATCTAGTGACAACTACAATATAGGAAGTAAGAATGATGCCCATCTCTGGAAAGCAATAAAAATAAAAAGTGCTTTTCCTCCTAGTTCCATTTCTCAGAGCAGAGTTTATGCCTTTCTCCATAATTCGAGGCATGATTGTCAACAAAGAAAGTGAATAATCTAGTCTTAGCTCATGCACAGACCTTTAGAAGCCCCTGGCATATTCAGAAAATCAAAATTCATAATGTAATTTGTTTGCTCTCTGGAAACTCTCACTTGGTTATCAAATATGAAGTGTCTTAGACTACAATTTTTTAAAAAATAAAAGTAAACCTAACATCATATCTGAATTATTAATTATCAGTGTGCAGTTTAAGTTTTTACTTGGCAAAACAATTTACATTGCAAAGATTGTTGTAACATATCTTAGGCAAAGAGAGCAAACATTTGTGTTTGTATTACATCTGGCTATTTCCACATATGCTCACAGTGATACTCAGGACAGAGCCATTGGGGAAAAGAGAGGCCAGCAGTCATTCACATTGTGCTGATAACAGCAATTTAGGCTGGTAGGCTAGATGTGTCCAACAAAATACTAATATTAATATTTATAACTTGTCCTTATCTTGTCCTAATTCTACTAAAGATATTTCCGTATTTATCATTAGGCACTATGAAGCATACAGGTACAGTTTTTTTTAAAAAATTATAAAAAATTTTTGTTATCCTATTCATGAAGTCTGCTTCCCAGTGAGTCAAAAATACCACAGATTTAGAAGTTTTCCCAGATTGATATTCCCTGACTAGAGAAGGGAAAAAATAACACATTCTGGTTACATATTTTCTGTGTGTCTCCCCACCAAGTCAAACGTGTGACTTGAATAGATTGAAGACAAGAAGGAGAAGGACTAAATCTAAAGGAGATTGATGGGACCTGCAACACTGCATCTCTGACATTTTCGCCAACAATAGAATACCTGGCTCTAGTCCTTTAAAGCTTGAGGAGGAAAATAGGGCCATAGCTCAAGGACTACATAGCAACAGGAGAAGCTAAAGAGATCTAAGAGTCATCTGCACTATTACTTGCCTTGAAGCAAAGTATCACACAAACTATGAGCAACAGGACAAGCCAAAATTATGAAACCACTGATTTTTGGTGATGAATTCTAATAAACCAAATCCTGTGTTCAACAAATGATGAATGTTCCATTTTTGAACATGTTTTACTACCAGAAATTGAATAAAAAGGAAATCCTCTAAGATTCACTTTCTTTCTACTTCCCTATTCCTCTCTCTGAGTGATTTTCTGAATCAAATAAATTCTTCCATTGTAAGATCTTTGGGAAAATTTTGAATTCATATTTTATCTTCATCAGTGAGGTTTGTTCAATTAAAGCTTCAAGGAAAACAAAAGGTCTAAGTCCATGGAAGCAAATTCAGATACTTTTAGATTAAGTATAGCATGTGCTAGTGGTGACAGAGAAATGAGAGTAATATTTCTTTTTGACTGTTTTTGAAACTCTAAAGCTAGGTGCTTAGATGTATTGATCTCCTTGGAAGTTTCCTTTAAACTTAATTTCTTAATCAGTATAAAATAAGGTGTTACCTATGCTGTTACACTCTACTTTACATCCTGATGGCCAGACTGATGCTACATTCTGCTATTAGACTCTAATATCTATTTTGTATTGGAACAGTCATAATTTATTAATTTCTGCTTGCTTTTTAAAAATTTTTCTTCAGTTTTAAATTAAGCATTGTAATATACAGTGATACTGATGGCAGTGTTTCAGGCAGGCAATGGTCCAATGCCATGTTTGTCATCTGAGTGTCAGCATCCCTCCATCACGCTCTCCAGGCCTCCTCCCAATAGAAAATTCCATTCTAAGCAACTTTACGGCAGAAGAGTGCTGTAAGATGGGAGTAAGGGGGCCATAGCCAGCCCATCAGTGATCAGAGACTTTTCCCAACAGTACAGGGGGAGGGGGGAGGGTCATGTGGTACTCTGGATTCAAACCAGGATCAGCCACATGCTAAACCATTACCTTAATCTCTGAATAATCTCTTTGGCCCTGCCACCTCAATTCCACAGGTCAGCTCTCAGGGTGTATTACCACCAGTCATTTGTTATTTCCCTACTATGTTTCTTTACATCACATAAATAAAAGAGATCACTCTGCATTTGTCTCTATTCCTCAGACCTATTTTGCTCAGCATGGTATGTTCTACTTCCATCCACATATTTTTGTTATTTAAAATATTTCTTATAAGAACTTCACTATTTAGACTTAAAATTTTTCTTCATAAAAACAAGAGCAATGATTCAAATGAGGGCAGTTCTTTTACATACTTTTTCTCAATTCTAGAATTTTTAGATAAAATGACTAAAACCAGTTTTAAAAAAAGAAGCATGTGTTTTTTCTACAGCTCATGTCCACTAAGAGCCACATATAGGAAGTATGATTTTAGAGCACCGTTCTTTTTAATTTTAATGACTATTATCAGGCTGATTTAGTTTTGATTTCATTGACTTATCGATTTTTATGTAATTTCAGAGATTTAGCTTCACATCACTGGAGGATATCCAGTGTCTTTTTTCTCAAAGCAACCCTTTGAATTATAATTCCTATATTTTGTTTATATTTCTAACATCAACTTTGTAATTCCTGTCATGAAAAGCCAATAAGCACATCCAACCATCTCTGACAGAAAAATTAAATAACTATGACATCAGGCATACAAATTCAACTGGGTAATGCTAAGGTAATTGCATTTGAATTTCATGTGTTTTAATAAATAAGGTCCATGTGTTTATATATTCATTGTTTGTTTGTTTTTAGGAATAGAATGGCTCAGGACTCTATACATATCCCTTATTTCTTATAGAAAGGATTCCTGGTAAGAGAGAAGGACCTAATCTCAGCCAGCAAAAGTGTTTATTTGATTGTAAACTATTACCAATGTTTTGGGGTCCTTTAAAACAAATCTCAATACATGTTCCTAAGAGATGAGGTCTAAGGTAAAACAATGGGAAAAATATTAACAACCATACTTAGAAATATCCTAAAAATATCTATGCCTACAAAGGGAATTAAGACACACACTACAAAGTAAAATAACATGAAGCAGATTATGTATAAAAATTAAGTTAAATAAAACATATCAATTTTAACTAAACCAATAAATGAAGCAATTCTCACAATGTAACTTTGGACAGGTGACAAATAATTCGATGTAAACTCATTTTAAGCTATGGAGTAAGTATAATAGTATACTAGTTATGCAATTATTATACTAACTAAATAAGATGAAAATAGGGAAAATCACATAATAGTGCCAAGACTGAAAAAGTAGTTTTATAATGTTTACAGTCATCAATATAAGTGAGGAACTAAATGAGGTACCATCAAATCTCAGGGGAAGGAAACATAATTTTTTAAAAATATATAAAACTTCTAGAAGTAAAGCTATAGAAGTTTTATAAATTTACAGCTCTAGCTCTAGAGGTAACAGCTAGAGGTAAAGGTTGATGAAAGGTAAAGGTAAAGGATGGTAGTGTCATTTAAAAAAAAAATAAAGGTGAGGATGAGTGAGGACAAAAGGAATAACCAATGATTGAAACTGTTCTTTACAGTAAATGACATTCTTCTTTAACCATTCTGCAATTTTCCTGGTGTTTAGAAATAGGGAGAATGTGAAAGCTCTTTTCCCATGGGTCTTCTTTAAGCAATTTAAACTCTTTGTTCAGCAAAAGTGCTTGATAGTACAACATGGCCTTTCATGAAACTTCACCTGCAAAGGCCTCCTTGGACCAGGCAGCTGGTTCAGTTGCCTGATTATGCAAAAAATGTATATGACAGCTATAAAAAAAAGACTTGAATCTACCTTAGCAATAGATGAAATTCAAATCAAAAATGAATTCAAAATTCCACAGCCTTGCTATTGTTTTGGGGCCATTTTCAGCAGTGCTTAGAGTTTACTCCTGGCTCTGCACTCAAGGATCATTCTTAGCCATGTTTGATGTGAGGTGCTGGGGATTGAATTCTACTTGGCCACATGCAAGGCAAGTATGTACCAACTGCACTGTCACTACAGATCCTAGGAGACTTTTTGAATGATGAAATTCCATATCATAGGAAAAAAAACCCTACAGTTAATAGCAACAAAACCCAAAACTCACTTAGAAACTTACAGGAACACTGATAGGAAAATGTGGGGATTTGTCCCCTTTAAAAAAATAAACAAAAACAAAAAGAGAACCCTAAGAATGGGAGAGGCTCCTTGGTAAGATAGGTTAGCTACTGAAATGCAAAGAGTTTGCAAAAAATGTACTCACGAAAGAATAACATAATAGGAAAGAATCTAATAGATAGCAAGTAGCTGCACAAAAGCAAAATAGCTACAAAACTATGCCAGACAAACATAGAGTAAGACTGCTTAGGTTCCTTTATCTGTAGGGACTCCTCCAGCAAAAATGGAATGGAAAACTGTGAGGACTTAGCATTTCAATTGTGATCTTAACATAGTTATTGAATGTTGATGTGCTTACTAACCGTCCTTAATTAATGCCTCTGTCAACAATGACTCTGTTAGGAGCCCTGTGGGGATAGGGGAGTGAGACTGTACTGAATAAATAGCTTGCCTGGGAGACCCCCCAGATAACTGTCTAGAAGACCCTAATACTTTAATAGCCATGTGCATTTGTCTCCTTATGTGTTTGTCTCATTCTCTGTAACCAACCTTTGATGGATGGGTGTTGAAGGGGCCAATTCAGCTGACTTTAGACAGATACATTAGCTGAATAGAAGGATTTTTCTATTCCCTGTGAGTAGGCACTTAGTTTAGATCCAACCATTTTATATGACTTGCACTTTATTCACTAAAGATGATTATCACACTATCTTAAAATTATTCAAAATACAATGCTACTACAAAATTTTCTCCCACTGTGGCAATAAAGAAAACACTCATTGTGTCTCAGCAATAATTAACCTATTTATATATCCAGGAGCTGGAGTGATAGCACAGAGGTAGGGCATTTGCCTTGCATGCAGCCGGCTTGGCTGAGCCAGGTTCAATTCCTCCACCCCTCTCAGAGAGCCCAGCAAGCTACTGAGAGTATCTTGCCTGCAGGGCAAAGCCTGGCAAGCTACCCAAGACATATTCGATATGCTAAACACAGTAACAACAAGTCTCACAATGAAGACATTACTGGGCCCGCTGGAGCAAATCCATGAAAAATGGGAGGACAGTGCTACTCAGTGACAGTATAGGAAAAAACAACCCAGGAAAAAACACAACTGACTATAATTGTATGAGTAGTTTTCCCCACAGAAAGTTGGTTCACTAGATTGTCTGGTCATAGCAAGTACAGGAGATCTTATGGAAGATATTTAGCTCCCAGAAAAAAAGAAAGCATCTTTCATAAAATCTTCTGTTTGTTTAGTCTTTAGATTTTCCTCTAAAATAAATGCAAACATTATCTTGTTTTCTAGCTTCATAAAATACAGTTTTTTCCAGTTAGCATTCTAAAGCTAAGGACAAGTTCTACTCATAGCTTGTTGCATAGCTAGAAATCAATATCATAGCCATGAGCATACACTCATAATGATGGAAGAGCATTCTCCAGCAAATGTTAAACTTTCTCAGAAATACATCCTATAGAAATATTCTGTCCAATAACAACAAAAACTCTTATCTAAAGAACATTGTGAGGAGAATTTGTTTACATCCTTAATTTTCATTAATTTTTTAAATGTAGACAATACAAAAGCATAACCCCATATCATACATAAATACTAATGACAAAACCAAGGAAAAAAATTAAGTGAGATATAAATAAGGTAAAGGTAAAGGTAAAGGCCCTCCCGTTGATCGTCGATTTGCTCGAGCGGGCCCAGTAACGTCTCCATTGGAGACTTTGTTGTTACTGTGTCTGGCATATCGAATACTCTCGGTAGCTTGCCGGGCTCTCCGAGAGGGGCGGAGGAATCGAACTCGGGTCGGCCATGTTGGCCGCGTGTAAGGCGAATGCCCTACCCGCTGTGCTATCGCTCCAGCGGAGATATAAATACTAAGGTCAAAATACGAAATTTAAGGTACAATGGCATAAAGTTAAAAGTCTCCTTCATCTTCAGTTACAAGGTGTTTTCACAAGGTTAAAAATGTTAAGATTTTCTTTTGTATTCTTTAGGAAAACAATTACCTCAAAAAATATATACAATATATGTATTTTTTTTAATTTTTATTAGTGAGACACTATGAAATACAGCTGTGGACTTACAAATTTTTGTGCTTGGGTTTCAATTATACAATGATCAAATACCCATCCCTCTACTATTTTTTAATTTTTACAATTCTTGTAATAGAAAATAGTTATTCCATGCTTTTTAATTGAATGCATGTTTCATATATTTCCTGATGAGTATATCTATCTCATTTCCTACAAAGGACCAGGGAGTACTTTTTTAGTCACATTTAATTAATGTAGTATTCTAGCACTGTCCTCCCATTGTTCATCAATTTGCTCGATCGGGCTCAGTAATGTCTCCATTGTGAGACTTGTTGTTAATGTTTTTGGCATATCAAATATGTCATGGGTAGCTTGCCAGGTTTTGTCCTGTGGGCAAGATACTCTCAGTAGCTTGCTGGACTCTCTGAGACGGGCAGAGGAACTGAAATTGGGCCGACCACATTGGCAGCGTGCAAGCAAAAGTCCTACCCGCTTTGCACCAGCTATAATTAATGCTGTCTTCAACTGATGTACAAAGAATGTATTGTTTGGACAAATATTATATTTATTTGAGGTTTACATAATTATTAGTGTCTTCCAAAAGATAAGATGAATATCTACATGAGAATTCCACCCAGCTCACCACATTCCATTCAAGTCATCAAGACAAAACTCCCACTTCTTGTGAATGTGCCTTATTGGGAAATAGGTTCTTTACAGAGAGATAGCATAGTGGTAGGGCATTTGCCTTGTGCGCTGCTGGCCCGGCCAAGCCGGGTTTGTTTTCCTCCACCCCTCTCGGAGAGCCCAGCAAGCTACCCAGAGTATCTTGCCCGCAGGACAAAGCCTGGCAAACTATCCGTGACATATTCTATATACCAGACACAATAACAATAAGTCTCACGATGGAGACGTTACTGGGCCTGCTCGAGCAAATCGATGAACAACGGGAGGACAAACAGACTGACAGAAGTTAAAGTTCAGACTCCAAAGGATGAGTCATAGGGGCTGGAATGATGGTACAGTATGTAGGGCATTTGCCTTGTATGCAGCCAACCCAAGTTCAATCCCTGGCATCCTATATGGTCCTCCAAGTACTGCCATGAGTAATTCCTGAGTGCAGAGCCAGGAGTAACCCCTGAGCATCGCCAGGTGTGACCCAAAAAGAAAAAAAAAGGAGTCCTAATCCATTACAACTGTGTGTTTGGAAATAGGAGTAATCTTGATACAAGAACAGAGTGGCATACAGAAAGATGCCATGTGAAGACTCAGTGATTGGGGTGCAACATCTATGAGCCAAAAATTACCAACAAACCACCAGAAGCCAGGGAGGAACATGGATGAAACAACCTCGGAGCCTTCAGAATTGGCTCATCCTGGGATAACCTGACCTTGATTTCTAACCTCCATAATTATAATAAAACATTTGTTTTATGTTAAGCTTCCAAGCTTGGGGTAGGTAAGAATAATGCCTCACTGCTTTTATTTTCTTCTTGTATTTTTGTTTTGGGCCACACTCAGTGGTGCTTAGGGATTACCCCTGGCTCTGCACTCAGTGATCACTCTTGGTGGGCTCTGGATACTATCTGGGATGCTGAGGATTGAACCTAGACCAGCTGTGTACAAAGCAAGCAACTTACCCACTGTACCTTGTTTGATTTTTTTCTCACTTCCATCCTTTCTTTTTCCTTCACTTACATACTTTCATTTTCATGTTTTAGCAACAGAGTACAATGGATGGTACATCCAACAGAATTTGATAAACATGTCCTAAGTAAATACATACTATTAACAGGTGTTCTAGTAATAACCAAAAAAATGTATAAATGAAAATAGTACATTGATTGCCACTTATATATGAAGTTGAGGCTTTGGTAATATTATTGTCTGTGCGTGTACATGTGACTGTGTGTGTGGAAACAATTTCTTTTTTAAAAAATACTTAATTTAAACACCATGGTTTATAAAAATGTTCATAATACAGTTGTTCTGGGCATTCAGTGTATCAACACCAATCCTACCACCAGTCTAACCTTTCCACCATCATTGTCCAGTTTCCCATCCACTCCCCAAGCCTGCCCCATTAGTAGACACAAAACAGTTTATTTTGTACTATTGTTACAACTAAATAACTAATGGAATTATTGAAATTACTTCACTAGAAGAAAAGTTGTGAAAATTATTCTATCTCGTTGTCTGAGTTTACTTGGCTGTTGCTAGTTGAGCCATCTGTGTTATTGCTTTTGTTTATTGAGCTTAGTTGACTTCTATGCAACTTTCCTATCAAATTTGCTGTGATCCTACTGAGCTGTCTGTATTGTGGAATTTGGAGGTTTTCAGCAACTCCAGGATCTGTAGAACTGGGCCAACGAGTTTTCATGACAGTGACTATGGGATATGGGTGTGGCTGCTGGGGCTTCTGGAGTCACCCCACCACCACCACCTCTGGGAAAGAGGCTGCCTACCCCCACTTTCATAAGGATGCAGAGATAAAACAACTTATTAGGGCTAAAGAGACAGTTCACAGGCCTGAACGCATGAGTGTAAAATATCTTCCCATTTTTATTTGCTTTTCAATTTGATGAAAAACTTTGTACTGTTTTTTATATGATTCTAATGCTGTTATATCATTAAAATAGTAAAAATTTTCCTAACATACTTTAATAGTTTCTTATTTGGAAATAAATTTATATTTTAAAATGAAGTAAAAACATAAAAAGTCTTTGCTTAAAATGAAATAAACTTACTTTATGGTTCTAATTTACTTATGAATAATATATTAGAACAACACATTGATCAAAATGTGAAAGATCAGCAATTTCATAAAGTTCAACCTAATGATTTATTTCTCAATGCAAGAGAGATGGTTGCTTTAGTTTAATTTTTCTTGATATCTAGCCAAGTGTCAGTACATTATGACATGTGAGCTATTTTTTTCTCTAATGACATTTTTAAAGAGCTCCCCAGTGGGGATTAGGAGGACCTAGGATGCTCCAGCACTACTGGTGGTTCAGACCTGGTTTTAACCTTGAGGCAGCAATGCCAACTGTCTTGCACAATGATGTTGGGGGTCTGCCAGGGTGACACCTGGTAGTTCTGCGACAGGGATTGGGAGGTCATGTAATGCCAAGGACAGGGATCAACTTTGAACCTCAAGCAGGTATGACATGTATTTCATCCCTTTAAGCTATATCTTTCCGGTCGCTCACTGAACTTTTAACAAAACCAAATACGATACTTGGGCTGACTTTTTTTCTTATATGATTATTCTAATATCTTTCTCCTCTTTTCGGTGGGGGAAAGCATTCATAGGAGGTTTTATTCCTGGCTCTGTACTCAGGAATCACTCCCTGCAAGGCTCGGGAGACTACATGTGTTGGGAATTAAGCCCATATCCACCGTATTGTAGAATTTGGAGATGTCCAGCATCCTACCTACTGTACTATCTCTCTTGTTCATGCCTACCTTTATTTCTAATCTAATTTAATATTATGGTTATAAAACTCATTAGCCATCATTATAATCATGAGAAAAATATTCCTATATATTTTTATTAAAAATTAGTATGAGAATCAGTGGTCAATTTCCCCCACCTTTTTGTCCATTAACAGAATCATTTGGATTGTGACTGAGTTAGAATTAAAATATATTGTTGTGGAGCTAAAGCAATAGTTCAGCAGGTAGGGTGTTTGCCTTGTATGAAGCCAATTTCTAGCAACCCATATGGTTTTCTGAGCACCACCAGGAGTAATTACTAAATGAAGATTCAGGAATTACCCAAGAGCATTGTCAGGTATGACCCAAAGGCAAAAAGAAGAATTAAAATATACAGTTTATGGGGCTGGAGAGAGCACAGCAGGGAGTGCGTTTGCCTTGCATGCGGCCAACCCGGGTTCAGTTCCCAGCATCCCATATGGTCCCCTGAGCATCGCCAGGAGTAACTCCTAAGTAAAGAAGAGCCAGGAGTAACCCCTGTGCATCACTGGGTATGACCCAAAAAGCAAATATATATATATATACACATGTATATATATATATATATATATATATATATATATACAGGTGAATATTGAGTACCTGATATCCTCATAACACTGAATCTTCTTTTTTTTTTTTTTTTTTTTTTTTTTTTTTTTTTTATTTTTTTTTTCTTTTTTATTGGTGAAACGACATGAGGTACAGTTGTAGATTTACAAATTTTTGTGCTTGGATCTCGGTCATACCCCGATCAAATACCCATCCCTCCACCAGTGCCCATTTTCCACCACCAGGATAATATCCCTCCCCCCCCATCCTCCCATCCCCCCATCCCCCCCCTGCCACTGTGGCAGGGCATTCCCCCCTGTTCTCTCTCTCCTCCTGGGCGCTGTGATCAGCCAAAGAGGCATTGAGTGGCGAACATGTTCAGCCCAGTCTACTTTCAACCTGCATCTCCCCTCCTGGGAGGATCCTCCAAACACCCTCCACTTGGTGTTCCCCTTTCTATCTGAATTGTCCTTTCCCCTAGAATACCCAGCTGGCCTCTAAGTTATGGAGTAATTCTCCTGGTGTTGCTCTCAGCTATTCTTGGGTATTAATCTCATATTTTATTATTTTATATCCCCCAGATGAATGCTATCTTTCTATGTCTATCCCTCTCTTTCTGACTCATTTCGCTTAGCATGATACTTTCCATATTGTACCACTTGTATGTAAAGTTCATGACTTCATTTTTTCTAAGAGCCACATAGTACTCCATTGTGTAGATGTACCAAAGTTTCTTTAACCAGTCATCTGTTCTTGGGCACTCCCAAACCCCCAAATTTCAAAACTCACAAACAGATCTCCAAAATGTAGGTCTTCCCCACAAGGTTAAGAAGATTCAGTGTGTTCATTGCAACACTGAATCTTCTTAACCTTGTGGGGAAGACCTACATTTTGGAGATCTGTTTGTGAGTTTTGAAATTTGGGGGTTTGGGATTTGGGTTCTGGTTTTGTATTTGTGTTTATTTCTTTGTTTTTAAACCACGTGGAAAGGTGTCCAGGGCTTACTCCTGGCTCTGCACTCAGGAATCATTCCAGGAAGTGCTTTAGGGAATCATATGGTATGCCAGACATTGAACCTGCTGCATGCAAGACAGCTGTACTGTACCATCTCTCTGGCCCCATGTTTGGATTTGATTTATTATGTTGGCATTTGGATTCAGTTTTCCATTTGTATTGTACTTTTTTTTTATTAGTGAAGCACCATGAGGTACAGTTGTACATTTACAAATTTTGTGCTTGAGTTTCGGTCATACAATGATCAAATACCCATCCCTCCACCAGTGCCCATTTCCCCCAACCCCTCCTCCCACCCTGCCTCTGTGGCAGGGCATTCCCCTTTATTCTCTCTCTCCTTTTGGGTGTTGTGGTCTGCAAAAGAGGCATTGAGTGGCAATCATGTTCGCCCATAGTCTACTTTCAACATGCATTTTTCCTCCTGGGAGGATCATCCAAACACCTTTCATTTGGTGTTCCCTTCTCTATCTGAACTGCCCTTTCCCCTAGAATATCCGGCTGGCCTCTAAGTTATGGAGAAATCCTCCTGGTGTTGATCTCAGCTATTCTTAGGTATTGATCTCATATTCTGTTGCTTTATATCCCCCAGATGAATGCAATTTTTCTATGTGTATCCCTCTCTTTCTGACTCATTTCGCTTAGCATGATACTTTCCATATTGTACCACTTGTATGTAAATTTCATGACTTCATCTTTTCTAAGAGCTACATAGTACTCCATTGTGTAGATGTACCAGAGTTTTTTTAACCAGTCATCTGTTCTTGGGCACTCAGGTCTCTTCCAGTTTCTGGCTATTGTAAAGAGTGCTGCAATGAACAAACAAGTGCAGATGTCACTTCGACTACACATTTTTGCCTCTCTGGGGTATATTCCCAGGAGTGGTATCACTGGGTCAAATGGGAGCTCAATTTCTAATTTTTTGAGAAACGTCCATACTGTTCTCCAAAAGGGCTGAACTAGTCGGCATTCCCACCAACAGTGTAGGAGTGTCCCTTTCTCGCCACATCCGCACCAGCATCTGTTGCTTTTGTTCTTTTGAATGAGGGCCAGTCTCTGAGGTGTGAGATGGTATCTCACTGTGGTTTTGATCTGCATCTCCCTGATGATTAATGATGTAGAGCATTTTCTCATGTGCTTTTTTGCCATTCGGATTTCTTCTTTGAGAAAGTTTCAGTTCATTTCATTGCCCCATTTTTTGATGGGGTTGGAGGTTTTCTTCCTGTGGAGTTCCACCAGTATTTTGTATATCCTTGTTATCAACCCCTTGTCAGATGTGTATTCGGTGAATATCCTTTCCCATTCTGTAGACTGTCTTTGTATTTTGGTCACTGTTTCTTTGGAGGTACAGAAGCTTCTTAGTTTAAGACAGTCCCATTTATCTATCTCTGTTTTCACTTGCTCGGCCAGTGGTGTGGCATCTTTTAAAGTACCATTAGCCTCAATGTCATGGAGCGTTTTGCCAACTTTGTCTTCAATGTACCTTATGGTGTCTGGTCTGATGTTGAGGTCTTTAATCCATTTGGATCTTATTTTTGTACATGGTGTTAGGCAGAGTTCTGAGCCCATTTTTTTGCATGTAGCTGTCCAGTGATGCCAGCACAATTTGTTCAAGAGGCTTTCCTTACTCCACTTCACATTTCTGGCAACTTTATCAAAGATTAAATGATCATATGATTGAGGGGAGATGTCAGTGTATTCAACCCTGTTCCATTGGTTTGCAGTTCTGCCTTTGTTCCAGTACCACGCTGTTTTAATTATTACTGCTTTGTAGTACAGTTTGAAGTTCGGGAGGTTGATTCCTCCCATTTTCTTTTTCCCAAGAATTACTTTAGCTATTCGTAGGGGCTTATTGTTCCATATAAATTCCAGGAGTGTTTGCTCCATTTCTTTGAAGAATGTCATGGGTATCCTTGTAGGGATTGCATTGAATTTATACAATGCTTTTGGTAGTATTGCCATTTTGACAATGTTAAGTCTCCTGACCCATGAGCAGGGGATATCTTTCCATTTCCTCATGTCCTCTTTTATTTCCTGAAGTAGCGTTTTGTAGTTTTCTTTGTACAGGTCCTTTACTTCCTTAGTTAAGCTGGTTCCTAGGTACTTGATTTTCAGGGAACAATTGTGAACGGGATTGATTTTTCATGTTGCTTTCTTCTCTCTCACTGTTTGCATATAGGAAAGCCATGGACTTTTGGGTATTGATTTTATAGTCTGCAACTTTACTATACGAGTCTATTGTTTCTAGGAGTTTTTTGGTGGAGTTTATTGGGTTCTCTAAGTATAGTATCATATCATCTGCGAATAGTGAGAGCTTGATTTCTTCCTTTCCTACCTGAATGCCCTTAATATCTTTTTCTTGCCTAATCGCTATTGCAAGTACTTCCAGTACTATGTTGAACAGCAGTGGAGACAGTGGGCATCCTTGTCTCGTCCCTGATCTTAGAGGGAAGGCTCTCAGTTTTTCCCCATTGAGGATGATGCTTGCTGTAGGCTTGTGGTAGATGGCTTTAACTATGTTGAGGAAAGTCCCCTCTATACCCATTTTGGCTAGGGTTTTCATCATAAAGGGGTGCTGGACCTTGTCAAATGCTTTCTCTGCATCTATTGATATGATCATATGCTTTTTATATTTTCTTTTGTTGATATGGTAGATTATGTTGATTGATTTCCGAATGTTGAACCATCCTTGCATCCCTGGATGAATCCTACTTGGTCCTGGTGTATGATCTTTTTGACGAGTTGTTGGATTCTATTTGCAAGTAGTTTGTTGAGGATCTTTGCATCTGTGTTCATCAGGGATATCGGCCTGTAATTCTCTTTCTTTGTGGTATCTCTGTCTGCTTTTGGTATCAGTGTGATATTCGCTTCGTAGAAACTATTCGGAAGTGTTTTTGATATTTCAATTTCGTGGAAAAGCTTAAAGAGGATTGGGAGTAAGTCTTCCTTAAAGATTTGGAAGAATTCACTAGTGAATCCATCCGGGCCAGGGCTTTTGTGCTTGGGGAGACTTTTTATTACCATTTCAATTTCCTTGATGGTGATAGGTCTGTTCAGGTATTCCAGGTCTTCTTGGTTCAGCCTTGGGAGTCTGTAGGAGTCTAGGAATTTATCCATTTCCTCGAGGTTTTGATGTTCCGTGGCATAAAGCTTCTCAAAGTACTCCCTGAGGATCCTTTGAATTTCTGTAGTTTCTGTTGTGATGACCCCCTTTTCATTTCTGATTCGGTTTATTAGGGTTTTCTCTCTCCCCTTCTTTTTGAGTTTTGCTAGAGGCTTATCGATCTTGTTAATTTTCTCAAAGAACCAGCTCTTGGTTTCATTAATCTTTCGGATTGTTTTTTGGGTTTCCATCTATTTAATCTCTGCTCTGAGTTTTATTATTTCCTTCCTCCTGTTAGGGTTGTGCTCCTTTTGTTGGTCCTTCTCCAAGCTCTTAAGCTGTGAGGTTAGTTTATTTATGTGGGCTCGCTCCTCCTTTCTGAAGAATGCATGTAGAGCTATGAACTTTCCTCTTAAGACAGCTTTTGCTGTGTCCCATTAGTTTTGGTAACTCGTGTCCTCATTTTCATTCGTTTCAAGGAATCTTTTGATTTCCTCTTTGATTTCCATTCTAAGCCACTCGTTGTTCAATAGCACACTGTTTAATTTCCAGGTGTTTGATTTAGTTTTCTGTTTTTGTGTGTGATTTACTTCTAATTTCAGTGCATTGTGGTCTGAGAAGATTGTTGATACAATCTCTATCTTCTTAATTTTATGGAGATATGTTTTGTTGCTCAGCATGTGGTCTATCTTGGAGAATGTTCCATGTATGCTTGAGAAGAATGTGTATTCAGCCTTTTGAGGATGAAGTGTCCTGTATATATCTACTAAGTCCCTTTCTTCCATTGTTTCCCTCAGATGAAGTGTGTCCTTGCTAAGTTTGAGTCTGGTTGATCTATCCAGAGGTGACAAAGCGGTATTGAAGTCTCCCACTAGTATTGTGTTGCTATTGATGTCTTTTTCCAAATCTATGAGTAGTTGTTTTAAGTACTTTGCTGGTCTCTCATTAGGTGCATATACATTTATTATTGTAAGTTCTTCCTGTTGTACAGATCCTTCGATCAATAAGAAATGGCCTTCACTGTCTCTTATGACCTTCTTCACTCTGAAATCGATGTGGTCTGATATTAAGGTGACTACCCCAGGTTTTTTTTGGGAGCTGTTTGCCTGTAGGATTGTTTTCCAGCCTTTGACTCTGAGTCTGTGTTTGCTTTGACTATTAAGGTGTGTTTCTTGCAGGCAGCAGAATGTTGGGTTCAATTTTCTAATCCATCCAGCCACTCTGTGTCTTTTAATTGGTGCGTTTAGCCCATTGACATTGAGAGAGATTATTGTTATGGGATTTTGTCCCATTGTTCTGTTGAAATTAGGTGTATTTGAGGGGCCTGTCCTGTCTTAAAGTAGCCCATTTAGTTGTACTTGTAACCATGGTCTTGAGTCTATGAAGTTCCTGAGCTGTTGTTTGTCTGTGAAACGGTGTGTTGTTCCTTCTATTATGAATGAGAGTCTCGCTGGGTAAAGTATTTTTGGAGAGGCATTTATTTCATTGAGTTTTCTCACTATGTCCCACCACTGTTTTCGGGCCCTGAGGGTTTCATCCGAAAAATCAGCTGTGAATTTTAAGGATGCTCCTTTGTAAGAGATTTCTTTCTTCGATCTTGCTGCTTTCAGAATTTTGTCTCTGTCTAAAGTTTTGGTCATTTTGATCAGGATGTGTCTTGGGGTATTTTTGTTCGGACTTCTTCTAGCTGGTACCCTTCGGGCCTCCTGAATGTGGTCACAAGTTTTCAACTCTGGAAATGTTGTAGCAATGATGTCTTTGACAGTTTCTCCTTCATCAGGGTTTTCTTCCTGTCCCTCTGGGACTCCAATAATTCTTATGTTACCCCTCTTGGCTTCATCACGATCTTCTCTTGCCATCTGTTCCCGAATTGTGAGTCTCTTTTCCATTTTCTGCTCTTTTCTGGTGAGTCTCTGAACTTCATCTTCAAGCTCACTGATTCTGTTCTCAGCAGCTGTTACTCTGCTTCTGAGGCCTTCCACTGAGGTTTTCAATTCGCCTACCAGTGTTTTCAGGTCCGACATTTCCGATTGCATTTTTCTCATTTCTGCCTTCAAATCCTCTTGTCTTTTATTGGCATTGCTTTCCATTGTTTCTTTTAGTTCCCTAAGCATCCTAAGTAGCTCCCTTCTTAATTCCTTGTCAGAGAGGTTGTCTAATACTACAATAATGTTGGTGTCTTCTGGGCTTGCCTCTTCAATAAGAAAGTTTGGTGGGCTTTTGCGTTGCTTTACCATTGTGACCAGTGTGCTTTAGTCCTTCACCTTCACTGTTACTATTCTGGTTGAGTGAGGAGAGAGTTCCCGGATCCCTTCAGCTTTGTTGCCGCGGGATCTGATGTTGCCTCAGTTCCCGTCCGCAGGTCAAGGGAGAAAACCGGCAATTCTAGGGAATCAAGCTAGCTGTGCATTCCTTGGGGGAGTCTCAAGCCATGGGGCAGGCTGTACCTGGTTGAATGAGGAGAGACTGCCAGGAGCCGTTCAGTTTTGTTGCCAAACAATGGGCCTCGGTTCCGTCCAGCACAGATTATACTATTCCCTCTTATAGTGGGAAGGGATTATGGATAAATTTTTGTCCATGGTAGGCACCCTTCTACGTTTCTGAGTTTGACGTTCTTCTCAGTCAGGCGTTATTCTTTGTTTTATAACAGATATTGAGTGAAACTTTTGGAGGAGGTGCTATTTGGAAATGAACTTATACAGCTGTTTTCAAACAGGTCTTTGTTGGAACTTGAGTAGGCGAGTGGGTTGTTGTTGGATTGCAGTAGAAGAGGTGGGAAATGTTTGGTATTAGGCAGCAAGTTGTGGGATGGGAGTCCTCAGTGCTTGATGTGAGTGATATAACTGCGGCTGTGTAAGTGGCTGCCCACCAAGGAGAAGGCCACGCCCACTTTTAAGAGGCCACGCCCCTTTCCTGGTGGCCACGCCCCGAGGCTGTCCCAGGCGACACCCACCCAGGATCCTGAAATGGAGGAAGGGTGGTCTACAGTCTCCCCACTGGGCTTTAGGAGGGAATCTGAGGCACGGCTGGGGGGGCAGGAGCACTTCCCGGCTGGACGCCCCCGACCCACCTGGAGGGGAGGAACTGGAGGGGAGGAGCCGACGGACTGGTGGTTGGTCCCTCGGAGATGGACTGGCGCTTTCCCCACTGGGCTTCAGGCAGGAATCTGAGGCGCGGCTGGGGGGGCAGGAGCACTTCCCGGCTGGACTTCCCCGACCCACCTGGAGGGAAGGACCCGACGGACTGGTGGTCGGACTGGTGGTCGGTCCCTCGGAGATGGACGGGCGCTTTCCCCACTGGGCTTCAGGTGGGAATCTGAGGCGCGGCTGGGGGGGCAGGAGCACTTCCCGGCTGGACGCCCCCGACCCACCTGGAGGGAAGGACCCGACGGACTGGTGGTCGGACTGGTGGTCGGTCCCTCGGAGATGGACGGGCGCTTTCCCCACTGGGCTTCAGGCAGGAATCTGAGGCGCGGCTGGGGGGGCAGGAGCACTTCCCGGCTGGACTTCCCCGACCCACCTGGAGGGAAGGACCCGACGGACTGGTGGTCGGACTGGTGGTCGGTCCCTCGGAGATGGACGGGCGCTTTCCCCACTGGGCTTCAGGTGGGAATCTGAGGCGCGGCTGGGGGGGCAGGAGCACTTCCCGGCTGGACGCCCCCGACCCACCTGGAGGGGAGGAGCTGGAGGGGAGGAGCCGACAGACTGGTGGTCGGTCCCTCAGAGATGGACGGGCACTTTCTCTATTATACTTTTTAAAATTTGGTTTTATTTGTCTTTTATTTTGTGATAGGAAATTCAATCTTAAAACCTTCTGAAAGCACCTTAGGGTTGGGAGAGGGCTTATTGAGTGTTGTTATAAAAAGAAAATATGGAAAACCAAAACTATTTAGAAAACAAAACTAAGGAGGGATCAGAGACATAGTATAACAGGTAGTATGCTTGCCTTGCATACTGCCAACCCAGGTTGCATCCCCAGAGGTTCCACCACCTAAGACCACCAGAAGTGATCCCTGAGTGCAGAGAAAAGAATAGGTCCTGCATATTGCTATGTGACCCAAAAACCAAGAAGAAATTAAAATAACAACAAAAACAAGCTGAGTATTTAGAAGTCACAAGGGACTCTAGAGTTTCAAACACGTGCTAAATCACTTGATCACTTGATCACTTGACTTCCCGTTAATCGTCAATTGTCTCAAGCGGGCGCCAGTAATGTCTACATTTGTCCCTGTCACTTGCTAGTGTAGCCCAATGGCGTATGTTCGTTCTAGGAACACGAAGAACCTCTAACCGATTGTTCATGATCTTGATGAAGAAGTCTGACCATCTGGTAGGTGGGCGGCCACACGGTCTTTTCATGTCCCGTGAAATCCAGTCGGTAATGGCACTAGTACAGCAGTCATCTCTAAATCTCATTACGTGACCAGCCCATCTGATTTTTGACGCCTTGGCAAACAATACAGTGTCCCTGATTTTTGATCGTTGACAGAGGTCTGAACTCCAGATTCTTTCTCTCATTTGAGTGGAACGTGATATTCCAAGCATAGCTCTTTCAATTCCTCTTTGGGAGACCCAAATAGCGTTCTCATGATGTTTCCATAGGGCCCAGGTCTCTGAGGCGTATGTTAATGCAGGAAGAACAGTGGAATCAAAGAGATGTGCCCAGAGCCGGAGGTTTTTCGTCCTGTTAGCTATTTCTTCGACTCTCTTGAAGGCGTTCCAAGCCGCTCTCTTCCTCCTGCTCAACTTGGGTGCCAGGTCATTTATCATGTTGAATTCTCGACCTAGGTACACATAGCTGTTGCATTCAGAGATGGTCGTTCCATTGCGAGCGAATGGAGTGACAGGAACGAGGCTGTTTCTCATAAACATTGTCTTCATAAGACTCAGCTGTAGTCCTACCTTTCCACACTTACGGTCAAAGTCGGCCAGCATTTGTGCCGCTTGGCTGATGTTTGGTGTTATTAAAACAATGTCATCAGCAAAGCGGAGGTGGTTTAGTTGCCGACCATCTATCTTCACTCCCATTCCTTCCCATTCCAGTCGTCGCATGATGTTCTCGAGGGTGTCACTGAAGAGTTTCGGTGAAATGGTATCACCCTGCCACACCCCTCTCTTGACATCAACGATCACTTCTTTGTAGAATGGTGAGATCCTGGTAGTGAATCCGCAATATAGCTCATGGAGGATCCTGATGTATTGGGCTTGAATGCCCTGATTGGCTAGGGCTTCAATGACCGCTTCCGTCTCAACAGAATCAAAGGCCTTCTTTAAATCAATGAACGTTAGACAGAGCGGCATCTTGAACTCCCGAGAAACCTCAATGAGCTTGGTTATTGTGTGGATATGGTCGATGGTGCTGAATCCTTTGCAGAACCCGGCTTACTCGTGTGGTTGTCCTTCATCTAGTGTTCTGACAATCCTATTCAGGATGACTTGAGTGAACAGCTCGTAGATGACAGACTAGGCAGATCAGGCAATAGCTGCCAATGTCGTGGATGTCTCCGTTCTTGTACAGTAGTACAGTCCTGCTGGTTTTCCATTGGGACAGAACCTTGCATTCAGACAGGTAGTGTGTGAAGAGCCAAGCCAGTGTATTGATGAGTACTGATGGCAGGTTCTTCAGATGTTCAGGTCTGACCGTGTTTGGGTCGGGTGCTGTTTGTTTCTTTACCGACGAAATGGCATGTCGGATTTCGGAAGGGAGAACATTGGGAATGACATAGCCATCCTGTGGAATTTGCTATGTCAGCAGGTGGACATGGCTATCGAAGAGATCTGAGTAGAAGTCATGGATATTCTTCTCCATTGCCCTTCTGGAAGATGTGATAGATTTATCAGGACATTGGAGGGCAGTCATCTTGGTCTTGCAGATGGCGAAGGACAGGCGGGTGTTACAAATACTTTTCCCGGCTTCTGCCACATCTACCAGCACTTCTGCTCTTCTCTCTTTGAGGTCTTCCTTGATCGCATCTCTGCACTGCTTTGCGAGCTCAGACATTTGCTTGCGGTTGCCTGAGGCATGCGCCAAACCTTGTTGGCGAATAAGCTCAAGAGTTTTCAAAGACAGGTGTTTTTTTGAGGCTATCTCTCTCTTGGCGTTCCTTGCACAATCATGGAGGTGCTGAACCAGTCGATCGTATTCCTCGTCAATGTTGTTGACAATGGTATCTTCCGCAATGGTATGTTGCCGCAATAGTGCCAAAGAGCTCCCAGTTGGTGGTTGTTCTGGGAGTGCTCTTCTTAAACTTTGCAGCCCTTTCTCCCTGCTCTTTGAAGTAGAATTTTACACAAAAGAGACAGTGGTTCGATCCCGTTTGGAATTTTGGGACAAGAGCGACATCAGTCAGGCAAAATCGTCGATTGAATATGACGTGCTAAATCAAAAATTATAAATCTAAGAAAAAGACATGGAATAGGCTAGGCTCATTAGGGTCTAGGAACATGAGCAATCTTATTCTACCTAACCTATCTTTGCCTGAAATCTACTGGAGAACTATTTTGAAAATAAGTAAATTTTCTGTGTGTTTTTATAAATACTGGCAGTTTAAATACTTCTCCTAAACTAGCATAGATCCCTGAAATTTTAACGAAAGCTAAGAGACTTTTTTCATGTCTGAATCTATCTTTATATATCGCCCTTATTTTCATTTTTCTTCTAGATAGAATTGTCAGACTATCTGACACAAATACTTTTAATCTGAAGTAAAATTGGTAAATTAAGACTTATTTAAAATGTATAGGCTTCATTTGAAACTTACTGACCTCTATAATCATAAAATTGGAAGTAAAATTATCCTGCCTGTGTTCACTAATCAAAATTAGCTTGTGGTACCTAAACAGAGAAATTCACTGACTCAGTATTACAAGGTTTTGACCACAATAGAGACAAAATGGAGTTATTTGTGCTAAATGAAATGGAATTTCCAGGTCTAGTAAACTTGCTTGAGAGGTTATAAAATAAAAAGAATAAATCAAGTAATAAAAATCTCTACTAATTATGGACTGTGGGATTTATTAAGATCACTTAAATTTAGAGTTACAATTAGATTTAATGAGAGAGTAAAGAAAAGATTTCATTGCAAAATGATGCAAATTCAAAGGTAATCATCAGATGAAAATACATAAAGACAATAAAAAGTATAATAAACACATTTATGTCTTCATCATTGGCCTTTGATAAACTAGGACTAAAATATTTAAATAGAATGATAATTTAGATCAATCTTCAGATACAGAAATAGATTTTTTAAAGTACATAGTAGAAAAAGCTTCTTTTTACCCTGAAAGTGACCAAAATAAGTCATAGTCTTTATCTTTGGTTATGTAATAAATGTTTGACCATGTAAAAAACTTCAAGGTGCCCCAAAAATAGCAATTGCTTTAAAATACTTGGACCACAATGTAACAAATTAGAATCTCTCTCTCATTCATAGAAACAGCTTTTAAGTACTTATGAGAAAAATTAAAATCAAAACTACAGTAGTATTCAGAAATTGGTGATAATCAAATATCATAGAAAAAATGTAAGGGGTAAAGCAGAAGTAAAATCAGATTGCAACCCATTGTTTAAGATGATTTCATTGTTAAGATGACAAATACCGGGGCTGGAGTGATAGTACAGAGGTAGGGCATTTGCCTTGCACATGGCCAACCTGGGTTCAATTCTCAGCATCCCACATAGTCCCCTGAGTACCGCCAGGAGTAATTCCTTAGTGCAGAGGCAGGAGTAACCCCTTGTGCATCCAGGTGTGACCCAAAAAGACAAAAAAAAAGGTAACAAATACTACAAGTTAATAACCAAAGCTACCAGTAGAAAGATAAAAGATAAATAAGTAAAAATAATTCTGGTTAGGATGTAGAAATTTAACTTCTCATCTTAATGACCAACGTATACCAAATAAGATAACCAGACCCCCACGCCAAGCTGTCTTCACCTGGGAAACTTGGAGTGGGGGTGGGGGCGAGGGTGAGTGTTAACTCCACGCCCCAACAGAGCACTGGGAGCCTAAAAGGTCCAGAACTCACTCGATCACTGCCATACTCATGGCTGCTCTCCACAGGCTCAGGCAAGCCTCACCCATGAGTGAATCTGCAGAAAAAAACAAGCATGTGGACCCAGTAAGTGAAATCTCCAAGCCCCCAAGCCCACTCAGAGCGGGAATGAACCTCCTTTCCCCCATCTCTCAAATTTACCAGCAGCTTGGCAATCACACCCACAATCTGCCCCTGGAGACATATAATCCCATCAAAAATCATGATCCAAAGACTCAGAAATAAAGCTCCGGGAAGAGAGCAACATAGGCCTTACCCATGAGTGAATCTGCTATATATTGGTATTCTAAATTTTAGAATTCCTGGAGTGACCTCTCATACTCTACATAACTGATGCACCGAGAGTAGCACACAATATTTATGGAGTTTAACAAGCATGTTAGTAATATCTCATACAAGAGCTTAATGGCTACAGGATGAAATATAACAATCTTCACACACTTACCTCCAAGGAAACTTTATTGGACTAGTTTTAAAGGATTATTAGTAACAAGCAATACAAATTAATTATTTCAGTTCTGCTTTGGGTGGCATAGTTTGGAATTTGGGGTGGAAAAATTTGAAATATGGTGGTGGGAAGGAGAATGGTGGTGGGATTGGTGTTTGAATATTAAATTTAATGAGTTACTGTGAACAATTGTATAAAAATAAAATCAATTTTAAAAAAGTATACCAAATAAACGATAAAACCAGACTTTTTAAGTAAAAAAATCTAAAGATGCAAAGAAACATAAATGAATTGATTCAAGAAATAAAACAGAATTAGAGAAAAGAAACTACAGCTGCTTATATTGCAGGCAGAGTGACAAGAATGAGGACAAATGTACCACATATGGGTTTAAGGAGGAAAGAACAGAACTTCCGACAAACTTTTAACCACCATATGGATTTGCACACTAGAATTCAAATGAGCTCTAGACACAAAGTATATCAGTGCCCACAGGCCAACCTTTTCCCAAAATTTTTTAAACTGGTACAATTTCCCAGCAAATAAAAGAGCTGGGCCAGAATACAGAGAGAGCACCCATAATTAGAAAAGCTGGTCACCTATAAATCACTACAATTTCTGGAGTTTTACCCTTGCTTAAAATCCACACATTATTGCAGGGGAAGCTCTGATTACACCCTGATATGTTGAAGCCAGTAGTGAATTAAATCAAAAGAAAACTTAATTAATTGGCATAATGTACCAGCTCACCAGCACTGATGATGACCATATTATCTAAAATTCTGCACAATTTTCAAGTGGAATCCCTATTTTTAAATATTAATATTAAATATTAATATCACTGCCTAATACTCTTTCATTCTAAATGTCCTCTCTGTAATCAAACTCAATGAGAAACATGAAGTATGAAAATGTGGCAATGGTCGACAGAAAAGCAGCAATAAAAGAACACAAAGTGATGTTTCAAAGGTTGGATTTTTTAGATAAGGGTTTTGAAATATCTAATTTAAATGCTAAGTATCAAAAAAAGAAGTATCCAAAATGAAGATACAGAAATATCTTAAATTGTAAAACATCTGATAAAAATGCTAATGTCTCCAGGAGAAAAGATAGACAGTATGAATGGAGAATTTCAGCATGGGTTAGAAGCTTTACACATACACACACACACACACACACCACATACACACATATACACTTACACACAAACACACACACACATACACACCTTCTCACTCAGTAGATGAGCACACATGCTTTTATCTGTATGATGCTCTGGGTGTGTCCCAGCGTGTGTGCCTGTACTATCATGCATGTGTAATCACGCAAACACATGAATCCATTTTAAAAAATAAAGGAAAGTTAGAAATGGAAAATATGGTATCAGAAATGTTGAATGGGGGTGCCAAAATAAACATTCTCATCTGCTAATGTTAATTTTAGGGTAAATAATTCAGATTTGGATCTTTAAGTATCAGGCTAATTGCAGGGTTTTGAGAAAGATTGATTTTTTAAAGATGTTCTTAAAGAAACTTCCATTTTGGTTTGCAGTATATTTATTTTACAAAGAATGGAGTTTGAATCTTGTCCCATACTTTTCTGAATCAATTTTAATCAGAAGCATATTTCTCTAAAATGACCTTGACTCACTCAAGCATAGTGAAAGCATTTTATGGGAAAGGGATGACCAAAAATGACAAGCCTTTGATTACTGAACAGTTATTAATTCACCTATGGTATGATACAACAGCTATTCAGTTATTAGATATAAATTTGACTAGTGGAATTTTAAGAATTCCTACTTTTTTTAAGAGACCCTACTTTCAAGGAGTTGACTTACTAGATAAAGAAATAGAACTATGCAATAGCTAAAATTAAAGCAAAGTGCTGAGAGTGATTCTGATGTTGCATGAAACTCTGATTTTTGTACCTGATCTGAGTGCAATCTCTAACTCTCTAGGTTTAGCCTCTCCTGCTATCAAAGAAGAAATGCTGAGTAAACATGGAGCTTGCCCATTAAGCCCTGGCTGCCAAAAAGGTAGCCAAGGTTGGAAATGAATAAAAACTATTAAAAATGAGGAGACTCATGTGAAGGACCTGTCTTAGTTTGTAAACTGACATCATTAGCTTGCTGGAAAATTTTTACTTAATTGGGAGAAGAGTTTTTGGTTGTCTGTGTTTCAGAATGGAAAATAATGTTTGGGTTGATGCAAGGTCCATCACTCATTACTGATCAATCACAATTACTGCACAGTTTTCCTGGGGAAAGGTCCGGCATGTATTTGACAACTGAATAACTTTATGCCACTACTGGTAGCTTTGGGATACTATAATTGGATCCTGACTATTCATAAGCAGTCACTTGGATAGGAATCTGTATACCTTCTACTTTGAGATGGCATGAAAAGATGAAAGTATAGTTTGAGATGAAAATTCTCAAACTATAAGGACAACTTAATGACAATTTGTAAAATATAGCTGTAGCTTCTAAGTCTATATTTTCAATGCTTTGGACTTGTAAAAGTAAAAGTAAAGTAAAGGCCCTCCCGTTGATCATCGATTTGCTCGAGTGGGCCCAGTAATGTCTCCATTGGAGACTTTGTTGTTACTGTGCCTGGCATATCGAATACGTCACAGGGAGTTTGCCAGGATCTGCCATGCGGGTGAGATACTCTCGGTAGCTTGCCGGGCTCTCCGAGAGGGGCGGAGGAATCGAACTCGGGTCGACCATGTTGGCTGCGTGCAAGGCAAACGCCCTACCGCTGTGCTATCACTCCGGCCTTCTTTGGACTTGTAATGAACTCTTATATAAGTATGAAAAAGAAAAAATATACTACTGCTATCAACCTGAACACCCTGAACACCTGTTTCTTTTTCTTACTTTTTTTCAAAAGTAGAAAAGTTTATTTGGAAGTGGAAGAGAGATGAAAAGTAACTTTCCATGTGGGGAGGTCCTTACTATAGGACTAAGTTCACTGGTTTCATTTTATATAATCTGCCATTTAATTGCTTTTATTATTTCTTCAATTCTCATAAATTGCATCTTCTCTCTAAACTATTTGGTGTCTAGAAAGTAGCACATAGCAAATACACACAAAAGATAATGAACTAAATAATCTTGATGATAATGACTGATATGTGATTTTAAAAGCATATGTAGCAAGTTAAAAACTTAATTTTGATTTTGGTATTAATAAAACTATTAACAATGAGAACAAAAGAAGAATAGTTAACAGAGAAATTAATTATAGGACTTTTTTTTAAGAGCAAGATTAAAAGGGAAAGTAGAAGAAGAGAGACAAGAAAGAAATCACTTAACAAAACCATCCAGTAAAACATGTAATAAGAAATAGGATATGCTTAAAACACTGATACAGCAGCAATTATATCTGCATCTCCCATTAACTTCCTACTTGATGCCTGAGGAAGTCTCAACTCACATTCCCAGGAGACATCATTATTAAAGACTGGCTTACATATTGTCTTGCCCCTTTTTCTTTTAGAATTATTAAACTCTCATCAAGTGGTATTAAGATAAAATGCATAAGACGTACAAGAAATTGCTTGTAATAGGAATTTGTTTTGTTAATGGATTACTTGATTATTTTGAGTTTCATTGAGCCTGGAGTGAAATAAATAGGCCTTGTCATTTTATATTAATTTATTAGTGATACTCATCCTTTTATATTCAACTAATGTCCCGTGATTTACAGTTTCCCCATAATTCTTAATCCATTGTAATGATGATAGAAGTGTAAGAGAAAATGTAGACTTCTAGAAGGCCAAAAATATTCAGGGAGGTGGTCATTTACATTAAAGCAGGAAAGGATATAAGAGTTTATTTTGGAACCAGAGAAATAGTGCAGAGTTATGGCATTTGCCTTGCATATGGCTGACCCAAGTTCAGTACCCTGCTCTTCAACTGGTCCCTGAATACAGAGCCATGAGTAAGCTTTGAGCACCACCAAGTGTGACTGAAAAAGAAAACAAAAATAATAAAAAGTCTATCTGACTGGATCTCTTTATTTTAATATAAGGTAACTATCAAGACCATTAAGAAAAGCCAGAATCACATATGTAATTAGTTGCAGATTTACATTTATCTCCTCATTAAATATGTTAATCTGTTCTACATATTTCTGGTCTCATACATCCTGTATGAAGCTAGGAATCATTTTAAATTAGTATCGGTTATCTAGAGAAATAGGATATATATACAAATATATAAATATACATCCTACTAATTGTATTTTTAGACTTATTTTAGATAGAAAGAGAGAAAGTAGAGAGAGAAGAGAGATAGAGATAGAAAGAGAGAGAGAGAGACTAATTACAAAAATGATCATGATTTTGGAGACTGGTGAATCCAAAATCTGTAGTATGGATTTGATAGCCTTGAAAGTCTACGGTACAGGGGAAGTTTGCTATCTGTGGCCCACCATTTTACTTTACTTAGTCCTGAAACTGGTTATATGAAACCTACTCACTTTTTGTAGGACAACCTATTTTACTCAAAGTTCACTTTGAGTTACTCAAAGTTCACTAGTCTAAATGTTAATTTAGATTCTCCAAAAACACACTACTCAAGTTGGCATAAAAAAAAATAAACATTACAGCAGTATAGCATTACAGAGGTATATAAAAAGTATCTTCCTCATAATTTTTTAACCTGATAAATTAGTAGATTTAAGCACCAGGCAAAGATCAGATTATTGTTTTTTCTCCTTCCCTATGGTGTCTGAGGCCTAAAAGGGAGAACAGTGACTGAACTCTCTAAGAGATTGCCCAGGAAGCAACAAAACAAGACAGATGTGGGAAATAAAGAAAAAAAAGGTAAAATTCCATAAACATGAAGGAAATAAATACCCTCAAAATATGTATGACTTGTAAGTGTTGAAATATCTCATAAAAGTGACTGCTGAATACTAATTAAAATCCCCATGCAGCAGTAGGATGTTTGCCTTGCACGCAGCCAACATGGCCGACCCGAGTTCGATTCCTCCGCCCCTCTCGGAGAGCCCGGCAAGCTACCGAGAGAATCTCGTCCCAACGGCAGAGCCTGGCAAGCTCCCCGTGACGTATTCGATATGCCAAACACAGTAACAACAAAGTCTCCAATGGAGACGTTACTGGGCCCGCTCGAGCAAATCGATGATCAACGGGAGGGCCTTTACTTACCTTACTTTACTTATACCATTGTTTAGACCTTAGACTACCTACTAGTGATGTTATAAGCTCCTTGGATGAAGTGCTCTCAAGAATATCTAGCAGACTATTATTAAAAAAAAGGGAGCTGCCATACTTTGTGAACTACTCTGATCCATAATAATTAATAATATCAATTAATGACCTAGAGTCAACAACTACTAAATAAGTATTTATATTTCTCACTCTGTAATTAACTATATTCAATTCCACTACTATACCATAATCATAGAACCAATGAGATTGCCAGATTTCAGATTTCCTAGGAAAAAGGGGCGATCAAGTGGCAAGATAGTATAACTTTATCTTTCAGTCAAAAGCTTTATCTTAAGGGTCAGAAATGTGCTCAAGTGAAGAGAATATAATTTGCATGTGAAAGGTCCTGGATTCAATCATTGACACTCCATTTATCACTCACCCCATTCCACTACCAACACAATACACACATACCACACACACACACACACACACACACACACACACAGCACTACTATATTGGGCCTAGTAGCGCCTGAACATAGCTGGAAATGGAACCAAAACTGTCAGATGGGTTCCTCCCCCAAATAGTGTCCCTTGTACATGTAAAATTAAAGTTCTGTGATAAAAGGTGATAATGGTTATAGAAAACTGAAAGGTTTGAACATAAGTGAAAAAAGAATTAAGGAAAGTTCATGCAAGGATCTTAAAAAAATACCTACCCTAAGCAGACAGGAAGAAACTTTTGTTTGAAAAGTCTTAAACAAAGATAGGACATGCAACATGACATGAACTTAAAGATAGCAAAATTCCCTCACTGTAATTTGATGTGAAGTCTGAAATCTGTGACAATAGTAAAGTTGTTCTAAAAGAAAAATTATTTATTTTCTCCTATTTTTATCTTCTGGCTTCCTTGGCTTTCTTATCTATACTCACAAGTACTAAGTTTACTTTAAATACAATTCAAGACTATTGCTTTATTGCAAACTGACTTGAATATGAAACTAGTCTTTTTAGGGACACCATCTGTTGTTCATGACACTTTAAATGAAGGATATTTCAGTTGCTAAATATTCCACAGAAACATATGAAGAAAATTCAAAGGGTTTTGATTTCTATGAAAATACAATATCCCCTAAGCATGACATGAAACCCTTTATTCAAAGTGTTTGAAATATAATGAAGTATTTAATCATATTTGATATACATAGATCTTTTCCCCCAAAAAAACAAAATAGCATGTGGATTAGAACAAGTTTTCTGTAAAACAAGAATGATAAAAATCAATGATATTCATATTTATAATCATAAAAGGACAGAAACAAATGGAAGTAAAGCATCTTCCTCAAAATCAAATGGCTTGGAAAGTATCTGTTTGTCCCACCTTACTCATAGCTAAAATATGAGACAGTTGTCCAAGGTGATGTATAAAATAGCTTCTATGGAAAAACAGTATGGAGGCTTTTTAAAATATTACAAATAGACCTGCCATTTAAGCCTGTAATTCTACTCCTAGGTATCTATCCAAAAACACAAAAATTCATTTAAAAACATGTACTTCTATGTTCACTTTACACTAATTATAATAACTAAGATATAGAAAGCCCAAGTGCCCAACAGTAGATGAGAGGATGAAGAAGATGTATCCTATATACACAATGGAATATAACTCAGCCTTCACAAAAAGATGAATGCTCGCTGAATAGTTAGAACCTGGATGAAAATAGATGTTAAGTTATATACAATAAGTCATGAGGAGAGATAGATACCGAATGATTTTATTCATATGTGCGAATAACAAATCGAAACAAAGAGAGACAAATCCAAGTCAAATTTAAACCCTGGGATTCTGATTGCAGTACGGATGTTACCAGAGGGAGGTAGCATTCATCAAATTATAATGGCGTCATATTGGTATTTGGGTTGTGGGTATAGTATATTTGAAGAGGTGTACTGTACTGCTATACTGCTAACACACATATAGTTTTCAAACTAATGTTACCTCTATAAAAATAAATAAATGTTGCCCAAGGAGTGAAGCTTTGGAGGGCAAGTGAGAGTGATTAATCATACTTCTCAGGCCTCAGCAACTCATTTTAAAATGATTTGTAAGTGTTGAAATATTTCATAGGAGTAATTGCTGAATACCAATTAAAATTTCCATGCAAATAAAAAGTTATCATACCAATGTTAGACATTAGAGTACCTATTAGTAATTTTATAAGCTCCTTGGATGAAGGGCTTTCAAGAACAGCTCTTGCAGACTATTATAAAAAAAATAGAAGCTGCCATATTTTGTGAACTACTCTGATCTATAATAATCTACCCTGTCAATAAACCAGTTAAACTGTGGCTTTGTCAAAGAGCTGGGGTCAGAAAGTATTATCGTAGATTGTCATTTTTCCTCTCAACATGGTGCACTACGCATCATTTTAAAATGATATGTTGTGTTCAATATTTTATATGACTGAAGGACAACTGTAGACTTGAATTTATTGCCACATATACTTGCAGCTAAATCACATGATATTATTTCAAATGCTATTTTTAAGATAACAAGCATAACTGATGATAAACCATTTTATACGAAAATATATTTTGCCTCTTTCTTATTTATTGTTTTCTAAAGTATTTTGCACCTGGAAAATTCTTTGATGTATTTACATGCAATGCAATTCTACAGGAGTTGGATAACTTAAAAAGAAAGCTTGCTCCTTTTATGAAAAAAACTTTGTATTGTGTTAATCTTAGAATTGCTATAATTTGAGTAAAAGTTCTCTATAAAAGAAAAACAAGTGATTATTTTTGATTCAGTTGAGGGAAAAATAAGGGCAAAATGTTTCTTATGTTTATCTCAGTAATATTGATATACAAATATCAATTAGTTCTGAATTGCAGTTAATATTTTATTTGTCACCAGTGACTGTTTCAACACTTAAGCTTCAAAATATTCACAATTTAAACCAGCAACTTCACCCAAGATAACTCAATGGCTTTTTAAGATGTTGTATCATTTAGTAGAGTATTCAATAAACCAAATGTTTTCTTATCTAAAAAAATGAGTAAAGATCACACAATAATTACAGAAAGCATTTATTTCTTTGAAACAAAAATATTGACTGACAAGATCCTGAAAACAAATTGTTGACAAAATATTTTTTTCTTTCTGAAATATTTGGGAAGAATAACGAAGTAATTACGTGAATAGAGTACATAAGCTATTCTTCTATTTACTTTCTTACAACTTTAATAGAACCTCCTAATGTGATATAGGGACCACCAATTAACTACCCAAGCTTCGATTCTTCTAACAATCACAGCTATTGAGATGCCGTAATTACTATGTTGAAATAACACAAATTAGTGGAGCAACTTTTCACGTGTTGAAATAAAATCAAATTAACAAAGCAATTCTTCATAATTATTTTGTACAAAATATGTTCAATCCATAAGGTATTAATTATATAGCTTTTAGGATCACATGTCAACAGATTGTGAGTAATAAAATATCATAATAGTCTATAAGAATAATCTACATAGATCAGATACACAATTGTCTAGTGGACATTTATTAATAACCTCTGATGGCATTGTGTGTAATGTTATATCTCAAGTAGACATAAATCAAGAAGAAAGATGATCCAGGAAACAGAGGAGCCAGGTATGTGCGTCTCTCTCAAGTAAAGATAAAGTGAAGATGTACTTAAAGTAAATGAATTGACATCTAGTTCTCATTCCCCTTCCCACCTCCATAAAATAAAAATGAAGAACACTTGCCCAAGATCAGAGGAATGCCAGAGTATGGAACAATTATCATGTTAATCTACTCTCTAAGAAACCTAAACAAAATATTCCATGTAAAACAATATTATTTTAGTTTCCAGTGCCAGTTTTACATTTATGCTACTCTGAAAGGGGAAAAAGATGTCTTGAGAAAATTGGCTGAAATGAAGTTTCTATAAATTTGCTGAATATCACATTAGGGAAATTAATTTAAGAATGCAGATGTGTTTGGTGTATACCCTAAAAATGCACATAATAATTATCAATTATATCTCAATGAAGCAGGGCAAGGGATAAGATCTGAAGTGAAGAATGCTTAAACACTGAGAACAAATAAACCTCCAGACCAAGAAAGTTTGTTTATAGAACTGCAATGGTTTGTGTATAACAAGTAATGAGGTGGGAAATATAAAATATAGAGTGAGTGGATTGTTAGAATAATTAAAATTTTTCAGAAATATAACATGGTAAAGAATGGTGGCTGTCACATTCATGATTGAAAATGAAATTAAATAATGAAATAAAATATAAAAAAATTTCCATCTTCAGCTAGAAGCATAAAATATTTCCAATTACAAGACTATAAACAAGACTAATGAGAGTTTCTATTCTCATCAGTGGCATTATACAACAGGTATAGACTAGGTTATAACTAGCTTAAAGAATAGATTTACAGCCTTATACAGGCATAGCTAACTCCCATGTATAATAAATAAATCATTCACCGTGTGAATTTATCTGTTATCAGTGAATTTATCTTGATGAATTTATCAGTGTCTACAGTGAACAGTATCTACTGTATCTCTGACTCTGATGCACGTTCTATTAGAAATATTAGGAATGCTATTAATACTGTTTACCATATAAATATATCAAAGAAGTGCACTGAGATGTGACTCTGTGGTAGAGAAGCTTCTTTGTTTGAGGCCATATATCTGTAGACTGCAAACCCCACCTAAGAGCTTAATTCTGGAGGCACTGCCATGGGAAATCCAGAAAGCACAAGAGAGCAATTACTAATTTAATGTAAGTAGAGTAATCCAATTCTCTTGGTACACAACAACCCAGTGAGCAAGCAACACAGCTATGTATGTTGACCTCCAGACACCACAATCATCACAGTAATAACATGGAGCAAGGAAAGGAGTGAAATTTATTTAAAAAGACTTCAGTGAATAAAATATCCAGGATCTCTCAGAGATTCTACAAAATCAACACCTATTCTGAGTTTAATCACAAATTAATTCATAAAGAGGCAGACATTAAAATCATTATAAAACTGTAGCACTGTACCAGTGTCCTCCCATTGTTCATTGATCTGCTCGAGCTGGCCCAGGCTTTGCCGTGCAGGCAAGATACTCTTGGTAGCTTGCCAGGCTCTCCGAGAGGGGTGGAGGAGTCAAACCCAGCTCGGCTGGGCTGGCTGCCCGCAAGGCAAACACCCTACTGCTGTGCTATGGCTCTAGCCATTAATAAACTTTAAAAAAAAACTGTGCTAATATGCTTTGGAGTTTACGTGAAATAGGTAATTTTTTTCTCCCCCTACACTTTATTTAGACATTACAAAGTTTACAAAGTTTACAAAGTTGCTCATGATGATTTGTTACAGGCATTCAATAATCCAGCACCAGTCCCAACTCCACTATCACCTTCCCTCCACTATTGTCTCCAGTTTTTCAACCATTCCTCAAGCCCCCATAGCAGGCCTGTAATAATTTATTGTATATTGCTTGTTACCAATAAATTGCTACAGATACATATATTAGATAATATAATATGATGTATTAGATAATATGACTGTGGTCACTGTCACTGTCCTCCTGCTGTTCATCAATTTGCTCAAGCAGACCCAGTAACACTGTGAGACTTGTTACTGTATTTGGCATACGAATACATCGCAGGTAGTTTCCCAGGCTTTGCCGTGTGGGCAAGATACTCTCGGTAGCTTGCGGGAACCAAGAAAAGTCAAACTGTTGCCATAAATGTATATAATATATATATATATATATGAGCTCAATCACCATGAGTTCAATTTACCATGGTAGATTTAATCACCATGTATTTGTTTACAACCATCTTTAAAATCACCAGCATTATCCATTATTATTGCTACTTATCTATGGAACTGCATTAAACAAGAAGAGATTTACAGTGATTATTTAGTATATTAGATTCAGCCAAAGCATTTTGATAAACCATTATGTTTGACTAAATCTTGTTTGATAAAACATATACACAATGGGGTATAACCCAGGGTGCAATGCTAGAACTTATTAAATAAAACACTAATCTTTAATATTTGTGATAAAATGGAGCTTATTTCTCAGAGGCCTATAAAATTTTGTGTGTTTGTATACATATATGCCATACTTTAGGTTATTGCAGTTTCCAATTTGAAAAGAAAAACAAGGCTGGGTATAACTTGGCATACGAGTGGCACAAAATTGACTGAACTCCCTTGAAAATAAATAAATACACCTCTTCAGAGAGAAAAGCAAATTGAAAAGGAGAGGAGTGAAAAGTCAGTGATTGTCAGAAGGGAATCTAGTATGGGAGAAGTGGTTTTACCTCCAAGAAAAAAAAAAAACAGCGTTAAGAGGAAATAAAACTAAACATGAGAATGGGTTAGGAAAATATTATTATGTATAAAGGAATATATATAAAATAATTTAAATAAAAAGGTATAAATAGATGAGTTTCCTAGATTTTTTCCTGATAATTATTTTTTATTTTAATTTTTTTAGATTTAAAATTTTTTATTTTTTTTAATAAAAAATTTTTAATAGTGAGACATCATGAGGTACAGTTGCAGACTTACACATTTTTGTGCTTGGGTTTCAATTATACAATGATCAAATACCCATTCCTCCACCAGTGCCCATTTCCCACCACCACAGATCCCAGTATCCCTCCCACCCCCCATTCCCCCCATCCTACCCTGTGTCGTGGCAGGGCATTCCCCTCTGTTCTCTCTCTCCTTTTGGGTATTGTGGTTTGCAAAAGAAAAATTGAGTGGCAATCGTGTTTGGTCTCTAGTCTACTTTCAGCATGCTTCTCCCATCCTTGGAGGATCCTCCCAACACCTTTATTTGGTGTTTCCCTCTTTGTCTGAGCTCCCTTTTCCCCTAGTATGTGTGGTTGGCCTCCAAGTCATGGCGTAAAAGCCCTGGTACTAATCTCGGCCATTCTTGAGTTTCCTAGATTTTAATTAGGCAGACTAGTGTCTTATCTCTCCATGAAATACTGAAATTCTCCAAACAAACTCTCTTGATAGTTTTAATAAAATGGAAGTATTTTGTTGGTTTTTTGTTTTTGTTTTTGTTTTTGTGTCATACCCAGCAATGCACACGGGTTACTCCTGGCTCTGCACTCAGGAATTACCCCTGGCTGGTGCTCAGGGGACCATATGGGATGCTGGGAATCGAACCTGGGTTGGCCACGAGCAAGGCAAATGCCCTTCCTGCTATTGGCTGGTGCTATTGCTCCAGCCCTCTAAAAAGGAAATTTTAATAAGATGTTTTTATATTCTAAAATTTAACTATAATATCTCTTTTTAAACATTTTTTCTCTTTCTATTATTTTTTTGGTTTGGGGAAGAAAGGGCATCAAACAAGTTTGATTTTGATGCTCATTCATTCTTATTTAATTATTGCCTTTTTGGGTCATACCCAGTGATGCTCAGGGGTTACTTCTGGCTCTACACTCAGAAATTACTTATGGCGGTGCTCAGGGGACTACATGGAATGCCAGAGAAAAAACCCAGGTTAGCCATATGTAAGACAAACACCCTATCCGCTGTACTATCTACTCCAACCCCACTATAATATTTCTTATTTAATTATTTCCTATATAATTTCCAAAAATTTCTATGCTTAAAAGATACTATTATAGAGACTGGAGATATAGTACAGTAAGTAAAGAAGGTACTTGCCTTGCAAGCAACTGACCTAGGATTGATCCCTGGCACCACATATAAACCACTGAGCACCACCATAAATGATTCTGAGCACAGAGCCAGGAGTAAGTCCTGAGCATAATAAGATGTGCAGATCGGGGTGAAAAAATATATAAGGGTTGTCTTCTTTAAAAAATCATCAGACTGTCGCAAGAATTCTGATCTGCAAAAAAAAAAAATGAAAAACAAAAAAACAAAAACAAGTTTTCACTACCACCAGAATAATAAAAAAAATTAAAAACACTTATTTTACTGTTAAAACTTGAAAATTTAGCATTTCTAAAAAAGAAAAATTTGTTAGTACTATGTCATGTTTACCATGGAATTTTGAATTCAAATACTATGTTACTACTTACCATGGAATTCTGAATTCAATTTAGAATATTTTAATACAGCAATCCAGTGACATTAACCTGATATTTATATATACAGGAAAAATAGTTTGAATTTGTCAGTAGTATTATCATATTGTGTAACTTATGAAAAACACAGACATGAATAATTCTTAACGAAGGATAGCCAGGAGTACCCATAAATTCCTTTTGATGAGCTGCCAAAAATGCAAATTCTTCTACTGGTATTATTGGTAAATGAATCCAGGGTAATTCTGCAGCTTTCATTTTTCATACGCATAATAAAAAGAAGTAAGGTGTCACTGCACTGTTTTTTTTCTTTTCTTTTTTTTTTTTGTGTGTGTGCGTGTGTGTGTGTGTGTGTGTGTGTTTGCTTTGGGGCCTCACTATATAGGGTTCTATATGGACATATGGAGTGCCAGGCATGGATTGGCTGCAGGCAAGCTAAGAGTCCTTCTTGACTATCTCTCAGCCTCTAGACTCTTTTTATTCTTAGTGAAGGAAAGGGGACGTCTAAAATTTTGAATTAGGAAATGCTAACTAAATATCAAAATTTTGTTTTGATTTTTTGCATATATAATTGTGCTCAGGGCTTAACTGCTGGCAGGTTCAGGGACAGTATATTGTGTGAGGATCTATGTGGTCAGCTGCATACAAGGCAAGCATCTTACCTGCTATACTATCTCTCCAGCCCCTAAATATAACAATTTTGAACCCAGTTTCAAGAAATATGTGCACTTGGCAATATGGAGGCACATAGTTTATCATCCATAAAGTTGGCAGGTATTAAATAATTGCTTTGGGAGAGGCTATACTGGAGAAAAAAATATCAATGTGAAATTGCATAAAGTGGTTGCTGGGCAGAATAAAATAAAACTCATCATATTAATATCTCATCTGAATCTCCTTTATACCATACACCAATCAAACTTTAAAGTCCCAAGTATCCTGGCACACAAATATGTGGTACACAATCCACTATTTCTGAATAGTTCATTATACTTTTCCATGCATTGTTGTGATTTGAGATAATTAAGGTATAGGTCACTGCAACTTTTGCTTCTCAATTACAAAATTTGTGGTGTTCTATCTTTATCAATTAAGCTTCCCCAAGGATATCAGCTAATGTTAGCAATGTTAGCAGTACTTCAGGTTATCCCTTTTCATCTAGAGTTTAGAATTTAGAATTAATAAGCTTTAAAACTCACACACAGAATTCTCTGGTTAGAACGTAGAAAGTACACACACACACAGACACACACACACACATAATAGTCTAGTCAAAATAATATGTAGCCTGTCCTCCCATTGTTCATCAATTTTCTCAAGCAGGGACCAGTAACCATTGTGAGACTTGTTACTGTTTTGGGCATATAGAATATGTCACTGGGATCTTGCAAGACTCTGCCAAGAGGGCGGAATACTCTTGGTAGCTTGCTGGGGTCTCTGAGGGGGATGGAGGAATCAAACCCATATTGGCTGCATGCAAGGCAAATGCCCTAACAAATGCCCTAACCGCTGTGCTATGGCTCCAGCCCAAGGAATAAATGTGCCATAATCAATATATGCAGTTATTAAAGTGATTCCAGCTGTATATATGTATGTAGAAGTACTTATGCAGTGAAACTAGTATGTTTGCACTATCTCTCCCCCCCCCCCAAAAAAATAATAGAAAAGAAAGTTGTCTCTGCTTACTCAGTCTTAAAACATCTCTGGAAAAAAATAAGGAAACTTTGCCTATAAGATACTTTACAAATTTATGCTCTGAATTGAGAATAAAGTTTTCAGCATCCTGTATAATAAAGTGACAACAGCCCAAGTTTGAACCGTCATATTCTTGCTGGGTCTTTCAGAATGACAGGCAAACTTTATACATAATGAAAGTATAAAATAGCAGAGTTATCATCCTATTGAATAAACTAGATTAATTGCCTAAACTCTTCCCTCTATATTAATTATAGCTGCATATCAGATTCAATTTTGTATTACCTTGCCTGATCTACTTGGAATAACAAAAGAATGAAATTAGAATCATTGACAATATGTAATTGATGATACTTAGGCAACTCTTCTGTAAAATTATTTTCCTTAAAGGTATAGTGTTGAGAAATAAAGATAGTGATTTCTCACTTAAAATTTCTTTTGCCCTTTGAACTACCTTAGTTTCATGGTAAGCAAAACCCATGTGATACAGAAAGGTGAAAACTGTTTAATTGAATCTATGTGTTCAATATTAAATAATAGAGAATCCATACTCCTACAAATACTTTCTACTTCAATAAACCACAATGTAAAATAGTGGGAAAAGAGATAAACATATTTTCTTAATTTATATTGTTTTCTGGCTAACACTTAGCATATACAGTACCATAATACTATGGCAAAATAGTCCTCAGAAAGGCGATAAAAGGTTTTAGATAATTAATTCATGTCTGAAAACTATGGGTGCAGAATTTCAAAGATTTCTATTTAAGGACTATGAGAAAAAAAACAACCTAGGATTATGCCAGAGTATGCTTTTGTGTGAGCACAAATCAGAAAGTACAATTATGAAAAGTTAGTGAAAGTTTAAATGTGATGTATCTCAAAACAGAGAATTCAATTATTACTATTATTCTCCTAGATAAAAGTGCTATAAAAGAAAAAGCCAATGTTGGTAACTTCCTACTAGATACCCAACTCTCAAAGACCACACTCTATCCTCTCAAAAAGCAAAATACAAAGATTCACAGCAGTAAAATAGACACAATTGGTAGCACAAAAGATGATTATCTCTTAATTAAACAACAGCGTTTTAAGAAGCTCTTGGTTTTCAAAGAAAATTTTAGTTCTGGCTAAATTTTAGTTCTGACTAAGCAGTGAAGGTTAATATAAACTTGGGGTTACCCTGAGAATAAGAGGATGCTTTCATGCCACTTCAGCTATAACTTCTTATGCCTTTTTGCTGATTTCTCAGTTGCAAATATATCAAGCAAAAATTTCAAATAAATTTTCTAATGTTTTAGGGCAAGTTTATTTTATCTGGATCTGAGCCATTGTATGTGTAGGAAAAACACCTGCTTCTCCAATTGCCCCCCTTCCACAACAGTGCTCTTTCATATCCTAGCCTAACACTGACCTAATCCCTGAATTGCTATCACATACATTCAGGGTTGCAGAACCTTCATATATATGTAGGTAAAATTTCTGAAGTGCTCATATATAACTTTTAAGTTAGTGCCACTTTCATTTCCTAGCAAGAATAGTGAAGACATAAAATTCTGGTGGCCTTGTGTGTGTTTGCAGGGCAGGATTTTAAAATAGCCAATATATTCAAGCAATATAAAAAATTACTGTTTACTCTGTGAGAAAGTTAGAAAAGATCAAATAATATAACAAATTCCAAAAATATTCTATGAGACTAATATAACAAATTCTAAAAGTATTCTATTATTCTAATTCATTGAGTTTTATTAGGTCCCAATTCTAACTATCCTTGGATAGTTTCTAAATTATGAGAGAAATTTGGCTAATGTTAAACTTTTGCCATCTTGAAATTGCTAAAGAGAGTTGAGAAGATTTTATTTTTAGTCTGTAGCTGATATGATGATGGATAACTCTCTTATTACTCCAAATAATTTCACAGAACTTCAAATCCCATTTTAAAGAAAAAGAAATGGTTTAAAATGCTTCTGAAATTAGTATTAAGCTGCCAGTATCACTGATGTCAATCAGGGGAGCATGCAATAAAATAATGAAATGTGAAAAGACCATCTATCGTTGGACAAAAATCAATTTTCAAGGACATCTGTTTGTTGAATTTTTTGACTAGATAAGTGACACTGAGATATTATTACTACTACAAACTTTTTAAGATATGGAATTAGCCCTGCTTATATTTTTATTTTTATTATTTTAACTCAACTGATTAAGTTCTAGCAGTAATTACTTGATACCTGAGAGTTGTTAATTATGAGCACTTCAGAAATTTTACCTTCTCTATATCTTCATTAAAAAATTCCTTCTGAGTGCTGGAGCAATAGCACAGCAGGTAGGGCATTTGCCTTGCATGTGGCCAACCCGGGTTCGATTCCCAGCATCCCATATGGTCCCCTGAGCACTGCCAGGGGTGATTCCTGAGTGCAGAGCCAGGAGTAAACTCTGTGCACTGCTGAGTGTAATCCAAAAAGAAAAAAAAAATCCTTCTGGGGGACCAGAGCAACAATACAGCAGGTAGGGCATTTACGTTTCACATGACCAACCAGTATTCAAGCCCCGGCATCCCGTACGGTCCCCCTGAGCACGGCCAAGAGTGATTCCTGAGTGCAAAGTCAGAAGCAACCCCTGAGCATCGCAAAAAAAGACCCTCACAAAAAAGCCAAAAAATAAATAAAAATGAAAAATAAAAGTTACTGGTAAATATTTTTAAAAAAGAAAAATTTCTTCCATAAATCTAGATCTATTTCATTTTAAGTCATCTATAATGTTTAAATAAAGTTTTTAAATGTTATGTATCTAAAGTGTTTGTTTAGTGTCATACTACCCTTCTCAGAAATTGGCATACAAAAATTTTATCCCACAGAGTTGTCCCAAGTCTTATTTTATCATGTAAAGAGCTTTGTTGGGATTTTGTTTTGCTGGTTTTTCTTTATTGACTAAAGAAAACCCTCTTATTTCAGAAGCCCTTAATTCTTATTTCAATTTTGCCAATAATACAAGGTTCATTTATCTGAGTCTCAGTTTTCTCACACATATGACACACTAGGTTACTTTTTTAAGTTACTTTCCACATGCAAAATTCTGTAATTCCAGGAACACTCAACTATTAATAAGTATTTTGAAAACAAATCATAATAACGGATTATTTCATAAGTGAGTCCTTAATTAGGATCTAACAACAAAGTCAATATCACAGTTTCTTTCCACTTTTATCTATTGATCAGCAATGGAAACCTTCAGAGCAGAAAGAAAAAGTACTTAAAGAATCCTTGAACAATTCAGTCTCCAGTAATCAGCTACAAGTGGTTTCTCCAAGGCTTACTATTATATAACAACCTAGGAGACCTTCAGCTCAACTTTAATACTTTTTCAGTGTTTATACTAAATTACATCTTGATATAAAAATTGTGTGCCAGGATCTCCCTGTGGTAACTGCCTATCTTACCCTCTCCTCTGAAAGAATATTTTTGACAAAAGAAATATATTTGAACTAGTCATCCCAACCTCCATAGAGTGTAAAATAAACTCATACTCAGTTGAAAAAATTCATTCATGCAGTTACTTTAATGTTTCACCCTCAGTGTCCATTAAAAATAAAATAAACCAAAGATCAGGTAGAAAATATCACTTGTCTTTTAAAAATATTTTAAGGAGCTCTACCAGCATATTAAGCAAAGACAAAATACATTTCTTAGTTTAATATTGATTTATTTTATGAATATTTAATGAAGTTGAATTGAGTGAATGAATTGAAATTAAATGTATATTTTATTTCCATTTAACAAATTTGTAGAGGTGTCTCTTTTTATTTAAAAAAATCTTGACATTTTATTCATGCAGAGTCTCCTGACCCCATGCCTGGCTGTCCCCATTAGGCCCCTTCGAGGGGAGCGGGTTGAGTTTCCCTCCCCACCCTGAGCAGAGCCCTGGTAGCTGAACACCTCTGGAACCAGCCACAGTCATGCTTAAGACCACTCTCCACACATTCAGACAAGCCTCACCCATGAAGGAACCGGCAGAGGAACCCAGGAAAGCGGGACCGGGGCCAGAGATCTCCAAGTCTGCTAGGATAGGGACTGGGGCTCCTCTACCCAGATCCCCCATCTTCCAGTAGCTAGGCGTTACACCCACCAACTGCCCTCAGTGCCGTGTTATCCCATCAACGGCCAAGACCCAGGCACTATAAAACCCAGCTCCCAGAAGCAAATGCAGCTGAGCAACCTCTTATTGTCTAGTTCTCACTCTTGGAAAACTCGATAGGCTACCGAGTGTAACCTGCCTGCATAGCAGAGTATGTCAAGCTCCCCGTGGCGTATTCGATATGCCAAAACCCAGTAACAATGATGGGTCTTATTCCCCTAACCCTGAAGGAGCCTCCAATGTGTCACTTGCTAAAATCTCAGGGCTAGGATGAATGAAGACATTCGAGGAAATCGATGAACAATGGGATGACAGTGATACAGTGATTTTATTCATATTTTAAAGGAACTTGTTCAAGAAACTTACTAGACCATGTAAATAAACAATATCTCTAGATTAAAAAATTAAAAATAAAAACATTTTAAAAGAGATTGTCTAAAAATTATTCAGGGCCCATTGCAAAAAGTGTTCATGTAGATTCATACGGAGGGGAAATACATCCTTATGAGAACTCAGAACTGGGAAGATGTCTATTTTTCCTAGAGAATTTATAAATTTATATTTGTGAATAGTGATGGCCTTAGCCAGTGCTGGATAAAAATCTCACTTCTTAATTTAAAGCACAGAGTTAGAATTCTTACCTTACTGGCATTAAACAGTTCTTAGTATACATACAGAATATTTCAAAAATTATATTAAAGATTTCTTCATTCACCCTAAGTACTTATTGAGCAGGTCTGAAGTAAAGGCAAATCTATATATTTGTTGTCTGTTTGTCATACCTGTCACACTGCTTGTCACACCTGGAAGTGCTCAGGGCTTACTCTGACTATGCACTTAGGAATCACTCCTGGCATGCTCAGGGGATCCCTTTAGGAGCCAAAAATCAAATCCAGGTTGGCCAGATACAAGGCAAGCACCATAGCTACTGTATTATTGCTCCAGCTTCCAAATATGGCCTTTTAATAAATACAAATAGAAAATAATTGTAATGCAAGTAGCTCATCAATCTTATGCTGAGTAATACAAATGTATATAATATTGCTTTCCCCATTTTGACAGTACAAATGTATCTATTTTTATGAAGTATCCTTGTTATGTAATTATTTTATTGTACTTTTTAAATAAGCATAATAAAGTAATTTTAGCATCTCTGTATAAATATTAACATATATAGTAGCAATTAATTTGCAGCCAATGGATAAAACATGCTTAAACATCTTTGTAGTGTAAGCAAAATAGGATTTCTTAGACTAATTTGCGAAATAAAAACCAAAATAGATTAAATGTATTATAGCAAAATAAAGGATTTCTATTCAATGAAGGGATACAATAACAATGTGCATAGAAAATTGGCAGAATGGGAGAACATTTTTCAATTTCTGAAAACATCGAAGATTACACAGGAACATACTATACATAAAAACAACACTAGAATCTACCCAGAACTTACGCAAATCAGTGAAGGGAAAAGAAAACCCCACAGCTCAATGGGCTAAGAATCTAAATAAGTCATGTAAATGAAAAACAGTCAGGATATAATGAGTACTTAATGACACGGTTAGATTCACAGTTTATCATTAAAACTCAAAACATAACAATACTATTTTATATCTAATAAGCTAATAAACATTAGGAAGTAAGCTCTGAAGAATATGGCATAAGAACATAGATATTCTGATAGCAATCTGGCTGTCCAAGAAGCTTACCAACTCTTCTCTTGCTTGAGACTTTCCAGGTAGGAATTAAAAATATCATCACTAGGTTTCCCCAAACTTCCAGAAGCCCAGTTAAGCTTTCACTTTCCTTAAATCACCTCTCCTGAGTTAAGGGAAAGCAGAAAGGCATTATCCTCTGGTGGAAGGGCACAGAGAGTCACAGCACACCAATAGTTCTATGTGAAAGCCCTTTAAAATTCAACCCAGGACCATTTTGTAGCCTCAGTACCAGAGAAGGTTTACCCAAAGCCAGTCATTAAAAGGTGTCTCCTGACATCTCTGAAAACTCTACATCATGGGTTCATACCTCTTGAACCGACTCAAGTGATTCACCTAACTTACCATTTTATTAAGCATTCCAAATGTTTCTATGGGTCCAAATGAACAAATAAAAAGAAAAATGCCTGTATTGATTTCTATGTTAGAGGAAGAAATGCAGATTCATAGAAATGAATGTTGTTACTGTGTTTGGCATATTGAATACATCACGGGTAGCTTGCCAGGCTTTGCCGTGTGGCAAGATACTCTCGGTAGCTTGCCAGGCTCTCTGAGAGGGGTGGAGGAATCAAACCCCACTTGGCCGGGCTGGCTGCCCACAAGGCAAACGCCCTACCACTGTGCTATGGCTCCAGCCATTAATAAACTTTAAAAAGAACTGTGCTAATATACTTTGGAGTTTACATGAAATAGGTAAATTTTTTCTCCCCCTACACTTTATTTAAACAGTGGTAGGGCGTTTGCCTTGCATGCAGCCAGCCCGGCTGAGCCGGGTTCGATTTCTCCGCCCCTCTCGGAGAGCCCGACAAGCTACCGAGAGTACCTCGCCCGCACGGCAGAGCCTGGCAAGCTACCCATGATGTATTCAGTATGCCGAACACAGTAACAACAAGTCTCAAAATGGAGATGTTACTGGGCCCGCTCGAGCAAATCAATGAACAACGGGAGGACTGTGACTGTGACTGTGACTATGGTTTACAAAGTTGCTCATGATGATTTGTTATAGGCATTCAATAATCCAGCACCAGTCCCACAACCACTATCACCTTCCTTCCACTATTGTTTCCAGTTTTTCAACCAATCCTCAAGTCCACACAGCAGGCCCATAATAATTTATTGTATATTGCTTGTTACCAATAAAAAAATTGCTAACATAATCATCAAAAAACTATTTCCTTAGAACAAATAATTAGTGTGAAGTGTTGTATCTCAACATGGAAACATTAAATCCTTGTATAAGGAATTACTAAAATAGTATTACAAGTTAAGCCTTCCGTGTTGTTTTTATTGGTTGAAATTAGTTAGCTTCTATGTTACATCCCATCAAATCTGTTATGCTACTACTGGATTATCAGTGTTTTAGAGTTTGGAGATGTTGAGCAGCTACAAATGTGGCCACGTCCTCCAAGAAATCCAGAATATTTAATTGTGCATTATAGCTGGAGTTAAATTTTTAAGTGGAAAGAGGCTTTTGGGTGCGGACGTGACTGCCAGGGCTTCCAGGAGTATAGGGAGCTGGGGAAGGTAGTGCATCCGACTCTGAGAAAGCCTTGAGATTTCACTCACAGGGATCCAATGTGTATCTGTATTCTGAGCAGGTTAAGTTCTCTGTGTGACTTGGTCTGGACCCAAGGGGATCCAGCCAGAGACATGGTAGTGACTTTGTTTTGTTTTGTTTTTTTAATTTTTTTTTGTTATTAGTGAAACACCATGAGGTACAGTTATAGACTTATAAACTTTTGTGCCTGGGTTTCAGCTATACAATGATCAAGTACCCATCCCTCCACCAGTGCCCATCCTCCACCACCACGGGTCCCAGCATCCCTCCTACTCCCCATCCCCCCATCCCACCCTGCCTCTGTGGCAGGGCATTCCCCCTTGTTCTCTCTCTCTTCTTTTGGGTACTGTGTTTTGCAAGAGAGGCTTTGAGTGGCAATCATGTTTGGTCTATCGACTACTTTTAGCATGCTTCTCCCACCCTGGGAGGTTCTCACAACACCCTTTATTTGGTGCTCTCTTCTCTATCTGAGTTTCCTTTTCCCCTAACACATGTGGCTGGCCTTCAAGTCATGGAGCAAAATTCCTGGTACTAATCTCAGTCATTCCTGGGTGTTAGTCTCCCATTTTGTTGCTTTATGTACCCCAGATGAATGCAATCTTTCTGTGTCTATCTCACTCTTTCTGACTCATTTCGCTTAACATGATACTTTCCATGTAGTACCACTTGTATGTAAATTTCATAACTTCGTCTTTTCTAACAGCTGCGTAACGCTATGCACAAAAGTAAGATCGAAATGGATTTATGACCTCAACATCAGACTGGAATCCATAATGTTTATTGAAGACAAAGTTGGCAAAACTCTCCATGATATTGAAGCTAATGGGATCTTCAAAGATGTCACGCCACTGGCTGAGCAAGTGAAAACAGAGATAGACAAATGGGACTATCTTAAACTAAGAAGCTTCTGCACCTCAAAAGAAATAGTGACCAAAATACAAAGACAGCCTACAGAATGGGAAAGGATATTCACCAAATACATATCCGACAAGGGGTTGATATCAAGGATATACAAGGTACTGGTTGAACTCCACAAGAAGAAATCACCCAACCCCATCAAAAAATGGGGCGAGGAAACGAAGAGAAACTTTCGCAAAGAAGAAATCTGAATGGCAAAAAGGCACATGAGAAAATGCTCTACATCACTAATCATCAGAGAGATGCAGATCAAAACAACAATGAGATATCATTTCACACCACAGAGACTGGCCCACATCCACAAGAACAAAAGCAACCAGTGCTGGCGCGGATATGGCGAGAAGGGACACTCCTTCACTGCTGGTGGGAATGCCGACTGGTCCAACCCTTTTGGAAAACAGTATGGACTATTCTCAGAAAATTAGAATCTGATCTCCCATTTGACCCAGCTATAGCACTCCTGGGAATATATCCCAAAGAGGCAAAAATGTATAGTTGAAGTGACATCTGCAATTGTTTGTTCATTGCAGCACTCTTTACAATAGCCAGAATCTGGAAAAAAACTGAGTGCCCGAGAACAGATGACTGGTTAAAGAAACTTTGGTACATGGTGGTGACTTTGGAATGTGGGAGCAGCAGTTGCTGGGGCTCTGTTTGAGTGAACATTGGCCACCCTGCCCCCACCCACCAGGGTGCCCTGAGTATCTCAGCCCGGAATGGTTGTCCAAGAGATTTTGCAGCTAGTTGACCTCTCTAGGGATTTATTCATAAGTCTCTAGAGAATGGCTGGTTGGGACACTCACATGGTGCCAGAGGTGGTTATATCAGTATGTCAAAGTATGGGCAAGACCAGGACTTTCCAAATCACTGATACACTTGAAATATGAAAATTCATAAGCTCCATACCAGATCTATGAAAGTAGAATACCTGAGGACAGATTTTGCATTTTAAAAATTATCCAGTATTTTTAGGCAGCAGGATCACAAATCAATGTTTTATGTGCCAAAATTAGAAGGGGAAAACCACTGCTTTGGAATTACATGGTTTATAAAAGTCCTTTTAAAATATGAACTAAAGAGCCTCCTCCTCTCTAAATGTGCAAACATCATCTCTGACTGAAAATGAGCTTGGTTTCCTGATTAGGTCTAAGCACTAGAATTCAACAAATATTTTATTCCCCCTGTCACCATTTCTTCCTATGAATGATATCAGTAAATTATTTAAATTCACTGTGATAAATAGGATATACAGTAATTCTTTTCTTCTGCCTCAGAGGCATAGTGCGAGATTAATTAAATAACAGCTGCGAAATTCTTTGGCTCCTTCGAGAAAGACTTTATATAAGACATCATGTTATATACGCAGCATTTCTTTCCTATGAAAATGGGGCTAATTGTTCTTGAGAACTCAGCCCTTGGCAGAGAAAACAACCATGACATGGGCTCTCACAAGCATTAAATTCACAAGGGCAAAATTTTGTTACAGTTGGTATCAGACCCAGTGAATGCTGTGCTTTTTTATTCTTTGCACAAAGACCACTGCCATCTTGTGGAAAACAATCACCGTCCTTATCTTGGGTTTCTATTTAATTTATGTTCAATGGTGACAAGATAATTTGGGTTTTCTTCTCAAGGGGACTGTGACTTATATAGACCTAATTGTCATGAGGTATGTTATCTGTCGCACAGTCTATGTGAGACTACCCTGAATAACAGGTAATAATAATGAAAGAAGGAGCTTTATAAACAAGACCTCTTACCTCCCTGGGGCTTGAAACTCTACTTAATGCTTAAATGCAGCTTGCCACATAACTTTATTTATTTTGAAATTAGGACTAAAGGCCTGGAAAATCTGTCACTGGTGACCATTAAATTCAATGATGACTACTTATTTGTATACATTTGTCAAAAGAAGAAGATTGCTTGCAAAATAAAGGAAGAAAGAAAAACAACAGATATCCCTAGAGTCTAAGTTTGGTAATTGTCATATTTTGATAAATGTAATAAAGTTTTTAGGCTTTCATGGAAGGAAACCTTTCTAGTCATTCCCATATGTTGCAAGGGTTAGTGAGTATATCAAGAAAAAAATACAGCTTTTTTTTTCATTTATTCTAGGAAAACTATGTTTTGAGAATACAACATAAAAAAAGACTACAACATTGAAAAGAGTATTTGTCAGAAATACTGCTTTTTAGTTCTATAGAACAAGAATACTTATGGGATTTTTTTATTTGCATGTTTTTAATTTTTGTGGCTAACTCAGCCTTAGGCAAAAAGTAAACAGATAAAAGTTAACTTTGATACTCTCATCTCCCACTTCTACACCTTTACTCCACCCCACTTAATATCATATCTTCTCTCAGTTGGGAGTTTTCTCATTTCTGTCCTGTGGCCCTGCTTTCTCCAATCATCAAATAACTGAAATTTATGTGAGTGTATACTAAAATATTAGAGATAAGTAAGTCACTAGTGAGGAACAGGCATATTTTAAGAGAATTAATAATTGCTTAATTTAAAAGTTACATTGTCAAAAGATAAACTCTTAGAAATTGCACAGAGAAAGAAATTAGTAATTATTTTTTCCAGACCAAGATTTCATTACATGAATGACCATCTATTCAACTTATTGGTCTTTAAAGGATCAAAAATGCTCAGAGTAATGTCCTAAATCCTTCAAATAAAATAACATCTTCTTGTTTTAGCCTCAAATTTTATCTCAGCAGAGTATTATATCCAAGAAGAAAAAAAATTAGATAATCCAAAGTATCAAACAGAATAATATGGGAGTTTACTGAAATGTCTGGAAGAGACATCAAAATGGAGAACTAGGAATACAATATATAATAAAAGAAAATGCTCTCTAATATTTTTTAAAATGAATTTTTCTCTTAACTCCCATCATTCAAAGAGCTCAGTTCGCTAAATTTTTCACCTTTGTGTTTCCAAAAGCATCCAAAAACATTCCAAAAACAAAAGTCTTCTGTTTTATGAATGACTTCAGAAGAAGTATTTTCTTAAGTAATCATAAATTTTTATACTGCATTTCTATCTATATCCTAATGTCTATATGAGGAGAAACAAGCTCCTTGACTCCATTATATAACACCACGCTACCAATAACACATGGGAGATAAATAGTTTCTATTTGAGTAGCATTTTATCTCAGTCAAGGATGGTTTCTTTTCAGTTTTCAAAAGTGTAACAAGTATTTAAAAAAAATGGTAAATGGGAATTTGTTCAGGTCTAGGTTCATAGTAACTTAATGAATATACTGTACATTGGACACCATTGCCCACACTGTGGGCATATAAATTCTAACTCATTTTTGAAAAGTCTCCTGTTGATGGATACTAAAATGAATTCTCAACAGAAACTATTAATCACCTACTACCTGGCCTATTATCTTTTTATTCTCCAAGCAATATAAATGAAAATTTTAGCTGAAGGCAAAGCCTTCCATAAGAAAATATCATCATTTCCCACACATCTTTCTGTTGGTTATATTCATAAGATGAATTTCTGAACAATGATATGTGGGCTAGAGCGATAGCACAGAGGTAGGGCGTTTGCCTTGCGCACAGCCAGCTTGGCTGAGCCAGGTTCAGTTCCTCCGCCCCTCCTGGAGAGCCCGGCAAGCTACCGAGAGTATCTCGCCCGCACAGTAAAGCCTGGCAAGCTCACCATGACGTATTTGATATGCCAAACACAGTAACAATGGAGACGTTACTGGGCCCACCCAAACGGGAGGACAGTGTTTTTGTTTTGATATGTGGGCTTAAGAAATGCAGTCACCAAACCACAGCACCTAAAAGGAGAGCGAGAACAAAGGGGAATGCCCTGCCACAGAGGCGGGGTGAGATTGAGGGGGGGTCGGGTGGGGGTCGGGATACTGAGATAAGTGGTGGTGGAGAATGGGCACTGGTGAAGGGATGGGTATTCGATCATTGTATAACTGAAACCCAAGCACAAAATTTTGTAAATCTACAACTGTATAAAAATCTAAAAAGAAAGAAAGAAAGAAAGAAAGAAAGAAAGAAAGAAAGAAAGAAAGAAAGAAAGAAAGAAAGAAATGCAGTCACCTTCCAAAGTTGTGCTCACCTGATAATTGTCAGAGGTTTCAATGTTGTTGCTTTTACCTTTCTGCTGGCTGGAGTGAGGATGCAGATGAGAATATTGTGCACTATGCAGTGATGAACCAACAAAGCAAAGAGATAGAAAATAGAGCCTTGATAATAAGGACCCACTTGTTACTAATGCAAAGTACAGAGAAAGGACATAGAGACTTGATACTATGGCCCCCTCTCCATACTAGTCCTGCAACTTGACGTCCAGAAAATCAACTACAAGAAAGACTAATTTATTTTCTCTTTCAGAATAACAATTCAGGAAGCCATTATCATTCCCAGTGAAGGTTTTACTTGGATCACTGACCGCTGTATCTGGTCACCAGATATATAGGTGGATGGATAGGGATAAATATATGAAAGAATTAACCAGGTGATGATTTGTATTGTCAGAATCATATGTTCTTACCATATAACTTAATGGACATTTTCAACCTAAAATTGGGCATGTAATTTACTAATATATTAATTTGTATATATATATAAATTATGTAAATCACTATATAAAGGGCTGGAGCAATAGCAGAGAGGGTAGGGTGTTTGCCTTGCACGCAACTGACAGGGTCGACCTGAGTTCGATTCCTCTACCCCCTTGAAGAGCCCAGCAAGCTACTGAGAGTATTTCGCCTGCATGGCAAAGCCTGGCAAGCTACCCGTGACGTATTCGATATGCCAAACACAGTAACAAGTCTCACAATGTTACTGAGCCTGCTCAAGCAAATCGATGAACAACAGGAGGACAGTGCTACAGTGCTACATCAGATAAAGGTTTGATATCCAGGTATATAAAGCACTTTCAAAGACTAACAACAACAACAATTTCAAAACCCTATCAAAAATGGGGAGAGAAAATGAATCAACACTTCTTAGAGAAAGAGAGGCAGATGGCCAATAGGAATATGCAAAAATGTCCGGTATCTCTTATCATCATAGAAATCCAAATCAAGTCAATGAGATGCCAGCTCACACCAAAGAGAATGGCACATATCAAAAACAGTAGGAAGAATCTGTATTGGTGGGGATGTAGTGTGAAAGGAACTCTTGTCCACGGCTGTTGGCATTGGTGTCTGGTACAACCTTTCTGGAAAATAGCATGGAGAGTTCTCAACAAACTTAGAATTAAACTGCTATAAACCCCAGCAATTCCCACTTTGGGTCATCTAAGCCTGGGACATAAAACCACTCTCAAAAGGACATATGAACACCATTATTCATTGCTGCACTCAATATAATAACTAAGATATGGAATCAACCTAGATCCAATGACAGATTAATGAATTATGAAGATGTGGTATACATACATAATGAAGTACTATGCAGCTGCAAGGAATGATGAAATCATGCAATTTGTTGCAATGTGGTTGCAACTGAAAGATTGTAGGATAACACTGGTATGTCCTTTCTCCCTGGGCTACACCCATCACAGTGCTTCAGAGGCACTCCCATTCCTCTGTGTTTATCTTTAACTTCCCTTTGCTCTCTTCCCCAACTGGTTAATCACCTATTTCCCCTAAACAGTACCTGTGACTTTTAATGTCAAATTCCCCAGAAATCTCTGGATTTGTATTTGTAAGTGAAATATTGCTTTTTTCTTTTCCTTATATCTTTTGCATAGTTTACTCCAGAGCAATGTCCTTTTTGTATAGACACAGGAAGACAGTTAATGCTATGCTTTGTTGCTTTGGAATTAATTGACTATGAATAATATTCTCTCCTGGGCAAATGTTTACCCGACTTAAGCCTCAGTTGCCCTTAGTTCCTAACACCCCAAATCAGGGTCCAGACGAAGGGAGTAGATGGACCCAGGACAAGCTGTTAGCTACCCTGGCATCAAAATGAGTCAGGCCAAGTGCCATAATACTTAACTATAAGTTAAGAGCATGGTCATAGATAAATTATGTCATGATCCAAAAAGAAACAACCAAACAAAGACCCTGCTTAGGATTAGGAAAGAACTATCTGGTCTGAGCACTGTAGTCTGGGATCTATAGCAAGATGACCCCAGAAGAGCCACCCTATAGGCTTAATGTATCTCTTACTGTGTCCATACAAAATGACTAATATTAAAAACTCAATCTAAGATGATTGCTTATGGACTAAGGAAAGAAGTATGTCCTAAGAGAAAAACATGCCCTTAAGTGATGTCCTGGCAGGAAATCTTTATCTTAGAAGAGCTTCCTACCCCGCCCCACTCTCACCCCTCACCAAGGAAGCCACCTCACCTGTGTGTAGTTGGTACCCCCAATGCTTGGAGGTTGGGCTTTAGACTAAAGCAGCAAAACAAAGTGCAGGGAGAGGAGAGATGAGAATGGGGGACAGGAGGAATACAGGATTGGGTGAGACAGAAAGGAGGCAGAGGGAGACAAGATTGGAATAAACTGAAACTGATCACCAATCAGCCTGATGGCCCTGTTCCCTCCTTCATGCATCTGTTGGCATAGATGCAGACAGGAGTGAAGAAGCAGCTCATGACCACTGAATACATGGCAGCCTCTCCAGCTCACTTATTTATTTTGTGATTACACAAAAGATAACATGCTAAGTGAAGTAAGTCAGCAGAAGAAAGACAAACAGAGAATGACCTCATTATCTATATTATGTACTGTAGTAAAAGGGGGTTGCCTAGATCCCCCTTGGCCACAGTAGAGAGGAAAGAAGGCAGAGGAGAAAAAAATACCTAAGGGGGAAGAAGAGAATGGGAAGTAATGGGTGAGCAGGCATCAGGACTTCAGTTATACTGGTGATATGGGAAAGTGGTACAGAGTGGTATAGCCATATATCCAAAACAGACCCAACAAAACTGAAAACCATGAGATTTAAGCTGTACCCACTTAAACTTGACAGACAGGAATAGGATGGGGGTTGGGATGAGGAGAGAGATGGACATACTGATGGAGGGTAGGTAATTCTACTAGTAAGATTGGTATTGAAAAAGTATATGCCTAAAACTCAACTATCAATAACTAAATGTAAATCACAGTTCTTTAATTACAGAAAGAAATTACTAGTCTAGGGGCTGTTGAGTGATTTTAGTTTTCTAAAAAGAGAGCAATGGGTTAAATCAATTGAGGAAACTGAGCTATATTCATAATTAACATGTTGAATATTATATGGATAATTAATGTATAGAAATAGCATATTAATGTGCATCTTAATAAAATGAATGACTTTTGCAGAATAATGCTACAAAGGGTAATATATGTGATTCTCTATCACGCTTGATGTATGATAAGGTTTTCAGGTGGGATTCTCTTCAAATCAACATTCTGTCTTTTTACATCCTAGTCCCCAAACTGATTCTGTATAAATAAATCCCATTTTCCCATTTGTAGTGTACAGGACCTCCAGCTTTGTTGCTATCATCGTTCATCTCTCTCCATCTTTTTGCAATCCCACATCCTTATGCTGTCTATTACAAATCTTTCTGACCAGTCAAGAAAACCAAGCTCTTAAGTTATGTATTGCAGTTGTACTTCGGCTAAGAGTATACCCCCTGGGGCTGAAAAGACTGCTTCACCCATGTTTGACAAAGACCAATACTATTTCATCTGAGATCTTTTATTGCCATCTATGGATATTGCAATTTGATCCCAAGTCCCTCTCCTGACTCAAGACAGCATTTCTCTCCATGGCACAACAGGCCACATCTTCCTAGTCTTTCTGACCACGGGTGGCTATACCACCTACTCTAGCTTCCAGTTTATAGATCTGCTCAATCTTTTGAATGTTTTTGCTTTTAGGGTTTTTCTTAACCTTCCATTTCCACTCTCTGATCTCTCTTTTCAGCAAGTTAAATTTTAGTTTACCCAAAGAATCAAGAAATAAAGAATCACAGCCAGGAAAAATACCTCTGGGAGTATCTCTTCCATGTAAATTTTCACCTCTACCCAAGAAAGCGCTCTCTCTCTCTCTCTCTCTCTCTCTCTCTCTCTCTCTCTCTCTCTCTCTCTCTCTCTCTTTCTCTCTCTCTTCCTCCTTCCCTCCCTCCCACTCTACCTCCTCCCACCACCACAGGCACACAAGTACAAACTCTCAAACTTTCCTGCTTTCTGTTTAGAATTTCTCCCTTCCACAACACTTTGGGAACAAGGGTCAAATGTCTGCTTATTTTGCAAAAGTTGCAGCTGGCATTCAAACTGCTGCTGTAATGCAGGAAAATCATTTTCGGTAATTGTTCTTCTTTAACTCTTTCACAATCTACTTTATGTGTTTTAATTATTAAACAAGATTTATGGAACATGACCCTATCATGTCCTTCAGACGTTTTATTCTAAGAAAATAAAATTTAAAATTCTTAGAGCCGTGTGGAATTTTTGTTGCTTTTGTGTCTAAGTTTATGTTTATCTATATCCATATATATGCCAAAACATTATGTTATGCATTTAACATAATTTACTCATCTAGGACTTGGAAATGTTAAAACCAATGTCCTGGAAGTATTGATTAAAAGTATTTCTGGATTAGTTATTTTGATTCCATTTTAAACAGATAATCCACTATCATTATTGCTTCTTTTCATATGAATTCACAAGTCTGTACTTTGTCAGTGCTTGTATTTCCATCTGGATCAATAGCACAGCAGGTACAGCTTTTGCCTTGCACACAGCAGACTTAGGTTCAATTCCTTCATCCCTCTTGCAGAGCCCAGCAAGCTACCAAGAATATCCCGCCTGCATGGCAGAGCCTGGCAAGCTTCCCATGGTGTATTCGATATGCCAAAAACAGTAACACCAAGTCTCACAATGGAGACATTACTGGTGCCCGCTTGAGCAAATTGATGAACAACAGGAGAATGGGAGGACAATGCTACAGTGCTACATGCTTTCATCTTATAAGCTATTGTTTTATTTCTCCATTAAAAATAATTGATTTCACTTTCAGGTGTGCGGTGTGCGCTCACCTGAAGGTACGGCAGAGGGACAAAGCCACGCGGGTTCCGGGGCCGAGATCTCCAAGCCTACTCAGATTGGAGTTGAGCATCCTCCACCCAGATCCTCCAAATTCCAGTAGGCGGGGGTCACACCCACCAACTGGCCCCCTGGCGCCGTGTAATCCCAGCAGCAGCCAAGACTCTGAGACTATAAAAACCAGCCCCCAGAACCGGGCGCCCGCATTCCCGGCTGCGTGACATCTTATTATGACATCTCTTTCCTACTTTGACAAACTGGCAGGCTACCGAATGTAGCCTGCCCACACAGCAGAGTCTGGCAAACTCCCCGTGGCGTACCCAATATGCCAAATACCAGTAACAATGATGGATCTCATTCTCCTAAAGAGCCTTGAATATAATCTCAGGGCTAGGATAAATGAGACGTTACTGGGGCCTGCTCAAGGCAATCGACGAATAACAGGATGATCTGTGATCTGTGATCTGTGTGATTTCACTTTAATCATGAACTTAGAATGTACTGGATCAGCTATGAAACTAGCTTATGCCTCATGAAAAAAATAGAGAAAACCATATATGGAATCATTTGTTCCTCAGCTAATCCTCATATTGCCAGCACAAAATTCTGGTGACTCAATTCTTTTTTTTTTACTGTCTTTATTCAGTAATATGTCAAATATTCTTTCTTGCCCCATTGTCTATTAGCACAATTCAAATACTACCATTTACTGTGCTTTACTCAATATAATCCTCTTTTTTTCCCAGCTGAATTTTAGGTTTCATTCTTCAAATATCTTCTAAACCTCATTTCATGAATAATGCCAATACATTTCAAGTTGATAGGCTTAAATCCAGGAAAATAAATGGCAGGCGGCTGAACCATGACTTGATAAACTATATTTGCTAAGATCCTTTGTCAGAATACTTGAAAAATAAACTGTGGGTTTGATCATCTTTAATGTTTTTTACTATGAAGCCAGGGTAAATATCTTACAGATGTGTTCTAAGATAAAGCATCTTCTCAAGGTGGAAATTATTATGTTACTTCTGTTTCATAAAAGGATATACTAAGTGTCTCCAGCATATTTTCTTAAGGCAAATACAGGTGAGACATATTTTTCTAACATACAAATGCTTAGGCACTAACTGCTTTCCATACTCAGGTTATATGAGCTAAAGTGCTTTTTCTTTCACCCCCTTAAAAAAATTAAGCCTCTAAAGCTGGGCAAATGAGGCCGGAGATATCACAGCACTTTGGGGATATGCCTAGCATGTACCTGACCAAAATTCAATACTCTGCTCCACCTAGTTCTTTGAGCATCACTAGGGGCAGTTCTGGGAGCCCCCAACACAGTTGGCGTAGTCCAGGCATTCCTGCACCACAGAGCCTGACTTAGTAGCTCTGCCTCCTCGAGCTTTTGCAGTGAACCACCTGCCAGTTGACCAAGAATCACTGGCAGGGCCTCTGGGCCTCTTAAGCATGGCATAGAAGGCCCTCTCAAAAATACAAGTAAACTTTAAAATAGAGCTGGAGAAGAAATAAGATAGGACCTTAAAGTAAGGGCTATGTGCTACATGCCAGGAGCTATGAGGCAGAACAGGCAAGCTTGAATATAGAGAGAAACAGCTGAGAGTTTATAAAGGTTAGAAATGTTCTAAAAGATTAATGTAAAACACTATTTTGAAATGGATAAAATTGTCTTCTTGAACTATGAACCTGTTTTGAACCTAAGAATTATTCACTCTGAAATTAAATTTGTGAAATCCAATTATTCCATATATGTTTTCATTTCAAAACTGAAACCCACAAAGTGGTCAAGACAGGGCAGGGTAGTATTTGCCTTTCTAAATAGTGGACTTTCAAGCTGTGCTTCTCACATAAAAAGGAAGTGGAGACCAGGAGCTCTGCAAGGGTACTAAGCCAGCTGACTGCATATTAGGGTGATCAGACTGAGGATTAGACTGAAATCAAATGAAAAATAATTGCTAAAGAAAATATGTGGGTAGAGCAACAGGTCAGAGAGGCACAAGCCACTGAATTGGAAAGACCACTTTTCAGAATGCCTAAATCCCCTCATTTGCTTCTCACCCTGGCTATCTGCCTTTTTAATTTAGAACGTTTAAAATGCTCTATTCCACATGGTAAATTAGTGATATTTTCTTCATTGGTCACCCTCCTCCAGTCCCAGACCTGCTGCTGATAAATATTCAAGATTTTTGCTATTAAAATGAAGAAATTTCAATTTTCTTATATGTGGTACATTCTGGTAACATAGAAATTCATTAGGTTATTTAGTGAATTCGCTTATTCATAATTAAGTACTTAATATATAATTGATCCAGTTTTGTTCAACAAAACCTGCCGATGTTAGCTATACAAATCCTTTTACAGGAAAGCATTATTTTTTTCACTCTTTTAGCTGGAAGTTAAAAGATCCTGTATTTTTGTTTTGATGCCATCATTATAGTAAACATGAAAACTACTATATAATAGCACTTCCAGAGTGAAGTGTGTGTATAGGAATGAATAATTGTTTTAAAGAGGAAACTTATATTTAGCATCCTTGTTGTTTCTTTTTATCGAAAATCCTTGTAGAGCTCTGAACATACATTTGGGACTTGTGCTGATCCTTCTCCTTATGGAAACACAAAAGTGCTTCTGCTTAAATAGTATCTCTGTAGGACTGTTCATGCTGCTTTGTATTTTCTAACTTTCTACAAATATTTTGACAAAAAAGTGTCTTTTATAAAATTCATTTCACTGCTGACACCATTTGCCAATATGCATGTTATCAGCAGTGTTCCAAGGGGAGAGGTGTCCTCCTGAAACCTTGTCAAGAAGTATATACATTCCAGTAAGCATGTGCTGAGCATCTTCTCAGTATGCCGCAGTCCGCTAGGCATGAAAAATGAAAGTGTAAAACAGAGCCCCCTACAAATTGCATTTTTCACATAATCTATATGCATTGCTTATTCAGATTCATATACTAATAATATAGTAACAAGTACCACAAATCATGCCAAGTAAGAGTTGAAAATAAAAACCCAAGATATACTCAGCTCCTCTTTGTGCTCACAGGCTAATTGGAAGAAGGAAATATAAATAGTAAGACATCTCTATGGTGTGTGCATTACAAAAATGTCAAAGATACTGGAGTAGGCCAGAGTAAAGGTGATTAGTTTTAATCACAAGGGTATCACTTAGGGCATCAAGGACACCCATACAAACTCAACACATGCTTTAGGCAGTACTGCCAGATAAATCAGAGGGTGCTTGATTTTTTTTTCCTTTAATTTGAACTCCAAGTTTCCTATCAGTGTTTTTCTATTAATCCTCAAAGAGTATCACCTTCAGACCACCCACCAAATGGCTCTGTCTCTGGGCACAGTTACCACTTGGCATCTGCCAAGATGTGCAGCCAGGGTATTAATTACTGCTCACCATGTGATTAATGTGGCTGATAGTTCTTGATGAGGTCAGTGTGCTTTGTGGTTCTTAGATTAATGATTCCAATTTGACAGACAGCAAGCCACTAAATGGTTACCAGGTGGCAAAAATATTGTGTTACCCTAGGCAGAACCAAAGGAATCTATGACTTCAACTAAGAGCAGGTTAATTGCTGGGAAACAGTTTTCTCATACTCTTCCAAATAATTGTATTCAGAAATTCTGATTTTTCCCATTTTGATTTTAGTAAGCAAACTGAGTTTTCAGTTGAATCTGCCACAATTTAAAGAAATTATTTGAATTGAAAACAGTCTAACTTTATAGAAACTTGGTGAGAAACACCAATTTTATATGCTGCACAGCACTTGAACTGAAATCAAATGCCTTGTCTCTGATGAAAAAAGCTAAATATTTTTAGTAATTTAACTTTGTTATTCACTTATTTATCTATTTATATTATTTCAGTATGCTTATGAGAAAACATTTAGCAAAAGATATTTACTGATCATCTTTAGGAAAATTCTATTAGTAAACAACTTTAAGCACTTACCTAAAAAGTGTCAAAAAGAAAAGAATCTGATAAAAGAAAAGTTTGGAGTGATATTTCTGCTTCCTGGCTAGTTTAAAAAAAAGAGAAAAAATGATCCAAATATTCAACTTTATTATATATTCCCCAGGTCATAAACTCAATGAAGAAGGAAACTTTCATTACTAATTCTTAACCTTTCTAGCATTAAAAATAGGATCCAATACAAAAGTTTATTATTAATTATGTTGAATTGTTAACAAACTAAATCAAGACAATAGAGATTTGGTCTTGATATTTATATCATTGTGATATACTACCTGAATTTTCCACATCCAGAATCAATCTGTACATACAGAGTGTCCATCATTGACATAATGTGTCAGCTTCAATAAAACCAGAACATGCAGTTACTCTTTTATGAAAAATATTTAATATATTTTATTGCATCTCATTATAAAAAATATTTCTGCATAATCTACTGTATCTGAACAACTTAGATTTTATTCAACAGCCTTCTAAACTTTACCTTTTTTAGGAACAGGGCTACCAAACCGAAATTTCTGCAGTGGCTTGCTGAATTTAAAACAAGTTCAACATCATTTCCTTCACGAATTCACCCATCATTTCGAATTTGAGACACAGAGCAAGCAACACATGACCTCATAGATATTTTTTGCCCCCCAAATTTCAGATTTTAACAACTGACCCCTTTTCCTGAATAGCCATCATGATGGTAAAGTAAGTATATACAGAACTCATGTTGTAGCTGAAGCCCAGTGTCACACTCTTTATCATATTCTGTGTGTGACTTTAAAGAGTGCAAACTGTAGTAGCTACTTCCTCTCTAATTCCTCACCTGTTGCCTCTTCCTTCTCTTTCCAGAGATACTGAGTTCTAAATTAATGTGTCTACCCACAGGGTACCTCCAGGCCCCTTCACAAGAACCTTAAATCCCTTTAGAGAAATGTCAACCATTTTCTGGAATGTCAACAGTTTGCTGAGATGTAGGAAAATGCTTTTTTATTGTGATCACGGGCTTTTTTTTTTTTGGTGGATTGGAGGATCATACCCAGCAGTGCTCAAAGGCTACTCCAAGTTTTGTGCTTGCTTGGTAGACCATGTGGTACCAGGGATCAAACCAGGGTCTCCTGCATCCAATCACACCCTCAGAATGTTTTAGGTGTCTATCATACTGACAGTCTTAACAACCTTCATTTAGTTCCTGAGGCTGGAAAACTGGTTAAGAAACATTTTGTGGTCCAGAAAGATAGCACAGCAGATGGATGTTTGCCTTGCATGCATCCAACAAGAGTTTAATTCCAAGCACCCCTAATAGACCCCCAAGCAACACCAGGAGTAATTCCTAAGTTCAAAGCCAGGAGTAACTGCATAACATTGCTGAGTGTGGGTCCACCAAAACTAAAAAAGTAAATGAGATTTTGTGTTCCTAAGACATTTCAACCCATAATATATTGTACAGGTTTTGCTGAAGAATAATGACCTAAGTTATGACTTTCCAATAATGATTTATTGCTAAAATGGCAATAAAATTTATTATCAGATCAATGTTTCAAATTTCAGTTGATCATGACATTCCTCAGCTAATACCCTACTTTAACTGTTTTGTTTTCCTCCCTAAAACCAATGTCCATGTAAAACCTAGCCTGCTTTATTTCCCAGGCCCCTTGTGCATCCCCCTTTTATTTCTTTTGGGTTTTAAGCCATATACAGCAGTTCTCAGGGCTTATTCCTGACTCTGTTCTTTGGGATCACTCCCGGTGGTGCTCAGGGATCATATGCAGTATCAGGAACAGAACTTGGATTGGCTGCCTGCAAGACAAGTACACACTATACCATCTCACTGGCTCACCTGTGCCACTTTTTTAGTACTGCAGATCTCCCTGTGCCCCTGCACTCAAAAACTGGGTTTTTGCACTCTACCTGCTAATCTTGTACCCTGAGCCCTTCTATATACTCCCTTCTTTTATCCATCTTTGACATACAATAATTTTCTTAATGAATTTGACTCCATTCACCCCATTGACAGTCTTAACTATGTTCTCTGTGTGACTACAACCCTTCTACCCCAGCACGTTTCACCTGCTCATTCTTTTCAATTTAGGCACAGCATTTAGAACACAGTAATATATCATACATACTGCTAAATTTAATCTCATGCTGTTAGATTGTAAGTTCTGTAAGGACAAGGGTTTTTGTTGTTGTTTTTTGAGTTGCTGGGGATGAAGCCCAGGACCTCACACATGTAAGTATGTATGTGCTCTACCACATGGAACTTAAAGGATACACTTGTTACTATGGGATGAATGAATCAACCAATTATTTGTAATTATTGTTGGCCCTTATATATTAGAGCTGCATGAGAGACTTAAATAGGTATTACGTAAAATTTAGTTTTATTTTTATCGGGATGGAATAATAAGAGATAACTGAAGAAATAGTAATGCTGGAAATGCTCCTTTCTCACCATTATTATATAAAATTTAGCCCAGCTCCACAACTAATCTCAAAAAGAACATAATAGCAATGAATCATCCCAGGTAAACCAGTATGTGCTGAGAACTCTGGGAATTTCTCAGAATGGAGAAGACAGATTTCCCTTTCTGTCTGATGCCTGGTAGCTCACACCCACACCCAACAACCTCAACCATAGAATAGGCCCAACCCCTCAGTAATCTAGGAAATCATGCCCAGCAGCTAAATTTTCCCAGGTACACCTGTCTCGGGACCAAATCTGGATCCTTCTCAGAATTGTGGCAAGAAGATTTCCCCACCCAACCCCCCTGAGCAAATGACCCAAGAGACCCCCTCCTCGCCAACATCTTGCTGGCATAGAAATGGCCCAGCTCTACAACTAATGATGCTGATGAATCATCCCAGGCAGACGGATCTGGGTTGAGAACTCTAGGGTCTTCTGGGGATGGGACAGACAGATCCCCATTCTACCTGAAGGCCCAGCAATGCCCACCCACACCTGATACCCTCCGACATAGAAACAGCCCAGCTACTCAATTAAACCTCATCAACCTGGCAAGCCACCAAATCTTTCCAGCTCTACAGCACAGATTTCATAGTACTGACAGTCCAGGATAAGCAAAGCAAATTTGATAGAAAAGTTGCATAGAAGACCAACTCAATAAGCAGAAACAATAACACAGAAGGCTCAGCTAGCACCAACAAGCTCAATAAATCCCCAGTGACTTTAGTAACCCCATTGTGAGATATAACAATGATCACAAATTGACTTTTATTGATATGTCTTTTGATAATTCCATTTGCCTTCTTGGGGGGGTGAGGGATCACACCAGCATTCCTCAAGGATGAGTCTGACTCTGCACTAAGAAATCACTGCTGGTGAGCTTGGGGGGGATCTACATGTGATGCTAGAGAACAAACTCAGATCAACCAAGTGCAAGGCAAGCACCTCACCCACTGTGTTATCTCTCCGACCTCACATTTATCTTGTTGTTATAATAAAAAATATGAAGTAAATTTGTTTGTGCCTGCTAAGAGAGAAAGATTAGGGTTTATGTGGGAAACTGGAGACTTTGGCAGAGAAAAGGCAACAATGGGGATGAGATTGATGTTGGAACACTGAATGCCTGAAACAACTGTATTAGAATCAACTTCGTAAATTACAATACTATAATTTTAAAAAGTTCAACATGAAAAGTGATTTATAAAAGCAGATAGGGGCCATCATTACAGCATTCAGCCGAAGAGAAGGACAACATGGAGGGCGGGATCCACAGATCCCGAAGGAAAAAAAAAAAAACAGGTTCCAAAAAGAGCCGAGATCACCGGGAAGTCCCAGATGGGGTAGGTACCGCATCCCGCCTCCCCCAGATGGAACCCCGGTGACCAGAAGCCTCTACAAGCACAGCTCGAGTATGCGGGAACTAGGACTTTTCCTCAAAACCGCGCGGCCGCATACGTGGCCGCACGAAGTCTCTCTGTATACAAAGTAATCCATGGGAAGTAAACCACCCAACATTTCTCTCTGAAAATCATAGTTAAGTTTGGAGCACGGCCACAGCCCCAGAAACACAAGGACTTAATGCATAACCCAGCAGCTTGGAGCAGAAAAGTGAACGGACTATGCGTTAATCCAGGCCATCATGTCTGCCCGGAAGGGAAAGGGTGTTGCCCCATTTGCCCTCTCCCCTCTGTAAAGAAAGATGGCGGCCGCATGGGAGCCTTGTGGACAGCAGGTATGAGCCGGGGGTGTGGGGGCGACTAAAACCTCATGGGAAGGGGGGCATTCCAGTCCGTCCTTCACACCCTACCGAGGTCACCAGTTGCCCCCCACAAGCGGCTGTCCAGCACGGCCACAGCCCCAGAAGCACAAGGACTTAATGCAGAACCCAGCAGCTTGGAGCAGAAAAGTGAAAGGACTATGCGTTAATCCAGGCCATCGTGTCTGCCCAGAGGGGAAAGGGTGTTGGTCCCTTCCGCCCTCCTCCCTCTGGAAAGAAAGATGGCGGCCACATGGGAGCCTCATGGACAGCAGGTATGAGCCGGGGGTGTGGGGGCAACTAAAACCTCATGGGAAGGGGGGCGTTCCGGTCCGTCCTTCACGCCCTACCGAGGTCACCAGTTGCCCCCCACGAGCGGCTGTCCAGCACGGCCACGGCCCCAGAAGCACAAGGACTTAATGCAGAACCCGGCAGCTTGGAGCAGAAAAGTGAACGGACTATGCGTTAATCTAGGCCATCAGGTCTGTCCGGAGGGGAAAGGGTGTTGCCCCAGTCGCCTTCTCCTCTCTGGAAAGAAAGATGGCGGCCGCATGGGAGCCTTGTGGACAGCAGGTATGAGCCGGGGGACTGGGGGCAACTAAAACCTCATGGGAAGGGGGGCGTTTCGGTCCGCCCTTCATGCCCTACCGAGGCCACCAGTTGCCCCCCACTAGCGGCTCTCCAGCACGGCCACGACTACAGAGCACAGAAACCAATTTCTTAACTATCTGACTTTCAGTAGAAATACTTCCAGGGTCAATAAGTAAAATAGCTGAAATCCAAAACCAACATTTAATTCTTGAACCCAGCTATAGAAAGCAAATCACTTCACAATGCTTTTTCAACATGTCTGATTTCGGGGGGGGGGGTAAACTCTAAATAATAGTGGTGAATCTTTTATTGAAACAATGAATCTAATCAAAGCAGATAGAGTGTTAACTAGAATTCATCTGCCCCACAGGGACTGGGAGGGGTGGGGGGTGGGGTTTTATTGGGGTTCTTCATGGTAAAAAATAAGTATTGGTAAAGGGAAATGTGTTTGATATTTGCATGACTGAGACCTAAACCTGAAAGCTTTGTAACCTTTCCCACGGTGATTCAATAAATAAATAAATAAATAAATAAGCAGATAGGGCATTTGCCTTGCACGCAGACGACCCAGGTTTGATTCCTCTGCCCCTCTTGACAAGCCCAGCAAGCTACCGAGAGTATCCCGGCTGCACGGCAAAGCCTGGCAAGCTACCCATGGCGTATTCGATATGCCAAAAACAGTAACAACAAGGCTCACAATGGAGATGTTACTGGTGCCCGCTCAAGCAAATAGATAAGCAACTGGACAACAGTGCTACAGTGTTCAATATATACAATAATGGCAAGAAAAATATTAGAAAATGATCCTTAGCTTCAGAGCAGTTTGAAGGCTTTGGGAAGAATGAGTGCAAGTGCATAATATCAGGAAACTTACCAGAGAAGAGAGACTTAGTCCAGTGCAAAGTTTCTGCCAGGAACTCTGCCCTGGCAGAAAAAATCTCCTTTAATGAAACATCCGTATAAAACTTAAGTGTTAAGTGTTTTCAGAGTCTCATCTTTCAATCACCATCCTAGCACAATGTTAACTAGCCCAAACTTATAAAAGAGCCTTAATATTGTTGTTAAAATTTGGGGTGTTAAGTAAAAAATACCTAAAAAGTCTATAATTGTAATAAAGAATTCTTCAGTTATTTTTGTAATCAGCTTTAGTGTTTGATAATTTTAAAAAATGGTCTTCAAGATAGAACAACAAATAATGACCTCATGCTTACAGAAAATAAAGGCTCATCAGACAGCAATTAACTTGAGAATCTTGTTTAAAATGAATTAGTTGGGAGCTAGAAGTGGTCAATATTCTCAGTAGCTTAGCCAAGATGGGTTATAAACCACAATAAATCTCACTATCTAGTGCTCTCTATTTCCTCAAATAGAGGATATTTTGTGATTTGGGTGTTTAAAATGGCAGGAGAATCTTATCTGCCCAATTAACTCTTAAAGCAAAAGCTGTTTTTAATTCCCCTTGGTAACACAAAGCTGCTAGATCATTGTTAATTCCAAATTTAATTTAGTTATATGTCATGTAAATCTGTGATGCAAATGATTTTACATGTATCATTTTTCCATGTCATATGAAAGACTAAAATACTGCCAATAATCATAACATCTTTAATTTTAGATGCATCCATATTTCAGGGACTTTCAAAGCAGGGAGTTTTCTCTGCCTAAATCAATCACTTACTATTTTTTAGAGGATTTATAATCAAGGTAGGCAGTCTTGTTCTTTGCTAAGGAAACAAAAGAGTGAACTGAGTAGCGACTGTTTAGTAAGAATGTTCTTGTGACACTACAAATGATCAAGTACTATGCTCAATTCAAGAAAATTGTTGAAAATCCCAAAATGAATACTCTTGACTCATCTGAAATATAAAATTAACCATGACACACAAGAATAAGATCTAGAATAAATTAGCCAGATATAAAAGAAGTCATCTTTATGAATGAAACACTCTAGATTTTTTTAAAACGTAGTATTATCATAAGATAATATTGGTTCTTCCTGAATTTATGAAGTCATTGATTTTTTTCCTCAAATTGTTTTTGTGAGATTCTGGTTTTTTACAAAATGACTTTGTCTAATAAAAACATTCACTAATATATATGATCCTCTACATCCAATTCTTTTTCAAGTTGTACTCCAGTGGGAAACTAAAAGATATCTCTCTAAAAGCTGTTTTTGACAAATAGCAGGTAAATCACGAAACATGAGATTAGAAAGGAAGAGGAGCTGGGAAATAGTCAAGAAAACTGTACGCATAAAAACTGAAAGCATTTACAGAATTTCAAGAACGCATGGCTAGATCTTTCAAAGTAGAATTATAAACACTAAAAATTGTCACATAACAATTTCATTTTATGTAGAACCATGTTGGTAAATGTGCCATTTTATTTAATAGTGAAGATATGAAAAAGCTAACCTGTTAAGGAAAAATAGTTTGAAGCAGCTTCTTTCAATAAGGGTATGTACATTTTTAGAGGGAGAAGTTAACAGATGAAAGATTAAAAACTTTCTTCATCTCTTTCTCACAGAATGACTAAACTGGTTGTCACTGAGGCTACATCACTCTCCCTGACAGAGCTCCTTTAATAGGGTGAGATCAATGCAAGTGTTTGGCTATGTTAACATATCAACAGAAAACAAAAGCAGCTATTGAAATAAATGATTGGGCTTTTCACTAGTTGAACATATATGCATGTCTCGTAAAGGCACCAATGCCTAAAATTTTCACAGAGTGATAAAAATAGTTTGCCAATTAAATAACAAATTGGATTCAGTAAAAATTGGTCTCTCACAAAAAAACCCTCTGTCAATTTTCCTATAAACAGAAGTGGTTCACATTTGTCAGGGCATTCATGGATGTTCATTTTAAATATAAACTGAATCTGAATCACAATTTCAAAAGATTTCATTCCCTAACAAATGTTGGTACAGATGCAGGAAATAATTTAAACTATCAGTAACCCCACTGCCTTAGACTCATCTACAGAAAAGGGAAAGGCCTCCAGAATCCAGAAAACCTTCCTGGAAAGCAAGACACCTCAATCTTATTAATGTACACTCCCTTCACCCTTTTTCAAGATACCCACAAACCCCTGAGGAAATCACTTGGAAATATCACTTGACAAAAGAATGACAATTTTAATTCAACAAATAAAGCATCAAATGGAGAAACAACAACCCCTTGATTCCTCATTTTTTAATCTGCTGGCCTTCTTCATTGGTTCTCTTTCCTAAAACAGCCACATTTCTCATCCAATCTCCAGTTACAGAGAACTGCTTAATAAACTTTCCTCAGTAAGAATGAAACAAATTATTATTGCTGAAAAGAGGTTCTTTTCTTTCTTTCTAATTTTTTAGTGTTTGGGTCACACTCAGTGATGACTCACTCACTCCTGCCCAGCTCAGGAGACCATATGGGGTGCCAGGGACAGAACTTAAGTCAGCCTAATGTGCAAATTGACCTGACTGTCCTACCTGCTACATAATTGCTTTGGCCCCTCCCAGGTACAATTTAATAGGATTAAATTGTATCACCTAGGAAAATATTAGCAAAACTATCACCAACAGTGGAATTCTGGAGATGCTTTTATGGCCTACAGTGGTACGAAAAAAAACCAAAAGAACTTTTTATGCCACCAAAACATAGTCATATTTAATATAGCATAATGATGTTTCCTTCCAGCTTTCACTTTACCTATCACTAAGAGTTTTATGTGGAAATATTAAAAAAAAAAAGTTCCAGAGAAAATGAAAACAAAAGTCTCCTACACTGTTCAGGAAACTCTCCTCTGTACAACACAAAAGTGTTGACTTATAAAACAATTTCCAACTCCAGCAAGTAGTACTACAGTTTTGCAAGCAATCATTACAGAATGTTTTCATTCTGTCTAATCAGTACAAGCTAATGAGATGAGAATAGCAGTCTTACATCTAGCCTGATGCTTTCTTTCTTTGCTTTTTTTTGTTTTTTGGGTTTTTTTTTTCTATCATAGCCTTTAAAATGTGGTCTGTAGCCTGAAGGCAGCTAAAAATATGTGGCTATAATGTGGCTATAGGCAGGGGGAAAAAGAGTTTCTGTGATTTTTAAATGATTTTTATAGAGGCCACGTGCAGCAGTGCTAGGAGTGGTGGAGCACCAGGCCCCCCGCAGCTCAGCTTAAGGCTTGGTGTCCGGTGTCCAGACCAGGCAGCACTGAGGACCACCAGCGCTCCTCCTCCAGGTGCTGCTGTGGAAAGGGGCATAAAACGCCAGAGATTGAATTCCAGCCCCTGCCACGTGCGAGACATGGGCTCCACCCCTCTGTATTATCTCCCCAGCTTCGATTTTGATTGTTATGGTCAAAACGCTGGGGAGAGGGGGGGGACAAAAACATTCCCTTTAAGATGCATCAATAAATATGCCCTACTTTGGATTTTCACGGCCCCCAAAAAATTTAAAAAATAAATAAATAAATAAACAAGGAAAGAGGCACGAGAGGAGGAAAGGGTGTGATGTCTTTCTGCTGTGCAGTACGTTCTCTGCATTTTGAATATTTAAGCTGGGCAAAGACAACAAGGTCTGCTGGTGAAATTTACACAGGCGAGTGAGGCAACATCCGAGGATGTTTCATTCAAGCCACAAATCCGGTGTGTAATCACAACCTCTTCGATATAGTGATTTCTAGCCTTAGACAATGATTACAATCACCAGGGCAGAATGCGTGCTGAATTTTGATGAAACTGGCCCTGAGTTGGCGTGGGTATCAGGAGAGGGGGAAAGCTGAACTCCCCTGATGATCTGAATATGTAGGTGCTCCGTGTTTTACCCAAGGACAGAAGTCACCTCTCCCAGACACCTGTCTGAGCTAGATGAGCTCAGTCCCAGCTTCTTCACTCCAAGCCTTACGTCACATTGACGCCTCACATTTGCTTCGTGAGATGCGGACAACAGTAGCCGCAGCTGATCCGCCAATCGATCCGCTCGATCTCCCCCTCTCCTGTTTCATGGGGTTCTGCAGCAGAGAAAGACAAACAGCACAGCCGATAAAGCCAGCCGCTGGATCGCCTTTCTTTGACTCCAGAAAAGGCACAGAAACTGCTTTCAGCTAATGCAGAGACTGCCTAGGCACCAGGCTGCCATCTGGCGGGCTTCCTGGACCCATCACTCATTTTTTTCTCCCTGAGGACTATCTACACCTCCCATTGCGCTCATGCATTAGACACGGGTTTAAATATTCCCCTGCAAGAGGTCAGCTCCGCTGGAGACAGGCAAAGGCCGCAGGGAGGACTGTGCCAAGCCTACGGAAGCCAAATAGAGCATACATTTGCCTTAAAAAGAAAAAAAATGTCTCTCACTCATTTTCGAGGCCCAGCGACATCTTCTCAGGACATCTCTTTATGACATCTTATTATCTCATTCCTACTTTGGACAAACTTGCAGGCTATCGAATGTAGCCTGCCCACAGGCAGAGTCTGGCAAACTCCCTGTGGCGTACCAAATATGCCAAATACCAGTAACAATGATGGGTCTCATTCTCCTTAAGAGCATTGAATATAATCTCAGGGCTAGAATGAAAGAGACGTTACTGGGGCCTGCTCGAGGCAATCGACGAAAAACAATCGACTCATTTTCTAAGTTGGTCTTTAAGGTTTTTCAGGGACAAAGCTTAGATTGAATGAACTGAACAGATTGTCCACTCCCCAATGAGGAGATATTCTGTGTTTCTCTGGTGTTTCAGAATCACCTCCAGGACCTATAAAAATCCCGGGAATTGGATTTCTGTCTCTGGACTTCTGTCTCTGACTGCCTGCTCTTCCCACCCAGCAGATCTGGCTTTGAAGGTGATCATTTGCATTTCTAACAAGTTCCCAGGTGATGCATCTGGTGCAGTGGCTTTGAGAACCAGCAAACAATTTAAACCTGGAAAGGTTAGCCCATTGTTAACAGTTGGTAACCTCATCAGCCCAACAACACCCTCCAGAAGCTGAAGCACAAAACTGGGAGAAACAGTCAAAGAGTGTAGCTCACGCCAGAGTCAAAGGATGAAGTCACTATGGAATTGTCCCTAAATATCAATGTAGTAGCTTGAAGACACCAAAAATGACAACAACCAGCCAGTCTCTTCAGGACTGAGAGGAACGCCTTGTATCAGTGCTTTGGGGATCTCTGGAAACATTACATGGTCTCTTTAACCATCATATCAAACAAGGTACCAAGTCATCTCAATCCATCTAGCTGAGCAGGGAGCAGACCCTGATTTCGCAAGACAAAATGACAAACTACAATAGATTTCAAACTGAGCATTTCATAGCGTTGAACTGTGACTAAGGCGATACTAAATCGTTTGCATTCCAATAGCGCCATCTAGTGGAAATTAGTTTTATCTCAAACAGTTTTAAATGGGCATGAATTAACTTTATTACAATAATCATTTGCTGACCTACAGGCAAGTAAACAAAGACTCTAACTGGAGACTAGGGGAAAGACATTTTGCAATCACACACAACACGTTCTATGAAAACAGCTAAGCTACCGGCAGAGGAATTTGCACACGGGGAAATATGAATATCTTCTAAAATAGTCTGGTAAGAGTTACTGATGAAAAATGGGAAAATTGTCTCATATCAAAAACACCAAACTCAGTTGCTGTGTTCACATGCTAATTTTCAAACTTCCACATGATTACTGATAACTAGTTCAGTGAAAAAATACAACAAAGCTTGTATTCTGTATAAATGGTGAAATGATTCAAATGACACACCTGATAAGCAATTAAATACGATAACGCTAAATTTCAGGATTCAGGGTGGACCGTAAAAGCAATGAGAAAGGAAGAAAAACTCAAAGTGCTAAACAAAATAAAAAAGACCTGATTCATTGGCCCATGAATGTTTTACTATGCAAAACTTGTTTCTAGGTGAGCTGATAGCATGCAAGTAACAACCCTTTGAACATCTTGGATTCACTGAAACATTAATAAAAGGCAACTTCATTTTTCTAATCACTGCCTCAATCATGATTAGTCTAACACCACTTTTCTGTCTCTGGATATCATTCCACTGAGGCCAGATCATTTTCATGACTCATGAAAATTATAAAACTTTCTCAAGTCCAGTCTGGAGGAAAACTAGTGACCCAGAGCATTCTATGAGACCCTTGTCCTCTGAATCTGACAGGAGCAAGACAAGAAGAGAGAGGGGCTAGGGCGCCAGCTGTGCACCTCCCTTTACCCCTCAAGACTGAGCTTCTTTGTTGAAAAGAAATGGGATTAGAGGAAAATAAAACATTCTTTGTGCATTATGCCTCTTTGGAGAACCCCATTACTCGTTCCTGCTTACCTAAATAATGCCAGCTGCCTGCAGATGTACCGGTGTGGGGGTGCACACAGTTCCCAATGCCCAATGGATGAACTCAGGCAATTTTCTGTCCCTCTTCAATTCCTCCAGCACCTGCTTATGCTGGTAAGCACAGCAGCCAGTTAACAGACGTCTTTGGTGGAAGTCTGTCATGGTTACTTGACTCAAGTCAATTGCTTTCCCCACATCCACTCAGCCCATGGAAATCTTGCCGTGTACCACAAGCACAAAACTGACTTTCCACTGACCTTTCCTCCACTCACCTTCTGTCCATGGGCTCTCACTGAAGAAAGGAGACAGCCACACCACACCTGCTTTTCCTTAGTGTCCAGTCCACGTCTCCTGAGAGTGGGGTGCAAATCTTCTCACCCCATGAACACTACGTGTAGATTTTTGACATTTTTATCTTCCCAACGGCCCTGCATAACTTTCCCTCTCCTCTGCCTAAGCCTACCTAGTTGTATGCTAGTCCAAGCCAAGGAAAACAGAAACATCAGTGGGAGGCCACTACAGACCAGAATCTGGGGGCTCCAGAGGGACACAGGCCCAAAGGCAAAGGCAGATCTCTCCGGTTGGGATGGGAACCAGTACAAAGACACTAGACTATCATACAGCCAAGGGCACTGCTTTTTCAGGGAGCCTGAGATTGGAACTGGTGAAAAACATTCACGGGCGCTAATTGGGCTCAAATCAATGCCAAGGCTATAGGAGAGTGGATGGTTAAATGGATTACAAGGGGATCTGGATGGAGCATAAGGCTCTTTCCTTCTAGAAAACGTATTCTTTCTGTTGGTGTATTCCATTAGAGATGAATTGATCCTAACATTCATCAAAATATTTTGAACCAACAATGTCATCCCAGTATTCGACTGAATAGAGGCAACTGAATAGTTTTGGTACAACTGAAGAGTATTTATAGAAAGCTGAAATCAGTGTTTCCCAAATATTACTGCATATTCAACTCACCTGGGCATCTAAAATACACTGATGCCTGGCTCCTTCCCCTTAGGCATTCTGGTTTATTTGGGATGGTCTTGTTTAAACAAGCTACTTCTACCTCCAGATGTTTCTAATCAACAGAAAGCTTGGAAACAAGGGATTCAAGGTAAGAGAGACCATTTTGTATTGTTTTCCCTGGAAAATGACTTCATGAAAAGGGATTATGTTAATATAAAATGATTAGAATTAAACCAAAAAATGGAAATTAAAAAGGAGCAATATTACTAGTAAGATATGGAAATAAGTTCAAAAGCCTAACAAATGAGAAAAAATAAGAAAATCAACTTGTAAATTTCTTTCTGAGACTCATGAAAAATATGGTTTGAGAGTGAAGCATATTGTTTAGTGGTAGAATAACTAACTCTTGTTTCAGACCCTGAGTTCAACCCCAGCACCACGAAATAAAAAATAAATAAGGTTTTATAAATAAAGTGAATCTTTTACAGTCAACTCAGATTTCTAACTATTTAAAACTTGACCCTGTGGACCACAATTATGGATTTTTGAACACAGAACCAAAATCATAAAAATAATAGTAAAAGAAAAATATCCTGGCAATAATATAAAAGATAGATTTCAAATTGCCAGGGCAAAGAGCCAACAAGAGCTGCTGAGGGGTTGTTGGAGTGATCCTTAAATGTAATAGGCTCTTCACTATGGCAATTGAATAACATTGGGTTGTCCTTGTTCCTCCCTCAGGGAGCTTAGGCTTATTGAGTTACTCCCACAACAGTGCCCCTGAGGCACACCCAATTCCATCAGGCATCCTACATTGCTTTTCTCTTTCCTTTATGTCATTTGCTTAGTTTGTCTAGCAATGTCCTTTTTGTATAGACACAGGAAGAGAGTTGATGTTTTGCTTTTGTAATATGGGGGTTAAATGTCTCCAAATAATTTGTATTCCTGGGCATCTATCATTTTACTTGTCTTAAGCCTCAGTTGCCTTTACTTCCTAACACCCCCAAAAGGACAATGCCAGAGAGTTTCAAGGTTGGACCCAGACCAAGATGTAAGCTAACCTAGCATTGGAAAAGGACAAGATAACTGCCATAAGAAGTATAATAATGACACACAACTAGCCAACAAAGTGAAAACAAAGATAAACAAATGGGATTATCTTAGAATCTTATGCACCTCAAAAGAAACCGTGACCAGAATACAAAGACAGTCTACAGAATGGGAAAGAATATCCACACAATACCCATCCAATAAGGGGTTATCAAGGATATACAAGGCACTGGTTGAACTGCACAAGAAGAAAACACCCAACCCCATCAGAAAGTGGGGCGATGAAATGAACAGAAATTTTCCCAATAAGAAATCTAAATGGCCAAAAGGCACATAAGAAAATGCTCTACATCACTAATCATCAGGAGATACAGATCAAAACAAAAATGAGGTATCAAAACAACAATGATGTATCATCTCATGCCACAGAGACTGGCTCACATCCCAAAGAACAAAAGCAAATGGTGTTGGTGTGGATGTGGGGAGAAATGGACTCTCCTTCTCTGCTGGTTGGAATGCCAAATGGGTCGGCCTTTTTGGAAAACAGTATGGACAATTCTCAAAAAATTAGAAATTGAGCTCCCATTTGACCCAGCAATACCACTCCCGGGAATATTTCCCAGAAAGACAAAAAAGTATAGTAGAAATGTCATCTGTACTTGTATTTTCATGGCTACACTGCTTAAAATAGTCAAAATCTGGAAAAAAAAACCCGAGTACCCAAGAACAGACGGCTGGTTAAAGAAACTTTGGTACATCTACACAATGGAATACTATGCAGCTGTTACAAAAGACGAAGTCATGAAATTTGCATACAAGTGGATCTACATGGGAAGTATCATGCTAAGTGAAATGAGTCAGAAAGAGAGGGACAGACATAGAAAGATTGCACTCATCTGTGAAATATAAAGTAACAGAACGGGAGACTAACACCCAAGAATAATTGAGATAAGTACCAGGAGGTTTGCTCCACAGCTTGGAAGCTGGAAGCACATGCTTGGGGGAAAAGCAGCTCAGGTAGATAAGGGAACACCAAGTAAAGGGTGTTTGAAGGATCATCTTGGGTTGGGAGATGTGTGCTGAAGGTAGATTATAGATCGAACACAAAGGCCACTCAATACCTCTATTGTAAACCACGACACCCTAAAGGAAAGAGAGAGCAAAAGGGAATGCCCTGCCACAGAAGCAGGGCAGTTCGGGGGCGGGGAGGGTTACTGGGACCATTGGTGATGGAGAATGGGCATTGGTGGAAGGATGGGTACTCAATTATTGTATAACAGAAACCCAAGTATGAAAGTTTGTCAGTCTACAACTGTATCTCATGGTGTTTCGCTAATAAAAATTGAAAAACAGAGAGAAGTATAATAAGTTAAGAGCATGGTCATGGAACAAATTCTGTCATGATCCAAAAAGAAGTAGCTGAATGAGGACCCTGCTGGGGCTAGGAAAGATTAACCTGGGCAAAGGAGTATAGTCTGGGATATATAGTGAGATGTCACTAAGAAGACCCAATCTCTAAGCTTAATATATCTCTTACTGTGTTCCTACAAAATGACTAGAAGTATTATAAGAAGTAAATTTACTATGATTGTTTAAATGGATTATTAGCTGAGGAAAGGAAAAAGCAATACATCCTAGATGGAATCCCGCCCTTGAGCAGATCTCCTAGTAATCTAGAGGGCTGAACCCTCAGATGAGATCTTGTCCTTGAGTTGAATCTCCCAGAACTTCCTCTGAAGGAGTGGCTTTACATCTGTTTTTTGTTATGACAATGTTCAACCTCCACTTACATCTGTTTGTTGTTATTACAATATTCAGCCCATAGGAAGAGGGACCTCTGTGTACCCCAACCCTTCATGATTTCTATATAACTATGCTATAAGGGGAGAGAGGAAACAATGATGGGGGAAAAGAAGAGAAATTACTATGCTGTAAGAAAAGAGAGCAAACAACATTGGGGAGGAGAGAGACTACAACCAATCTCGGTTCCCCATTCCTTCATTCATCTGTTGTCATTGATGGCCAGGAAGATGGCTCCCAGCCACCTAATTCTTTTGTCTTCTGCACCCACACTTCTTTGAAACTCACAGCAGTATTTGCCAGAATTGAAAATAAATGTATGGGAAGAGAATTTTACAGAAAGAAGAGGTCTTGGATCTTAGATATAGAGACTGAAAAGAGGAAGGGATTAAAAACAAATCTAAAACTACATAGGCAATAGAAAGTAATAACCAATGTATTTTACCTTACTAAGGCTGAGACATGAAGCAGATTTTGTTCTATTTGCAAAGTCCAAAACAGGTAAGAGAAAAAAAATACACCAAATAATTTGCCTTGCGTTAAATAGTAGTAGTAGCACTGTAGCACTGTCCTCCCATTGTTCATCAATTTGCTCCAGCAGGCACCAGTAACGTCTCCATTGTGAGACTTGTTGTTACTGTTTTTGGCATATCAAATACGCCATGAGGAGCTTGTCAGGCTCTGCGGGTGGGGTACTCTTGATAGCTTGCTGGGCTCTCCAAGAATCCTACCTGGGTCGGCCACACGCAGAGCAAATGCCCTACCCACTGTGCTATCACTCCAGCCAGTAGTAGTAGTAGTAGTAGTAGTAGTAGTAGTAGTAGTAAGGTAAAGGCCCTCCCGTTGATCGTCGATTTGCTCGAGCGGGCCCAGTAACGTCTCCATTGGAGACTTTGTTGTTACTGTGTTTGGCATATCGAATACTCTCGGTAGCTTGCCGGGCTCTCCGAGAGGGACGGAGGAATCGAACTCGGGTCGGCCATGTTGGCCGCTTGTAAGGCGAATGCCCTACCCGCTGTGCTAGTAGTAGTAGTAGTAGTAGTAGTAGTAGTAGTAAAATTAGAAGTTGTAAAGATAGTATCAATAATAGTAGTAAAGGTACATTGTACATGTAATGGAATATTTTGAAGAAAAATTTCACAGAACTTGGGGGCGATGCAGAGCAATAATGCAGTAGGTAGTGTGCTTGCCTGGGTTTGATCCCCACCATCCCATATGGTCCCCTGTTGACCACCAGAAGTAATTTCTGAGTGCAAAATCAAGAGTAACCCCTGAACATGTTAGGTATTGCACCTCCCTCAAAAAAAAAGTAAGTAAAACTTTCTTTGTGTCCTCCCTTTATGCCACTCTCTGTGTAGAGAAGAGCACTCATCCATACCAAGTTGTTTGAATACTGCCCATTATCCATTCTCCTGCCTTCTCTACATTCCTAAGTCTTATGGATTTAAAAACCTGAAAAGAACATAAAACTCTAAGTAATCTAAGTAACCTAAGCAATCCAAGAGAATGAAGGAGAATGTTCCCTTTTGTGCTACCATCATGGCATTAGGACTTGTCAGGAGTGCAGTTTTTAACAATGGTTCAACATGTCAGGAGCACTGTAAAAGGTCTTTAAGCAACAAAAGCTAGTTTAAAAAGTTGGTAGCTATGTGGTAGAAAGGAACTGGTGGGAGTTCAGGGGGCATAGATAATAGGGGAGGCAAGAGGACAGACACTCTAGTGAACTTGTGGTTTTGGAATACCAAATGATGAAATCTCTATTAACAGTACTGTAATTATAAATGTTGCCTTCAAAAAATTTTTAAAGAAAGTTTCTAACACAAAAGAGTGTCAAATATGGTGATAAAACTATTAAATCCAAAGTGGCATTGGGGCCTCAGTTTCCATACTACAATGGTATCCAAAAGCCATCTTAGCAAATATAAAAATGAACTCTGACAGTAAGAGTGATGACCAGGGAAGTGTACATTTCAACCAGTAGTTTCATGGGACAGATCAAGATTGAAGTGCCCTTCCCAAGTAGTACCGCAACTCCGATAATATATTACATAAATAAAATATATTAAACACAAAGACTGGAAATATCTGAATTCCTTTGTGTTTAGTAATTAAGAATATTTTTTTAAGTTTTGGGGCCACATTTGGCAATGCTCAGGGATAACTCCTGGCTCTTTGCTCAGCAAGCACTCCTAGAAGGTTCGAAGGATCACATGGGGTGCTGGGAATTAAACCTGGGTCAGCTGGTGAACAGCAAACACCATAACCCCTGTACTACAGCTCTAGCCCCAGTAATTCAGAAATTATTAAAGTGACTTTTTCAAACTGTGTTAAATTGCTTTATTATTATTAGAAGGAGTAACATGTGAGTTAAAAATAAATTAAATTTTCCCTATAGGGAAATAGTTTTACAATTTACACAGCTGAATTTTTACTGTTTGAAGATTTTTAGCTAATATGACTAAGAAAGATAGTGCCAGTGAGGAATCTGACTTGGGAATATCCTAAGTTTAAATAAAACAGGCAGTAGAAACATGATCCGTAGTCTGATATAAGGCAAACTAGAACCAAAATAAAAGCCATAGGTTTCAGAAGCTATAGATTTGAACCATTAATAGTCATTAAAATGGAATGAATATCAATACCCAAAAGTCCATGACCTTCTTATACACAAATAATGAAAAAGAAGAAAGAAATATTTAGAAAACAATCTCGTCTTTCCCATCCTCCCCCTGCTTGCATGGCAGACAATATTGCCCATACTTTCTCTCTACTTTGGGGCATTAAGGTTTGCAATGCAGATATAGAGAGGTTATCATGCTTGCTCCTTTATCTACTTTCAGCACACACCTTCCATCCCATCCGATTCCTCCAACCATCATTTTCTTAGTGATCCCTTCTCTATTCCAGCTGCTGTCTCCCCTTTGCTCATGAGGCAGGCTTCCAGCTATGGAGCAATCTATCTGTCCCATGTATCTACTATCCTTAGGTATCAGTCTTATGTTATATTGTTTTATACTCCACAAATAAGTGCAGTCCCTCTATGTTTGTCCCTCTCTTTCTGACTCATTTCACTTAGCATGATACACTCCATATCTATCCACTTATAAGCAAATTTCATGACTTCATCTCTCCTAACAGCTGCATAGTATTCCATTATGTAAATGTACCAAAGTTTTTTTTAACCAGTTGTCTGTTCTCGGGCACTTGGGTTGTTTTCAGGTTTTGGCTCTTGTAAACAGTGTAGCAATGAACATATAGATACAGATGTCATTTCTACTGTACTTTTATGCATCCTCGGGATATATTTCCAGAAGTGGTATTGCGGGGTCATATGGAAGCTCAATTTCTAGTTTTTGAAGAACTGTCCATATTGTTTTCTAAAAAGGCTGTACCAGTCAGCATTCCCACCAACAGTGAAAAAGCTTCCCTTTTTCCCTACATTCACGCCAGCACTGGTTGCTTTTGTTCTTTAGAATGTGTGCCAGTCTCTGTGGTGTGAAATGATATCTCATTGTTGTTTTGATTTGCATCTCCCTAATGACTAGTGATGTGGAGTATTTTTTCATGTGCCTTTTGGCCATTTGTATTTCTTTTTTGAGGAAGCTTCTGTTCATGTTTTCCCCATTTTTTGATGCAGTTGAAGGTTTTTTTCTTGTATAATTCTACTAGTATCTTGTATATCTTGAATATTAATCCTTCATCATATTGGTTTTGGGTAAAAGTTCTTTCCCATTCTGTGGGTTCTGGTGGAGGGATGGGTGTTTGATCATTCTGTGATTGTAACTCAAGCATGAAAACTTGTAACTATATTTCACAGTGATTCAATAGAATCTTAAAAAAAAAAGATGACATTGTACAATTTACAAAACTGTTGTTACTATCTTTGTAATGTATTATATTCAAAACCAATTAATCTGTTAGATACATTATATTAGAAAATGTAAAAATACCCAAAAAAAAACCCAGAAGTTCAGTTTTTATGTGAATTTCCAACCTGTAGACCCATCTTACAGATTTGGACTTAACCAGTCCATATAATCATGTAAATCATTCCTAAAAGCTCTATCTTCCCGTTGATCTTTTACCCTCCTGCTTTACCTTTTTCCTTCTTGCTTCTCCGGCCCCGTCCACCCATCCATCCATCCTTTCGATTGGTTCTCTTTCTCTGGAGGACTTTGGAATTTAAATCAACAATAAAAAATAAAATGTGAGCATTTGAAAAAAAGGATGTTGACATGTGGATTAATATAAGTGACTTTATCACACTTGCTGTTTGCCATAACATGCATGAGAAAATAATAAATATTCATATGTAACAAAAAAAAAAAACCTGTTCACAGTAGTGCCTCAGAAAATTAAGTACCTGCGAATCAGCTTAACTAAAGAGGTAAAGGACTTAAATAAAGAAAACTACAAAACACCACTTCAAGAAATAAAAGAGGACACTAGGAAATGGAAACACATCCCCTGCTCATGGATCAGGAGGATTAATATCATCAAAATTGCAACACTCCCAAAGTATCGTACAGATTCAATCATTCAAAGCAGTCCTCATAACAATACCCATGGCATTTTTCAAAGAAATAGACAAAACACTCCTGAAATTTATGTGGAGTAATAAACCCCCACGAATAGTCAAAGCAATCCCTGGGAAAAAGAAAATGGGTGGCATCACCTTCCCCAATCTCAAACTGTCCTACAAAGTGGTCACTGTCACTGTCACTGTCCTCCCGTTGTGCATCGATTTGCTTGAGCGGGCCCAGTAACGTCTCCATTGGAGACTTTTGTTGTTACTGTGTTTGGCATATCGAATACATCACAGGTAGCTTGCCAGGCTCTGCCGTGCGGGCGAGATACTCTCGGTAGCTTGCCGGGCTCTCCGAGAGGGGCAGAGGAATCGAACTCCGGTCGACCATATTGGCTGCGTGCAAGGCAAACGCTCTACCACTGTGCTATCACTCCAGCCCACTACAAAGTGGTAGTATCTAAAACAGCATGGTATTGGAATAGAACCAGACCCGCAGACCAAGGGAACAGAGTTGAATATTCTGACACAGCCTCTCAAGTATACAATCACTTACTATTTGATAAAGGAGTAAGAAAATCCTCTTCGACAACTAGTGCTGGGAAAACTGGACAGCTACCTGCAAAAGAATGAACTCAGACCTCTGTCTAAAGCCAAGCACAAAAGTCAGATCAAAATGGGTTAAAGATCTCAATATCAGACCTGTATCCATAAGGTACATGGAGGAAAATGTAGGCAGAACCCTCCATGATATTGAAGCTAAAGGCATCTTCAAGGATGAAATACCACTGATCAAGGAAGTGAAAACAAATATAAACAAATGGGACTACATTAAACTAAGAAGCTTCTGCACCTCAAAATAAAGTGACCAAAATACAGAAGGAGCCGACAATATGGGAAAAAATATTTATCCAATACTCATCAGACAGGAGCTTAGTATCCAGGATATACAACACACTGGTAGAACTCTACAAGAAAAAAACCTCTAACCCCATCAAAAAATGGGGAGAAGAAATGAACAGAAACTTCCTCAAAAAAAAATTCAAATGGCCAACGGGCACATGAAAAAATGCTTGCTTTGCTAATCATCAGGGAGATGCAAATCAAAACAACAATGAGGTATCATCTTACACCACAGAAACTGGCACACATCAAGAAGAACAAGAACAACCAGTGCTGGTGTGAATGTGGGGAGAAAGGGACTCTCACTCATTGTTGATGGGAATGCCAACTGGTCCAGCCTTTTTGGAAAACAATATGAACATTCCTCCAAAAACTAGAAATTGAGTTTCCATATGACCCAGCAATACCACTCCTGGGAATATATACCGGAAATGCAAAAAAAACACAGCAAAAATGACATCTGCACTTGTATGTTTATTGCAGTACTGTTCACAATAGCCACAATCTGGGGAAAAAAAAACCCAAATATCCGAGAACAGGTGACTGGTTAAAGAAACCCCAGTACATCTACACAGTGGAATACTATACAGCTCTTAGAACAGATAAAATAACGAAATTTTCACATAATTGGATGACGTGGAGAATATCATGTAAGTGAAATTAGAAAGAGAAGGACAGACATAGAATGACTGCACTCATTTATGGAATATAAAGTAGCATAATATGAGACTAACACTTATGGATAGTAGAGGTAAGGGCCAGGAGGATCATGCCACGGTTTGGAAGCCTGTCCCCCCAGCTGGGGGAGAAGGCAGTGGGGATGGAGAAGGAACCACTAAGTAAATGATGATTGGAGGGATCACCTGGAATAGGAGATATGTGCTGAAAGTAGACCAAGGACCAAACATGATGGCCTCTTAGTATTGCAAATCATAATGCCCCAAATTAGAGAGAAAGAGAGTAAGAAAATTTTACCTGCCACAGAGGTAGGGGTGGGAATGGCAGGAGGGACACTGGGAACAATGGTGGTGGAAAATGTGCACTGGTGGAGGGATGGATGCTCGAGCATTGTGTAACTGAAATGTAATTTGTAACTGTATCTCAAGGTGATCCAATAAATAAATTTATTTAAATAAAATAAAATGGAGTGACTGTTCAAAGAAAAGCACATAGGTAAGCTCTAAGAACTCCCAAATTGTACCCATGAGGGTGGGGTGTGGGGTGGGTGGGGTGGGGGTGAAATACACATCTCAGGTTGAGATATAGACAAAATCTCTAAGACAGAAATATACCTGTCATGCCTTTGCAAAGGTGTTTTATAGTGAGAGTTTTCCCAAATTTCTCCACCTGGGTCTGTTTCTAAGACATGTTACTAAGCTTCGCTACAAAAATAAAGTTCCATAATGTACATTCTTTAGGGATGGCCAGGGTGAGGCCCCAGCGGCTCTCCCCCTCGCTGCCCAGGTTCAGGAGCCTCGGGCCACTCCCCCAACTGGGGTGGCCCTGGGTCACGGGGCAGATGGTGGACGAAAGGAGGGCCAAGCCTTTTGATTGATCAGATGCCGTTTATTCCATTCTCCCCACTCGCCTGCCCCAGTCTCTCTGAGCCCCCCATTCTAGTCTCACACTCCCCTCATTCCCATCTCCTCCTGTCTCTCCCGCTCATCTTTCCGCCTTCCATATCACAGCCTGGGCTCTCCCTCTCTCCACGTGCGTGCTCCTTTATTCTTCTACATTCTTCTCTCTCTCTTCCCCTTGCTAGTCTCTCTGCACTCCATTATGCTGCCCTGTTGTTCTCTCCTTCAACTCCCTTCCTCCAGCTCTCTAGTCTCTCCCACTCTCTTGTCTGTCAGCACTCTGGCCTGACACTGCACTCAGTCTGGTAGCCAAATCAACATAAGAAAGCCCTTCCTGAGGGCCCACCAAGTTCAAAGGGAACACCAACTAAGAGGTATTCCAAAGCCCTTCCTGACTGCCTCAGGCAAAATACCTCTTAAGGTGTTTTTCTCCTTTCCTCAGTCCAATAACTCTATCAGCATCTTAACACTAGTTATTTTTGTATGGAAACAGTTAAGAGATACATTGAGGTTTGTAGCGCAGCTCTCCTGGGAACATCTTGCCACAGACTCAGACTACAGCACTCAGGCCAGATTAATCTTTCCTAACCCTAGCAGAGTCCAAATCTAGTTATTACTTTTTGGATCATGACAGCATTTGTCCATGACCAAGCTCTTAACTTATAGTTAAGCATTATGGTGCTTTTCCCATCTCAATGGTAAGGTAGCACATAGCTTACTGCTTGCCCAGTTTCCATCCAGTCCTTCCTCGGGACCCTGTTTTTTGGGGTGCTAGGAAGTAAGGGCAGCTGAGGCTTAGGTCAAGAGAACAGATGACCAGCAGGGAAATGTTACTGAGAGTCATGTTATAAGAGCATAGCATATACTGTCTTCTTGTGTCCATACAGAAAGGACATTGCTCTGAATAAACTGTGCAAAGGACTTAGGGAGAAGAGAAAAACAACATTTCAAGTCAACAGAGCACAAAGAAAGAAGCTACAAATAAACACAGAGGAATGAGAGTACTGTGATGGGAGCAACCCAATAAGCCTAAACTACCTGAGGCTATGCAGGAAGCACAAAACAATGTTATCTTACACTATAATAACTTGTTCTTTGGGGATGCTTCTTTTCTCAGAGGCCCACCCTTCTCTGGTTGGCTCCTTAGTTTCTGCATCTGGATAGTGCCTCATTTCCTCCATCTCCAGAGTTCAATATTTGTATCTCAAAGGAATGTGATTTTCTGCCTTTGGACAAAGCCTGGCAGGATATTCTCTAGCTTGCTGGGCCCTCCGAGAGGGACAGAAGAATCAAACTGGACTCGGCTGCATGCAAGGCAAATGCCCAAACCGCTGTACTATTGTTCCAGCACCATTTATTTAGTAATAAAAATAAATCAAATATGGTATGAACCATGGAAACACCTGCAGGGGCAATTAGAGGCCTCCCTAAAAGGCTCTATCCTTCTTGGAGAGCCTGGCAAGCTATCGAGAGTATCCTGCCTGCATGGCAGAGCCTGGAAAACTATCCGTGACATATTCAATATGCCAAAACCAGTAAATACAATGGATTTCATTCCCCTGACCCTGAAAGAGCCACCAACACAGCAGCATTAAGAAGGATGAGGAAGGAGAGGCTGATAAAATCTCAAGGCCAAACTAGGCTACCAAAACAAAGAAAGACAAAAGTGACTGTACTTTCAATGCATATATGCTGGCATCGGATGCATCGATCAAGGACCTGATGGTACAAGTGTGAAAAAGAAGATCAAGTGAAAAATCATTGGTCTGACCGAGACAAGAAGGCATCAATCACATCACGCCCTTTTTGACATTGGAGAAGAACTGTTCCTCAGAACATGTGACAAAAGGGCTTCAGAGGTGTTGGTTGTTGGGATCGGGAGTTCCCTATCCCTGGGAGGCGCGGAGAGACCAGATAGACACAATTCCTGCAGGAGTAAAAACGGGGTTTATTTAGACCAGCATGCTGGGGCTCCGCAGCATACCCCAAAAATGGGCAGTGGCTGAGAGCCCCGAACTTCTTCAAAGGGGATCTTATATAGGCCTTCACTGGCCGTTACAGCAAAGCCCGCGCATTTCATAGCCAATAGATTTGTAACAACATATACTTTCTTAACCAATCCATTTAAAAGTACCTCACTCCTTAGCCTATAGATTCAAAGATCAGCATTTACGTATATCGATTGTCAGCACAAGCAAGGTTATAGCTGGAATCATTAAGCCTTAGGTAATCTCCCTTGACCATCCTCGTTTTGAGTTACCCAAGTCTGCAGGGTGCTTTAGTGAGACAATACACTACAAGAAAGGGCAATTTCCCCCAAACACCGCATCCTGAGTTATCCTTTACCCAAGTCTGCAGGGTGCTTTACTGAGACAATACATTTCAGGAACAGTAAATACACCTGAATCCTGTCACATTTGGTTTAGAAAGAAGTTATGCCCTGTTCACTTTCCAAGTCCCATCTCCCCCAGGTGCAAAGCAGCCAAGCAGCTTTACAGAAAGCAATGTTGCAAGTTAGCTGAAGTACACAAAAATTTGATGCCCTAATATGGATTCTTTCACGGTGTCCTTGTCAACACAAACTTGACCATGAGTATTGATTAATTCGAATGCCTAACAACCCGAATTGGATGATTACACTTGAATAGATGTGACTCACTGCCGGCAGTTTCTATCTTCGTTGTCTATGCACCAACATCCAACTATAATCAAGAAGAAGTTGAGAAGTTCTACACGGAGCTGGAGGAGGTCTATAAAGAAGACCACACCTTCTACAAGATCATTGTCGGTAATTTTAATGCCAAGATAGGACCAAGAAGATAAGCTGAAGAACTCCACATTGTGACCCATAGCCTAGAATGGAACAAACAGGGTGAGAGACTGTTTGAGTTCATCATGTCGACCAAGATCATCCATGGTAACTCACAGTTCCAGAAGGCCAAATCTAAATGTTGAACATGGGAGTCTCCCAGTGAACATTTCCACAATGAAAATGACCACATCATATTCAACTGGCAGTCTTGCCTGACCAATGTCACTGTTGCCCCAAAATTCCAAACCGGATCAAACTGCCGTCTCCTTCATGCAAAATACTACTTCACAGAGCTAGGAAAAAAGGCCGCAAAGTTTAAGAAGAGAACTCCCAGAATGACCAACAACTGGGAGCTCTTTGGCACTATTGTGGCAACATGGGAAGATGCTTTTGTTGACAACATAAATGAAGAATTGGATTGATTGGTTCAACACCTCCATGATTGTGCGAGGAACAAGAGAGATAGCCACAAAAAAAACGCCTATTTTCAAAAACTCTTGAGCTTATTCACCAACGTGGCTTGGCACAAGCTTTAGGCAACCACAAGCGAATGTCCAAGCTTGCAAAGCAGTGCAGAGAAGCAATAAAGGAAGACCTCAAAGAGAGAAGAGCAGCAGTGCTGGCAGATGCGGCAGAAGCCAGGAAGTGCATTCTTAATGCCCACCTGTCCTTCGCCAATTACAAGACCAAAATAACTTCCCTCCGACATCCTGATGGATCTATCACATATTCCAGAAGGGCAATGGAGAAGATTATCCATGACTTCTACTCAGATATCTTTGATAGCCACGTACACCTGCCCACATACCAAATTCCTAGGATTGATATGTCGTTTCCAACATTCTCCCTTCCAAAATCCAACATGCCATTTTGTTGGTAAAGAAGTAAACAGCACCTGGCCCAGACAAGGTCAGACCCGAACACCTGAAAAATCTGCCGTTGGTACTCATCAATACACTGGCTCGGCTCTTCACATGCTACCTGTCTGAATGTAAGGTTCCATCCCAGTGGAAAACCAGCAGGACTGTACTACTTTACAAGAAGGGAGACATCCATGACTTTGGCAACTATTGCCCGATCTGTCTATTGTCTGTCATCTACAAGCTGTTCACTCGAGTCATCCTGAATAGGATTGGCAGAAAACTAGATGAAGGACAACCATGCGAGCAAGCCAGGTTCTGCAAAAGATTCAGCACCATCAACCATATCCACATGATAACCAAGCTCGTTGAGGTTTCTCGGGAGTTCAAGATGCCGCTCTGTCTAACGTTCATTGATTTAAAGAAGGCCTTTGATTCTGTTGAGACGGTAGCAGTCATCGAAGCCCTAACCAAACAGGGCGTTCAAACTCAATACATCAGGATCCTCCATGAGCTGTATTACGGATTTACTACCAGGATCTCACCAATCTACAAAGAAGTGATCAGCCATGCCAAGAGAGGGGTTTGGCAGGATGATACCATTTCACCGAAACTCTTCAGTGCCACCCTCGAGAATGTCATGTGACGACTGGAATGGGAAGGAATAGGAGTGAAGATTGACGGTCAGCAACTATACCACCTCTACTTTGATGATGACATCGTTTTATTAACACCAAGCATAAGCCAGGTGGCAAAAATGCTGGCCGACTTCGACCATGAGTGTGGAAAGGTTGGACTACAGCTGAATCTCACAAAGACAATTTTTATGAGAAACAGTCTCGTTCCTGACGTTCCATTTGCTCTCAATGGTACGAACATCTCTGAATGCAACAGTTACGTGTACCTAGGTTTAGAAGTCAACATGATGAATGACCTGGCACCTGAGTTGCACAGGAGGAAGAGAGTGGCTTGAAAAGTCTTCAAGGGTGTCAAAGAAATGGCTAAGAGGACGAAGAACCCTCAGCTCTGGGCACATCTCTTTGATTCCACTGTCCTTCCTGCATTAATATACGCCTCAGAGACCTGGGCCCTATGAAAACAGGACAAGAACACTATTCAGGTCTCCCAAAGAGGAATCGAAAGAGCTATGCTTGGAGTGTCACGCTTCACTCAAATGAGAGAAAGAATTCAAAGTTCCGACCTTCATCGATGGTCAAGAATCAGTGATGCTGTCTCGTTTGCCAAGGCATCGAAAATCAGATGGGCTGGACACATGATGAGATTTGGAGATGACCGCTGGAATAGAGCCATTACTGGCTAGATTCCACGGAACGTCAAAAGATTGCATGGCTGCCCAGCTATGAGATGGTCAGACTTCTTCATCAAGACCCTGAATGATCAGTTTGAGGCTCTTTGTGTTCCAAGAATGAGCAGATGCCATTGGGCCACACTAGCACGCGACAGGGTCCAATGGACATGTTACTGGCGCCCACTTGAGCAAATCTATGAGTAACAGAATGTCAAGTGATCAACTGATCAATAATAAATCAGATACCTATAAACTGTAAGAATTTTTTACTATTGAATATGTGAGATAAAATCTGATAGAAATATATTATTATCACTGTTTTTGTTTGGGGGCCACACCCGGTGGTACTCAGGGCTTTTTCTGACTCTAAGCTCAGGGATCTTTCCTAGTGGTTCTTGGGAACCATATGTGGTGCCAGGGATCAGAGCTAGTTCAGCAGCTAGCATAACAAGCAAGCACCCTCTCTGCTCTATTATCACACCGGCCCCAACATTAATTTTGTACTTAGGGTATATTGTTTATCATAATATAAATGATAAGTGTTTATGATATATCATTTATAATAAATGATTATTTCTCATTCATAATAAGAGTTCAAAAGTAACTTTAATTTTAATTATACACTAGAATATTTATTTATAAATGAAGAGACACCAGTAAAAGAGTCTATCAGTTAAATTTTTAAGGTGTAGCAAATAACCATTTAAGCTCATTCTGCAAGTAAGCAGTTTGGATTGTGTTCAGCTGGCCAGCCATCTCACCAGAGTAGCTTTGTTTAGGTGCTAGGCGAACTGGCAACTCATGACTTTAGAATGCTCTCTGCTGGACATCTTTGCTCTGTCTCCTCACACAGACCAGCATGATGGTCTATATTATTTGTTTATTTGTTTCATTTGGCAATAAATGAAGTCCCAGGAGAGTAATTGGAAGCATAGAAAGGACTCTTGAGTTACAGGCTCCAAACACAATCACACCTTTACTGTATTTTGCTGGTGATTGAAATTTAAGGCCAGTCTAGACTTGAGGGATGGCAAAAAGGACTCTAACTCTTGATGGGAAATTCTGCAAAAACATGTTGCAAAATAAAAAAAAAGAACATGAAGATGAAAAGAAAAAATTGTGGATAATTACCAAGCAACTTATCACAGTTTAACTTTTGGCTATAATTATTCACAGAAAAAAGTATATATACTTCCTCCTGAGACCTTCCAAAGTTTAGTATAATCATTACATGTACTCATAGCTTAGAATCTAAAGATCTACATAAGTATTGGATGAAATGCTTCTTGGAGATTGCAACTTAAAAAAGATAAGTTATCTGAGTAACCACAATACATAATTCCAATCTAGTAATAGAAGGATAAAGGGCACACAATTCCCATAGTCCATAGAAATTCTGAAATCCAGCCAAGCAAATGTTCTTAGATCAACCCACTCAAAGTAGGAAATGTTCCATGATAAATGAACCAGTTTTCAGATGCCTGGAATTGGCTGCTCAATTACTTATTTTTTTTCCCCTGAGAGGACCAAGAAAAAAATAAATTTATTTAGCACAGGTGCTGGCCAAGCTTGTCTGTCTCCAAAGGGTTAGCACTAGACCCAAGGGTCAAGAGACAGTTATACAGGGCTTGTCACCAGACTTGGGAATGGTCTGTGCTGAAAATCTGTGGCTGGGAAGAGGAGTGGGCAGAGCTACCCACGATAAGGTGATGTAGTACACAGACATGGGAAAAGCAGGACCAGGAGTCAGGCTTCTCAACAGTGTTGATATAGCAGTGAACAAAAGCAGAAACAGGAACCAGACCTCTTTGACAAGAATCAGACGTCCCCTCATTAAAACGGGCATAGGACTCCTAAAATAGTGTAGGAATCAGGCTTCCCTTCACCCAGAGGGGGGAAAAGGTACTTTTCTTTTCAAGTGACCTGGTGTTTGATGCCTGTCATCACATACGGTTCATCCAAACACTGCCAGGAGTGTTCTCTGAGGGCAGATTCAGGAGTAGCTCCTGAAAACCAACAGGAGGACCACCCTCTCCAACCGAAAAAAAAATCCAACAAAAACAAACCCCAATTAGCTACTTTTAAAAATGAAAGCTGAGCACACAGCCAAAAGTAAGCCCTGTACATTGCCAGGAGTGGCCTAAAAATAAAGAGAGAACAAGAGAAACAGAGCAAGAGAGTGAAGTTATCTAAAGCTAAATTCTGTTGCTCATCCTAAGAGCTTTAAACATTGGGAGTTTGGCCTGTGGCTCTGTAAAGTAGGGAGTAAAGAAAGTAGGGAGCAAACTGGAGAAAAGTGCCTCTTCCTCTCTGCCCGACCCACCTCGGCCACCAGCACTCAAAAAAGAATTAGATTAAGTTAGTTCAGTACAAACCGTGTAGATTCATTGCCTTTGCCTCATAGAAAAGAATTTAAGAAGCAAGACAGTTTTTATTGAAATTTATTTAGAAAGATGTGAAAAGAGACAGAAGTACATATTCAAGAAAGCATGCTTCATTTTGCTCCATGGCTTGGAGGCCAGCCACACATGCTAGGGGAAAAGGGAGCTCAGATAGAGAAGGGAGCATCAAATAAAGGGTGTTGGGAGGATCCTCCCAGTATGGGAGAAGCATGCTGAAAGTAGACTATAGACCAACATGATTGCCACTCAATGCCTCTTTTGCAAACCACTGTGGGAAGCCAAGAGCCCTCTCATAGACCCTGGTCGTGTTTCCCATGCTAGGAACTGCTTGGGACAGACATTGGTGACTTGGGAGTGGGAGGGATACAGGGATCCGTGGTGGTGGAAAGTGGGCACTGGTGGAGGGATGGGTACTTAATCATTGTATAACTGAAACACAAGCACAAAAATTTGTAAGTCTACAACTGTATGTCATGGTGTTTCACTAATAAAAATTTAAAAAAAAAAAGAAAAGGAAAAGAATGCATGCTTTTCCAGAGTGGAAACAGGCAAGCAAAGAAACATGGAGACAAGCACGTGAGATACATATTCAAGGAGAATAATTAGTAAACCTAAATTATTCTTTATATCCTTTCGTCTTTCTCTCTAGAGGACCTGATGAGTTTGAGTCCTGATGAGTTACCAGGAGCTTAGTCCTGCTCACTGACATGTGCGCCTGTTTCTATCACCACTGTTGGGAATCCCACAACCCCAGAAATGTCTTGATGAGCACATGGCAAATTCCCAGGTACTCATCAAAGTTCACCTTCATTTGCCCCTGACCCACTAAGTCTGAGTTGAATATGTGCTGTTGTAGCAGACTGGAGGGTGTTGGGTGAAAGCAGGTAAGCTGACCACAGGCAAAGGGATTGGTGTTGAAACAATGTATACCTGAAACTCAATCATACATAACTTTGTAATTTCACAGTGGCTAATATTTTTAAATAAATAAATATACAGAAACTAGTTGTGTGTTTATGTGTATATGTGTGTGATGTTTCAAACCACTTCCTTTTAAGGTTGCCTCTTACACATAAGTGGCCAATTTGTATATAAAAAGTGATTTTCAAATACACTCCTACTGCAGAAGATAAAAACAACAAAACCAGACTCCTTCAAAGAGAAAATAAATTCACCAGAAATAAGCAAGATGACAGAGGATAAAGCATATTACTTATTAACTAGTTTAATAAATTCACCTAGGTGCATATTTTCCTCTTTTTTAAACTGCAGTTGAGGTAATAGTGTTAACAGGACAGTGTTATCATTAAGCTTCTGTTGTGCAGTTTCTGGACCTCATCACCACCACCCTCCATCCTCAATCATTTCTAGTTCGTCTCAACCTCCCCACCAGTACCTCTCCCCACACACCTTAATAGCCTTGGTTTTATAGTTAAAAGTTCACATTTAAATATTTGCCAATCCCTGGATTTTGGCTGGAGCGATAGCACAGTGGTAGGGCGTTTGCCTTGCACGCAGTCAACATGGCCGACCCGAGTTCGATTCCTCCGCCCCTCTCGGAGAGCCCGGCAAGCTACCGAGAGTATCTCGCCCGCACGGCAGAGCCTGTCAAGCTCCCCGTGACGTATTCCATATGCCAAACACAGTAACAACAAAGTCTCCAATGGAGACGTTACTGGGCCCACTCGAGCAAATCGATGATCAACGGGAGGGCCTTTGCCTTTACCTTTAATATAACACACATGAGTGAGATACGGTATTTTTCACCCTCTGACTCTAATTTAACATGATACGTTCTAACTCCATCCAAGATGCAGCAAAAGGCAAAATTTCATCTTCTTGGGCCTCTTATTTTCTGTATTGCAAACCATAATGCCCCAAAGTAGAGAGTAAGAAAGAAATTGTCTGTCACAGAGAACGGGGTAGGATGGGAGTGGGGTGGGGGGATACTGGGGACATTGGTGGTGGAAAATGTACACTGGTAGAGGGATGGGAGTTCAATTATTGTATGACTGACATTCAATCATGAAAGCTTTGTAACTATATCTGATGGTGATTCAATAAAAATAAATAAAAAGATTTCCTCTTTTTGTAAAGTTTAGAAGTATTCCAGTGCCCCACAACTATTTTATCCACTCCTGTCATCAAATAATTGTTGTTTCTATACCTTGGCTGTTTTAAATAGCACTGAAAGAAATATATCTGGTATATTTCTTCTCTAGTCAATGGTTTCATGCACTGTTTGGAATACCTCCACCTTTGCCACAGGGAAACAAAAAGATACTTAATTGGTTTTGGTGACATCCCCGGGCTGACTAAAAACAATAAGTTGAGATGTCTTATGGGCCAGGTCTCATACATTAGCCTTGGTCCCCAATCCAATCCTACTTACTGAGAGTGAGTTACAAGTAGATCCCACATTTGAAAATGGGAATACCATTTAAAACAACTAAATGGATAATACAAATGAACAAATTTTTCTAGAAATATTGTACATGAATTCTACTGAATTTCATATTTACATGGTTAATGTACATTCTTTTCATTCTATTGATTATTAACTAAATGAGGTTATTAAAAGTGTTAGAACTAGTTGTTATAATCAAATAATGATCACATTCCCTTATCTCATACCTCTTCATACTCAATTTTTTTAAACATCCATGCTATCTAGAAACCAAAAGTAATTGGTAATAAGGATATACAGAACAAAACTAGCTAATGGGGCCTGAGCAATAGTACAGCAGATAGGGTGCTTGCCTTACATGGGTTCAATATTCAGAATACCATATAATTCTCCATATTTAATAAATCAAAAATTGTTTTAAAAACTAGCTATACAGAATTATATCATAGTTTATATGATAAAACTTAATGAATTGTAATAAATAAATAGATAAATAAAACTTTAATGAATTGTAATTATTAGCTACTCCACTAAACTTTTAATTATTGTGATATTTATCACTAATATATCTCAGAAAACTCCAATCAGGCCTATTCGCTTTTCATACTTTGAAGGGAATAAAACCTGAAAATAATTGAATCCCTTACTTACAAGGTTATTCTCTTATTTACCTCTGAAATAACAATGTTGGAACTTCAGTAGAAATAATTAATAGGCTATAAAGTAACCTTAAAAAATAAGTTCAATAAGGTGGAAATGTCATAGTAAAGAAAGGCACAATATGAAAGTCAAAAAAGAAACCAAGCATACTGAGAAAAGATGAGGGACCAAGCAATGTTCAAAGACTGTCTAAGAGCTTAACCTCCCTGACCTCAGCATAGCTGAGAAGAAAATAAAACTTACTTAACATTTCTTGGGATTCAGAATGTATTGTACATTGAAGGAATACAAGATAAATTATTTAGACCATTTCAACTGAGATTGGCAAAATCCCATCCTGTCATAAACAGGGTTTAAAAAGCTTGATACTGCATAAATAATTCATTGTTTCTAAACCAGCAAAGTTCTAAATTTGAAACCCCTTATTGAATAGAAGACTCCATCAACCACAGGGCACTCCTTCCCTCTTCAGGAGCTGACTGAGGCACTTTATAAAAAAGGTCACCATTATAAATAAAAGCACAATATTTCATCTCATTTCCTATCTTCAGAAATGTAAACCAACAAGAGGCTATTTAAGAGATCTGCCGTAGCAATTTTTAGGTACTTGAGAGCAACAAAAATGCTACCTATATGTATTTATATTTCTTATGTCAACTGCATGCCAAATTATGCTTTTCTATTTACAGGAGGATCAGGTTAACGCCACACTTACCCAGATTCAGATCACAAAATATGTCCAAGGTGACCTTATTGTGAAACAAGAAGTTTTAATTCCTGGGGGGAAAAATTTGAGTTTTATAACGATGGGTGGGTTTCCTTTTTTGCATTTGTTTGTTTGTTTGTTTGTGAGCCACATCAGGTGGTACTCAGGGCTTACTCCTGGCTCTGCACTCAGGGATCACTCCTGACAGGGACCATATGGGGTACTGGGGATTGAACCAAGATTGACCCTGTGCAAAGCAAGAGCCCTACCCTCTGTGCTATCACGAGGGCTCCTCTTATGCATTTGCTTGATTACAACTGATTTGACACAATTTTTAATGACTTGCCTTTACCCAAATATTCGAAGCATTCAAATAGGTTCACATAAACTTATCTCTTTCCATGTCCATATTAGATCAGCTACTGGGGCTGGAGCGATAGCACAGCGGGTAGGGCGTTCGCCTTACAAGCGGCCAACATGGCCGACCCGAGTTCGATTCCTCCGCCCCTCTCGGAGAGCTCGGCAAGCTACCGAGAGTATTCGATATGCCAAACACAGTAACAACAAAGTCTCCAATGGAGACATTACTGGGCCCGCTCGAGCAAATCGACGATCAACGGGAGGGCCTTTACCTTTACCTTTACTGAGATTACATGATGAAATTAACAAACATACTGGCAGACAGGTTTGAAACAAACGTGTTTCACGTTGGAGTAGCAGATAATGCATTCAGGCGTGTGACGAGAGCTGGGTTACACTGGCACAGTCATGGCACTTCCTTCTGTCAGTCAAACTGTTTAGTGAGTAAATTAGTGAACATTAGATAACCTGGCAAGTCTCTTAAGTGAAGGTCAGATTAAAAAAAAAAACTCTTCCACGCATAATAAGGAAAACAGTTACTCTCTGTGGAGGGTGTGCCAAGGTCTAGAATAATGCCAAATTCTTTATTGCCCATCTGTCTGATTTAAATATATCAGCAGTGTTGCAAACCATAATGCCCAAAAGGAGAGAGAGAGAGAGAGAGAGAGAGAGAGAGAGAGAGAGAACAAGAAGGAAAGTGTCTGCCATAGAGCATAGAGGCGAGGGGGGGGGAGGGGGGAGGTGGTAGGAGGAATAATACTGGGGACATTAGTGGTGGAAAATGTACATGGGTGGAGAGATGGGTGATTGATCATTGTGACTAAAAATCAATCACAAAATCTTTGTAAATGTATTTAATGGTGCTTCCATAAAAATTAAAAATTAAAAACATTAAAAAATGAAATATATATATACATATATCAGCAGGAACTGAAATATATGTTCCACAATGAAGCATAAAACACACTTACATATTAATCTGTTTTACAGAGTGACAAAAGTAAATTTCCTAGTGTTCCCTTGCACTTAAAACCTCACTTAATGTGGCCCCAAATGATCCAACTAATCTTATCTTTCTCATCTGAAAAAACTACACCAGCAAGAACTTTCAGCCCTCATCTCCAAAACAATGCAGTGCTATACAACCCGATTCCCTAAGGGAACAGTGAACTTTTCTTGTCTGGCTGTATGTTCATACTCTAAGTTTAGAAAGTGTGTAACATGGCTAATTTGTTTGTTTCTAATCTTGCAATCAACATCCACAGTACTCAGGGTTTATTCCTCACTTTATGGCCAGGGATCAGTACTGATGGTTTTGTAGGGACTATTTGGGGTGACAAATTTGAACCTAGGACAGCCATGTGCAAGCATGTGCAGGCAAGCACCTTACCCACTGCATTATGTGATCCCATACTTTGTTTGACCTTTCAAGAGTAAATTTGTCAATCTGCTCAAAATTGAGGAGGGATAAAACAATAGTGAGGATAATATCAAAAGTGAGATATTTCCTGTAACAGGTCTTCTTTTTTTGTTTTTAATTTGAAGCACCATGATTTTCAATATTGTTTATTGTTTATTGTTTCATGAATATGATGTTCCCGCACCACACACTCTACCAGTGTCTCACTCAGCCCAATACCATGCACTAGTAAATACTCAATAAATATCATCTATTATTATTATTATTATTATTATTTTATAATAGCATTGAGTATAAATAGGTTTGAGAACTGAAGGGCACTTAATTCCATTATATTTTGACACTCCAAATAGGATTCATTTTGGTGACAAAGGCTTAATATAGAGGTTTAATATTTATTTTTGCATGTGGCTGATTCAAGTCTGATCTCTAGTACCAAATATGATTCCCTAAGCACTGCCAGGAATGACTCCTGAACAGTCACATGTTAAGTTTTGAGTAAGCGTTAATCTAAAGTGGTCAAGCACACATGAGAGACTGATCAAAAGGATGAAAGATAGCCCAATAGGCTTGAGCACATTTTTTGCTTACAAGAGGCCTGGGTTTGATCCATTGCACAACAGGCTCCCCCAAGCACCACAGGGAGTAGTCCAGGCCATACTACAGGGTATGGCCCCCAAAATAAAAAAATAGTAACAGTAATAAAATATTTCTCTTTTTCTCGGGTCATACTCAGCAATGTTCAGGGCTTACTCTTGGCTATAGACTCAGGAATAATTCCTGGTGGTACTTGAGGGACCATATGGGATGCTGGGAATCTAATCTGAGTATGCCACTAACAAGGCAAAAGCCTACCCACCATACTATTGCTTCATTCCAGAAAAAAGATTGCTAACTGAATTTAGCTCTGCTTATTTATTTTTGTTTCTGTTTTCATTGCCAATGCATGTGTCATTAAAATTAAATATGCCTTTAAAATCAATATCATCGGGGATGCAGAGATAGCACCGTGGGTAAGGCGTTTGCCTTGCATGCAGCTGACCCAGGTTCGATTCCCAGCATCCCATATGGTCCCCTGATCACCACCAGGAGTAACTCCTGTGCATCACCAGGTGTGACCCAAAAAGAAAAAAAATCAATATTATGGAGAGTTATGTCGAAATATTTCTCAAAGTGTTTTATGAACTTGGGTTTAATATCAAGATCCTGAATCTATTTTGAGTTATCTTTTGTGGATGGTATGAGATAGGGCTTCATAATCATTTTATTGTTCCTGTTCCAACACCATTTGCTGAAGTGGCCTTCCCTTCTCCACTCTATGCATCTAGTTTCTATGTTGAATATTAGCTGTTCATATAGCTTAAGGTCTGGGCTCTGTTCCATTGGTCAAAGAGTTTTCCTTTAATCAAATACCACACAGTTCTGATTGCCATAGCTTTATAGTATAATTTAATATTAGGGTGAGATAATTCTACCATATTCTTTTTCCTTAAGATTCCTTTGGATACTGGAGAGTTTTATTACTCTATATAATTTTATTAATATTTGGTTCATGTCACTAAAATAATTCAAGGGATTTTTATGGAGACTTCGCTGAATCTTTATAGTGTTTTAGGTAGGATGGTCATTTGTTGTTGTTATTGGTTTTGGGGGGCCACATCTGGCAGTGCTCAAGGCTTTCTCCTGGTTTTTGTACTCAGTACTTCTTATAGGGCTAAGTGGACTCTTCTGTCACAAATGTTCAGAAAATGAGACAAAGAAAATGTATATTGTATTAAATTATATTTATAAGGTAAATGATTATATCCTTGTAGCCACCATCCAAGTAAAGATCTCTTGATCATAAAATCATATGCATTTTCGCCCCTTATAACACTTTTTAATTTGGGGGGAACAGAGATGTGGATAAAAAGAAACCCTCACTCAATGTTGGAGGGAATACTGTCTGCTTGAACTTCTATACAAAGCAGTATGTAGGTTTCTAAAAATTGACCCTAAAATTCCACATTTTGGTATCTATTCCCAAAACACAAAAACATAATTAGAAAAGATACATACACACGTTTGTAGCAGCACTTAGTACAATAGCCAGGAAATGAAAATAAGCCAAATTGCCAATGAAAGATAAATGGATAAAGTATTTGTGGTGTCCATGCGCAATGGAAAACTAGACAGTTATAAGAAAGATAGAATTTCATACGTTAACTGCAGCTTGGATGGAGTGTGTGTATGGAGGGAAGAGATTGATAACATGTTAAGTCAAATCTGGAAGAGGGAGAAAGACAAGTAAAATATGGTCTCACTCTTAGTATATTCAGGAACAAAACAAAGTAATAGAACATATTAAATGACAGAAAATCCCTGTCTCTGGGTTACAAAACTGAGAATACCAAGCAAGAAGGAAGTGACGTATAGAAATGATGGGGTGAACTCGAAGTAATATTAGGACCCTGGGTGGATGGTCTTGGGCACATTGGTAGTGGTGGTGTGCTAACTGTGTATATCAAGGTTATAAATATTAACACTGCTATAAACATGTGGCCTAAACTATAATAATTAAAATTTTACAAAAGATAGATTCTAGAAGAATAGATCTTGCCTTTCATGAGACCAATATAGATGTCTGAGTTCTACCAGGAGTGATTCCTGAGCACAGAGCAGGGAGTTATCTCTGAGCAAAACTAGTTGTAGCCTAAATATATATAAGTATATAGTTAATAGATATATTACACTTACAGTTAGTTGACTATAATCAATAATATTAGTAAAGGTTCCAATGCATAAGAATATATTAAGGTTCAAGACTAGGTTAATTATTGATATACTAAATAATCTTGGACTCAGTCTTTCTGTTTATGCTCAGAATATATTATTCACTATGACCTTTTAGGGTAACTTATTTTAGATGAGATATCCCAGAAAAAAAAACATTTATCCTAAAAAAATTACTGAAGAATGAGGCTACATCTAAAATCTCTGGTTAGTATAGCTCAAAAGCACATAAGCTATCAATCAGGTTATCAATGAACAGATTGAACAAGACAAAACTAAAAAGGACAGAAAGCGTAGGATATTTGAAATATAATCAAGTCTCAGTACAGAAGACATGCAGATTTTGCAGTTGTTCTTGACAGTTCATTCCTGTGCATTATAGAAGCTGAGCAACTTTTCCTGAAGCATTTGACTAGTATGAGTGAAGTTTTGTCTTAGGTGAAGATTAAATAATAAACTTTAAGGATCTGAAAAATTCTTTAAATCAAATTTTGTCAGAATTGCTCTTTAAAAAATGATAAAACAGTGAGATATCAAAGACCACCTGTCTTTTTTAAATCTAACAAAGTTTTTTTTTTCCTGTGGTATTGGAATATATAGTTCTTGCTTTGAACACTGTATGACTGTGTTGCCTATTACATAGGGGATTACATAGGATACGTGAAAAATTCATGAGTTTAAATATTCCAATAATACTCTCAAGAAAAAAATGCCCTTAGGATCTGAGTTGAAAAAAAGGAATAGCACATTAACAGTTCACACAGGACACTGTGCAACAAACTCCAGGTCAGTGGAATGGTGAGAAGAACTGCAAGCATGATGTCAATTGTTTTCTCTCCATCTCTCCCCTTACCTCCCTCAATTCACTTTTTGACCAGTGCATATGGTTTTATTCACGTTAAATGTGCATAATGTATGACTCTACAATACTTGAACAAGAAACAAAATCTTCTTTGGGAGCGATATCACAGTGGGAAAGGCGTTTGCCTGGCACATGGCTGACATGGCCAACCCGGGTTCCATTCCTCTGCCCCTCTCAGAGAGCCCGGCAACCTACTGAGCGTATCTAGCCCACACAGCAAAGCTTGGCAAGCTACCCTTGACGTATTCAATATGCCAAAACAGTAACAACAAGTCTCAAAATTTATTGTGAGATGTTACTGGTGCCTGCTCGAGAAAATCAATGAACAACGGCAGGACAGTGCTACAGTGCTACAGTTGTACATCATTACTGGAAATATTATTCATACTTTCTCTAAAGCACAATTATTCTAGTTCTAATTTGTTTCCTTTAGGCTTGGGAGACTCTACATGCTAAATATCACCTGAGGCAAGATATTTGATCTTATCAACTCTAAAGTTGGAATACATTTTCTGGCTCACAGGGTTATCATCAATTAAAACAGTTAATCACAGGGTTCTGCAAAGAGTAAGTGATATCTATTTACTGCATAAGTAGTTAAATGAAAAGAGATTCCCCTACTATATATGCTTAAAAGAAAGATTAAGAAATTCATAGAAAAATTAAGATTCCTTTACTCCTTTTATTGTTACTAGTGTCTCTTTGATTCTTTTAATATATCCAGTTCAGTATTATTTCCTTTCAAATGTTATACTCTTCATTCACATTATTTAAGCAAATGTCCTAAGGTACTTTCATGTTCCTCTCTGAAGCTCTTATTTCAGAAACGGGCTTTAGGACAGTTCTAATACATTTTTCTACCCCATGCCCTTGAGCACTTGGGGACAAAAACCTTTTTCCAGGACCATCACAATGGACTATTCTGTGGAATTAATTGTCCCTGCCAGTCAGCTCTGCATGAAACCAGGAGGCTACACTCACCTTATTTGTGAAACACCACCTACCAGGCCCTTCAAAGCACAGGGGGGGAAATCCATAATAAATAATAAAACACACAAATAGAGTAGGTTCATACTAGCTCTCACCATTATATATTTTCTTCTGATCTGAGTAAAACAGAAAGGAAATAATGTAACTTATAGAATACATCAATCCCACAATATTATATAAATGGCACTTGTTAAGTATACATGTTAAGTTTCATCAAAATTTATAACATTGGAAGTGAACAGGATCATTCTAAAATAGCTTAGTGCATAGATATTATTATATATCTGTTTATGATTATTTTCCTTCTTTTCTTTTACTTGTTTACTTCTGTTCATTGAAAAGAATTTATGCCCCCCTACTAAAACAACAATGTTGAATCCCTAATGCCCAAAGGGATAGAATTCAGAGATGGAGTCTTGGGAAAGTATATACCTTAAATATGATATATTTCTATATTGTGAAAATCTTTAAATTATTTCCCTTGAGTTTTACCTTTTTTGCTTCATGGTGTTTTAACCAAAGACAGGTTGTCTTAAGTTTTGTTTATATTCAATAATTTTGCTTAACACTGAGAATACTTCACCTGTCTTCCATACAGACATTTTAAAAGAAAATTATATATAGATGAATATTTATGAAAATTAAATAGAAAAGTTTTCTCAAACTGCTTCCAACTCAAAATCAGTGCAACTAAGAATTACATTTAAATAGTTAGATTTTTTTAAATGTTACTGATGTTCTGTGAATGTTTTCCAAAATGTTATATAATGTTTAATTGGTACTATTAATGTTTGTAATTAGCATTTTATATGTGATCCAAATAACTCAAGAATACATTTACTGCAGATCCTGAGAAGGATCGCTTTCATGTTTCCAAGTTGTTGAATCATTTGTCTGCCAAGTGTTAGTAATAATCATAATATTTTTCTAAGATAAGTGAAGGAGTTCTCATAGCTTGTATGTTCCCCTGATCAATTCTTCATGCTGATAATGCTCTTCTCTCCATTATTGCTAGTTTAAACCTCTTGCAACTCAATATAATTGTTGATGTTATATTAAGAACATTATGTGTTGAACTGTGAACCCAAACCTTGGAAATTCATATGCTAAAGTTCTAATTTTCAATAACTTAGGAAGCAACTGAATTTTGAGACAGGGTATTAAAAGAAGGTACTTAAAGTGACATGAGTTTATATGAATGAGTCCTAAGAAATAGTACAGTAGTTGTGGTGTTTGCCTTGCATGCAGCTGACTGTGACATAACATTCAGCTTCACCGACTTTTCCCTAAGTTATCCCTAACTCAACCGGGAGCAAGCCCTGAACAACCCTGTGTGATCCAAATCTCTCCTTCCGCATCAAAAGAAAGTTCAGTATTAAGACAGTCTTTCCCTGCAGCCATACTCACAATATTGTAAACTCACAGACTTCATTCTACCCATCCTAGAGTTCCTGGAGTATGTATACAGCTGTGCAGTACCTCCAAATTCTAAAATTCTGACATCCCAGTAGAAGCACACCTAAGTAGATGGGAAAGAAACCTAGAAGTCCACTAAGCTAAGAAAGAAAGAAAGAAAGAAAGAAAGAAAGAAAGAAGGAAAGAAAGAAATAAGGAAAGAAAGAAAGAAAGAAAGAAAGAAAGAAAGAAAGAAAGAAAGAAAGAAAGAAAGAAAGAAAGAAAGAGGAAAGGAAAGGAAAGGAAAGGAAAGGAAAGGAAAGGAAAGGAAAGAAAGAAAGGAAAGGAAAGGAAAGGAAAGGAAAGGAAAGGAAAGGAAAGGAAAGGAAAGGAAGGGAAAGGAAGGGAAAGGAAAAGAAAAAGAAAAAGAAAAGAAAAGAAAAACAGAACAGAAGGCTCAACTAACAACAAATAACTTAGTAAACCCTCAGACCAGGACCTAAGACTTTATCTTCAGTATCTTTATCTTTATCTACAACTCTGAGTACATATCTTCGATTCCACTGTTCTTCCTGCATTAACATATGCCTCAGAGACCTGGACCCTACAAAAACAGGATGAGAACGCTATTCGGGTCTCTCAAAGAGGAATCGAAAGAGCTATGCTTGGAATATCACGTTTCACTCAAATGAGAGAAAAAAATCCGGAGTTCCGACATCCGTTGACGATCAAGAATCAGGGACGCTGTCTCATTTTCCAAGGTGTCGAAAATCAGATGGGCTGGACACGTAATCAGGTTTACAGACAACCGCTGGACTAGAGCCATTACTGACTGTATTCCACGGGACGTCAAAAGATCGCGTGGACGCCCACCTACAAGATGGTCAGACTTCTTCGTCAAGACCCTGAATGATCGGTTTGAGGCTCTGCATGTTCCTAGAATGAACAGATGCCATTGGGCTACACTAGCACGCAACAGGACAGGGATGAATGGAGACATTACTGGCACCCACTCGAGTAAATCAATGAATAACGGGGGATCAAGTGATCAAGTGATCTTTATCTTTTATCTTTATCTCACAGTGATGAGATACAACAATTTTCATAAACTTTCTTTTACTGTAGTATTTTCTGTTAATTCCATTAACCATTTAGTTGTAACAAGTAATATCAAATAAATTATTTTGTACCTCTAAGGGAGCAGTCATGGGAGGGAGGTGTTGGAAAAAATGGGAACAAGGTGGAAGATCACTCGGGTTGTAGGATTAGAGTAAGAACATTGAATACCGGTAACAGCTACATTATGAACAACTTTGTAAACATTGGTGTTTAAATAAAATTAGAAAAGAGACACGGGCTGTGTATACATGCAGAGGAAAGACTACAGGAAGACACAAGGAGAAGAAAAGTGCAAGTCAAGGAGAGTGCTCAGGTTAAAAATAAAAGCAAACAGTAGACAACTTGATCTTGAACTGTGGGCTTCTAGAAACCACAAGAAAATGTACTTGTGTTTTCTAAAGCAACCAGCCTACGTTATTTTGTTGCGGCAACCCTGTCAGACACTCTCATATGATCCTGAGCCACACTTGGTGTCTAGTGGTTCACCACTTTTTCTTCTCTGTTGTGCCAAATAGCTTCCTCTTTTTTTATTTTTTTTCCTTAAATTTTTATTAGTGAAACACCATGAGGTACAGTTGTAGACTTACAAATTTTTGTGCTTGGGTTTCAGTTATACAATGACCGAATACCCATCCCTCTACCAGTGCCCATTCTCCACCACCACCAGTTCCAGTATCTCTCCCACCTCCCTTCCCCCCATCCCACCCTACCACTGTGGCAGGGCATTCCCTTTTCTTATCTCTCTCCTTTTGAGTGCTGTGGTTTGCAAAAGAGACATTGAGTGGCAATCTTGTTCGGACTATAGTCTACTCTCATCACACATTATCCCATCCTGAGAGGAACCTCCCAACACCCTTTATTTAGTGCTCTCTTCTCTATCTGAGCTGCCTTTTTCCCTTAAAGAAGCTTTAGTACATCTACGCAATGGAATACTATGTAGCTGTCAGAAAGGATGAAGTCATGAAATTTGCATACAAGTGTTACTACATGGAAAGTATCATGCTAAGTGAAATTAGTCAGAAATAGAGAGATAGACATAGAAAGATTGCATTCATCTGGGGAACATAAAGTAACAAAATAGGAGACTAACACCCTAGAATAGCTGAGATAAGTACCAGGAGGATTACTCCATGGCTTTGAGGACAGCCGCAAATAGCTTCCTCTTTCTTCCTTGAAGAGCATATCATCAGATCTCTCTCCATCCCTCTTTTTCCTAATGTTCAGATCATGTAGAGGCCTCTACGGGTACAATCCTTTGTATCACCTAGCTTAGAGGGTATCAAGAGTCAGACACAAAGGACCTGGATCCAGGGGTTCTCAAAAGCAACTTCACAATTTATCTAGAACTAATATTTCTTCCTTACAAAGTCTGACCCAGCCTGTCAGACCTCTTAGACCTAACATTCATTATTTTTCTTTCAGAATTTCTCTTTGTTTCCTGCAATCTTGCTTCAGTCTACACAGTCATATAAACTGATCATGTCTTCAGGTCAGAGGTAAAGCTCTCTTATAGCCAACATTCAAGTTTGATCACACAGCTCCTGAACCTCCTTGAAAATAAGTGCCAAGCTTAGTAACTTATTTCAGAGTCCTCATACTTCCTTTTATATTTACAACCGTTTGTCCAGATCATTTTTTTAAAACCCTGGCGTAGGTTCCTTTTATAATACTATGGAGTGCTAGCTTTGCCTCAGCTGATAAATCCTATCAAATTTCCATTCTATCATTTTCACTACTGCTTTTAAGAATTTTTTGGACTAAGAGTAACCCTGTTCTATTTTGTTTTTATATATTTTTCAAGGAAGAAGGAACATCCAGTAGTGCTCAGGGTACCATGTAATGGCCTGAAGGAACAAGGATCAGTTATATGAAAGGAAGGATAATTCTTATTCTATGTCTCTAACCCAACACTGATCTCTTTTATAAAATAAAATAAAATACTTAATGTTGGCAGGAGAAATAGTACAATGGACTACAGAACATTATTAGCCTTGCACAAAACCTACCTGGATTCAATCTCTGGCACCACATATGATTGCTCAAGCACAACCAGGAGTGAATTATGAATACTTTTCACCAATTGTGGACAAAAATAAATAAATAAATAAGAAACTCAAGATTAAATACCATTTTAAGTTTACTTGCTTAATGTTGAATAGCAAATAAATGTATACCCTGTAATTGCTAATTACAATACTCTCCATGAATAGTTATTATCTCTTTCTATATATACACACACCCCAATTTAGTTATGTAATCACAGAGAAAGAGTATATGTATACATAGAAGATATTTCTACTTAAAAAGTCTACATTCTCGGGGCTGGAGTGATAGCACAGCGGGTAGGGCATTGGCCTTGCACGCAGCCAAGATGGCCGATACAGGTTCGATTCCCAGCATCCCATATAGTCCCCTGAGCACTGCCAGGAGTGATTCCTGAGTGCATGAGCCAGGAGTAACCCCTGAGTATCGCCGGGTGTGACCCAAAAAGCAAAAAAAAAAAAAAAAGTCTACATTCTCTCCTGCCTCCCCCAGATGGAACCCCGGTGACCAGAAGCCTCTACAAGCACAGCTCGAGTATGCGGGAACTAGGACTTTTCCTCAAAACCGCGCGGCCGCATACGTGGCCGCGCGAAGTCTCTCTGTATACAAAGTGATCCATGGGAAGTAAACCACTCAACATTTCTCTCTGAAAATCATAGTTAAGTTTGGAGCACGGCCACAGCCCCAGAAACACAAGGACTTAATGCATAACCCAGCAGCTTGGAGCAGAAAAGTGAACGGACTATGCGTTAATCCAGGCCATCATGTCTGCCCGGAAGGGAAAGGGTGTTGCCCCATTTGCCCTCTCCCCTCTGTAAAGAAAGATGGTGGCCGCATGGGAGCCTTGTGGACAGCAGGTATGAGCCGGGGGTGTGGGGGCGACTAAAACCTCATGGGAATGGGGGGCATTCCAGTCCTTCCTTCACGCCCTACCGAGGTCACCAGTTGCCCCCCACGAGCGGCTCCCCAGCACGGCCACAGCCCCAGAAGCACAAGGACTTAATGCAGAACCCAGCAGCTTGGAGCAGAAAAGTGAATGGACTATGCGTTAATCCAGGCCATCATGTCTGCCCAGAGGGGAAAGGGTGTTGTCCCATTCGCCCACTCTTCTCTGGAAAGATAGATGTCGGCCTCATGGGAGCCTTGTGGACGGCAGGTATGAGCTGGGGGTGTGGGGGCGACTAAAACCTCATGGGAAGGGGGCGTTCCGGTCCGTCCTTCACGCCCTACCGAGGCCACCGTTTGCCCCCCACGAGCGGCTCTCCGGCACGGCCACAGCCCCAGAAGCACAAGGACTTAATGCAGAACACAGCAGCTTGGAGCAGAAAAGTGAACGGACTATGCGTTAATCCAGGCCATCAAGTCCGCCGGAGGGGAAAGGGTGTTGCCCCATTCGCCCTCTCCTCTCTGGAAAGAAAGATGGCGGCCACATGGGAGCCTTGTGGACAGCAGGTATGAGCCGGGGGTGTGGGGGCGACTAAGGCCTCATGGGAAGGGGGGCGTTTTGGTCCACCCTTCACGCCCTACCGAGGCCACCAGTTGCCCTCCACGAGCGGCTCTCCAGCACGGCCACGACTCCAGAGCACAGAAACCAATTTCTTAACTATCTGACTTTCAGTAGAAATACTTCCAAGGTCAATAAGTAAAATAGCAGAAATCCAAAACCAACATTTAATTCTTGAACCCAGCTGTAGAAAGCAAATCACTTCACAATGCTTTTTCAGCATGTCTGATTGGGGGGGGGGGGGTAAACTCTAAATAATAGTGGTGAATCTTTTATTGAAACAATGAATCTAATCAAAGCAGATAGAGTGTTAACTAGAATTCATCTGCCTCACATGGACTGGGAGGGGTGGGGGGTGGAGTTTTATTGGGGTTCTTCATGGTAAAAAATAAGTATTGGTAAAGGGAAATGTGTTTGATATTTGCATGACTGAGACCTAAACCTGAAAGCTTTGTAACCTTTCCCACAGTGATTCAATAAATAAAAAAAAGAAGTCTACATTCTCATTGAAGTTTGGCTTAAATTGTGTAGAATATTTCTTTTATATATTTTGTGGTTGATGCATGAAAGTGATGGAACTGTGTATATTAATATTCATTGTTATATAAAGAAAATCTTTTGAAACCAAAATATGCATCAAACAAGTTCTAATTTATACCATTACAACTGCACTTTGTAAACCCTTACAATGTACCTAATATCTTCCAATAAAAATGTCACAAGAGAAGCTGCTTAAGTCATGGTCCCAGAGACTCAGAAACAAATCTCAGAACCCAGCAGCTTTTGGCTGAAATCCCTCCAGATTTAATTATTAAGATTTCAGAATTTCAAAATCTTATCATCTATTCATAATCAGCAATAGAAAACAAATTGTCTAATGTTGCCTTTTTGGCAGATTTGTGTGTTTGGGGTAAAATCCCAAATAACAATGGTGGGCCTGGTGTTGAAATATTGAATGTAATCAAAGTAGAGAGAAATGTGGAAATCATCTGCCAAACAGATAGGGGGAGTTTGGTGGCAGAAAATGTGCACTGGTGAAGGGACAAGTGTTTCATCATTGTATGACTGAGACTTAAACCTGAAAGCTTTGTAACTGCTCTCACGGTGATTCAATAAATACATTTATAAAAAAAATAAAAATTATTTAAAAATAAATTTTTAAAAAAGTCACAAGAAACATTTTACCGAATAAAGCTATATTTTGAAGTAATTCAAAACATTCTTTGAAACATAGGAGCTCATTCTATACTTATAAGCTAAAACTCTGAGCACTCACAGATTTATTTCAAGGAAATGGGATACTTTAAAACCTGACTCTACAGAGAAGCACCCTGAGCACTGATAGCTTTACAGCTGTTATAATAGGATCCAATCACCCAAGAAAGCAGGATCTGCAGCCATCTGTTAATCAGATATGATTCTTGCACATAGAGGTTAACTTCTCCACCCCAGGCTTTATAAACCAATTCTGTATAAGCTTCCTTATGCATTTCTTCTTCAGCAGCATCACTCCACTGCACAGTTGCCACACAAGGGCAGGGAGCTATATATATTCATAGAAAGAGAAGAGAAAATTGAAACCACTGGGTTCTTGTTTGCAAACAAAATTTTCCTTTGAAAAAGTATGGAATAGAAATTCTCAACATATACAGGAAAAGATGCCAAATAGGATTGTTTGCAAACAAAATTTTCCTTTGAAAAAGTATGGAATAGAAATTCTCAACATATACAGGAAAAGATGCCAAATAGGATTTGTCATTATAGAAATGCAAATTAAAACCACAGTAAGATATGACATAAACTAAAAGAATGGCTAGAGTAAGAGTAATTTTTTAAAAATTTTAATTAGTTAAACACCATGAGGTACAGTTGTAGACTTACAAATTTTTGTGCTTGGGTTTCAATTATACAATGATCAAGTACCCATCCCTCCACCAGTGCACATTTTCCACCACCATGGGTCCCAGTATCCTTCCCACCCCCCATCCCCCAATCCCAACCTGCCTCTGTGGCAGGGCATTCCCTTTTGTTCTCTCTCTCCTTTTGGGTGCTGTGGTTTTCAGAAGAGGCAGAAATCATGTTCGGTCTATAGTCTACTTTCAGCATGATTCTCCAATCCTGGAAGGATCCTCCCAACACCCTTTATTTGGTGCTCCCTTATCTATCTGAGCTCCGTTTTCCCCTAGCATGTGTGGCTGGCCTCCATGTCATGGAGTAAACCTCCTGGTACTTATCTCGGCTATTCTTGGGTATTAATCTCCTATTTTGTTACTTTATGTTCCCCAGATGAATGCAATCTTTCTATGTCTGTCCCTCTCTTTCTGACTCATTTTGCTTAGCATGATACTTTTTATGTAGTACCACTTGTATGTAAATTTCATGATGTCATCTTTTCTAACAGCTACATAGTACTCCATTGTGTAGATGTACCAGAGTTTCTTTAACCAGTCATCAGTTCTCAGGCACTCAGGTTTTTTCCAGACTCTGGCTATTGTAAACAGTGCTGCAATGAACAAACAATTGCAGATGTCACTTCAACTATACTTTTTTGCCTCTCTGGGATATATTCCCAGGAGTGGTATTGCTGGATGAAATGGGAGCTCAATTCCTAATTTTTTGAGAATCGTCCATACTGTTTTCCGAAAGGGCTGAACCAGTCGGCATTCCCACCAACAGTGAAGGAGGGTCCCTTTTTCACCACATTCGCTCCAGCACCGGTTGCTTTTGTTCTTTTGCATGTGGGCCAGTCTCTGTGGTGTGATCATTGTTGTTTTGATCTGCATCTCCCTGATGATTAATGATGTAGAGCATTTTCTCATGTGCCTTTTTGCCATTCAGATTTCTTCTTTGAGAAAGTTTCTGTTCATTTCGTCGCCCCACTTTTAATGGGGTTGGATGTTTTCTTCTTGTGGAGTTCAACCAGTACTTTGTATATCCTTAATATCAACCACTTGTCAGATGTGCATTGGGCGAATATCCTTTCCCATTCTATAGACTGTCTTTGTATTTTGGTCACTGTTTCTTTTGAGGTCGAGAAGTTTCTTGGTTTAAGAAAATCCCATTTGTCTATCTCTGTTTTTACTTTCTTGGTCAGTGGTGTGACACCTTTGAAGATACCATTAGCTTCAATGTCATGGAGGGTTTTGTCAACTTTGTCTTCAATGTATCTTATAGATTCCGGTCTGATGTTGAGGTCTTTAATCCATTTTGATCTTACTTTTGTACATGGTGTTAGGCAGAGATCTGAGCCCATTTTTTTTTGCATGTAGCTGTCCAGTTTTGCCAGCACAATTTGTTAACGAGGCTTTCCTTACTCCACTTCACATTTCTTGCTCCTTTATCAAAGATTAGCTGATCATATGTTTGAGGGGAGATGTCAGTATATTCAACCCTGTTCCATTGGTCTGCAGCTCTGCCTTTGTTACAGTACCATGCTGTTTTAATTATTACTGCTTTGTAGTAGAGTTTGAAGTTAGGGAGCTTGATTCCTCCCATTTTCTTTTTTCTAAGAATTGCTTTAGCTATGTGTGGGGAAGAGTAACATTCTTTTCTATCAATAATTAGCAGGAAAAATTTTTAAAACATAAAAGCTTAAAAAATAATATCACCTGAAATTGAATTTTAAAAATGATTTTTTCAAGTGTCAAGTGTCAGTATATGTTAAGCAATAAAATATTCTTAACAAAATATATTTTTTCTTCTTAGTTTCAAGACTGATTTTAAAACTATGTAAACCTGAATTAATTTTTGGCATAAGACTTCGAAAATAGGTGAATGAAGAAGAACACAAAAATAACCCCACAAGTGGCCAAAAAAAAAAAAAAACCTTAAATGGGGTAGGAACAGCCCTCAATGTGAAAAAGACATAAGTTTAAAAAGACAAATATTTAAAATATATAAAAATTAAATTGATATGGATTATAGACCTAAAGATAAAAATTAAATTAAGGTTTATAAAAGAAGAATCTAACATTTGAGACTGAGGATATTCAAGTTCCAAGCCTGGCCCAAGCGTGGCCCTTCAGCACAAAGGTGTAATCCTAGAGTCTCCTCAGCACCACCAGACCCATGTAGCACTGCATCTCTGGACCCAAGCTTTGAACTGTCTACCCTGTTTGGTCAAAAGTCACCAAGAGTGGCCCTGGATCCTCCCAAACACTATTTTTTTGAGGGGAGAGGAGGGCTCAGAGTGATGGGTGTGGTTTTGGAATTATTTGCATAGAAACCAATATTAACAATATTATAAATAATAGTACTTCAATTAATTAAAGAGTTAATAAATAAAATGTTTCTCAGGTAATTTAAGAAGATATATCATGAGGTCTTTGGACCTTTTGTCCCCATGCATTAATATGGCTGAACTCTTTAATGTTTCATTACTCTTGGCTACTGAGAGTATTCTGTCAGCATGGCAGAGTCTGACAAGCTCCCTGTGGCGTATTCAATATGCCAAAACCCAGTAACAGTTATGGGTCTTATTCCCCTGACCCTGAAAGAGCCTCCAATATGGCACTTGCTAAAAATCTCAGGGCAAGGACAAATGGAGAGGTTACTGGTGCTTGCTCAAGGAAATCGATGAACTATGGGTGACAGCGATGCAGTGAAACAGTGATTCTTGGGTGGGGCTTGGGGTATTAATGGCCAGAACCACAGGGCGGGTGTTTTTGTTTGCAAGATCAGACCAATCCCTGTGAGTACTAATTCCTAACAGAAGTTAGGCATGCACTCCTGTCACAGTTAAGTCAGACCTGGATGTCTAGACTTCTGCTCAGAACTGCCCCACGGAACCCAAGTAGTTACACTGAGATGAACTGATTGGGTGCGTGAAGCTCTGTGTCTCATACCTGCAGACTGCTGTGTTCCTGAGTGTCGAATTCCCTTTTACTGCTTTAGGCAACCTGTGAACTGTCAAAGGTGAGCACGCGCTTCGTTCCCTGTTCAGAAAACCTGTGGGACTATCCTGTGATCTGCTATCCTGGAGGGTACCTGCTGTTTGTATTCTTCCAGCACACACCTGATTTCGGTCCCTCTTTGTATGCCTCCAGATTTTCAAGAGAGTTACACAATGCTACCTTCAGGAACAGGTGGAAGGGTCTCCTGATGTCAAAGCTCTACTTCAGCTTTTATGCCCTTGTTTTATTGTCTTGGTGGTTTGCCACCAGGTAGGTAGCTTTCCATATCCTGTGTTTTCCCAGTTCCCAACAGCTGCTGGAAGCCAATAGTGCACAAACACAGGCCTTGGTCTTAGTCTTGTGGCTCCTTTCATATCACCTGATGCCTGTAAACAAAGAGTGCTTAGTACTCTCACTTGCTCCTCCCTGTCACTTTTTATATCACATTTTCTGTTCTTTTCAGATATATGTATCAAAGATTTCCAAGTCTATGGATAGTCTGTTTATTTCTTAAGGCATTCATTGATGAATAAAATGTTCAATTAGATAAATTCTATCTTTTTAATGCTCCCCTTTTCAACTGCCACCCCAACAAACTCAGCTGTGTAGAACAGTCATCCCATTGTGTTACCTTTGGCTTGCTATGTATCTTTAAGTCCTACATATGAGAGAGATTATTCTGTATTTATTCCTTTCTTTCTGAATGACTTCTTAAAGATATATGAAGAAGTGCTCATCACTCATGATTATAGAAATGAAAATCAAAACAATATTGAGATATCATCTTGCACTAGTGAGAATGAAATATGGCAAAAAGTATCGAAAAAGCAGGGTAGTGGTGAGAAGAAAACCTGAGGAAGATTTTAATGCAATAATCATATTGATGTTTACCATATGAGAAAAATCTTTGGAAGTTTGAAGAAAGTTTCGTGAAAAAAAAATTGAAAAACTCAAGATGACATGAAGAAGATAAAAGATATGAGAGCAGAATGGAAGAAGTTGAAAATAGATTCAGTAGCCTCAAAGATAAGATACAAGGCATAATCATTAGAGGTAATTGGAAAAAGAAACTGGATCCCCTATCTCATGCCATACTTAAATATCAACTCACATGAATTAAAGATCTTGATATTAAATCTAAATAAATACATCAAGAAAAGCATGAGAAAAATTCTCCATGATATCAACCACAGTGATCTACTCAATGAATTACTCCATTGGGAGAGAGGCAAAGAAAAAAGATTAATGAATGGAACTAAACTAATAAGGCTTTGTACAATGAAAGAAAATATTGCTAAAATAAAATGACACTATTTCATTAAATACTGACTGGAAGCAAATATTTGCACACTATACAGCTAACAGAGTGCTAATACATAAGATATAATAAACATTCACGGAACTCAATAGCCACAACAAAAATAACAACCCCATCCCAAAATGAAGAGGGATGATGAGTAAACACTTCCTTAAAGAAGACATAGAGAGGGATAATAAACGTAAAGGTAAAGGCCCTCCCGTTGATCATCGATTTGCTCGAGCGGGCCCAGTAACGTCTCCATTGGAGACTTTGTTGTTACTGTGTCTGGCATATCGAATACTCTCGGTAGCTTGCCGGGCTCTCCGAGAGGGGCGGAGGAATCGAACTCGGGTCGGCCATGTTGGCCGCTTGTAAGGCGAACGCCCTACCCGCTGTGCTATCGCTCCAGCCCAGAGAGGGATAATACAACATAAAAAAGTGTTATTCAATACTTGTTATCAGAAAATGCAAATAAAACTGGCAAAGAGATATCACATCACACTAATGATAAATGGTCTATATCAAAAATAACAGAAACAATCAGTATGGAGACATCTCAAAAAAACATAAAAATAGATTACAGTACAGTGATCATAGTACTTATAATCCATTCCACCACCACCATTACTGATGAAAAAATAATAATAATGGTATGAACACCTACTTTCATCACATTGTTATTTATACTAGCCAAGATATGGAAGCAACCCACTGTCTGATATGAACAAATAAGGAAACTTTGATTTATACACAATGGCATGCAATCAGCTATAAAGAAAAACTAAACTGTCCTTTGTTATTTAGTGGAATAAGTTAAGGATAGAGGGACAAATACCAAAATACCAAAAAAAAATCTCTCTCAGTTATGGTGTATTACACACAAAAAAAGCAAAGGAATTGGCAGTATCCACTGATAACCAATCATTAAACTTTTACTACAGAATTAAAGTAGACAAGCAGTAGGAAGAGAGGGTCTTTTGTCCTTTAGAACTGACTTTTATGGTGACTCAGTAACTTTATATCCTATAAACATTAATGCAATTGTAATAATATTACCTCTAAAAAATAAAATATGTTTTAATTGGAAATCTTTGAACATAAAAAATATATACTCATAGGTAATAGAGAATGGCAAATTAAATCATTGCAAAATATTGTTACATGATCAGTTGAACGCCTGCAATTTGAAAGTCTTACAAATATTGATGAAAATGTAATCATATCTAATGTATATTGCTGATGAGCATATAAATCTGTACAATTAATTTTTAAATGAGTTGGTAGAGTTATAGAAATAGCTCAATCATAGCACATGTTTAGGATACAGAGGTCTTTGATTCACTCTCCAATAACATGGTACCTTAAGCACAATCAAGAGTGACCCATGAACACCAAACTGGGAATTACCCCTGAGTAGCATTAGCCTCATGCATGAAGGAACCAGCAGAGAAACCCAGGTGTGTGGAACCCGGGGCATAGGTCTCCAAGCCTGCTCGGATTGGGACTGGGGCCTCCTCCACCCAGATCCCCCATCTTCCAGTATGTAGGTGTTACACCCACAAACTGCCCCTGGTGCCATGTAATCGCATCAATGGCCAAGACCCAGAGACTATAAAACCGTGCTCCCGAAAGAGCCTGGTGCATTTGTGGCCGCACAACATCTTATTATCTAGTTCTTACTCTGGAGAACTTGGCAGGCTTATCAAAAGTATCCTGCCCACACGGCAGAGTCTGGCAAACTCCCCGTGGTATATCCAATATGCCAAAAACCACTAACAATGATGGGTCTCATTCTCCTGACCCTGAAAGAGCCTTGAATGTGGCACTTTTTTAAATCTCAGGGCTAGGACAAAGGAGACGTTACTGGGGCCTGCTCGAGGCAATTGATGAACAACAGGATGACAGTTACACAGTGATACAGCATAGGTGTGACTCAAAAAACAAAAACAGAAAAGTAATTTGTCAAAATTTTTCCAAATGTTGAGCAAACACTATATTATCTATAAGTCATAATTCTAAATATTTATCCAAGAAAATACACATTCTCAATGAAGCCTTTAATAGTTTAAAGCCAACCTAAATTTTCATCAAAATGCAACTGAAGGACTGGGGTTGCCACCCATATCTCACCTATGTACTGCCATGAGAGAGATCCCCCAAAACACACAAATCCACACAACAAATAGATAACTAGATAAGGAAATGTATAGAATATTCATATGTCATATAATATTCATATAATTAAATACTACTCAGCAAAACACACAACCACAAAAGCATACGTAAATCTCAAAAGCATTGTAAGTAAAAGATACTAAACAAAAGAATAACATATACTTTATCATTGTACTTATATGATTTTCTGGGATAGGCAAAAGTTATTTTTAGTGAAAAAATTCAAAGCAACCATTGCTTCAGTTATGTAAATATTAACTAAGAAAGATATGGAGAAAGTTTTTAAGAGAGTGACATGGTTAGACTATGTGGACCAGTAAGTCTGTTAACACTCATGAAATATTTTACCTAATATGTGTATCTCATATTATGCATTTATTTTAAGGATAAAAATGAAAGGCTCATACATTATTTCCAAAATGTAATTATCAGTGCTTCAATTAAGAGGTCATTTGCTCTAAGAAGCTGTGATATTTTCTTAGTCTTGACCCCAAGCTTGGTGGGGAATTGTGGTGATCAAACTCATGATCAAACTCATGAGTGCCAGTGATCATATTCATGGCACCTACATGCAAATCATGTACTTCAGCCCTTTGAGCTATCTCCTGGCCCTTGTTTTCTAATTTATAATTTAAAATGTTTTTAAATAATATTACATCAACACCTTAGAAGTATAAATTTAACTGATAGTAGTTCTTCCTGCTAATTTGAAAATTAATTACTTCACTGAGCCCAAAATTGTGTGTTGGAGAGATTTGGTGCACATATTACTCTCAAATACTCAGATTTTATATTGGATCTTGCCTTCACTCACAGAACTGAAAGGAAGCATTAAGAAAATCACCTACCTTCACGCCCAACCGAGGTCACCAGCTGCCCCCCACAAGCGGCTCTCCGGCACGGCCACGGCCCTGGAGGCACAAGGACTTAGCACAGAGAGCCACCCGCTTGGAGCAGAAAAGCAAATGGACTATGTGTTAAACCGCGCCAGCATGCCTGCCCGGAGGGGAAAGGGTGTTGTCCCGCTCGCCCGCTCCTCTCTGCAAAGAAAGATGGCGGCCGCACAGGAGACTTGTGGACAGCAGGTTTGAGCCGGGGGCGGGGGGCGGCAGGGGCCTCATGGGAAGGGGGGCGTTCTGGGCCGTCCTTCACGCCCGACCGAGGTCACCAGCTGCCCCCCACGAGCGGCTCTCCGGCACGGCCACTACTCCAGAGCACAGAAACCAATCTCTTAAATATCTAACTTTTAATAGAAATACTTCCAGGGTTAATAAGTAAAACAGCAGAAATCCAAAACCGCGCGGCTGCAATAGCGGCCGCGCGACATCATTTTATTCTTAAACCAAGCTGTAGAAAGCAAATCATTTCACAACGCTGTTTCAGCATATCTGATTGGGGGGGGGGGGGTCATAAACTCTAAACAATAATTGTGCATCTTCTATCGAAACAATGTATCTAGTCAAAGTAGATAGAGTATTAACTAGAACTCATCTGCCACACAGGAATTGGGAGGGGTGGGAGGTGGGGTTCTATTGGGGTTCATGGTTAAAAATAAGTATTGGTAAAGGGAAATGTGTTTGATACTTACATGACTGAGACCTAAACCCGAAAGCTCTGTAACTTTTCCCACAGTGATTCAATAAAGAAATAAATTATAAAAAAAAGACAAAAAAAAAAAAGAAAATCACCTAAATTTGAAGGGGGGCGGGGGGCCGCAATGATTAAAAGCACTTCAGTGTAATTATCCACATTTGTTAACTTTACTAATTCCAATTAAAACTGGCTTAACATGACCATCTGAATTGTTTATTTTTGTGCATTATTTAGCTTTTGTTTATTTTGGCTTGGAGACTATACATGGCAACACTTGGAGCTCATTCCTGGCTGTGTGGTCAGGGGTCACTCCTGTCATTGCCTGTGGTTCTGGGGATCAAACTGAAGGTTGGCTACATTCAATGCAAGAGTTTTACCTGCTATTCACAATAGCTATGCCAATTGTGAGTAATTTCACTTTTTTAAATGATGTCTTTAAATGGAATAAATATTAGATAATTAGAGGAAATCGAGAAAATAAAGTTGGAAAAATGTTAAGGATTTCAAGTGTCTAGTTTATTGCTGAAATCAAGAAATAAAAGCGTGATTAGTGTACAATAGTGAAAAAAATAATGAGACTTGCAGGCAAGAGGAAGGAATGGGAAATAAAAGAATAAGGAGTAGAAGCTTGCCCTGTCAATGACATAATAATCTAGCCTACGTTAGCGGTATTTTCAGTGTAGTCACTGTAATACTCTTACAGTTACAAGCAGCTATTTAGAGCATGTGACTTGAGGGATAGCAGACTATGCAAATGTCCAAGCCACCTATTTCTCTTTCTTCCTAATACGTCCCATTTTCAATGAATTATAAATCCCATTGCTGTTATCACTGCATGTCCCTCCCCCCCAACCCCCCATGTGAAAGGCCTGAAGTTCAAACTGAGCCTGCAAGCTTTCAATTTCTTCTTTGTGTTTCCTCTTCAAGAGTAAAATAGCAGAGTCTCCTGCCCGCGCACCAGGCTGTCTTCACTGGGGTCCCTCAGAGGGGGATGTGTTGAGTTTCCCTCCATGCCCTGAGCAGAACCCAGGCAGCCGCAAACCTCTGGTACACAGCCACAGCCATGCTCAAGGCCACTCTCCACATGCTCAGATGAGCCTCACACATGAAGGAACCGGCAGAGGAACCCTGGTGTATGGGTCCCAGAGCTGAGATTTCCAAGCCTGCTTGGATTGGGACTGGGCCTCCTCCACCCAGATGCCCCATCTTCCTGTAGCTAGGCAGTTAGTTACAGCCACAAACTGCCTCATCAAATGAAATCCCATCAATGGCCAAGATCCAAAGACAAAGCTCCTGGAAGCACATGGTTGTGTCTAGTTCTCCTTCTTGGAGAACCCGGCAAGCTACCGAGAGTATCCTGTCCACACGGCAGAGCCTGGAAAGCTCCCATGGCATATTCAATATGCCAAAAACAGGAACAATGATGTGCCTCATTCCCCTGACCCTGAAAGAGCCTTCAATGTGGCACCTTTGGGAAGGACGAATAAGGAGAGGCTGCTAAAATCTCAGGGCTCGAATGAATGCAGATGTTACTGGTGCCCACTTCAGCAAATCAATGAATATGGGGATGACAGTGACAGTGATAAATCCAATTATTTAAATGTGTGCACTACAGAAAAAGATAAACTCTTCTAGAGTCAATCTTTTATAAGAATCCTAATAGTGCATTTAGACAATTGACTAGTTACCAATGGACAGAGTGTTGAGCTACAAAGCAGATAAATGTATTTAAGTATATGTTAAATAAAGAAGCTACTGAGAAAATAAAAATAAGCAGGTAAGATTTGGGAAGCCAGGGGCTGGAGCAATAGCACAGCGGGTAGGGCGTTTGCCTTGCATGCAGCCAACATGGCCGATCCAGATTCGATTCCCAGCATCCCATATGGTCCCCCGAGCACCGCCAGGAGTAATTCCTGAGTGCATGAGCCAGGAGTAACCCCTGAGCATTACCGGGTGTGACCCAAAAAGCAAAAAAAAATAAATAAATAAAAGATTTGGGAAGCCAAAGGATCACCCATGGTCTTTGTAAGCTTTAAGTGATCCCAGTTCAGAAGGGATCAAAATAAAGGATTAGGAATCAACAAACCAAACATAAAGAAGGAAGAAGGAGGTGGTGGATATCTGGCACAAACACATACATATGTGAGAGGTGGAAATGTAGTGAACAAACACTCAGGGAATGGGTAAAAAGACAAACTTCTTTTCCCAAGGAATAGCCCCGAGTCTTTTAGAGATACTTTTGCTCATCTGGTATGAATATTCTAGTGAACAGTTAAGTCTCATTTCCACTGGGTAGTATTCCAACAGTTTTGTCAAAACTAAAAGCACCAGGCTAATCAATAAAAATAAAGTAATATTGCATTATTGAAAAAGATTTTTCTTCTGTTAAATTTTCTACACTCAGAGTATAGAATTTGCCCTCATCATTAGAGCAATTACAGTGTGGATTTGTCCTTGACATTAGGATAAATTACAGCTCAGCTTGTGATAGAAAAACTGTATTCTGTCCACAGGGCTTAGTTGGGGTAAACTGGGAGCAGCTTATCAGATTACAATGTATCCTAAATGCATACTGCTCCCATCAGATCGGATTTTAATCAGAATCTCGTGCCTTTGCCAGATACAAATCATCTTGTATAAGACATTTTGAGTATATACAGTCAATGGAAACTTTTTCTGAACATTAAAAAGCAATCCTTATTCGCTTAAGAAACACAAACTTGCTCCCTGCAGTCTACTGTGCTGTTTCTGTAATATAAATGATACAAACTCAAACAATATTACCCTTTTACTGAAGTACAAAATATTCAAGTATATTGGAAAAGCTCTGATACGCTTCTAAAAACCATTTTCAAATATGATTTAGCTACAAATATAGATAGAGAGGAAACTATGTTTAGTAGACAGAGGAAGAAGAAATGGACATTAAACAATAGCCAATACATTGCTTCCCTAATTTCCAATCTGGTTTGGAAATATCCCCAAGAATCCCAGTACTTACTTGGCAGTCAAGTAGTATGGTTACAAAATCAGCTCTAAGACTAAGTTACTCAGTGACTTCTAGTCAATGACACCATGCTCTTCATTCTGTGTACATAGTCAAATCATCTGTACTTACAATGATTTTAAGTACTGTTAAATAGAAATTGGAAAGACAAATTAAAGAAATGATGCATCAAATAATTTCTGACAGCTATCAAACTCTACAATCAGCAATTTTTTATTAAGTGCTTCCATTTTCAAGCACAGGATAGGAACTAAGTTGTAGATAAGAAATAGAAGCTGATAAAATATTATTTTGGGTACTATTTCAGTGGTTATTTTACATATCATTTATGTATACTTTTGTGTATGTATGAAATAACAATCAAAATTCTAGGTATCTACCTCTATTGCAAACCATAATACCCAAAAAGAGAGAGAGAACAAAAGGGAATGCCCTTCCAAGAGATGGGGTAGGGTGGAGAGGACGGGATGGTGTTGATGGGAGGGGTGCTGGGACCATTGGTGGTGGGAAATGGTGGAGGGATGGGTACATTATCATTGTATAACTGAAACACAAACATGAAAGTGTACAAGTCTGTTAACTGTACCTCACGGTGATTCACTAAAAAAAAAAAATTCTAGGTATCTATATATATATATTTATAGCTATCATTTCAGAAGTTTATTGATTATAATAAAGTATGAGTTGAATCAAGAACAATTTAGAGAAATAGTGCATAAATAATATTAATAATATAGTCTCAACTGTAGGAAGAAAAATCATGAAAATGGCATTGGAAAATATAAAATGAAAAGATAAATTTCAGATAGCTTACTGCCACTCTCTTGAGTTTACTGTGTAACCTATAAGTTTATCATTTAAAATTCTTAGACTAGAGAAACGCAGCTCATCTAAAACCTAAAAGATCACATATATGTATATATATGTATACACACACACACACACACACACACACACACACATAGCAGGGCTGGAGCAATAGCACAGCAGGTAAGGCGTTTGCCTTGCACACGGCTGACATGGCAGACCCGGGTTTGATTCCTCCGCCCCTCTCAGAGAGCCTGGTAAACTACCGAGATTATCTCGCCTGGTTGGCAAAGCCTAGCAAGCTCCCCATGAAGTATTCAATATGCCAAAAATAGTAACAACAAGTCTCACAATTGTGAGACGTTACTGTTGCTGCTCGAGCAAATCTATGAACAGCGGGAGGAGAGTGCTACAGTGCTACACACACATACCACAGGTGACATTCTCATAAGATTCTAATTGGGTTGGGGGCTGGAGAGGTAGCACAGAGGGTAGGGCATTTGCCTTGCACGCGGTCAAACTGGGTTTAATTCCCAGTATCCCATATGTTCCCCTGAGCACCGCTAGAAGTCATTTCTGAGTGCATGAGCCAGGAGTAACCCCTGTGCAAGGCTGGGTATGACCCCAAAATAAAAAAATAATAATAAAATAAAATAAAAAGATTCCAATTGGGTTATCAAAATGTGGACTAGAATAAGATATATATTTTTTTTAAATATCATTTATTCAAACATCTGTAGTCATCATATTTGTGCTTACACTGTTTCTCATATTTATAACAATCTGTGGCTATTTTTCCCCAATTTTAACCAGAAGCCTTGATACTGATAGAATTTAAGTTAAGGAAATAAATAGGGCTTATATCTCATAATTATTGCTAAAATTAGTTTGTTTCTGTTGGTAAAGATTTGTAATTCAAGTCAAATGCTTATGAAGAACGTGACTCTCTACTTTTTATCTATAAAATAAAGCAAAGCTAGCAGAGGTTATAAAGACCTGAAGACCTGAAAAGTGGAATTGCATCTACAAATGTGATTAGAAGATTGCATCCTTTAGAGAATACTGTCCCCAGGTATATTAGCAATTGAAAAAAAGGGGAAAAAAGAATGTTGGAGCAGATACATTAAGTAACTGGTGAAGTAAAAGTTCTTGCCTCCTTCATTCAATAAAGCATCCCAGCTCAGAAACAACTCCTGGGAACCTTGTTTTGGGTTTCAGGCTGCTAGTCAATTTTTATCTCTCCTTTTAAAAGTCCTTGGATCACATGTACTTACAACTAGCCAACATAATTTTTAAACCATAACGCAATAGAATGACTGAAATTCCGGTCTATAATACCAGAAAGGAAAATACCAGATGATTTTAACATTAGTACCAGACAGTGGGAGAAAAAGAGATGAGAGTAAAAGTGCACAATTTTTTTCTTAGGTTAGTTTTATACTTTAATTAAAATCAAAAGCTTTCACATTAATCAATGTGTGCTTAGAACATTTAGACTAACCTCCAAAACTAGATAAACTGCATAGCATTAAAATAGCCAGAGATTACACCTTTTTTAAAAATTAAAATTTAGAAATAATTAAAAATTGAGGGGGGATAAAAGAAAACATCATAAAGTAAAGTGACATTAATAAATCCTTGAACTCAATTCCTTAGACTACTTGGGAAGATCCACATGGACAAGACTGATGAACACCCACCAACCTTTAATCAACATCGACATCAGGAGGGAATAAGGCTGCAGACAATTCCAGTTTATAGTCCTTGGGAACCCCAGGCATACTGAGCAGGCAGAAGTCATGCACACTATACCCATCCAAACTCCAAACTCACAGAATCCATTTGTATCTTAAATGCTTTTAATGCCACTAAGTTTTGGGTAAATGTGTTATGTAATTCTATGCATAGAAAACACACACACACACACACACACACACACACAAAACCCAGAGAAATACAGAGACAGAGTACTAATGCTAAAGCATAAAATGTATCAAAACATAAACCAGGGAAAGGAATCTTGAGTGCTTTCTACAATTCTTTGCAACTTATTAGAGATTAGAGTTTATATCAAAATTTAAAGTTACCCCGACAAAGAGGATGAGGGTGATAAACAGAAGACAGAGAGGATGAAAACAAAAAGAGATCACAGATGGTAGAATGAAAAAATTGCATAAATTTAGATTGTTTTCAATGTAGAAGATGCAGGTGCGGGAGGACATCAGAAACAGGATAAATAAAAAAGAAATCAACTCAACACAGCAGAGAGCAACAGCAGAATACCAAAGGCAAAAATATCTTAAAAGCTGTCAGAAAGAAGATAGATGACATAAAAAGGAATGAAACTGGCAGGCAGCTTTGAAACCGTATCAGTGGTAGACAGAAGGTAATGATGAAAGCATTTCAGTGTTGACATAAAAAGAAAAGAAAAGAAAAGAAAACATTTAGCCTGGCATTATATAGTTCTAAAGTGAGTGAGAAATTAAGCATAGCTTTCCTAAAGGAATATAAACCCTTTACTTCAAAAAGGAAAATTTGAATGTCAAAAAAAATGCGCAAAGAAAAGTGGTTGTAAAAAGCTTCTAAGTCACTGTGGACATGGTAAAGCACCACACAGTGAGTACAGACTGTGCTGCTATGAAATCACAACGGAACCTCAGTTAGGCTAATGCCTTGAAAATTCCGCTTCTGCAATTTAAGAAGCGTGACTGCTACCTGGTGTTTGAATATCTAATAGCTGGTGCTATACAGTACAAAGAGCACAGCATTTAAGGTTAGAAGTCCCTGGATATATTATTTACCCATTCTATGTTCTTGCCAATTATACTTTCTAATTTTATGAAAGTTATTTAACTTTCCTATGTTCAGTTTATCATTCTAAAAGTGTGAAGAGTTCCTCTTCTCATACAATTAGATCTTATGATGAAATGGAGTAATATGTGCTATGTTTTTTGTCATATGTGAATCACTGTGACAAATTATTTAATATAGATAATATTTAGCACTGTATAGCACTGTACTCCCATTGTTCATTGATTTGCTCAAGCGGGCCCAGTAACATCTTCATCGTGAGACTTTTTGTTACTGTGTTTGGCATATCGAATATGTCATGGGTAGCTTGCCAGGCTTTAACGTGTGGGCGAGATACTCTTGGTAGCTTGCCTCGCTCCCCAAGAGGGGCGGAAGAATCGAACCCGGCTCGGCAGGCCGGCTGTGTGCACGGCAAACGCCCTACCACTGTGCTATCGCTCTAGCCAGTAGATAATATTTAGTTCATGTAAAACTTGGTGTGAAGTACTAAACAAAGACTTGAAGATTGTGGATCATGACCCTTATAAAATACTTCTCCAATGTAAGACTAAAAAAATAGGAATCTTATACTTGTTTTTTCTTTTAATATTTGCAATGTTTAAGGACTATATACAACATATATCACTAAGTGAGCTCTGCAATGTTTAAGAATAAAGAGAATAATTGGACTATTAGCTTGGAACATTGTATGCCTTAAGCCAATTATGAACAACTTTGAAAATCACAGGGCCTTAATAAAAATTAGAATACTTTTAAACTTTTTAAAAAGAACGATAAGAATGGACTATCCTCTTTCAATCAAGTACCATTTTACAACACAAGGGGGCAGTATTTCTTTATAATATCCCTCGGCCAGCTGAGTAACGTGAATTATTTGGGGCTGTGCAATGGAATATCTTTTAATGATCTGTCAAGATTAAAACAATTTAGCACCATGTCAGCTATAATTCTCAGCCATGGAAAAACTGTAGTAGTATATTTTCAAATCACTTGAATAATTCCTAAAACAAGAAAGTTGCGGGTTAACAGAGATATATAGATGAAATATCTGCCAAACAGAACAGAACAGATAATGCAGTTACAGTCCCAGAGAGCCATGCAGCCTTCTTTCCGGAAGCAGAGTAGGGAATGCGTTGCTATTTCAGCAGCATCAGCAATTAGTAGGTGCAAAAACTACAAAATCAAGTACTATTTCACCACCCTAATGGGGTGTCTTTGGCAAAGAGCAAATAAACTAAGTGCCTGTTTCCCAGAAAATAGGCAGCAGAATCTTTCCTAAGAACTCTTCACCCGGTTATTAAAATAATGATTATATTCTCTTCAATGTAACATATTAAATTTCAGTTTAAAATATATAAATGTACACACATAAGGTCTTGAGGTGTATACCTTTATGTTTATCTTTATAGTGGCTCTAATGGCACGTGATTCATGAGTCAAGGCACAGGTCACAGGAATAACCTCTCTAGTAGGCTTAATAGGTCAAACACATAATCCTAAAGCTGGGATGAAAGGACTCATAGCTGAGATGATTCTAAATATAGGCCCAAGGGCAGAGCATCCCAGATGCCTTAAGGTGACGTGGTATTAACATGTATTGAGCGCTTGCCATTAAAAACTCTGAGCATATCAAAACTGTGAGGTAGGCACTGGTACTTAAGGACAATTTAAGAAAATAAACCTCAAAGGACACTCCGGATTTACCTCCTGGAGAAGGGCTCTACTGCAAGGCCACTGTCATCGCTGAAGCTTATTCTCAGCTCTGACAGGCCTCAGGAGAGGGATTGGGAAGTGAGGCATCTGTTTTCTGATGTTTTTCTGGGAAGCCTTAATCCTGTTTATCCCGCCTCCATTAGAGATGGGAAATTGAGGTTGGAGAGGATAAGAGATTACCTGATATACGACTCCATAGCACAGCCAGTAGGGCGTTTGCTTTGCATGCGGCTGACCCGGATTTGATTCCTCCACCCCTCTCAAAGAACTCGGCAAGCTACAGAGAGTATCCTGCCCCACATGGCAGAGCCTGGCAAGCTCCCTGTGGTGTATTCGATATGTCAAAGACAGTAACAACACATTTCACAATGGAGACGTTACCGGTGCCCACCCGAGCAAATCAATGAACAACTAGAGGACAGTGCTACAGTGCTAAGTAAATAACAAGAGCTGAGTTGAAGTCAAAATTGAACTTGTAAGGCCCGAGTCTAGCATCTATGTATTTCATTAGATCCTGATACACAGCTCTTTAAAAGGCTAAGTTTTGTGCTGGCTTTCAGAGGGTCACTCTTTCATCCACAGTGCACCAGTGAGACCTCGAGAACTGCATCACTCTGGTACTCAGGGTCCACTCCACCACCAATCTCACCTTGCAGCACCACAAAGTACCATCATCACTGTGCTTGAAATTAAGGACAGTGATATAATATCCAATGTAATATACAATGGTGCTTCTGGCTCACCAATTCCTGATAATATGAACATTTTTTTTTTCAAGTTGGTGCCAAGTGGTGAAGGATCATGGAATTCCAGAGAGACACTTGCCTTCTGTGATACTGAGAGCTGTAAGAAAATTATCGTGGTCTTAAAATTTTTCCAAAGGCATATAATGATCAGAACATGATCAATTAAATATATAGCTATCTCTTATGTGCAGTATCTGCAAACCAGGTGCAGAAGCTTATATATGGGCTTGCTCTTCAAGTTGTGTTCTCCCTTTAACATGCATCTAGCTTGCCTGTCTCTGTCATTTTGCTTGCTTTTTCCACCCTGAAGAAGTCTCTATTCTCTCTCAGACATGTATTTCCTCTCTTTCTTCCCTCACATTTTTTCTAAGCAAGTGTTGTTCAATAGCAACTAGCTTGCTTCATAAATAAATAAATGATGGGACCCCTGCATGTTTAAAATTAAGTGGGAAATTGGGAGGTACCCAGTCAAGAAAGCAAAAAGAGTACACTAATATGGAAGTTCTGGGCAATTAAAATAAACTTCAACTACCACATATATTTCATAACTCTGACTTTAGTCAGCTCCAATCCTTCCACTGGAATTTAAGCAATTCATAGTTCCAAGAAGATTTTTGCCATAACAGAAACTGCATGTGCTTTAAAGATTTTCTGAAAGCTATTCCTCATCTTTTATTAAAATTTCCAGAAATATAATGCAAAAAATCAAAATCCTGTTAAATAATCATACAATCATTATAATCAGTCTCTATATTTTATAATAGAATATAAGTTTAGAATTTAATTACAACTTCACATTTATCATAAGTATTAAATATTTTGTAAAAGCATAACTTTAAATGTCATTTTCATAAATTAAAGGAAATACTTCTTTTTAGTGCACTTTTCAATGTTGAGTACCTTAAGTTCTTTGAGATTTTAAACATAAAATCAATTTATTTTTTGCTGTATCCCTGTATTCATTGATGTTACCAAAAGCTTAAAGAGAGAACATTATATATATGTATATATACATACATATGGATATATATATAAAACAAAACCCAACTAGAGTTAAATTAAATAGCTTAAGTTGATGTTTCATAATTTAAAGAAATTCTAGAGATATTTTTAAAAAAATTAATGGCCAGTGAGCAGTGAAAACAGAGATAGATAAATGGGACTATCTTAAACTAAGAAGCTTCTGCACCTCCAAAGAAACAGTGACCAAAATACAAAGACAGTCTACAGAATGGGAAAGGATATTCACCCAATACACATCTGACAAGGGGTTGATATCCAGGATATACAAAATACTGGTTAAACTCCACAAGAAGAAAACATCCAACCCCATCCAAAAATGGGGCAATGAAATGAACAGAAACTTTCTCAAAGAAGAAATCCAAATGGCAAAAAAGCACATGAGAAAATGCTCTACATCATTAATCATCAGGGAGATGCAGATCAAAACCACAATGAGATACCATCTCACACCTCAGAGACTGGCCCACATTCAAAAGAACAAAAGCAACCGATGCTGGCGTGGATGTGGCGAGAAAGGGACACTCCTTCACTGTTGGTGGGAATGTCCACTGGTTCAGCCCTTCTGGAAAACAGTATGGACGATTCTCAAAAAATTAGAAATTGAGCTCCCATTTGACCCAGCAATACCACTCCTGGGAATATATCCCAGAGAGGCAAAAATGTATAGTCGAAGTGACATCTGCACTTGCTTGTTCATTGCAGCACTCTTTACAATAGCCAGAAACTGGAAGAAACCTGAATGCCCAAGAACAGATGACTGGTTAAAGAAACTTTGGTACATCTACACAATGGAGTACTATGTAGCTGTTAGAAAAGATGAAGTCATGAAATTTACATACAAGTGGTACAATATGGAAAGTATCATGCTAAGCGAAATGAGTCAGAAAGAGAGGGATAGACATAGAAAGATTGCATTCATCTGGGGGATATAGAGTAACAAAGTATGAGATTAATACCTAAGAATAGCTGAGATCAGCACCAGGAGGATTACTCCATAACTTAGAGGCCAGCCGGGTATCCTAGAGGAAAGGGCAGTTCAGATAGAGAAGGGAGCACCAAATAAAGGATGTTTGGAGGATCCTCCCAGGAGGGGAGATGCATGTCGAAAGTAGACTATGGACTGAACATGTTTGCCAGTCAATGCCTCTTTTGCAGACCACAACACCCAAAAGGAGAGAGAGAACACAGGGGATTGCCCTGCCACAGAGACAGGGGGGGTTGGGGGGGTGGGGGTGGGGGGATATTATCCATGGTGGTGGAAAATGGGCACTGGTGGAGGGATGGGTATCTGATCATTGTATAATCGAAACCCAAGCACAAAAAATTGTAAATCTACAACTGTAAAAAAAAAAAAAGAAACAAACAAACAAAAAAAAAGATCATGAACGATCGGTTTGAGGCCCTTCATGTTCCCGGAACGAACAGATGCCATTGGGCTACACTAGCACGCGACAGGGACAAATGGAGATGTTACTGGCGCCCGCTCGAGCAAATGGACAACTAACGGGAAGTTAAGTGATTAAGATCTATATGTAATATATTGAGTGTATCACTAAAAGTCTAGTTCCATCTTTCACCATAAAGGTAAAGGTAAAGGCCCTCCCGTTGATCGTCGATTTGCTCGAGCGGGCCCAGTAACGTCTCCATTGGAGACTTTGTTGTTACTGTGTTTGGCATATTGAATACTCTCGGTAGCTTGCCGGGCTCTCCGAGAGGGGCGGAGGAATCGAACTTGGGTCGGCCATGTTGGCCGCTTGAAAGGTGAACGCCCTACCGCTGTGCTATCACTCCAGCCCATAAAAAAAAAAAATTAATGGCCAGAGGGATAGTACAGGGGATAAAGCATTGGCTTGCTTGCATGCACCTGATAAGGGTTTGAGCTTTATACCATATGATACCCTGCGTCCGGTCTGGAGTGATCCCTGAACACAGACCTGGAATAAGCCTCAAGCACTGCCCAGGGTGGCCCCCAAACCAAAAACAAACAAAATCTAAGCAGTAGTTTTCAAAAAAAAATGTTTACTAAGACACCATGGTTTTCAAACTTTTTCACAATAGAACTACTTCAGGTTTACACCAATCCCCACCAACATCCCCCTCCATCCTCCAATGATCACAAGTTTCCTCCCACCCGCCAACTATATCCCTTGACTGCCATATTGCAAATTTATTTTGTACTACCTGCTTCAACAAAATTAAAGCAATGGCAAATGGAATAATCTGAAAATCAATAAAAGTTCATTTGTGGTGGTTGCTATTTTTAACCTTTCTTCATATAGTTGAGAACAACCATTAGCGAGTTCCATACTCAATGCGACATGTTGGAAAATTTCTCCTATCCTTTAAAAGAGATCTTTTAGAGCTTCTTGTAAAATTAGTTTCAAGGCTATGAATTTCTTTGCTGTTGATTGAGCATGAGGCTTTAAATAGTTCCTTCAAATCTGAATGATAATGTAGCTTGACAAAGTATTCATGGTGAGATGTTCATTTCATTGATTATTTTTTGTAATATATCCTTCGATACTCTTCTGATTCATAGTGTCTCATTTGAAATATCTGCTGTATATCTTATGGGATTTCCTTTGTATGTGTTTTTCTTTTTATTTCCTCTTTATTTTTAGTTTTCAATATTCTGTTTCCATTTTTGGATTTTGTCATTTTGAGCATAATGTGTCTTGGAGTTTTCCTAGTGGGTCCATTTTCACTGGGACCCTTCAGGCTTCCTGGTTCTCAGTGCCGATATAATTCAACTCTGGGAAATTTTAATAGATTTTTAAAACTATTGTTTCTTTGTCACACTTGTCTTCCTGTTTTTTGGGGACTCCCGTGTTTCTTATCATGTTCTTATTGAACTCATCCCATAGTTCTCTGGTATGCTGTTCATTTCTTTTAAAATATTTTCCACCTTCTGTTGTTTCATAGCAATTTCCTCCTCCTCATCTTGTATCTCCCTGATCTTTAGCTCAACTGCCGTTATTCTACTGTTCAGAGGTTCTATTGAGTTTTTCAAATCACTGATTGTGATCTGTATTTCTGTCATTTCTGTCTGTAGCAGTTTTCTTATTTGACTCTCATACTTTCTTGTGATTTGCTCACTACCCATGCTATCATTTCTTTGAGTTTGTTGAACATCCACATCATAGTGTCACTAAAGACACTGAGGATTGCTGAGCTGGTTGGTGTTATTTATGTCTCTGGTGAAATTGTGATTGTTGTCACTCATTGAACTTGGTGGTTTTCTAGTATATTTTCTGTGCTGAGGTACCTTGTAGTTAGACCCCCTGAAAGATACTGAGGGGTTAGGCTGAAGGGCACTCTCTTTCTTCTCTGCCCATCCTCACCCAATGACAGGAAGCATAACTATAAGCAACATGTAATTTGCTGATTAGATATGTCATGAGACTGCATAAGTGACCACGCACTTCAGATGTGGTTCGGGCCCTTAAAATAAGCAGATCAGGCGTGGAGGCTCTTAGGCCCTAGCAGAAAAGGAAGCACTGTCTTCCATTCCATTCTGAGGTAGGTCCAGTAATATCAGCAAGCCTCGCCTGGAGTGGTGAAGCAATTAGAAGAAGGTTAGGAAGGAGCTGTGGTGTGGGTCCTTAACATGGCACAGGTTCACTGTGGAAGCTGCCGGGACACTCCTGGTAGGGAGGGAATTCTGCCTCCTCTTCTATAGGGCAACATTGGTTTGTCCTTGCTCTCCACGGGGAGCTTCGGTTTATTGGGTTATACCATTCACAGTGCTCTTGAGGCACCCCCACTCCTCAGTGTTTTCTTTCTTTGTGCTCTCTTCCCCAACTTAATCACCTATTTTCCCTAAGAAGTACCTGTCACTTATAAAGTCAAATTCCTCAGAAATCTCTGATTTTGTGTTTGTAAGTGAAATATGGCTTTTCTCCTTCCCTTATGTCCTTTTGCATAGTTTAGAGTAATGTCCTTTTTGTATAGAAACAGGAAGACAGTTCATGCTATGCTTTTGTAACTTGGGAGTTAATTGACTCTGAATAATATTCACTCCTGGGCATCTGTTTACCCAATTTAATCCTCAGTTGCCCTTAGTTCCTAGCACCTCAAAGCAGGGTCTTGACGAAGGGAATGGATGGAACAAGGGGTAACTATGAGCTACTCTGGCAGCAAACAGGCCAGGCCAAGCGCCATAATACTTAACTATAAGTAAAGAGCATGGTCATGGACAAATTCTGTTATAATTCCAAAGAGTAACAACTGGGTTAGGACCCTACTAGGTTTGGGAAAGAACTATCTGATCTGAGCACTGTAGTCCGGGATCTATAGCGAGATGCCCCCAGGAGAGTCAACCTATAAGCTTAATATATCTCTTACTGTGTCCGTACAAAATGATGAGAGAGATTATTCAAAAGTAAATCTAAGATGGTCATTGGATTAAGGAAAGGAGAAACAGACCCCAGAAGGTATATCTGCCCTTGAGCAGATCTCCTGGCTGTAGGAGATCGTTTTTTTTTTTAGAAGAGCTTCCCCAGAAGGAAGGCTTTCATACATTGATTGTGCTACCAGACCTAGGTGTAGTTGCTAACCACAATGCTTGCAGGTTGGGCTAAGGCTGCTAGATGGAGTGTGGAGTGCGGGGAGAGTAGCATGAGAGACAGGAGGAGACAGAAATGAAGGGTTGGGTCAAACTGGAACAGGCATGCAAAGAGAATGGAATAAACAGCAGGAAGGGATTGAAATAAATTGCAACTGATCACCAGCCAGCCTGGCGGCCCTGTTGCCCTATTCAGTCTTTCCTGCCTCTATTGAAGGCAGCTGCAGGCCAGGGTTGGGAAGTGGTTCATGGCAACGGAACACACCTGGTGGGCGAGGGAGACCTTTTGTGATTTCACACCCTTCTGGCGTAAACCCAGTGATGTCAGCTGGAGACAAGCAGCAAGCAGAGGTCCAAGAAGTAATTTTTCTAAACTAAATGTAAAATATCAGAGACATAGTATAGGGGTTTAATGCATTAGCTTTCTTTGCAAAGCAGCTGACGCAAGTTCAATCCCTGCCACCACAGAACTTCAGGGAGTGACTCCTGAGGTACCTCAAGCACAGAGCCAAAAACAGCCCGTAAGCAATGCTATGTATAACCCAAAACACCTCTTTCAAAAGCAAAAAGGCAGATGGAGATACTTAGTATTTAATATTCTATTTATTTATTAAATAGCAATACCACCTTGGCAGATTTGACAACTTTTTGACATAAGAATTAATATCAGGTTTATTCCTCCCATTTTCTTTTTCCTAAGAATTGCTTTAGCTATTCGTGGGGGTTTATTGTTCCATATAAATTTCAGGAGTGTTTGCTCCATTTCTGTAAAGAATGTCATGGGTATCCTTATAGGGAGCGCACTGAATTTGTACAGTGCTTTGGGAAGTATTGCCATTTTGACAATGTTAATCCACCCGATCCATGAGCAGGGGATATTTTTCCATTTCCTCGTGTCCTCTTTAATTTCCTGAAGTAGCGTTTTGTAGTTTTCTTTGTACAGGTCCTTTACTTCCTTAGTTAAGCTGATTCCCAGCTACTTGATTTTCTGGGGCACAATTGTGAACGGGATTGTTTTTTTCATGTAGCTTTCTTCAATCTCACTGTTTGCGTATAGGAAAGTCATGGATTTTTTGGGTATTGATTTTATAGCCTGCCACTTTACTATACAAGTCTATTGTTTCTAGGAGTTTCTTGGTAGAGGTTTTAGGGTTCTCTAAGTATAGTATCATATCATCTGTGAATAGTGAGAGCTTGATTTCTTCCTTCCCTACCTGGATGCCCTTAATATCTTTTTCTTTCCTAATCGCTTTTGCAAGTACTTCCAGTACTATATTGAACAGGAGTGGAGAGAGTGGGCATCCTTGTCTCGTCCCTGATCTTAGGGGGAAGGCTCTCAGTTTTTACCCATTGAGGATGATGTTTGCTGTAGGTTTGTGGTAGATGGCCATAACTATATTGAGAAAAGTCCCCTCTATCCCCATTTTGGCAAGGGTTTTCATCATAAATGGGCGCTGGATCTTGTCAAATGCTTTCTCTGCATCTATTGATATGATCATGTTGGGTAACATTGCTTTGTCCTTCAAGAAGCTTAGGTTTATCTGGTTACACCCATCAATCTGGTTACACCCATCACAGTGCTCCTGAAGCACTTCCACTTCCATTGTGTTTATCTGTAAACAATCTTCCCTATGCTCTCCTTCCCACCCAGTTAATCAGCTTTCCCCTTAATCAGACTTTGTTAATTTATAAGATCAGTTTCCCAGAAATCTATTATTTTATATGTATGAGTGAAATATTGCCTTTCTCCTCTCCTTATGCCTTATAAACAGTTTACTTTAAAGTAATATCCTTTTTGTATAGATACAGAAAGACCGTTAACATTATGCTTTGTAACTTATGATTTGATTGTCCTTGAATATTATTCACTCCCGGGCATCTGCTTTCTCGACTTAAGCCTCAATTGCCCTTAGTTCCTAACACCCCAAAAGTAGGGTCCCGACGAGGGACTGAATGGACCCAGGGCAAGCGGTGAGCTACCCTGGCAGCGAAATGGGCCAGGCCAAAGTGCCATGATTCTTAATTATAAGTTAAGAGTTTGATCATAGACAAATGCTGTCATGATCCAAAGGTAACGACAAGACTAGGATCCTGCTAGGGGTGGGAAAGACTATCTGGCCTGAGCACCGTAGTCTGAGATCGAGATGGCCCTAGGAGAGCAATTCTATAAGTTTAAGATATTTCTTACTGTATCCATACAAAATGATTTATATTATATTCTTGTATGCTTGTCAGACAAGGAGAGGAGAGGCACGCCCATGAGATTATGCTCTAGGGTGGGTCCTCATGCTGAGAGAGGATCTGTCCTAGGAGCGGCCTTCCCTGAGGCTAAGATTTCTACCCCTATTGATTGTGACTGCACCTATGTGTAATTGTTCCCCCAATTCCTCATGGAGAGAGAATTTAACTGTACTGTAGGAGTGGGCTGGGGGCAGAAGGAAGAAGAGAGTTCAGAGAGGATCAGAACCCAGACTCCAGAGAAGGAGGATGAAGGGGAATGGAGAAGGAGAATGAAGTAGCTGGGGGAGGAAGAATGGGGAGCAGAGACAGAAGGAGAAGGGGGCAGAGACAGATGAAGAGAGAATCAGAATAAACTACGACTAATACCTACCGGCCTGGCCCTCGTTCCTTCCTCCGCCTGACCATCGCCATCGACCTCTCCGGGGTGGGAAAAGGGTGAGACTACCGAACGCGGGCGGCGGGAGAGATAGAGCCACCGCCGCTGTGTGGGTGCCGTGCCCCCCACTTTATGTGAGTTTACACATGATCATATGATTTTTATCTTTTCTTTTATTGATATGATGGGTTATTCAAGCTTTACTACTAAGCAGTAATAATTAAAACAGCATGGTACTGGAACAAAGGCAGAGCTGCAGACCAATGGAGCAGAGTTGAATATACTGACATCTCTTCCCAAGCATATGATCATCTAATCTTCGATAAGGGGGCAAGCAAATTGAAATGAAGCAGGGAAAGCCTCTTTAATAAATTGTGCTGGCAAAACTGGACAGCTACATGCAAAAAAGTGGGCTCAGATCTCTGCCTAACGCCATGCACAAAAGTAAGGTCAAAATGGATTTATGACCTCAATATCAGACTGGAATCCATAAAGTTCATTGAAGACAAAGTTGGCAAAACCCTTCATGATATTGAAGCTAATGGTATCTTCAAAGATGTCACGCCACTGGCCAAACAAGTGAAAACAGAGATAGACAAATGGGACTATCTTAAACTAAGAAGCTTCTGCACCTCAAAAGAAACAGTGACCAAAATACAAAGACAGTCTACAGAATGGGAAAGGATATTCTCCGAATACACATCTGACAAGGGGTTGATATACAATGGTATACAAGGTACTGGTTGAACTCCACAAGAAGAAAGCACCAAACCCCATCAAAAAAATGGGGCGAGGAAATGAACAGAAACTTTCGCAAAGAAGAAATCTGAATGGCAAAAAGGCACATGAGTAAATGCTCTACAACACTAATCATCAGAGAGATGCAGATCAAAACAACAATGGGATATCATTTCACACCACAGAGACTGGCCCACATGCAAAAGAACAAAAGCAACTGGTGCTGGCATGGATGTGGCGAGAAAGGGACCCTCCTTCACTGCTGGTAGGAATGCCGACTGGTCCAACCCTTTTGGAAAACAATACAGACAATTCTCAAAAAATTAAAATTTGATCTCCCATTTGACCCAGTAATACCACCTCTGGGAATATATACCAGAGAGGCAAAAAAGTATAGTCTAAGTGACATCTGCACTTGTTTGTTCATTGCAGCACTCTTTACAATAGCCAGCCTCTGGAAAAAACCCGAGTGCCCAAGAACAGATGACTGGTTAAAGAAACTCTGGTACATTTACACAATGGAGTACTATGTAGCTGTTAGAAAAGATAAAGTTATGAAATTTACATACAAGTGGTACTGCATGGAAAGTATCATGTTAAGCGAAATGAGTCAGAAAGAGCGGGGTAGACACAGAAAGATTGCATTCACTGGGGAACATAAAGCAACAAAATGGGAGACTAACACCCAGGAGTGGCTGAGATTAGTACCAGGAATTTTGCTCCATGACTTGGAGGCCAGCCACACATACTAGGGGAAAATGAAGCTCAGATAGAGAAGGGAGCACCAAATAAAGGGTGTTGGGAGTATCCTCCCAGGATGGGAGAAGCATGCTGAAAGTAGACTATAGACCAAACATGATTGCCACTCAATGCCTCTCTTGCAAGCCACAGGACCCAAAAGGAGAGAGAGAGAACAAGGAGGAATGCCCTGCCACAGAGGTAGGGTGGGATGGGGGGGATGGGGGTGGGAGGGATACTGGGATCTGTGGTGGTGGAGGATGGGCGCTGGTGGAGGGATGGGTACTTGATCATTGTATAACTGAAACCCAAGCACGAAAATTTGTAAGTCTACAACTGTACCTCATTGTGTTTCACTAATAAAAAAATTAAAAATAAATTAATTAATTAATTTTAAAAAGGAATTAATCTCAGCCTTCCCTGTCCATAATGTAACGAAACAATAATAAATGCTGGAAAAATATTTGTTTTCATTAAAATTAAATAATTGTTCATCAAATCAGAAAGTAAAATTTTGCCCTATATGAAAGTTCTAAGTACTAAAAAAATTATATCAATGGTTATGTGATGCTGATACAAACTGTGCTGCTCAGCTTCCACTGCATTTTCCTAATGGAACTGAAGAAATGGGCAGAGATCTATAATATATTTATGTTTATATATAAACACTAAACGACATAAAAAAGCACCTAAGCACATTAGAACTTAATGCACACAAATTTAAGTACTCTAATATTACTAAAGTTTCAATAAATTCATTCTACAAATGTTAAAGAATATTCAACATAATTTAAATTACCTTAAAATATTTACATATGGTTATCAAGTCTTTATTTTCAGAGTAATACAGACCTAAAATAATAAACTTTCACAGAATTCTCCTCTGAAATCTATTCAACTCTAATAACTCTCAAAAAGCATATTAGCTCAGACCAAAATTTTTTTCCAGAATCATAAACTAAAGTAGAAAGCACGATTCCAGACAGTAATAACATAATTAGCAAACTAGCTCTATTTTTGCCAAAATTAATTGAAAATTTACTTGAATTGATTCATACGTATTTAAACTACATTTCAATAAAATCAGCAGAACTATATCCAAGCAAATTTAACAAACTTTAAAAAGCCATTTTGGATTGTATTATCTTCTTCTCATCTTATAGATTATGCTATATTTTTGAGCTGTCATGTATGAAAGGAGAAAAGTAAAATATTTATTATTTTCTACAGTTCCTTTGGAAACTGTGAGTTGTCTTTTTTAACCTACTACTGCTTTCCTTGGAAGGAACACATTATTTTTGAGGTATTCCACATGAGGGCTTTCAGACTTGAAACTAACTGTGGTATACTATTAATTGATGTGCCTAAAAAGGCCGATCTGGGATGAGAAATCTTTTCACAGCTCTTTATATATCTACAATTTTATATTGGAGAAAATTTTCACAGCTCTTCATCTTTCTAAACTCTTTATATGGAGGAAAATGCCCAAGTCAAGTGATTGATTTTTATTTTAAGCCATAGGACTGGCCTTCAAGAGCCTGCCTTTCAACAAATGATTACTGAGGCCCTCAGTGCGATTAGCTTAGAACTCTGGAACTAAAGATGACATAGGGCTTCTACCCTTAAAATTTAGGACATAGTGTTACTTACAAGTGAAACTCAGGCTTTCAAAATTTGTTCCAAAATATGTTCTCTTTCTAGCTCAATTTTTCCTTCAAGTACATTCCTACCAGAGACAACTAGAACAAATCTGATCCACATGCCTGATCTATGATGGAATGTTCTTCTAGAGCTCTCACTTGGCAATATAAATGGCCTCATTGAACCCAGTGCCATTTTTCAATGGCTATAGTGGCTCTTGAATCTCTTCTGCAAATACAGCACAGCTATATACATAATATATATAAATATATATGTATGCATTCTATATAACCACAGTAACATGAAATCTAAACTTTCTGGAGTAGGGGCTGGAGAGATAGCACAGCAGGTAGGGCATTTGCCTTGCATGCGACCGACCCAGATTCGATTCCCAGCATCCCATATGGTCCCCTGAGCACTGCCAGGAGTAACTCCTGAGTGCAGAGCCAGGAGTAACCCCTGTGCATCGCCAGGTATGACCCAAAAAGAAAAAAAAAAAGGTTAAACTTTCTGGAGTAACTGCAAGAAAGCTTTCGTCACAGTTGGCACCTTACACAATTTGCAGGTTATATATAATTGCAATTTTGTAGTGTCACTTGAGAGATGCTACACTAGATGTGTTTCAGTTCCCAAACAACTGTATTTCTTTTCTCACAATGCCCACAATGTCAGTCACAGTCATCCTTTCCCTAGATTTAGAGAAGTGGATAAGAATGCATAAGAAGCTGTGCTTACTCTTGCTCCCTGTACCTCAGTAGGCATCGTAACATCATAACACTGTCTCCAGGTAAGAACAACCTATTTACAGTGCTCCCACAAATAGCATTACAAGTCCTATTGAAGAGGCACTCAAGTTCATCCTGTATTAAGACTGCTTTTAGGTGCCGCCTACTTACATTCCTGAGTGAAGGATGTCCTCTTAAAATGCAAATATGCAAACCCAAAAGGGAATTGCTAGAATAGATTCCCCATACTGCCAGTTAAAGAAAGAGGACACTGCTCCAGTTAACCCCAGACAGAAGCAATAAACAGAGATTTAACAGACATTTCCTGACCAGGTCTAAGTTTTTTCTGCACTCAGTTAAAATTCCAATCTGAAACATTTCTATTAGGCAGTTAATATTGAAATTGGTTCTAGAAAGAGCCTTGTCAGCATAGGTCAATGCTAGAACAAATGCCAGAAAGAGCCCTAGGAATGAACACAAAAGCAGCACATACCTTCTTCTCGTCAAAATCCAAAACAGAGGTCTGGTTTGCCACATAAATGAGGAAATTCACTATACATTACCTTTGACTATGCCAGTACCCACTCCCATTCTAACCTGATCTCTAAGCAAGAAATTCCTCGATCAAAATAAAACTGTTTTAAATGTAAATTTTTTGTTTGAGACTACTAGAAAGTCATGAAATTTTAGTGGAACCAATTCCAATTCCCCCTAATAGGAATCTCTACAGAAGGTTATGCAAACAAAAATAGTACAAAAGTTTCAAGAGGTAAAAAATCCCAATATTGCTTTTTCATCACCTCTCTAAATATCTTTTGCATGCTTACTACTTCAGCAACACTATTCTTCCTAATCTGTGAACACAAAAGATTCTCACTTGCCTTGGGGCCCTTGCCCTGGCTGTTCCTCCTTCAGCCATCCACAGGGCCTACTGCCCCCCTCATTCATGCATTTGCTCATCTTTTCAAAGAAGCCTACAAACTATTTAAAGTTAGGTTACCCAAATGAAGTACTTTTATAATTTATTTGGGGAGGGGGTGCTCAGGGCTTACTCCTAGCTAAAGGCCAGGGATCACTCCTGGTTGTGGAGCATGGTGACAGACACTGGTGCAGATAAGACCTGACCTTGCAAAGTGGCCCAGAAGCAAAGCCTCACAAGAGGGAGTATCTGGGCAAAGCTGGCAAGAACAGGGTGTCAGCTAGCACCAGGTGTTTGGCCTTGAGGCTTGCTTGACCTCCTAGTCACATGAGCCTTAGACACAGAAACTGTTTCTTGTGCTTAGCAAGTTATCCTAACTGCAGCAAATAGCATTGACTGTGATTGGACCAGAGCATAGCAGAGAAGGAGTGGTGATAGACCAATAATGCTGAACTTCATGTGATTGGACTTTCTTGTAAAGCCAAGACCCTCTATAAACATGTGTGTATTTGGCAATAAAGTGGACAGCCCTCAGCTGCTCCTGGAGGGTCTTTCTCTGCACGCCCGTTCTCCTTCAGTCCACGTCTGCCCAGACCAGATATGCAACGTGTCCGGGCACTATTTGGGGGTGGTGAGGGAACTGTTCCTCAACACCTGGTGGTCTCAGGAGAAAATATGGGATAGCAGGGGTCAAGCCAGGGTCAACTGAGTGTAAGGCAAGTGCTCTCCCACTCTGGTTCTATTGATCCAGCCCCTATAATTTAATTTAAAATCATATTATCTTCTTCCTTGGCATTTGTAATCTTCTTTACCATGTTCTTTTTTTTAAAAGAACTTATCATGCCGCAATGAAATATAAGAATCATGTGCTTGTTGTTATATGGCGAACTGATCACAGAGAAGACCTGACATTCTTTAACAATCTTCTTGGGAAGGTGGCAGGGTGAGGATCTACGTGTGAAAAGGGAACTGGATTTTGGAACATTTCCTGACATCCCTGAGATGGTTGGGTTAGATACCAGGACACTCACCAGCTGATTTTCTCACCAGCTGATTTATAGTGAATACATGCTGTATTTCTGGAAATGTGTGATTTCAGTCACTCTGGCTAGTTGCTCACTGAGTATCTTAATCAGAGGTTCCAAATAAAAAGCTCATGCCTCTGGGTCTCAGGTTGGTTTCCCAGGTTAAAAACAATATCATTGCACATAATGCTGGATTTTGTTGAACCATGATGCAAATTCATGCTCACGTGCAACTATAACATCCATGAGGAAGAAAGCTTTGGATTATTTTCCTAATAGTCTTTCCATGTCTAGATAGATCCAGACTATCGCTGATTTGTTCTCCCTGTAGATCATAATATGTATCCAAGGTGGTCAGCATGACTATCTCTGCAATATATCTCTCTTTACAACAAGCATCAAGTGTGTGAATTATGACATGACTTCAAAAAATTACACTATTTGCTGATTGTGTAATTTCATTATTAGGAAACCAAGCTCCCTAGGAGTAAGAATATAAAAATCCCTTTAATTCACAAATATACATGGTCTCATCAAAAAACTTTTTAGCTGTTTGATATGTTCCAAGTTCTCAAAATAGTACCACATAACAAGAATTCGATATTTATTTGCCCACTGAATGAGAAATAATAGTGAATATTCTCTATAAAAGATTTAGTTTATACTCTTCACATATAAATTTTTTAAAGGACATAATCCCTCTAAAGAGATAATAAGATACTTCTCTGCCATCAGGTAAGAAATGAAATGAAATGAAATGAAAGTTTTAAATGAAAACTTAGAATTTTTCACAAAAATAGAACAAACACAACTAAAATTTAGATGGATGGAACTACAAAATTCCAAAGAATCAAATCAATCTTGTCCTTACTGAGTAGATCTGAAGATAACAGTTGGTTAATACACATTTAATAACTTTCCCTTAGTTACTGAAAAGAGTGGAGCTGGATTTTGAGACAAATGTAGAGAAGACAGTATTTGCTCTTGATGCCTTTGCTTTCCACCTTTTTTAAATTGCTGTCAGCTCTACTCAGTAAGAGCAAATCATTTTATTGACACTGTCAATCATCTACTAATATACAAGTATTGATTTATATATATATATGAGTACAAGATAAAATAATACTACTCTTTGAAAAAAATATTGTTTGACAAGCATAACTTTTTAAAAAAAAAAACTAATATAGTCAGTAAACAGAAGAGTTCTTCTTTCCATTTTTTACCGAGAAGCCAAGATGTTTATTTATAATTAAGAATTAGAATGATCTTGAGGTGGCCAGCTTGCACTTTGCCTGAAGTGTCATTTCATCTGCAGGAATGCAACTCTCAGTTCATGAAGTCACATTAGAACTGTATGTTCTTTATTTAAAGACACCTGTTCACAAAAGAAAATGTCATGGTAAGATTAAATAGAAACAGATTCAATTATTAATAAAAGGGTGCTTCAGGACCATGAGTTTTCTTAGACTGCTAAACAAAAAGATTCTCCTTGAAGACTTCCAACTGGTCCAAATACATCTAAGTCATAATATTTTATTCCTCAAATAAATTTTAAACTAAAGAATCAATTTGCTGCTCATGCATTTAGAAATGCTTCTATCTTTCCATCATCACAGTGTAGATTCTTGGATATTCCCTAACGCTCATTAGCATTCTTGGCAGATATTCACCTCATCTGCTCCTTGTTTTTTAGATATAACTATCTCTCATCGTCTGAGGACTTGAAAGCAAGTGGTTTATGCTTTTTGTTCCTTTTGTTTGTTTGGATAAATAAAAGTCATATATTGGTTACATCTTAAGCTTAATGTGGACATATGTCTGGTTATTACTTATTAAACAAGATACAAGTTTTGATTAAAAAAAGAATAATATCTGAGGCACAGGTGTTATTCTCACAAATTGGTATTTGAGATGGAAGGGTAGAAACAAACACGACGAAGGCACCATACTCATCTATTTCAATTCCCATTTTCTTTCTAGAGATAGTCTGAAAAAAAGGATTCATAAAGTCTTTTAGCTCTCCTTCTGTAGCTAAGCCCATACTTATGATTCTGCATTTTCAACAACTAAAAAGCAACCTCTCGTGCTCTAAGACTATCTGATCTATGCTACACTAATAAGGTAAAGGTAAAGGTAAAGGCCCTCCCGTTGATCGTCGATTTTGCTCGAGCGGGCCCAGTAATGTCTCCATTGGAGACTTTGTTGTTACTGTGTCTGGCATATCCAATACTCTCGGTAGCTTGCCGGGCTCTCCGATAAGTTACATAAAGTCACTCTCTATGGCTGGTGTTTTGTGAATTGTCCCTGGACCTGATGTCGGTGGGCCCCACGGGTGACTTATGTGAAGCGGGGAGGAGAAAGACAGTCACTTTCTCCCCACCCGGCTCTGCCACTCGGGACCCAGGGTTGCTGGGTTCTTGTCTCGCCTCACAGAAAGGAATTTCAGGAGTAGACAAGCAGTTAAGTAAATAGATTTTATTTGGAGGATTTTTAGGTATGGAGGGAGGGAGAGAGAGTGAGAGAGTAAAGTAAGACACGAAAGCATGAAAGTACACATCTCAAGAGGGGAGATGCGGCGACACATGTGCTCGGGAACCACATGTGCTCAGCCACGTGGGCGCAAGCAGCACATGGGCTCAGGCAGCAAATGCACGCCCTTCCATTGTTCAAGGTGGCCTTTATAGGGTTTCTCCAACCTGCCCCCAAGTGGGGCCTCTTCCCAGGTAAATGTCTGTCGCTAAGGAGGTTACCAGGGAAAATGGGAGTGGTGATAGCCTTCTTTGAAATTCCTTTCCTGGCCTTTTGTTCCTGGAGGAACTTCTTTGGGTCTGTTGCTGGAGTCAGGTGAGGGTCTTATCAAGCCTTAGTTCCTGTTTCGCTATTTTCTGGAGGGCTGGCTTTTGGCGTTGCCTCAGGAGGGGCCCCTCCCTGTCTACCTGCCTACATCAGACCTATACCTGCTTGTATGGCTCTGTGCAGAGTGTGCAGATTCCAACTCAAAGATGATAAGGCCATTAGCTCCTCCAACACACTGGCTCTATAGGTTCTGTTGAGTGCTGCATTTTGAAGCCTAGATCTCTCCACACCTTCCTTCTTAGCATCCCTCAGACCCCAAAACACATGGTATTTATCTGACAATGAGCAAGCACCTTGACAAAGACTAAGATGAAGGATATTTCAATCTACACAGGCTTTTACATGCCCTTCTCTTGAAGGATGAAGTAAATTTGTGAATAATTTAGGAATCCCCTTACCCTTTGTAAAGTATATTCTAATATCTGATGAACAGAATGGATACTTAATAAGGTTTTGAATAAGTTGAGTACAAATTCTCTATAAGACATCATAAGTATTATTTCTTATGTTCAGTGCTATTACTTTATAAATGTGTTGTGACTCTGGCCTAAATGCACTCATAGGATTGATAGAAACTGCTTTGTAAAATAAGTCATTGATTTGATCAGATGAGATGAATCTTCTTCAGTGACTGATGTGCTTAAAAGGAACCAATGCTACTGGATTTATTTGAGTTAAAAAAAAAAACTTTTGTCATCTATATGTTAATACATGCAAATCTCACAGATGTTATCTGAGTGAACAGGAAACTGTCAGTGTGGCTCCATTTAACAGCATGCCTCTTGGACTTTTATGCATGACAGAGCCGGGCTGAAACGTGGCAGGTGTGGATATGGCAGATGACATGCTGAGTCAGTGCTCAGGGGGTTGACTCTGATGGTGTGAGCCATTAAAAGGGGGGGTGAAATAATGAATAATAAAATCTCCTTAAAGTACACCTTCGATCACAGTCTTAAGAGAGAGAGAGAGGAAAAGGTCACATTTAAGAACTAGGTTGACAAAGAAAGTCTACCAAGAAACAGCATAATATATACATAACAAGTTCTAACCTGCCCTTCACCCAAGGTGAACAGCAGTGCCTAAGCTATCATTTCAATACAAAGTGACTTTAAGTGGTCTTCAGCATAAAGGATAAATGATACTGCCATACCTTCTATAAACTTGAATCCAAGTTCATGTACAAAAATAAAATGTATAGGTAAAATTAAATCTGTCTCGTATTTCAGCCATATTCAGCTTACTCAGATACTCAACTAGGGATGAAATTTTTAAGACAATCACAACCAAAGCAGAAAATATGAAAAATTATGATGCTTATAGATTTCACTTGCTGATAAAAGTATGTTGTCCAACAAATTACTAATCTTACTAGCAGTGAATGTCCTCTCCACCCCTTCCCAAGTAGCTCATACTACCTGGATCTCTACTCTTTCAGCTCAGGCTAGAAATTTTCCTAATTCTTTACTGAGTGTTTTCATCTAACCATCGGGATTCCCTGTTGAAGCAAATTTTGAATTTGGTTAGCGATTTGAATTTGTCCTATCTATTAAAACTTTGAGTCTGGTTTAGAATAATATAATAATATAAAGAATGTGTAAGGTACCTCCCTAGTTCTGCACTTTAGCACTGCTTAAATTCTGTCACTGCCGGGCTCAGGCATGGGATTCAACTGAAAAAGGTTTTATATGTATGTGGCACTTGGTTTTATCCTCAGCAACACAAGGGCCCAACTATAAGCACAATCACACTTTATTTTTTTGTGTGTGTGTCTTTAACTAACATTTATTTTTTTGTTGCTTGTTTTTTAGAAATGTATTTACTTTAATTTTTATTAGTGAGACACCATGAGGTACAGTTGTAGACTTACAGATTTTTGTGCTTGGGTTTCAGTTACACAATGATCAAATACCCACCCCTCCACCAGTGCCCATTCTCCACCACCAGTGATCCCAGTATCTCTCCCACCCCCCATTCCCACTATCCCACCCTGCCTCTGTGGCAGGGAATTCTCTTTTGTTCTCTCTCTCCTTTTGGGTGCTGTGGTTTGCAAAAGAGGCATTGAGTGGCAATCATGTTCAGTCTACAATCTACTTTCAGCATTCATCTCCCCTCATGGGAGGATCCTCCAAACACCCTTTATTTGGTGCTCCCTTCACTATCTGAGTTGCCTTTTCCCCTAGCATGTGCACTGGCCTCAAAGCCATGAAGTAGACCTCCTGGTACTTATCTCAGCTATTCTTGGGTGTTAGTCTCCTATTTTGTTACGTTATATTCCCCAGATGAATGCAATCTTTCGATGTCTGTCCCTCTTTTTCTGACTCATTTCACTTAGTATGATACTTTCCATGTAGTACCACTTGTATGTAAATTTCATTGCTTCATCTTTTCTAACAGCTACATAGTACTCCATTGTGTAGATGTACCAAAGTTTCTTTAACCAGTCATATGTTCTTGGGCGCTCAGATTTTTTCCAGATTCTGGCTATTGTAAAGAGTGCTGCAATGAACAGACAAGTGCAGATGTCACTTCAACTGTACTTTTTTGCCTCTCTGGGATATATTCCCAGGAGTGGTATTGCTGGGTCAAATGGGAGCTCAGTTTCTAATTTTTTGAGAATGTCTGTATTGTTTTCCAAAAGGGCTGAACCAGTTGGCATTTCTACCAGCAGTGAAGAAGGGTCCCTTTCTCGCAACATCTGTGCCAACACCCGTTGCTTTTGTTCTTTTGGGTGTGGGCCAGTCTCTGTGGTGTGGGAGGATATCTCATTGTTGTTTTGATCTGCATCTCCCTGTTGATTAATGATGTAGAGCATTTTCTCATGTGCCTTTTTGTCATTCGGATTTCTTCTTTGAGAAAATTTCTGTTCATTTCATCACACAGCAGTAGAGCGTTTGCCTTGCACGCAGCCAACATGGCCGACCCGAGTTTGATTCCTCCGCCCCTCTCGGAGAGCCTGGCAAGCTACCGAGAGTATCTAGCCCGCACAGCAGAGCCTGGCAAGCTCCCCGTGATGTATTCGATATGCCAAACACAGTAACAACAAAGTCTCCAATGGAGACGTTATTGGGCCTACACGAGCAAATCGATGAACAACGGGAGTGCCTTTACCTTACCTTTACCTTATTATTTTTATTAGTGAAACACCATGAGGTACAGTTGTAGACTTACAATTTTTGTGCCTGGGTTTCAGTTATATAATGATTGAGTACCCATTCTTCCACCAGTGCCATTTTCCACCTCTAGTGCTCCCAGTATCCCTCCCACCCCACCACTCATTCCCTCATCCCTGTGGGAATGTGCCACTCCTGTGGCAGGGCATTCCCTTTTGTTCTCTCTCTCTCCTTTTGGGTGCTATGGTTTGCAAAAGAGGCATTGAGTGGCAATCAAGTCCAGTCTACTTTCAACATGCATCTCTCATCCTGGGAGGAGCCTCCCAACACCCTTTATTTGGTGCTTCCTTCTCTATCTGAGCTGCCTTTTCCTTAGCATTTGCAGCTGGCCTCCAAGCCTTGGAGTGAACCTCCTGGAACTTATCTAGGCTTTACTTGCGTCACTCCAGTTTTTTTATGGGGTTGAATGTTTTCTTCTTGTGGAGTTCAACCAGTACTTTGTATATCTTTGATTCCAACCCCTTGTCAGATGAGTATTGGGTGAATATCCTTTCCCATTCTGTAGATTGTCTTTGTATTTTGGTCACTTTTTCCTTTCAGGTGCAGAAGCTTCTTAGGTTAGGATAGTCCCATTTGTCTATCTCTGTTTTGACTTGATTAGACAGTGGCGTGACATCTTTAAAGATACTGTTAGCGTCAATGCTGTGGAGGGTTTTGCTAACCTTGTGCTCAATGTACCTTATGGATTCCGGTCTGATGTTGAAGTCTTTAATCCATTTTGATCTTACTTTTGTACATGGTGTTAGGCAGAGATATGAGGCCATTTTTTTGCATGTAGCTGACAAGTTTTTTTTTTCTTGCTGCCACTATTTTTATTTTAAGAAAACTTTTGGATTTTTTTTTCTTTTTTATTAGTGAAACACCATGAGGTACAGTTGTAGATTTACAAATTTTTGTGCTTGGATCTCGGTCATACCACGATCAAATACACATCCCTCCACCAGTACCCATTTTCCACCACCAGGATAATATCCCTCCCCCCCCATCCTCCCATCCCCCCATCCCCCCCTGCCACTGTGGCAGGGCATTCCCCCCTGTTCTCTCTCTCCTCCTGGGCGCTGTGATCAGCCAAAGAGGCATTGAATGGCGAACATGTTCAGTCCAGTCTACTTTCAACCTGCATCTCCCCTCCTGGGAGGATCCTCCAAACACCCTCCACTTGGTGTTCCCCTTTCTATCTGAATTGTCCTTTCCCCTAGAATACCCAGCTGGCCTCTAAGTTATGGAATAATTCTCCTGGTGTTGCTCTCAGCTATTCTTGGGTATTAATCTCATATTTTATTATTTTATATCTCCCAGATGAATGCTATCTTTCTATGTCTATCCCTCTCTTTCTGACTCATTTCGCTTAGCATGATACTTTCTATATTGTACCACTTGTATGTAAAGTTCATATAGCTGACAAGTTTTGCCAGAACAATTTGTTAAAGAGGCTTTCCTTGCTCCACTTCACTTTTCTTGCCCACTTATCAAAGATTAGATGATCATATATTTGGAGGTAGATGTCAGTATATTCAACCCTGTTCCATCGGTCTGTGGCTCTGCCTTTATTCAAGTACCATGCTGTTTTAATTATTACTGCTTTGTAGTAGAGTTTGAAGTTAGGGAGGTTGATTCCTCTCATTTTCTTTTTCCCAAGAATTGCTTTAGCTATTCATGGAGGCTTATTGTTCCATATGAATTTCAGGAGTGTTTGCTCCAATTCTTTGAAGAATGACATGGATATCATTATAGAGATTGCATTGAATTTGTACAATACTTTGGGAAGTATTGCCATTTTGACAATGTTAATTCTCCCGATCCATGAGCAGGGGATATATTTCCATTTTTCTCGTGTCCTCTTTTATTCCATGAAGTAGCGTTTTGTGGTTTTCTTTGTACAGGCCTTTACTTCCTTAGTTAAGCTGATTCCTAGGTACTTGATTTTCTGGGGCACAATTATGAAGGGCATTGTCTTTTCATGTCACTTTCTTCTCTCTCTCATTATTTCCGTATAGGAAAGCCATGGATTTCTGGGTATTGATTTTATAGCCTGCAACTTTACTATACAATTCTATTGTTTCTAGGAGTTTCTTGGTAGAGGTTTTAGGGTTCTCTAAGTATAGTATCATATCATCTGAGAATAGTGAGAGCTTTCTTCTCTTCCTACCTGAATGCCCTTAATATCTTTTTCTTTCCTAACTCCTATTGCAAGTACTTCCAGTACTATATTGAACAGCAGTGGAGAGAGTGGGCATCCTTGTATCATCCCCATTGAGTATTTTCCCCATTGAGGATGATGCTTGCTGTAGGCTTGTAGATGGCTTTATCTATATTGAGAAAAGCCCCCTCTATACCCATTTTGGCTAGGGTTTTCTTCATAAACGGGTGCTGGATCTTGTCAAATGCTTTCTCTGCATCTATTGAGATTATCATATGTTTTTATATTTTCTTTTGCTGATATGATGGATTATGTTGATTGATTTCCGAATGTTGAACCATCCTTGCATCCCCGGGATGAATTCCACTGGTCATGGTGTATGATCTTTTTGATGAGTTGTAGAATTCTATTTGCTAGTATTTTGTTGAGAATATTCGCATCTGTGTTCTTCAGAAATATTGGCCTGTAGTTTTCTTTAATGGTGGTTTTTGTTTCCTTTTGGTATTAGAGAAATATGGGCTTCATAGAAACTGTTTGGGAGAGTTTCTGTTTCAATTTCCTGGAAAAGCTTGAGAAGAACTGGCAATAGGTCCTCTTTAAATGTTTAGAAAAATTTGTTAGTCAATCCATCTGTACCTGGGCTTTTGTTTTTGGGAAGACTTTTGATTACAGTTTCAATTTCCTTTTTGTTAATAGGTCTATTCATGTACCCTAGCCTTGGGAGATTATAGGAATCCAGGAATATATCCTTTTCTTCTAGGTTCTCTTGTTTTGTGGTATACAGACTTTCAAAGTAGTCTCTGATTATCTTTTGAATATCTTTGGTTTCTGTTGTGCTATCCCCCTTCTCATTTCTGATTCAGTTTATTAGGGTTCTATCTCTCTTTTTCTTTTTGAGTCTTGCTAGTGGTTTACCTATCTTGGTTATTTTCTTGAAGAACCAGCTCTTGGTTTCATTAATCTTTTGGATTGTGCTTTTGGTTTTCATGTCGTTGATTTCTGCTCTAAATTTTATGATTTCTTTCCTCCTGCCCAATTTGGGCTCATTTTGTTGATCCTTTTCTAAGATCTTGAACTGTGAAGTCAAGTTGTTTATGTGGGCCCTTTCTTCCTTCCTGAGAAATGCTTGCAGAGCTATAAATTTTTCCCCTTAACACGGCTTTAGCTGCATCCCATAGGTTCTGGTAACTCGTGTCTTCATTCTCATTTGTTTCCAGGTATCTTTTGATTTCTTCCTTCCTGACCCACTCATTGGTCAACATTGAGTATTTTAATTCCAGGTGTTTGATTTGGTTCTCTGTGTCTGAGTGTGATTCAATTCTATTCTCAGTGCATCATGGTCTGAAAAGATGGCTGATACTATTTCTATCTTCCTGATTCTATTGAGGTATGTTTTTTACCTAGAACATGGTCTATTTTGGAAAATGTTCCGTATGCACTGGAGAAGAATGTGTATTCTTTCTTTTTGGGTTGTAAAGCCCTATAGGTCTATAAGTCCTCTCTCATCTATTTCTTCCTTCAAAACCAATGTTTAATTTCTGAGTTTTGTTCTTGTTGATCTATCCAGAGGTGATAAAGCGATATTGAAGTCTCCGGCTACTATTGTGTCACTAGCAATGTACTCCTTAAAATCTGTTAGCAGTTGTTTTAAATATTTAGCTGTTCCCTCATTAGGTGTGTATACATTTAAGAGTGTGATTTCTTCCTGTTGTACGTATCCTTTGATGAATAGAAAATGGCCTTTGCTGTCCCTTCTAATCTTTTTCAACCTGAAATTTATATTGTCAGATACTAGTATGTCCACACCAGCTTTTTTGAGGGAGTTGTTTGCTTGCAGGATTGTTTTCCATCCTTTGAGTCTGTGTTTGCTCTTACTGTTCAGATGAGTTTCTTGTAGGAAGCAGAATGTTGCTTTCGGTTTTTTGGATCCATTTTCCCACTCTGTGTCTCTTAATTGTTGAATTTAGACCATTGATGTTGAAAGAGATTATTGTTGTGGGGTTTTGTGTCATCTTTCTCTAAGGGTCTGTTATGCTTGTAGGGTTTGTCTTGTCTTATAGTAGCCCATTTAGCCCTTCTTTTAGGTTTGGTTTTGAGTCTATGAAGTTCCTGAGCTACTGTTTATCCAGACAATACTGTACCGTTCCTTTGAGTTTGAGTGAGATTTTAGCCAGATAGAGAATTCTTGGTGAAGCATTCATTTCAGTGAGTTTTTTCACTATATCCCATCATTGCCTTCAGGCTTGAAGGGTTTCCTCTGATAGTTCTGCTGTGAATCTAAGGGGTGCTCCTATGTATGTGATTTCCTTCTTTGAACTTGCTGCTTGCAGTATTGTGTTTCTTTCTGCGGCATCCATGATTCTAACTATGATATGTCTTGGAGTGTTTTTGTTAGGGTCTCTTTTAGCTGGCACCCTTTGGGTTCCTTGAATCTGAATGGCTGCATTGTCAAGCTCTGGGAATTTTTCAGCAATGATTTGTTTAACTGTGGCTTTGACATTGGGATTGTTTCCCTGACCTTCTGGTACTCCAATGATTCTAATGTCGTTCCTCTTGGAATCATCTCCTAGGACTCTGATTCGCTCTAGAGCTATTTTGAGGTCTCTTGCCATTGTTTGTTGTTGCCTGTTCGCTTCATGCAGCTGATCTTCCAGCTCACTGATTCTGTCTTCAGCTGTAGCCTTTCTACTGTTAAGGGCACAGACTGAGTTTTTTATTTCATCTATGGAATTCTTCATCTGTGACATTTCTGTGTGTAGCTTTCCAATTTCTGCTCTCATTTCTTCCTGTAATTTCTCGATTGTTTCTTTCATGTCCTCCTTCAATTTACTGGATATCTGTCTCATTGTTTTATTGAGTTGATTGAACATCTTCATTACTTCATATCTGAATTTTTTCTCAGAGAGGTCTCTTAGGTGAGTAGCACCTAGTGAGGCTTCTGGATTCTTTTCATCGTCCTCCCCATGTTGTTGGGATTTGCTTTGTTTCTTCATGTTGGTGATGAGGTATGGAGACTGAGATGTTACTTGAGATTGCTGGGTATGAGTAAATTATCTGTGGCTGTGTGAGTGGAAGCCAACCCTAAGTAGGCCACGCCCACTTATACAGAAACCACGCCACTTCAGAAGAGGCCACGCCCCATATGGGTACCTGGTGTGGGGGGTGGGTATAACCTGGGGGAGGTAGAAGACCGGCACAGTGTTGGGGATGAACAGGAAGAGGCTCAGGGATTATGAATGTCCCAGTGTCCTAGAGCACAATCACACTTTATAGCCACCCTTCCCACTGCAGCTCCATTAACGATGAACCATTTTTAATTTTTTTTTTAATTCTCAGTCTCTTGACTGTGTTATAGATGAGTCTGTTGATACAAAACTTACTCTGGTCATCTGACTGCTATATATACAACTTGAAGGAAAATTCCAGAAAAAATGGTTCAATCTCTAAGGTACAGAACACTGAATGGCTCATGAACAAGTACAAAAAATGTATGAGTCCTCACTAGAAGTATTGCATATAGATAGTTCTGGGTATTAGAAATGATATTTCTCAAAGCTTCAAAGGATTGATATCCAAAAGAGGATTAAAATTCATTATTCAGAAAGGAGGTTTGCTTTTCCTGTTCTAGTCCCTTCCATTTTTATTTTGAGGCACACTAGCAACATCTCATAATTATAATAAATGATTCAGAAAAAAATAACAACTTCAAAGCAAGTTTTACATATTCATTATATCATCAGAAAATATACTCTTTACTCCAACCTCTTATTCATATTTTCCATTTGCATTAAGAAATAATCAAGGCTGGAGTAATAGTATAGCAGGCGGGGCTCTTGCTTTGCACGAAGCAAACCTGAGTTTGATTCCCAGCACTCCATATGATTCCTCAAACCAGAAATGGTCCCTGAGCACAGAGTTCTGAGGACCACCAAGGTAGATATCGCCTAAAACCAAAGGGAAAAAAAAGAAAAGAAGAAGAAAGAAACAAAAAGAAAAATCATCAACTGCTGTTATTTTATGATACAATATTCAGAGAAAACCTTTTGGTAGGTGATTAATTAATAATCATTAAATTAAAATATTTGCACGGAATAATATTGAGGGATTATCAATTTAAAAAAATTCTCTCCCACAAGTTTTATAGATTTCTTTTCCTTTGCTCTTTGCATTGTTTTGATTAGAGTATTATATTTTAAAGAGGAAAAAATATCCAAACAAAAGAGTTTGCTGAAAAACTAGAATACATAATAACTAGTTTCTTTTATTTGAATAGCTATTCTAATACTGAATGTGTGATCATCAGAGACTAAATCTCTCCTATCAAGTAATGATGTCTGATTTCTTGCTGGTTTCTTTTGTTCTTTTCAATGTTTTGTAATTGCGTGTATAATTCATTCAACGTGAAACTTTCTATCTTATCTTTTTCCCTTTTTTTAGTCTTAATAATTTCTGTAGTACATAATTCACAAATAAAATAAAAGTAGGCTTATTAAATTTCATTGTTACTCAAATGAGAAGACTATTACCTTATTTTTATCATGTAGTTTCTTCAATCTGTGTGATACTCTATCCTACTTTCCATGGAAATGAAGTTTAAATATCTCACTACTTAGTAGATTCTACAGGGAAATTAACAAGAAAAAAGAAAGATTCTATTTTTCTTTGACCCTTTTATTTGTTTTCCTTTTCATTGATAATGACACTACATGCAGAATTTTTCAGTAAGAGCCAACAATAAAAAGAAAATAAATTGAGACCTGTGTGTATTGAGGGATGTTATTGATTTTTCATGTAACAATAAACATAAATTTGTACATTATTATAGGAAACTGCATTCAGCTTTTCAGCATGAATGGTCAGTACATAGATAAATGGGGGCTTGCACGTAAAGGAAGGTATATAATTATGAAAAATATGCAGCCTCTAGTGCTAACTTTAGAAGTTGTATTTAAAAATAAGAGAAAGCGTGTTAAAACAAAAAGATATCCTGGGGGTGGGGAGGAACTATGGAACACTGGTGGAGGGGAGTTGACATTGATGGTGGGATTGGTATTGAAATACTACATGCCTAAAACTCTATCAACAACTTTGCAAATCACAGTTCTTTAATAATTTTTTTCTAAATGACATCCTTCTGAATGAGAGAAAATACTTGCTCAACATCAAGTGACATAGGAGCTTATATTCAAAATACATATGGAACTCACAAAACTCAACAACAACAACGACAACAAAACAAGCCCATAAAAACATTGGGAAAAGAGTTGAATTGATACTTTTCCTAAGAGGATATATAAAGGGCCAATAGGCACATGATAAAATTCTCACTCTTATTAATGAAAAGCACATCAAAATAGCAGCGAAATAGCACTACACACCTGGGAAAAAGGTCTGCATCAAAAAGGCTAGAAACAAATGTGAAGAGGCAATGAAGTAAAACTAACCCTGACACTACTGTGGAAATGTAAATTCACCCTGCTTCTATGAAAATAGCAACGATATTTCTGAAAACACTAAAAATGGATCAACCCCCTGAGCTGGCAATTCCACTCCTACATATCTATTCAAAGTACACGGAAACACTAGTTCTCAAAAAAATCCTCTATAAAAAGATATATGTATGCATAACTCTGTTCATGGCAGCACCATTTGCAATATAGCCAAGATATGGAAAGAGCCCAAATTCTGGCAACCGAATAAAAGATGTGGCGTATATACATACTGTAAGGAAAAACAACCTTTTGCCTTTTGTAACAATGTGGATGGAACTAGAAGAGACCATGTCAAGTCAAAAAAGTCAGTAGAAAGACAAATATCATATCAGTTCTCTTTTATGTGGAATACAATTAGTAAACCAAAGGAACAGATAAAAACTCGTTGATCACAGACCTGAAATTCCCTGAGGGAGGTGGGAAGAAGAGTTATAAAAGGAGGGGTCAATAGCAAAGGGTTATTGGTACTTTGCTGGTGATTATGAAGTGGTGACACGTACTTTTAAAAGACATGAAACTGTACCCCTAAAATTACACACACAATTGTGTAAATTTTATTTCAATATAAGATAATAAGGAGTGGTTCCTGAGTGCAGAGCCAGGAATAACCCTTGAGCATCGCCGAGTGTGACCCCAAAATAATATTAATAATAAATAAATAAATAAATAAATAAATAAAATCTTTAAAAAATTTTTAGAATTCACTTCCCCAGGGACTAGAGCAATACTACAGCAGGTAGGGCGCTTGCCTTGCATGTAGCTGACCTGGGTTTGATTCCTGGCACCCCATATTGTTTTCTAAGCCCCATCAGAAGTGATATCTGAACACAGAGTCAGGAGTAACCCCTGCTGGGTATGCCCCCAGCGCCCCCCCCCAAATACAGTTTGTCAATCCAAAGAGATAGCTCAGTGGGCTGAGCACATGCTTTGCATATCGAGGAACTTTGGTTCTGTCCCCAGTGCCACAAAGTCTCCAAGTCCTGACAGGTATTGTCTCAGCAACAAGCTGGGAACAGCCCTTAAGCCCTGCTTGAAGCAACTGCTGAGCACTAAGTCAGGAGTAAGCCCTGAACACAACCACGTGTGGCCCCCAAACAAACCATTTTTCCCAGAAAGAGAGGAAGTAAGGCACTTAGCCCTTCATGTGGCCAACCCATTAGATCTCTGTCACCACATATGGTTCCCTGAGCACTAAGCCGGTGTGATCCAAACACACACACTCCTAAAAAAAAAATCAGCATCTTATTTGCTTTTCTTCGTGTACTAGTATCTTTAGCGATAGCACAGCGAGTAAGGCGTTTTCCTTGCACGTGGCCAACCTGGGTTGGATTCCTCCGCCCCTCTCAGAGAGCCGGACAAGCTACTGAGAGCTGAGAGTATTTTGCCTGCAGGGCAAAGCCTGGCAAGCTCCCTGTGACGTATTCAACATGCCAAAAACAGTAACAAGTCTCACAATTTGTTGTGAGACGTTACTGGTGCCTGCTCGAGCACATTGATGAACAACGGGAGGACAGTGCAGTGCTATAAGGTAATATGAAAACAATTTTAAGGGCTGGAGAAGAGTACAGCGGGTAAGGTGTTTGCCTTGCATGCGGCCAACTCGGGATCGATTCCCAGCATTCCATATGTTGGTGTTCCTGAGTACCGCCAGGAGTAATTCCTGAGTGGAAAGCCCGGAGTAACCCCTGTGCATTGCCGGGTGTAACCCAAAAAGCAAAAAAAAAAAAATTATAGGGCACCAGAGCAGCTGATGTACATTCCATTCCCCCATGCCCCAATATTCCTTCTTTCTTTTCCTCGAGATCAAGTCACAAATGACCTCACCTCTTCATAAAATCTAAGAAGATATAAGCACACATCTCTCCACACTCCATTTCTAGCTGTTGAATTATAAACAGGATCATAAATTGTCTCAAGATTGTGTAGTCAATATAAATTACTGAAATGATAGTGTATTTAGCAATAGAGTGGTAGGCACAATGAAATACTAAAAACTCCACACCAAAAGCCTTCAAATTTAAAGGGGAAAAATGATACACAGGTCAGGGAAATGCCCAAAATACCAGAGCACATACTTTGCATGCAAAACCGTCAGGTTTGATCCTCAACACCACTTGGTGCCCCAAGCATCAAACTGGACGTAACCACTGAGCACACCCACTGTGCTGGCTCCTTTCAACAAAAAATATATTAGCCAAAGAAAATACACCAATGGAGTAAATTCTGCTATGGTTCTATCCGTGTTCTCCGTAAGATCTCCTCACACCCCAAAATTCAAGTTTCTGATACAGTTCTCATGGTATGGGAAAAGGCTCTAACAGAATGACGGATTGAAAAGGAGATCTTGGGAACTGATGTCAAAGGTTCCTGAAAGTAACAATAAATGAAGCGACCATCTAGACAGTGCTATTTCTATTCATAAAGCCACACACATTTTGCTTCTATCTGGGACTTTTCTCTGGACAGATGCAAAACAGTCATCTTGCAGAATTTTTCATATTCTTCATATTCATATTCTTAATTTTAAAGAAGAGAACTGTGTAGTGTTTCTCAAAATTTCACTTATGATAGCTAAATCAAAAATGTGACTTAAGGATAAGATTTTACTTTGCACTATATATATACATATATATATCATCACAATTATTTGCTTTAAATATGTACAACTTGGTACTGAAGCAATAGAAAGCAAGTAGGGTGCTTACCTTGTACACAGTTGACCAGGTTCAATCCACAGCACCCCATATCACCAAAAGTGATCCTCAAGTGCAGAGTCAGGAGTAAGCCTTGGGCACCACTGGGTGGCCCCAAAACCCAAATAAATATCTACAACTTTGTTAATAGGCTAAAAAACTAAATTTGAGTTATTTTTCTTTATTTTGTTTTATTGGGCCACACCTAGCTGTGTGAGTTTTCTTTGTTGTTACCATTTTATCTTTCTTCTTCAATTCTAGTAAGAAAGATCAAGATGACTTAAGTGACATAGGAAGTTTCTATAAGTGAACTTAACCTCATGTTTTGTCCAGAAGAATAACCAACTATTTTATAAGATTAGATGAGGCAAAGTGTGGAAAAGAAAATGAATGGGAAAAGGGGAACATTATAGGGGATAAAAGGTGAACATTATAGGGATATAGGAATAAAATCATAATCTGTGACTGGTCCTGGGACTGAGAGGACAAGAGTAGAAAAGAAATGGTGTCTGCCTCAATAACATAGAGTCTTACTCTCCCTATCTTCCCACCTTGCTCCAATCTTCTGCCTTGTATTTTTATAAATTGAAAGATAATGAGAGAATGAGCAAAAAATGAGAAATGAGAAAATTTTAAGAAAGAGAAAAGGAAAGACACAATAGAGAAGGTCCTAGACTATGGTAGAAAGGAAGGAGGTCCTGGGAACTGGGTTGCTTTGTTTGTTTGGTTGGTTGGGTTTTTGACCATTTGGTGAAAGGGAAATCCATCATCAATTTGAGCCAAAGTTTAGGATTGTAATGTTAGCCAAGAAAAGCTTTCACAGGCTTTCATCTTTATATGTGGTCTGCATTCTATAAAGATTCTATCAGTGTTGCAAATTAAGCACTTCAAGATCCTTCTCCCCCACATTTAAAAATGTTCATGATCGGTTACTCTTTAGAAATAGTTTCATGCTACTCTTCACGTAAAAGTCAATTATAGATGGACTTCTTGTCAATTATAGATTCAAAGAACATTTGAAAGTATTCACTTGATTTCAAAACAAAGGTGTGTGTGTGTGTATGTCAGTGTGTGTTTGTGAGTCTGTGTGTCTGTGTGTGTTCATTACACCTGGTTTATGTTACTGAAGTCAAGCGGAGAACTTTTTCCATATTCCTTTAAAAAGAACAAGCTTCCCTTGCTATCTTAAAGTAGAATTTTATTTATTTATTTATTTATTTATTTATTTGTATTAGTGAAACACCATGAGGTACAGTTATAGACTTACAAATTTTTGTGCTTGGGTTTCAGTTATACAATGATCAAGTACCCATCCCTCCACCAGTGCCCATCATCCACCACCACGCGTCCCAGTATCCCTCCCACCCCCTGCCCCCCCAACCCACCCTGCCTCTGTGGCAGGGCATTCCCTTTTGTTCTCTCTCTCTCCTCTCCTTTTGGGTCCTGTGGCTTGCAAGAGAGGCATTGAGTGGCAATCATGTTTGGTCTATAGTCTACTTTCAGCATGCTTTTCCCATCCTGGGAGGATCCTCCCAACACCCTTTATTTGGTGCTCCCTTCTCTATCTGAGCTTCCTTTTCCCCTAGCACGTGTGGCTGGCCTCCAAGTCATGGAGCAAAATTCCTGGTACTAATCTCGTCTACTCCTGGGTGTTACTCTACGATTTTGTTATAAAGTAGAATTTTTTTATTTGGTGCGCTTTGGTAAGTTATTTTTTGGTTCTGGAATGTCAAAAAATTTTCCAGTTAAATTATTTGGTAGCTGCTTCCTTGACCCCAAAACATAATTTACCATATCAAACCACAGAAAATTTCTTTGGTAAAATGGTAAGAGGAAATATGTAATAAAACTTATTGAAAGGTAAAATTTATTAAATATTAAATAAACTAATCCAAAAAATTAGGAGAAAAATGCTTACAGCATTAATTTTTGTAAAACTAAACAAGATATATTAACTGGAACCCGTGGCCTTCACTATTTCAAAAGGAAAAAAAAGGAAGTCAACATCTCAGTTGACAATTTTGCTTGGAAGCCTCTCAGAAACTTTTAACTTGGTACAAACATTTTCTGCCAATGGAAATTATGCAATAATTTTTACAGATTAAAAATTCTCTGCAACTACATTTCCTTTGAAAAAATAAACTTAATAGTTGGTGCACTGAATTATTTAAGAATGTCTTAAGTAGATTTAGTGATTAAATACTTATTTAAAAACTGTCAGACACATTTTTTAAGTTACCATTCAGGATCATTGAAGGTAAAGAGGCAGAAATTTATTATCAAAAATATACTTGACAAGTTGATATTACCTAGCTGGAGCGATAGCACAGCGGGTAGGGCGTTCGCCTTACAAGCGGCCAACATGGCCGACCCGAGTTCGATTCCTCTGCCCCTCTCGGAGAGCCCGGCAAGCTACCGAGAGTATTCGATATGCCAGACACAGTAACAACAAAGTCTCCAATGGAGACGTTACTGGGCCCGCTCGATAGTTCCTAATACCTTGAAAAATAAAAAATGTTTACAAGTCTAAGAAGTCTAAAAAGCTATTAAAGCCATAGTTCCTGTTAACCTAGAAGTTGATCTTTTTATCTGCTGTGTAAATTCAAGGCATTAGAAACAAAATCAAGAAGCAATACACTGGTATAGGTAACAATATTGTATCACCAACTGGCTAGGTAAACAAAACAAAGAACAAGGGATATGAGAAAAAGAGCATTCATATGAGAAGAAATCCACTAGATGATAAACATAAAAAGTATTATGATTTATATTTCTTTGGGGCTGGAGCGATAGCACAGTGGTAGGGCGTTCGCCTTACAAGCAGCCAACATGGCCGACCGGAGTTCGATTCCTCCGCCCCTCTCGGAGAGCCCGGCAAGCTACCGAGAGTATTCGTTATGCCAAACACAGTAACAACAAAGTCTCCAATGGAGACGTTACTGGGCCCGCTCGAGCAAATCGACGATCAACGGGAGGGCCTTTACCTTTACCTATTTCTTTGGGGACCACACCCAGCATTACTCAAGGGCTTAATCTTGGTGGTACTCTAGGAACAATTGCAATGTCAGGGATTGATAAGAACTAGTCATATGCAAGACAAATTTGCCTTACTAAACCCCCTGTATTATCTCTCTGGTCCTGTGATTCATATTTCTTAAAAACAAGAGATTCTAGACTCAGACAAGTTAGATACAAATCTAGGTATATGGTTTTGGATAAGTTACTGATCTCTAAGTCTTAGTTTCATCTGCAAGTATAACTAGATGGTCAAATACTCTAACTGATAGGAGTAATGTCATAGTGAAAGAAACAATAACTTCAAGGGAATTAGAAAAAAATTTCCATAATTTATTCAGTCAGTACATTTTTGCTGTTATTATTTTGACAATCACGGTCATGGTCCTCTTGTTGTTCATCGATTTGCTCGAGCGGGCCCAGTAATGTCTCCATCATGAGACTTGTTGTTACTGTGTTTGGCATAACGAATACTTCACGGTGTGGGTGAGATACTCTCAGTAGCTTGCTGGGCTCTCTGAGAGGGGCGGAGAAGTTGAACTCTGGTCGGCCATGTTGGCCGCTTGTAAGGCAAATGCCCTACCGCTGTGCTTACTATTTTCAGAAAATAGATTCAAATTTGCCAGTAATCTGTAATAGAGTAGCAAAATTTTACAAAGGAATGGATAATAAGGTAATGCTTTTATAATGACTGTTGGCAAGAGTAAATAAATACACAATTTTTAAAAAAAATTTTCATAGATTTAGGCATTAATATGTGTTCAAGTTTATGGTATTAATACACCACCAAATCGTCGATGATCCTCTGCTACTGTCTTTATTTCTCTTCTAATCTGGTCTTTATATCTCTTCTGTCTGGTCTTCATATCTCACATAGTCTGACCTTATTTCACCTCCCCCACTTGCTTGGTAATTGGTTCTATACTCTAATGTCAAGAGTTTGTCATTGTTCACCATTGTGTATCTCTCTTTTGACTTTGCACTCCACAGATGAATGAGATGGTCCTGTATTTATTCTTCTCCCTCTGACATATATCATTTAAAATCCTCCAATTCCATTGAAGTTGCATAAAAGCAAATGTGTTCTTACAGCTGCATAGTATTTTCTTACAGTTGTGTAGTATTTCATTGTGTCACAACTTCTTGATCCATTCACCTACAGTTGGATATTGAGATCATTGTATCACTGTCATCCCATTGTTCATCAATTTACTCGAGTGGGCACCATTCATCCCAGCCCTGAGATTCTAGCAGCCTCTCCTTACTTGTCTTTCCCAATGCTGCAGTATTGGATATATCAGTAATATGTTAATCATTATCATTGTTACACTTCTCCTTGCAACTATATAAGGGAAATCGTTCGTTTGATAAATTAGGAAAGATAAAATAACAAAATAAATATATAAAGACACCTCATGTTTGTGTATGTTTTCGTGATAGAACATTACTAAGTTTCTTTAGGTATTGAAATTAAATATATATATAATAAAACAATCATGTGATCTCTATTGTTTCCATATCATATTGTATTTGCTCTGTAATATTGACTGCACTTAAAATTTTCCTCTCTCTTTCTACTTTTTTCCATTCAGAATCTTTCCCAAGATTTTATTCCTCTAACTTGAATCAAACTCACTTCATCCATTATGATGGGGAATTTCCCATGATCACAGTCTTTTAAAAAAATAAAATAAAACAAAATAATTAACTGTTAAAGAGTAGCCATGGAGCTGTGGAAAGAAAACTAGTCCAGTCAAGAAGGCTGAGTTGTGCCATATTGAAACCTGGCTGCAAATCAATTTTGTCATCTGCAAAGCATAAGAATACTGAAATTGTAATATGGGAAAAATATATCACTTCCAAATTCCTGTTTTTTTAATTTTTGAAACAATTTTCCTCTCTCAGCTTCTATTACAATAGTTCCTGACCTTGCAGGGACCTTCCTTTGCCTCATCCAAATCTAAGAAAGGCAAGACTTTCTCTGGATCAACGCTGAAACATGATCCTTGGATTCAACATTACCTTCATGTGAAGGAGGGTTACAAAGAAAGAGATGGTTTAAAGAAGTGAAGTTCGGTTTGATTTTAAAATAGGATCAAAGTTCTCTTACTCCTCTTTATGGTGAGGAACAAAAGGATGATAAATTAAATCAGAGGGGTCAACTTTCTTGCACTGAAGAATAAAATCAAAAGAGACAAGCATGAAAAATGTGGTAAAATCAGTCTGGCAGTGGAAGATGGAAGGAAGCACAAGACTAAAACCACTCTTGATCTCAATCTAAAATAAAAAAATCCATCAGATCTCTGAGATGATAAAAGAAATGAAGGGTGAGCAAGAATTAATGATGTTCTAAGCTTAGCCACAAGGTACTCAAAGGGTGTTTGAGATTTCTGAGATTGAGAATTTAGTTTCAACCTGAATAATACAAAGGTTCTAGCTTTGAAGTCACATGAGAACTTGACATGGCCCTCTCTGTTCTCCTTTCTTTACATACACACACACACACAGAGAGAGAGAGAGACAGAGACAGAGACAGAGACAGAGACAGAGAGAGACAGAGAGAGAGAAACATTTCCACATACAGTCCCTATGAAAAGCTTCAATTCCTTAAATTTTCAGTCAAAGTTAAGGTTCTAGAACAATGTCTAGAAGCCTGATCTTTCACCCCTCTGGAACTCTGTATGTAGAATCATTTCATTTCATTTCATCATCCTGTTAATCGTCGATTGCCTCAAGCAGGCCCCAGTAACGTCTCTTTCATCCTAGCCCTGAGATTATATTAACGGCTCTTTAGGAGAATGAGACCCATCATTGTTACTGGTATTTGGCATATTTGGTACACCACGGGGAGTTTGCCAGACTCTGCCCTGTGGGCAGGCTACATTCGATAGCCTGCAAGTTTGTCCAAAGTAGGAATGAGATAATAAGATGTCATAAAGAAAATATGTATGTAGAAAATATGTATGTAGAATAATAAAGAAAATAAAGAAAATATGTATGTATGTAAATAAAGAAAATATGTATGTAGAATAATCTATTTTAATCTCAAAGCATTTGGGGGTTTGAGAACAGAGCTTTGGGTATTATTTTTACCTATGCAATCAATATTACCTCACAAGTGAATGCCTATGTACAATCAGAATCCCCCAAAAGATACTCTCTCCTAAAATTACTGCCCAATGTGGCTAGGGAATTTTAAATTGGCAAAAAAGACTTTTAAGTCTATAAAGGACTTTTTTTTTCTCAAGTCAAGAAGTCTTAATGAAAACTGGGAGTGTTACACTGAGTGCCTACACTCCCAAAGATTTATTCTCAATAACCTCAGGGAATGGCATGAGAAGTACAAGAAGTACTCATTTGAATCATTAAAATTGTTAATTATCTGCCATTAACTTGCTGTCATGGTTGATGCAATCTGAGAATGTGTCCTAAAATAATAAATGGGGTTATTTTAACATTAATTAGCTAATACAGAACATTTTGACTTTTATATGTCTTAAGATCCAAAAAGGGTAATGCCCAATTGCTGTCAACAGCACAAAGTCAAAATTTATTTAATTTCTTTCCCCTTTGGCTCTCTCCAAATGTCATCTATGTTGTACTTTTTCTCTTTGAGAAGACCCCCTCAGTACCCAAACTCTGCACCCCTCCCCATACCTCCCAATAGACACAGAAACTTCCAGGTAGGGTCCTCTGTTGACTCACTTACTCCAAGCAGGGAATCACTGGCTAGGAACCTTATTTCACATTCATTTCTGGCTTTTAGTTTTACTGGGTTTTGTTTTGTTTTGTTTGGGTGTAATGGGGGTGTCACATCAGATAGTACTTGGGGATTATTCTTAGCTCTGTGCTGTGGTTTGTTCCTGGTGGTGCCCGGGGCACCATGCAATACAGGAGATGGAACCCAGCGTCCTTGCATTCAAAACACATTGACAGCTCTTGGAGCCTCATACTCAATGCTAATCAAAACCTGACTTCTCATCATACATTCTGCTCTTACCATCTTCTGTTTTCAGTCTGAAAAATTTATTAGTAAGAAGTTAATTAAACTTTATTACTCATTAGTTTTATTTGTTTTATTTGTCATATTAAACACTAGTATATTAAAAACAAATTTAATAAATCACACCGTATTTTTCCACAAGATACTTTTCCAGTGTTGGTGACTAAGAAAACTTCAGAAGTATCTCTCTCTTCAAATATATCACCCAAGAGTTGTGATATGCATTAAGGCACAGTATCCTGAAGGGTGCAGATTAAGGTAACCCTGTAATATGCCTTGAACGCACCCTTTCCCCCAGTATAAGTAGAAGGAAGCATTTATGAATGTAATTAAAAAATCATAGAAATGTGACTTCCCATCCTGCATTTTCCCTTCATTTTCGGTAAACCATGAAGACCCAGTCTTTCAACTTAGGATACCTTTGACTAGGCAACAGGAGCAGGGTACTATCTCTGAGAAAGAGAAAACTATTCTGGATGCCAAGACCTGGGTCTTTTGATAATTTTAAGGGATTTTCATGAAAGAAAATTAGAAGAATATTCAGTATGAAAGTCATGTTTAGAAGTCAAGGTTGCATTAAACCAGGAGCTTTTTCATTATTATATCTCTTGAGAATTTAGGAATAGCAATATAGAGACTGAGACTGGCTTAATGGAAGACAATAGGCCCTCTAAGTGAATCACTAGTCTTTTTTTCTCAACAATAAATTCTTTTGTTTTATAACTATTTCTAGTTCCTTTCTTATTATGTTGCTTCCACACAGTAACTTAAGCAATTTATTTTTGTGTTTATCTCTAGTTCACATATTAAATTTATCATATATTAAATTTCTAGATTTTTAATAGACTTTTTAAAAACATTCCCTTTCTATTCTTCATGAAATCAAAATCCTAAGCCTCTTTGGACAAGTGAAATTTAGATCACTAGAAATCTAGAGATTTTAATAACAAATAAATAAAAAATGATACCCATGAAGCATTTAAATCTATCAATAGAGCTCATGCTATTTTCCCAATGAACACAACTTGCACAGTGATCTTGTCTTGTGGAATACAAGGACCTTAGAAAAGCAATATTATAAGAGAACTATTAACTGAAAGATACAAGAGAAAAACCAGGTATTTCCATAGCAATATTTGAAGACATTGATGCTCATATTTTAAAAGTATGTTAATAAACTATAAAAAATGTAGGCACCAGAGAGCTGGCTCAGCAGGCTGAGTACATATTTTGCAAGAAAGACTCCCAAGTTTTATCCCAAGTACTAAGGCACAAGTCCCTAAACGCAGAACCAGGAGAAGCCTCTGAATACTACCATGCATGACCCCAAAACAAGGATAGAAAAAAAAGATTATTAGCGTGAAAATCGAAGACTTGAATAACACTAAAAACTAACTATATTTATCAGATATTTATATAGTATTATGTCTAACAATAAGAGAATATATCAGTTTCCAGTGTGTATATGAAAGATTTTCCAAGATAAGTCATATACTAATCCGTATAAAAAATCTTGGAAATTTAAAAGAATACAAATAATACAAAACAATGTTATTAAACAAAATGGAAGGCTGGAGCGATAGCACAGCGGTAGGGTGTTTGCCTTGCACACAGTCAACATGGCTGACCCGAGTTCGATTCCTCCGCCCCTCTCAGAGAGCCCAGCAAGCTACCCAGAGTATCTCGCCCACATGGCAGAGCCTGGCAAGCTCCCCGTGACGTATTCGGTATGCCAAACACAGTAACAACAAAGTCTCCAATGGAGACGTTACTGGGCCCGCTCGAGCAAATCGATGAACAACGGGAGGACAGTGACAGTGACAGTGACAATCAAAATGGAATCAAAATAGGGACAGAATGATAGTTCAGTGGTTAAGGTGCTTGCCTTGAATGAAGCTAAATCTTGGCACCACATTTTTTCCCCAGAACCACACATTTATCTTCAGCCCCACCAAAAGTGACTATACAAGCACAGAGGTGAGAGTGCTTCTGAGCATTACCAGCTGTGACCCAAGCCTCCCCCCACAAAAAAATGAATAAATAAATAAAATAAAAAGAGAAATAAATAGTAGGGAAAAAGTGGGATAGCTCATATATTTGGAAATTAAACAATACATTCATAAATAGCTATTGGATGAATAAAAAAATTTAAATTAAAAGGAAAAAGCATATTTTGAGATAAATGAAGATAAAGACAATGAAATTTATGGGATAAAGTTAAGCAAATTTTAGAGAGATTACTACATTTAAAATAACTATATGGGGGCTGGCAAGATAGTAAAGCAGGTAAGGCAGGTGCCTTGCAAGCAGCTGGCTCATGTTCAGTATCCCCCCCCCCCACACACACACACATAGAAAACCCTAAACACCAACAGGATTTATCCCTGAGCACAGAGCTGAGAATAACCCCTGAGTTGAGGTCCCACCAAAGAAAAACCAAATAAATAAATAAACAAATAAATGAAGAAAAGAAAATCTCAAAGAAAAAACCCCAAACTTCTATCTTCAAACACTGGGGGAAAAGCAAATAAAATTCTTAATGAGGGAAATAAAAAAGAATAGAGCAGAAATTAAAGAAATCGAGAAAACAAAAATCAATGCAAAAATATCCAGGAAACTCAAACCTAGTTTATAAAATAATCAACAACACTGACAAATCCTAGACATATCAAGCAAGAAAAAAACGAAAGACATGCAAATTATTAGATTTAGAAATGAAAAAGATAAAACAGAAAAAGGGAAAAAAGGAAGTGGGTAGGAGACAGACAGGACTTGGATCACACCCTGAAGTGTGATTGGAAACAGGACATAGATCACACCTCCTGGACTACTCCCAGCTGGTCCTAGCTCTATATTTGTGATTTTTTCCTAGTTATTCTCTGGGAACCATAGGTGTGTTGGGATCAAACTCAAGCCTCCTCTTGCAAAATATGCTGAAATATCTTTCTGGTTCATGAATACAAATTCTTGCAAAAGAATATTATAATATATTAGACAATTTATATGAACCAATTTTGGAAGAACACAAGCTACCAAAACACCCTCCACCCCCCCGCCATGTCCTTTTTTTAAAGTTCAGCAAAAAGCTGGAGAGATCGTAAAAAAGTGAAAGCACTTGGCTAGCATGTGGCTGTGGCACCAAAACTTATCAAATCCTAGTACCAAGGGTGGTCCATTGAGCACCAGGCATGAGGCCTCTTACCGAAAACTCATGGCTGCAAGTTCAAATATAAAAATGAATTTGATTTACATACACTAGTGATGAAAAATCTGAAACAAAAAGAAGAAAACAAGTCCATCTAAAATAAATGTAAAATAAATTACAAGCACACTTTTAAACCAACAAAGCAGTAGAAAAATTAACTACATAAAGGGGGATGAACCATGATCACAGATGAGAGGCATACTACTGTTAAAATAGACATAAATGGATGAAATACAATTTAGGGTCAAGGTTGGTTAGCCATAGAGACAGAAATCATGTCTCTATGGCCAACTAATTTTCAGTAAGGATTATAAAACCATTTAATGAGGGAGTAATTTAAGGGATGATCCTAGAATTATTAGATATTCACATATAAAGGGTTTAAAGTAGACACTCCCCAACTATATATATAAGATATCACAATCACAACCATCCTGTTATTCGTCGATTGCCTCGAGCAGGCCCCAGTAACGTCTCCTTCGTCCTAGCCCTGAAATTTTTTTTAAAAAGTGCCATATTCAAGGCTCTTTCAGAGTTAGGAGAATGAGACCCTTCATTGTTACTGGTATTTGGCATATTGGGTACGCCACGGGGAGTTTGCCAGACTCTTCTGTGTGGGTAGGTTACATTTGGTAGCCTGCCAGTTTGTCCAAAGTAGGAATGAGATAATAAGATGTCATAATAAGATGTGGCGTGGCCGCAAATGTGGCTGTGCGGTTCTGGGAGCTGGGTTTTATAGTCTCTAAATATATATAGAATATATAAAGTTATATATTCTTTAGAAATATTTTGAAATAAAATTGGAGAGAGAAACTCAACGTATTAAATGTTTATACTATTTTAAAACATAGAATTCTAAAATCAATAATCTAAGTTTCCTCTGTAAGATCTAGATCTAGATCTTATAAGATATATATACGTATATATATATATATATATCTTAAAAAATAACTCAAAATTGTTTGGACAGGCTTCACTGTAAGAGCTAAAACTATTAAAGTCTTTAGAAGAAACTGAAGAGTCCACTAGATCCTGTATTTAGCAAAGAAAAAAAAATCATGGATATGTCATGAATGCAAAAGGAACAAAAAAAATAGTTTAACAATCAGAAAATAGGAAATATTTGCATTTATTTATTGCAAAAATCATTTGCAAATAATATAACTAATGAAGAAAATAGTTCACAAATATACAACAACTTTGACAACTGAATAATAAAAAATCAAATAAACCACCTATTTAAAGGGCAAAATAGCTAAACATATATCCAAGAAATATCTACAAATAAGCACATTATAAGATCCTTAAAACCACACTCACCCGGGAATATAAATTAAACCTAGATGAGATACCACTTCATTCTTACTAGGAAGTTATAACCTAAAGCCGAATAATAACTGTTGCCAAAGATTAGAGAAATATGAATTTTTTTTATGTAGGAGTACTGCCACTTATTCAACCACTGATTAGGCTGGTTGAATTGGGCATGAACTCCACCTTACCTTTTTTTTCATTTTGTATAATTTTATTTACTGAATCACTGTGAAAGAAGTTACAAAGCTTTCAGTTTTAAATCTCGGTCACACAATGAAACATCGGTAACTTCACCAGTGCCCATTCTCCACCACCAAAACCCCCAGTATAGCCCCATCCCACACTCTCCCCCTACCTGTGGGGCAGATGATTTCTACATTACTCTCTCTCGACTTTGATTAATTCAATATTTTGACACCAGACCCACCATTATTATTTGGGATTTTACCCCAACACTCAGATCTGCTGAAAAGGCAACAGTAGACAATTTGTTTTCTATTGCTGGTTATGAATAATATATGATGTTGTGCGGCTGCAGTAGTGGCCCGAAATTTTGAAATTCCAAAATTTTAACAATTAAATCTGGAGGGATTTCTGCCAAAACCTGCTGGGTTCCAAGATTTGTTCCTGAGTCTCTTGGATCATGGTCATTAAGCAGCTTGATCAGGAACCACAGAGGCCATTCGTGAGTGAGACTCGGGGTCTCATTGGGGCAGGGAGGAAGGGCCGGCTCCACCCCATCCCATGAGGCCGCACTTGTCTCGTCACTGTGAGCCCAAACCTGACTGTCCATGTGGCCTCTGGAGGATGGCGGCCACAGGGTGGCTAGGGGGAGCAGGCCAGGGACGAAACCTATTCCCACCTGGTCCAGAGCTGGTAACCTACTGCAGGGACCGGACGCATTTCTGCCAAAAGCCGCTGAGTTTTGAGATTTGTTTCTGAGTCTCTGGGATCATGACCATTAAGCAGTTCTATCATGGCCAGAAAGGCCATGCCTCCAATTATATAGCTGAGCCCGAGGTGGTTTGTGGGTATGTCTCCCACATACCAAACTTGGCCATTTACTTTCTTGGTAAACTTGGCCCCAAGGTTTTTTGGTCTGGCCAAAGACACAGAAGCAATTTTGGGGTATCTGGAATTCTGAAGGCACTATCAGGCTGCTGATGCAGTCGCCTCACAGGTCCAGATTGACCTGCTGGCGGCACCATACCCCCAGAGAAATATAAATTCTATGCACTGCTGTAAAAAATTAACATAAGAATGTAAAATAGAGGGCTAGAGATAGTAGAGCAAATAGGACATTTGCCTTGCATGCAACGAAGCCAGGTTTTAGTCCCCAGCATCTCATTTGGTCTCTTGAAAACCCCCAAGTATAATTCCTGAGCACAGAAAAAGGAGTTATTCCTGAGCATCATTGGGTGTGCCTCCCCATCCCCTCAAAAAGAATGTAAAATAGTACATTTGCATTATTTCTCATACTCTTTTTTTGAGGTGTCATACCTGGCAGTGCTCAGGGCTTACCCTGGCTTTGCACTCAAGGATCATTTCCGGTAGTGATTGGGGATCCTATGGGATGCCAGAGATTGAACCCTGAACACTCACTTGCAAGGCAAGAACAGTGACTGCTGTATAATTGTTCCAGGAGTGATAGTACAGCGTTTAGGGTGTTTACCTTGCGCCAGCCAGCCCAGCCGAGCCGGGTTCGATTCCTCTGCCCCTCCTGGAGAGCCCGGCAAGCTACTGAGAGTATCTTACCCACATGGAAAAACCTGGCAAGCTACCAGTGACGTATTCGATATGCCAAACACAGTAACAACAAGTCTCAAAAATGGAGACGTTACCCGGTCCACTCGAACAAATCAATGAACAACAGGAGGGCAGTGTCTGTTTGTTTATTTGTTTGCAGTTTCTCAAACTCATAAACATAGGGTTAGCATATGAGCAAGCAATTGTACTTTTTATATATGCCCAAAATAATGAACATAGATAATAACTGCACTAAAATGTTTAATCAACATTCTTCATACAACTTCAGAAAGGAAAAAAGATAGACAAAACTCACACCTCTATCAACTGAAGACCGAATAACTAAAAAAAATGACAAATTATATTATTCTATCCACATAATATGCCCAAAATTGAGAAAATAAATAAAAAGTATATTAGTGTTGCCTCGGGCTCTAAAGGGAATAAAAAAAAGGGAAGTAATAACTAAACTACAATCTCTTTATTGAAGTGATGAAAATGTTCTCAAATTGACTGCAGTGAGTGATGACAAGCAGTAGTATGTATTGTGAATACACCGAAACGCAATATAAATTATACATTTTATTAATTTATTTACTTCTTCCCACCCCTGCTTTTAATTACACAGATAAATTACATGGTATATAAACGATATCTCAATAAAGTTGCATTCTGAAAAACACTGCTCTAATTCAAAAAGTAAAAATTATTGCTCCAAACATAAGACAAATAATTAAATGTCTACCAGAAAGGCATTTATTTATTTAATGAAGCATTAAATAATAATTACATTACTCTGCAAAGCAATTTATAGGTTAGAATGTCTTATTTCAAACTAAATCCACGGTAAGACAATTGTTTAGAAATCAGAGCTAACCATAAATTAAACTATTCAAAAAAAACTTTAAAAAAAATTTACATTCTTTTCACTGGGCAGACATTAGATTTAAAGTGTAATGTGGTACATTTAAATTTTATAATATAATACTAGATTTTCAAAAGTTTTGGTAGCTAACAAGTCATAAATTCAATTTTATCAAGTCTTTCCCAATAAGCACATGATCAAACACTTTGCCAATAAAGATGCCTACTGATTTTATTAAGCCTGAGCAATAGCATAACAGGTAGGGCATTTGCCTTGCACGCAGCTGACCTAGGTTTAATTTCCCTGCCCCTCTTAGAGAGCCCGGCAAGCTACTTATTCTGCCCGAGAATATTCTGCCTGCACAGCAAAGCCTGACAAGCTCCCTGTGGCGTATTCGACATGCCAAAAACAATAACAAGAAGTCTCACAATGGAGATGTTACTGGTGCCCACTCAAACAAATCTATGAACAATGGGAGGACAGTGACAGTGACTGATTTCATTATCAATTCCCAGACACACCAGCACATTCTGGTTTCCAGAGACAGGTTCAACTTTCTCCTCCAGACTTTGATCATTAATTCATGCTACAATAGGTAAGCAATAAATGAAGTGAAACTAGGGAAAATGATGATAGATAAACCACTAAGTAATTAGTTTATTTTCATCAAATAGCCTTTATAAGAGAAATTGTTTTTGTGTAACAAAAGAAAAATTAACAGGGTGGGATGGGGGGATGGAGCTGGGAGGGATGCTGGGACCCTTGGTGGTGGAGGATGGGCGCTGGTGGAGGGATGGGTACTTGATCATTGTATAACTGAAACCCAAGCACAAAAATTTGTAAGTCTATAACTGTACCTCATGGTGCTTCACTAATAAAAAAAATTTTTTTTTAATTAAATCTGCATCAGAAAGATAGTAGAGTGTGTAAGGTACTCATCTTGCACATGGCTAACCGAACTTCATTCCTGGCACTGCATACGGTCCCCTAAGCACACAGCCCTGCTTGAGCATGGTTGGTAATGGTTTCAAAACAGAAACAGAACAGGGTGGGTGGGGGAGGAAAGGAAGGAGGGGGGGAGGGAGGGAGGAAAAGGAGAGGAAAAAAAGGAGAGGGAAGAATGAAGGAAGGAAATAAGGAAGGAAGGAAGGAAGGAAGGAAGGAAGGAAGGAAGGAAGGAAGGGAGGGAGGGAGGGAGGGAGGGAGGGAGGGAGGGAGGGAGGGAGGGAGGAAAGGAGGGAGGGAGGAAAGGAGGGAGGGAGGATGGAAGGAAGGGAGGGAGGGAGGGAGGGAGGAAGGAAGGAAGGAAGGAAAGGAGGGAGGGAGGATGGAAGGAAGGGAGGGAGGGAGGGAGGAAGGAAGGAAGGGAGGGAGGGAGGGAGGGAGGGAGGGAGGAAGGAAGGAAGGAAGGAAGGAAGGAAGGAAGGAAGGAAGGAAGGAAGGAAGGAAGGAAGGAAGAAGAAAATTAAAACTACAGAATTCATAGATCGCCGTTGGAGGGATAAAACAGCTGGCAGAGTGCTTGATTAGCACACTGCTGAGCTGTGTTCAAACCCCTGGCACACCATTTGGTCCCCAGAGACCCCTCAGCTATAATTACTGAACACAGAGCTAGAAGTAACACCTGAGCACGGCTGGGTGTGACACAAAAACAAAAGAAAAAAGAATCAATAGCTTAGGGGGTATAACTATTGACAAAAAATGAAGGGAAACTGGTAAGATATAAATATTTCTCTTTGCTAAAATAAAATTTTTGCTATTTTAATCTTTTTAACTCAAACAATTATCAAAAAAAGAATGCTAAAATTAGCTTTGAATATACAATGTCCTATATTTGGATCTCTTATCTTTCTTTCACTGTATAATTTTGGACAGTTTCCCAAGTCTTTAAACTTCAGTCCTCTTATCTGTAAAGGTGGGAAAATTATAGATGAAAGGTCTATGCCTAGCAATGGGAAGCACTCAGAAACTTTTCCACCTAAATCTAGAATCTAAGTGTATCATGGATAAACTTTCAGAACCTGTATTTTGAAGTACAATGTCCAGAAGGATATATATATATATATATATATATATATATAGAGAGAGAGAGAGAGAGAGAGAGAGAGAGAGAATAAGAGAATAAGTGTCTCTGCCATAGAAACAGGTTAGATGGAAGGGTGAGGTGGGGCGTTGGGAGGGAGGAAACCTGGGGACATTGGTGGTGGGAAATGTACACTGGTTAAGGGACAGGTATTGGAAAAATTTATCACTGAAACTCAATCATGAACAACTTTGTAACTGTGTTTTTCAGTTTTTCATGATGATTCATCTTTTAAAATGTGTATCATGGATATATATATAATGGCATCATTGGATCATTGTTTTTTTAGTTTGTTTGAAGGGTTGATTTTGTTTTGTTTTGTTTTGTTTTGGGAGGGTGTGGTTTTTTATTTGTTTTTGGTTTGGAGTTCACACCCAGTAGTGCTCAGGGTTTACCAATGCCTGCACTCAGGGATCACTCCCGTTGGAATTGGGAGATCAGATGGGGTGCCAGCGATTGAACTTAGGAAGGCACATGCAATGTGAACATCCTTCACACTGTGCTATCTTTCTGGCCCCTCGTTGGGTCATTCAATACGTTGCTTGATCCCTTGTAACTAAGATTTATTTTTTTCCTTCAAAAATACTAGTGTTAGATAAGGCATTACTGGTAGTCTCATTTATATTTATATACATATTAACCTTCCTTTACCGTCTACTTTATGATAGCAATGGTAGCAATGAAGGAGTTCTAAAATTATCTCTGTGAAAATGGAGAATAAATTCCAAAGTAGGGCAATTATTGTAGTACACATGATAATAAATATGCAATGTTCCTTGGACCATGCTCACAATAGGATCATTTGGATCATTACTCCTTAGATTGCACATAGTTTAAGGGACTTACAGGTGACCATCAAGCTAAGTATTATTTGCATTACACAAATCCCAGAAGGTGGAGGTAGAGAGGAAAAGTCAGAAAGCATGACTGAAAACTTTCTTTGTCTTGAGAAAGTAACTAAAAGGCATTTAGATCCAGAGGGATGCAATGCTTTTGGTGAACAAAGTGTCTTCGAATGCTCCTCTAGAAGACTAAGGAAACAAATTTATTTTCTCAGGCTGAGGTGCAAACTTAAAGGATATTGTAAAAGGGACAAGTTGACAGAATCTTAGAATATAACAATGCACAGTATCAATATGCATACTCGGATGAGCTGATATTTATTCCATACATTTTCTCAATGAAATTGATATCATGTTCCTTCTGATACAATGCACTGAGAAAAAATTGCTTATTATAATTTTATAGCATTACTAAAAAAATACACTTCATAGCAATATAATCAGGACAAAATACTAGATAAATACAAGTTTAAACACACAAAAGTAATTAGTCAAATGTTCTACAAAAAAATGACATTATTAGGAAGATAGAAACAAGCAGCTCTTTAATATTAAAAGAGACTAAAGTCAGAAAGAGAGGGATAGACATAGAAAGTTTGCATTCATCTGGGGAACATAAAGTAACAAAACAGGAGACTAACACCCAAGAATGGCCGAAATTAGTATCAGGAATTTTGCTCCATGGCTTGGAGGCCAGCCACACATGCTAGGGGAAAAGGCAGCTCAGATAGAGAAGGGAGCACCAAATAAAGGGTGTTGGGAGGATCCTCCCAGGATGGGAGAAGCATGCTGAAAGTAGACTATAGACCAAACATGATTGCCACTCAATGCCTCTCTTGCAAGCCACAGGATCCAAAAGGAGAGAGAGAACAAAGGGGAATGCCCTGCCACAGAGTCAGGGTGGGAGGGGGGGATGGGGGGTGGGAGGGATACTGGGATCCGTGGTGGTGGGAAACGGGGACTGGTGGAGGGATGGGTATTTGATCATTGTATAATTGAAACCCAAGCACAAAATTTGTAAGTCTACAACTGTACCTCATGGTGTCTCACTAATAAAAATTTAAAAAATAAATAAATAAAAGAGACTAAAGAGAAATGACAATTGAAAACAGCATGTGAGCCAGGATTTTTTTTTTGTCAGGAGTACAGGTGTGGAAATAAAATGTGAAAAAGCCTGTAGATCAAAGACAATTTTATCAATTTTTAAACAGATTTTAACTATTCTGTGTTTAAAAAATATTTTATTTTTAGAAATATTATGTATACTATATCACTGTAATCCCGTTGTTCATCAATTTACTTGAGTGGGCACCAGTAACGTCTCTATCCATCCCAGCGCTGAGATTTTAGCAGCCTCTTCTTACTCGTCTTTCCCAATGATTGGAGGTTCTTTCAGGGTCAGGGGAAAGAGATCTGTTGTTGTTACTGTTTTTGGCATATCAGATACACCATGGGGAGTTTGCCAGGCTCTGCCCATGCGGGTGGGATACTCTGAAAGGCATATATATATGTGTGTGTGTGTGTATATATGTATGTACATATATGTGTATATATGTATATATACATACATATATGTATATATACATACATATATGTATATATACATACATATATGTATATATACATATATATATTTCCCTATGATTTGTTACCTACTGTCTGAACCCCATCAAATATGGTGTGGTAATTATGGAAAATGGGTAGAAAGTGTCTCATGATGTGTCACATGGCCTGGAGCATGAAGGTGGTTGGGCAGTGGAGGTCGGCTGCCAGGGCTGGGTCCCTTGGGGCGGGGAGGGCTCTCACCCACTGCCCTCTGGGGCGTCCTGAGTGAAAACAGCCTAGTGCAGAGTCCGGTGGCAGGGCTATGGGAGCCTCATTTTATGCTTCCTTCCGGGAAAAGCAGCCCTGAGTTCTGGAGGGTGGTCGATGAGGAGATTATCTGGTGCCCAGCAGGGAGTGGCTTATGAGAGTGACCCCTGGGTCACTGGAATGAGAAATAAAGATTGAAAAATTTAAAGGAAAAGAGAAGATTTTTTTTACAACTTCCTCACAAATGATTTTGAAAAATATATTATAAATTTTATACATAAATATAACATTGTACTTTGAATAATCTGAGAGGAAGTTCTAAAATATAAGTATATATCATCTTAGATATAATTTACATATATGTTCATATATATAAATATATGAATGTGTATGTATAGAGAGTAAGAAAGAATGATAAAGCAGATATAAAATGCTATGAGAAATCTTGCTTAAGGATACAAAGAATTCACTGAATCATTCTAATAAAATCATATTATTAGTTAACATGGTTACAATACTATTGTATATGGTGTTGATGAACACAGTTACTGTACCTATCACTACTAAATTGTCCTAAGCTTTCCACTACTGTCCTGAGGTTACTTTCAATTCACCTTTTTATTCACCCAGATCCTGCTCAAACTACTACTTGGATATATTGTTCTATAATTCAGGGCCAAAGATTTGTTATCATCTGCTATTCTATCCCATTGTTTTGTTTCTCTCTATGTATACTAGAAATAAATGAGATATATTTTTCATTCTCTCTCTCTCTCATTTATTTTATTAACATGATACTCTCCAGTTTCACGTAAGTTTCAGTTAGCTACAAGGTCTCATATTTTCGTACAGAGGTATATATATACCACAACTACTTATTCCATTCAACTGTCTTTGGACATTTGGACTTTTCTCATATCCTTGCTATTGTACTGAGCACCACAGTGAACATAGGTGGGCATTTATCTTTTCGAATTAAAATTAGTTTGTGTTTTAGTGATAGATGCCAAGAAGTAGAATTCCTGGGTCATATGGAAGCTCTATTCTTACTTTTCTGAGAAATCATCATTCTGTTTTCCATGAAGATCAAGAAAGACTGAAAATTTCCACCATGGTTTCTTTTTTTCACCATATTCCCACTAACACTTATTGTTTTCCAGATAGATAGACAGATAGATAGATAGATAGATAGATAGATAGATAGATAGATAGATAGATAAACTGACAGACAGACAGACAGATAGAGGTATGAGGTAGGTAGGTAGATAGATGATAGATAGATAGATGATAGATAGATAGATAGATAGATAGATAGATAGATAGATAGATAGATAGATAGAGTTTAGGGCTGGCTATTCTGAATTATGGCTTGATGGATGAGGCTCACCTTCAGGGTGTCCGCTACCCGCTGCAGCCTCTAGGGGGATCAGAGTCTAGTTGCTTTCTTAGAAATGGCTCTGCCAAGGGGCCAGAGCAATAGTACAGTATGTAGGGAAGCTTGTCCTGCACGTGACCAACCCAGATTCAATAGCTAGCATCTCATATGGTTCCCCAAAATTGTCAGGTGTTATTCCTGAGTGCAGAGCCCCAAGTTTAAACCACCTTCTGGTGCCACAAGTTTACAAAGCAAAGCTCCATGGTCCAACGAAGCAACCACTGAGCTAAAGCCAGTTTGAGACACCCCAAGTTTAAACCACTCTGTGAACCCCCGAAAACAGTAACAAGAGCAAAAACAGGAATGGTGAAATGCTTTGAATTGAAAAAGAGAGGAAGAAAACAGCACCTTTTCGGACCGTTTGTATTCAGTGTCTTAATATACTGGCACTGGGTTTTAAATCATTTGGTAGGCATTTTTCTTAGTACAGCTTTGACTGTTTGATAGAATATGTCTAGAATGCTAATGTGAACTCATTTTCTGAGTTGATATATAACTTTTGAAATGCTCTGATGTAGTATTAAATTTTAACTTCATCCTTACCTAAACTCCAGGCAGTGAAATCCCTATTATTGCCTTTTCATTCTACTTAATCCAAAGATTATAGAATACATGCTGCAGGATTGAGTAAGATTGCAAAAGCACTTCATAATATACTCAACTATTTTTTGTGACTGAATTGCTCGTTGAAATGTCCGTAATTTCATCAAAGTATGTTATGTCGAATTTAAGCAAGGAAAAGCTCCTCCTCCTTGGTACTTATTTTTCCCTTACAATCTTTTCTTTATACTTAGTCTCTGTCTCCAAATTTTGTTTCAATAAGAAACTGGGTTTATCAAGTACAAGTACAGAGTTGAGAATTGATGGAAGGGACCCTGAGATAACGCTGAAGGAAAGAAGACACTGGTAGAGGGTGTGGATTGGAAAGCTGCATGCAAGAATCCCTATCATTAACAGGATGGGGGTTTTAGGAAAGCAAATAGGAAAGAAAAGCAGACCTACATCATCCTTTGTGCTGTCTTTCTCCTGAGGAATGAGCAATGAAATGAGGAGAAAGAAAACAAATGCTATTATTTACTTTTATTGTTGAGTGAAGTTAACTGAGACTTGGTTGGTTGGATTACTTAGCTGGTAACTGAGGCTTGGCTGGTTGGGTTATTTAGCTGGTATGATGGAGCAGTCTCTAGATGACTCCTGACAGTAAGTCACCTGTTAAACTTATCCCTCCCCTTCTCCTCTTTCCCCACTCGCCCTCTCCCCGTGTCTAAAGAAGAGACTAGCAACTTAATTCCAACAAGGGAAATATGGTAAAAATGATAAGCTTTTGAGATTCACTGTCACTGTCACTCTCCTCCCGTTGTTCATCGATTTGCTCAAGCAGGCCCAGTAACGTCTCCATTGGAGACTTTGTTGTTACTGTGTTTGGCATATCGAATACATCACGGGTAGCTTGCCAGGCTCTGCCCCTTTCCTATTTTTTAAAATGGAAATCAGTGGAATTTTGTGAGCTGCTCCTGGGAGAAGTCCACATCAGTGGTAAGGAACAAATATTTACAACTAATATCCTGAAAAGACCTACGGCTGATCACCAACCATGTGGATGAGCCTAGACATATCTTTTCTCCCAACTGGGCCATGACGCAACTAAATTCCTAGCTACCTTCTTGATCTCAGCCTAGAGAGAGAGACAAAACCAAAGGACCAGATAAAGTAGCATCAGAATTACCAACTTGCAGAAAATCGAGATAGAAATTATTGCTTTAAGCACTGAACTTTAGAGTAATTTGTTACATGACAAAAATTAATATAGCTAGTAAACAAACATTACCGGACACTGGGTGTGTTATACTAAACTCTTTTGCTACTTTTTTGGAATGGGACTCTCAGCCTTTCTTCACAGGCCAGCATTTGCTGCCGGGTTTAGTTTGATCCCTCCCACTTTCCCATGACCCCAGAGAGCGCTGAGAGCCTAGCACACAGCACTAACCATAATCAAAGCCTTCTCTTGCCCTAAAAAAAGATCACTTGTCCTCTTGCCATACCACAAGATCGTCATGAAAGTTCCTGTTGAATTATGACTCAGAAATACCCATTCTTCTTAGTCTTTCATTTATTTCTCTGCTTTTTTTTTTTTCACTTTCATGTTCCTGTGTTTGCTCTTCCCGACTCCTAGACCCCTCCTTTATTTTTCATGTCTAATTTTCCTGTCCTGTAAACTGTTTTTGCACTGCTTCTGATTCTGCTTGCAGAAAAAAGACTCTATTTGCCTTGAAAACTTTAACATTTATCTAAAAAGAACAGCTTTCTGGAGACATCATTAGAAAGAAAAACACAGGTGTTGGGGGAGCTTGGGAGGTGGTGCAAGAGAATCCTCTTCAGTAAATTTTTATTTTGGTTTTGTTCCCACTCACCTCCCATATATCAAAACATCTCCTCTGGCACTTAAAAGCTGTTGGTCACCACAATTAAAGTGTTTTCTTAGAAACTGGGAGAAGTCCACATCTACAACTAATATCCTGAAAGGACCTGCAGCTGATCAAGAGCACATTTAAGCTATTACATGTGTGTTACATAAGCACTGAAGGTTCATTAAAATTTTCAAAATATAATACAAATTAAGTCACAGAATAGTGGGCCAAAACTTTAGCTTTTAGTGTGACTAACACAGTCATCTAAGTTTTAGGCACCCTGAACAAAATTTATCATAAGAAGAATCAATTAAAGGATATCTTGTGTCCTTCCAGGAAACTATACTCTAAGCTTTTGAGAAGATGGCAAAAATGACTTTATACTTAAGTTAACCATGCTTTTAAGTATAGCTCTAACAGCACCAATAAAACTACAAATTGGATATGGGAAGCAACGATAATTCTTTATTAGATTTGGACTAATAACAAATCTAACCACTACCACTAGGCTGCGTGGAGAAAAGAAAAAACAAACCAGTAAGCCACTCCTTTCAACATAAATTCACAGTATGATTTAAATAACAATTGCCCTTTCCATTTTTCTCATGATAACTCAAGGGGCAAAGGTTGCATATGCCTCCCTAGAGCTCTGAAGCACTGCTTGTTCTCTCCTCATCCCAACTTCTACAAAACACCAAGAGCAATTTGTTTCTCCATCCTCCCCCCAACCTCCCCACATGGTGGAAAACTTACCGAGACCTTCCTAGCCTAACTCTACTGCAACAGCAACTGAAAGTACAGGCCTCAGTATAAAGAGAGCAGAAGATAAAATTAAATAAATGAAATGACAATACCATCTATTATGTCACTGTCCTCCCGTTGTTCATTGATTTGCTCGAGCGGGCCCAGTAACGTCTCCATTGGAGACTTTTTGCTGTTACTGTGTTTGGCATATCGAACACATCACAGGTAGCTTACCAGGCTGTGCCATGTGGGCGAGATACTCTCGGTAGCTTGCTGGGCTCTCCGAGAGGGGCGGAGGAATCGAACTGGGGTTGACCCTGTTGGCTGCATGCAAGGCAAATGCACTACCGCTGTGCTATCGCTCTAGCCGGCAGAGTGGTCTAAGGCGCCAGACCACCTATTAGAAAATCACAAATAGTTAGACTCTCTAAATTGCTAGTACAGAATTTTAAAAAGCAAATAAAAAAGAAAACAGATAAATTTAAAGTAGAAAAGTGGGCAGACAAAATTATATAACAGATGGCAATTTGAGACCCAAGAGAATATGACATCATAGAAGCTACCCTGGTAAGCTACATCATGATGAGAACGACCGTTCACACCCATTCTCAAGTACATTAGAATTAAGTAAACCAAGTAAGAGTTCAGAATTTCCATATAAGATAAAGAAACTTTTTTTTTCCCCTTTATTTTATTTTATTTTTTTTAAAGTTGTAGATTTACAATTTTTTGTGCTTTGGTTTCAATTATACAATGATCAGATACCCATCCCTCCACCAGTGCCCATTTTCCACCACCATGGATAATATCCCTCCCACCCCCATCCCCCCATCCCCCCTGTCTCTGTGGCAGGGCAATCCCCTGTGTTCTCTCTCTCCTTTTGGGTGTTGTGGTCTGCAAAAGAGGCATTGAGTGGCAAACATGTTCAGTCCATAGTCTACTTTCAACATGCATCTCCCCTCCTGGGAGGATCCTCCAAACATCCTTTATTTGGTGCTCCCTTCTCTATCTGAACTGCCCTTTCCTCTAGGATACCCGGCTGGCCTCTAAGTTATGGAGTAATCCTCCTGGTGCTGATCTCAGCTATTCTTGGGTATTAATCTCATACTTTGTTACTTTATATCCCCCAGATGAATGCAATCTTTCTATGTCTATCCCTCTCTTTCTGACTCATTTCGCTTAGCATGATACTTTCCATATTGTACCACTTATATGTAAAGTTCATGACTTCATCTTTTCTAACAGCTACATAGTACTCCATTGTGTAGATGTACCAAAGTTTCTTTAACCAGTCATCTGTTCTTGGGCATTCAGGTTTCTTCCAGTTTCTGGCTATTGTAAAGAGTGCTGCAATGAACAAACAAGTGCAGATGTCACTTCGACTACACATTTTTGCCTCTCTGGGATATATTCCCAGGAGTGGTATTGCTGGGTCAAATGGGAGCTCAATTTCTAATTTTTTGAGAATCGTCCATACTGTTTTCCAGAAGGGCTGAACCAGTGGACATTCCCACCAACAGTGAAGGAGTGTCCCTTTCTCGCCACATCCACGCCAGCATCGGTTGCTTTTGTTCTTTTGAATGTGGGCCAGTCTCTGAGGTGTGAGATGGTATCTCATTGTGGTTTTGATCTGCATCTCCCTGATGATTAATGATGTAGAGCATTTTCTCATGTGCTTTTTTGCCATTCGGATTTCTTCTTTGAGAAAGTTTCTGTTCATTTCATTGCCCCATTTTTGGATGGGGTTGGATGTTTTCTTCTTGTGGAGTTTAACCAGTATTTTGTATATCCTGGATATCAACCCCTTGTCAGATGTGTATTCGGTGAATATCCTTTCCCATTCTGTAGACTGTCTTTGTATTTTGGTCACTGTTTCTTTGGAGGTGCAGAAGCTTCTTAGTTTAAGATAGTCCCATTTATCTATCTCTGTTTTCACTTGCTCGGCCAGTGGCGTGGCATCTTTGAAGATACCATTAGCTTCAATGTCATGGAGGGTTTTGCCTACTTTATCTTCAATGTACCTTATGGTTTCTGGTCTGATGTTGAGGTCTTTAATCCATTTTGATCTTACTTTTGTACATGGTGTTAGGCAGAGTTCTGAGCCTATTTTTTTGCATGTAGCCGTCCAGTGATGCCAACACAATTTATTAAAGAGGCTTTCCTTACTCCACTTCACATTACTTGCACCTTTATCAAAGATTAGATGAGCATATGATTGAGGGGAGATGTCAGTGTATTCAACCCTGTTCCATTGGTCTGCAGTTCTGCCTTTGTTCCAGTACCATGCTGTTTTAATTATTACTGCTTTGTAGTACAGTTTGAAGTTCGGGAGGTTGATTCCTCCCATTTTCTTTTTCCCAAGAATTGCTTTAGCTATTCGTGGGGGCTTATTGTTCCATATAAATTTCAAGAGTGTTTGCTCCATTTCTTTGAAGAATGTCATGGGTATCCTTATAGGGATTGCATTGAATTTATACAATGCTTTCGGTAGTATTGCCATTTTGACAATGTTAAGTCTCCCGACCCATGAGCAGGGGATATCTTTCCATTTCCTCATGTCCTCTTTTATTTCCTGAAATAGCGTTTTGTAGTTTTCTTTGTACAGGTCCTTAACTTCCTTAGTTAAGCTGATTCCTAGGTACTTGATTTTCTGGGGCACAATTGTGAATGGGATTGTTTTTTTCATGTTGCTTTCTTCTCTCTCACTGTTTGCGTATAGGAAAGCCATGGACTTTTGGGTATTGATTTTATAACCTGCAACTTTACTATACGAGTCTATTGTTTCTAGGAGTTTTTTGGTGGAAGTTATTGGGTTCTCTAAGTAGAGTATCATATCATCTGCGAATAGTGAGAGCTTGATTTCTTCCTTTCCTACCTGAATGCCCTTAATATCTTTTTCCTGCCTAATCGCTATTGCAAGTACTTCCAGTACTATATTGAACAGCAGTGGAGAGAGTGGGCATCCCTGTCTCGTCCCTGATCTTAGAGGGAAGGCTCTCAGTTTTTCCCCATTGAGGATGATGCTTGCTGTAGGCTTGTGGTAGATGGCTTTAATTATGTTGAGGAAGGTCCCCTCTATACCCATTTTGGCTAGGGTTTTCATCATAAAGGGGTGCTGGATCTTATCAAATGCTTTCTCTGCATCTATTGATATGATCATATGCTTTTTATCTTTTCTTTTGTTGATATGGTGGATTATGTTGATTGATTTCCGAATGTTAAACCATCCTTGCATCCCTGGGATGAATCCTACTTGGTCATGGTGTATGATCTTTTTAATGAGTAATTGGATTCTATTTGCTAGTAGTTTGTTGAGGATCTTTGCATCTGTGTTCATCAGGGATATCGGCCTGTAATTCTCTTTCTTTGTGGTATCTCTGTCTGCTTTTGGTATCAGTGTGATATTTGCTTCATAGAAACTGTTTGGAAGTGTTTTTGATATTTCAATTTCGTGGAAAAGCTTAAAGAGCATTGGGAGTAAGTCCTCTTTAAAGATTTGGAAGAATTCACTAGTGAATCCATCCGGGCCAGGACTTTTGTGCTTGGGGAGACTTTTTATTACCATTTCAATTTCCTTGATGGTGATAGGTCTGTTCAGGTATTCCAGGTCTTCTTGGTTCAGCCTTGGGAGTCTGTAGGAGTCTAGGAATTTATCCATTTCCTCGAGGTTTTGATGTTCCGTGGCATAAAGCTTCTCAAAGTACTCCCTGAGGATCCTCTGAATTTCTGTGGTTTCTGTTGTAATGACCCCCTTTTCATTTCTGATTCGGTTTATTAGGGTTTTCTCTCTCCCTTTCTTTGTGAGTTTTGCTAGAGGCTTATCAATCTTGTTAATTTTCTCGAAGAACCAGCTCTTGGTTTCATTGATCTTTCGGATTGTTTTTTGGGTTTCCATCTCGTTAATCTCTGCTCTGAGTTTTATTATTTCCTTTCTCCTGTTCGGGTTGTGCTCCTTTTTTTGGTCCTTCTCCAAGCTCTTAAGCTGTGAGGTTAGGTTACTTATGTGTGCTCGCTCCTCCTTCCTGAGGAATGCTTGTAGAGCTATAAACTTTCCTCTTAACACAGCCTTTGCTGTGTCCCATAAGTTTTGGTAACTCGTGTTCTCATTTTCATTCGTTTCTAGGAATCTTTTGATTTCCTCTTTGATTTCCTTTCTAATCCACTCGTTGTTCAATAGTGCACTGTTTAATTTCCAGGTGTTTGATTTAGTTTTCTGTTTTTGTGTGTGATTTACTTCTAATTTCAGCGCATTATGGTCTGAAAAGATTGTTGATACAATCTCTACCTTCTTAATTTTATGGAGGCATGTTTTGTGGCTCAGCATGTGGTCTATCTTGGAGAATGTTCCATGTACGCTTGAGAAGAATGTGTATTCAGCTTTTTGTGGATGAAGTGTCCTGTATATATCTACTAAGTCCCTTTCTTCCATTGTTTCCCTCAAATGAAGTATGTCCTTGCTAAGCTTGAGTCTGGTTGATCTATCCAGAGGTGACAAAGCAGTGTTGAAGTCTCCCACTAGTATTGTGTTGCTATTGATGTCTTTTTCCAAATCTATGAGTAGTTGTTTTAAGTACTTTGCTGGTCTCTCATTAGGTGCATATACATTTATTATTGTAAGTTCTTCCTGTTGTACAGATCCTCTGATCAATAAGAAATGGCCTTCACTGTCTCTTATGACCTTCCTCACTCTGAAATCGATGTGGTCTGATATAAGGATGGCTACCCCAGCTTTTTTATGGGAGCTGTTTGCCTGTAGGATTGTTTTCCAGCCTTTGACTCTGAGTCTGTGTTTGCTTTGACTATTGAGATGCGTTTCTTGCAGGCAGCAGAATGTTGGGTTCAATTTTCTAATCCATCCTGCCACTCTATGTCTTTTAATTGGTGCATTTAGCCCATTGACATTGAGAGAGATTATTGTTATGGGATTTTGTCCCATTGTTCTGTTAAAATTTGGTGTATTTGAGGGGCCTTTCTTGCCTTAAAGTAGCCCATTTAGTTGTTCTTGTAACCATGGTTTTGAGTCTATGAAGTTCCTGAGCTGTTGTTTGTCTGTGAAACTGTGTGTTGTTCCTTCTATTATGAATGAGAGTCTTGCTGGGAAAAGTATTTTGGGGGAGGCATTTATTTCATTGAGTTTTTTTACTATGTCCCACCACTGTTTTCGGGCCATGAGGGTTTCATCAGAAAAATCAGCTGTGAATTTTAAGGATGCTCCTTTGTAAGAGATTTCTTTCTTCGATCTTGCTGCTTTCAGAATTTTGTCTCTGTCTAAGGTTTTGGTCATTTTGATCAGAATGTGTCTTGGGGTATTTTTATTCGGATTTCTTCTAGCTGGTACCCTTCGGGCCTCCTGAATGTGGTCACAAGTTTTCTTCAGCTCTGGAAATGTTGTAACAATGATGTCTTTGACAGTTTCTTCTTCATCGAGGTTTTCTTCCTGTCCCTCTGGGACTCCAATAATTCTTATGTTACCCCTCCTGGCTTCATCACGATCTTCTCTTGCCATCTGTTCCCGAATTGTGAGTCTCTTTTCCATTTTCTGCTCTTTTCTGGAGAGTCTCTGAACTTCATCTTCGAGCTCACTGATTCTGTTCTCAGCCGCTGTTACTCTGCTGCTGAGGCCTTCCACTGAGCTTTTCAATTCGCCTACGAGATTTTTCAGGTCTGACATTTCTAATTGCATTTTCCTCATTTCTGCCTTCAGATCCTCTTGTCTTCTATTGGCATTGGTTTCCATTGTTTCTTTTAATTCCCTAAGCATGCTAAGTAGCTCCCTTCTGAATTCCTTGTCAGAGAGGTTGTCTAACACTACAGTACTGTTGGTGTCATCTGGGCTAGACTCTTCAATATGAATGTTTGGTGGGCTTTTGCGTTGCTTTACCATTGTGAGAGGTGTGGTTTAGTCCTTCACGTTCAGTGTTACTATTCTGCTTGATATGCAGTGTGAGTTAAGATAGGCTTATGAGTTATTGGCAACTGTGTTTCTAGTGGCTGAGCTAAAATAGAGAAGTTTCCATCTAAGAAGTTAGCTTATGGTTCCTATGGCATATGTAGTGTGAAAATATTTCGCGGCCGCGTCAGCGGCCGTGGCTCCGGAAATAGTCCCTGGCACTGGGCGAGGAGTTGGGAATGTCTCCTGTTTGGAATTGGAGCCGTTCAGCTTTGTTGCCCAGAGCTGGGCCTCTGTGCCCGTCCCACGCGGATCAGGGGTTGAAAACCGGCTGTCTAGGGGCTGTTTCTAGCTGCACGTGCCCAGAGAGGAACCCAGGCCCTTGGGGGCGGGCTGTACCTGTTGGAATTGGAGCCGTTCAGCTTTGTTGCCCAGAGCTGGGCCTCTGTGCCAGTCCCACGCGGATCAGGGGTTGAAAACCGGCTGTCTCGGGGCTGTTTCTAGCTGCGCGTGCCCAGAGAGGAACCCAGGCCCTTGGGGGCGGGCTGTACCTGTTGGAATTGGAGCCGTTCAGCTTTGTTGCCCAGAGCTGGGCCTCTGTGCCAGTCCCACGCGGATCAGGGGTTGAAAACCGGCTGTCTCGGGGCTGTTTCTAGCTGCGCGTGCCCAGAGAGGAACCCAGGCCCTTGGGGGCGGGCTGTACCTGTTGGAATTGGAGCCGTTCAGCTTTGTTGCCCAGAGCTGGGCCTCTGTGCCCGTCCCACGCGGATCAGGGGTTGAAAACCGGCTGTCTCGGGGCTGTTTCTAGCTGCGCGTGCCCAGAGAGGAACCCAGGCCCTTGGGGGCGGGCTGTACCTGTTGGAATTGGAGCCGTTCAGCTTTGTTGCCCAGAGCTGGGCCTCTGTGCCCGTCCCACGCGGATCAGGGGTTGAAAACCGGCTGTCTCGGGGCTGTTTCTAGCTGCGCGTGCCCAGAGAGGAACCCAGGCCCTTGGGGGCGGGCTGTACCTGTTGGAATTGGAGCCGTTCAGCTTTGTTGCCCAGAGCTGGGCCTCTGTGCCCGTCCCACGCGGATCAGGGGTTGAAAACCGGCTGTCTCGGGGCTGTTTCTAGCTGCGCGTGCCCAGAGAGGAACCCAGGCCCTTGGGGGCGGGCTGTACCTGTTGGAATTGGAGCCGTTCAGCTTTGTTGCCCAGAGCTGGGCCTCTGTGCCCGTCCCACGCGGATCAGGGGTTGAAAACCGGCTGTCTCGGGGCTGTTTCTAGCTGCGCGTGCCCAGAGAGGAACCCAGGCCCTTGGGGGCGGGCTGTACCTGTTGGAATTGGAGCCGTTCAGCTTTGTTGCCCAGAGCTGGGCCTCTGTGCCCGTCCCACGCGGATCAGGGGTTGAAAACCGGCTCAAGATAAAGAAACTTTTAAGGACAGAAAAATCAGTGATAAAAGAGAACTCAGAGTACTAACAAAAGATATGGAACAAAATACAGAAAAAAACTAATAAGCTAAGAAAACTCCATAAGCAGAAGGTAAAAATTTATATTTAGGGGCTGGAGAGATAGCACAGTGGGTAGGGCGTTTGCCTTGCACACGGCCAATTCGGGTTCGATTCCCAGCATCCCATATGGTCTCCTGAGCACCGCCAGGAGTATCTCCTGATCGTAGAGCCAGGAATAACCCCTGAGCATCGCCGGGTGTGACCCAAAAAGCAAAAAAAAAATTATATTTAAATAGAAAAAGTACAGAATTCAGTATGTCAAGGACTTTGACATAAAGGGAAGAGTTCTAAAAAATGTTATTGCATCATTTCAAATAGGGAAAAAATTCACTGAGCTTGATAACATAATGTACAAATGATTCAGGTTGAGAAGAGAGAAAAATAATATATTTTTAAAAACACAGAAGAATATACAACAGATTTAGAAAAGGTCAAATAATCCCAGAAGTAGGAGAGAAATATAAGGGAACATAATATTTATTCAAAGAAATAATAGCAATAATTTTCCAGACCTGCAAAAAGAACTAAATATACAAAAAATATCCATGAAGTAACAGGTACCTGATTGTCCAAACGTAAATAAACATACACCAAAACACAGAGTAGTGAAACTACTATTAAAGATAAATAGTTCCAACCACCACATATGTTCCCTGAGCACCAGCAAGAGTGACCCCTGGGCAGAGAGTCAGGAATATCCCAGAGTACTGCTGGGTGTGGCCCAAAACGCACTCCACCCTCTGAAAAAATTCAAAATACAAAAATAATAATGAAAGAAGAAAGCAATAAGTGGTATAAGGAAGAAAACATAAAGGCTTCCCATCAAAGATTAATCAGATTTCTTATAAGATTTCTCATTGAGTAAACAAGATGCAATCACTTGATCACTTGACATCCCATTACACATTGATTTGCTCAAGCAAGCACCAGTAACGTCTCCATTTGTCCCTGTTGCGTGCAGCTATAGCCCAGTGGCGCCTGCTCACTCCAGGAACACCAAGAGCCTCAAATCGATCGTTCAGGGTCTTGATGAAGAAATCTGACCATCTCATAGGTGGGTGACCACGCGATCTTTTTTTTTTTTTTTTTTTTTTTTTGCTTTTTGGGTCACACCCGGCGATGCACAGGGGTTACTCCTGGCTCTGCACTCAGGAATTACCCGTGTCGGTGCTCAGGGAACCATATGGAATGCTGGGAATCGAACCCGAGTTGGCCACATGCAAGGCAAATGCCCTACCCGCTGTGCTATTGCTCCAGCCCCCACGTGATCTTTTGACGTCCCGTGGAATCCAGACTGTAATGGCTCTAGTCCAGTGGTCATCTCCAAATCTCATTACATGTCCAGCCCATCTGATCTTCAATGCCTTGGCAAACGAGACAGCGTCCCTGATTCTTGACCATCAGTGGAGGTCAGAACTCCGGATTCTTTCTCTCACTTGAGTGAAGCATAATACTCCAAGCATAGCTCTTTCAATTCCTCTTTGGGAGACCCAAAGAGCGTTCTCATCCTGTTTTCATAGGGCCCAGGTCCCTGAGATGTATGTTAATGCAGGAAGAACAGTGTAATCTAAGAGAGGGAGGGAGGGAGGGAGGAAGGGAAAGAAGGAGGGAGGAAAAGAAGGAAGGAAGGCCCTTAATGCAAGTGACACATTAAAAGGAAATTTGTTTTATTTTGGTTTGGTTTAATTTAGCTTGGGTTTTTAGGCAATAGCCAGTGGTGCCCAGGGCTTACTCCTGGCTCTATAATCCTGGAGGTGCCAGGATGGTGTTTGGGGGCATATATAGTGACAGGAATTGAATTGATCTGTCTCAAAGCAAAAACACTCCCTGCTATATTATTGCTCCAGCCCCCAAAACTCCAGTATTAATAAACAAAAACCTGTTAGATTTCCATATGCAAAATAATGAACTGTCAGAAGGAGAAATGACCAAAAAAAATCTCATTTGTAATTTCATCAAAAAGAATTAAATATCTTGGTTAAATTCGGCCAAAGAAAGGAAAGACTTGGTCTTGAAGAACTATGTACTTGTACATGAAGAACTATGGAATTAATGAATAATAATTTAAAAAACCACAGAAGACACAAAGAGATGGATAAGTATTTTGTGCTCCTCATATAGAATAATATACATTGTTGACATTGCTATATTACATAAAGCATTCTTCTATATGTATATAGGAGTTCACCACAATCTCTCAAAGTTCCATTGGCAATAGTCACACAAGTAGAAATAGGATGCAGAAATAAAAATGAAAATAGAAATAGGAAAAAACCATAAACTATTTGAGATTACAAAAAAAGACAAAAACAAACAAAAATACCTCCTGAGTAGAGGCACCTGTTGTCTGTGTTTATTCTAGGTTTTTTGAGTTCAGGGAGATATGGGCAATGAAGAGAAGTCATTACCTTAGCAGAAGGAGTTAACTGATCAAAAAATAGAAGGTTTGTGTTTCAAAAAGGCTGAACCAGTTGGCATTTCCACCAGCAGTGAAGGAGAGTTCCCTTCTCCCCATATCCACACCAACACTGGTTGCTTTTGTTCTTTTGGATGTGCGCCAATCTCTGTGGTGTGAGATAATTGTTGTTTTGACCTTCAACTCCCTAATGATTGGTGATGAAAATCATTTTTTCATGTGCCTTTTGGCCATTTGAATTTCTTCTTTGAGAAAGTTTGTGGTGGGAATGCCAACTGGTTCAGCCTTTGTGGAAAATAATATGGACATTTCTCAAAAACTAGAAATTCAGCTCCCATTTGACCCTGCAATACCACTTCTGGAAATATATTCGAGAGATGCAAAAAATACAGTAGAAATGACATCTGCACTTGTATATTTATTGCAGCACTATTTACAATAGTTAGAAAAAACTATTTACGATAGTTAGAAAAAACCCCGAGTGCCTGGGTAAATGACTGGGTAAAGAAACTATGGTACTTCTACACAATGGAATACTATGCAGCTGTTAGAAAAGATGAAATCGTCAAATTTGCATATCAGTGGATCGACGTGGAGAGTATCATGCTAAGTGAAATGAGTCAGAGAGAGGGACAGACAAAGAATAACTGCACTCATTTGTGGAATATAAAGTAACATAATGGGAGACTAACACCTAAGGATAGTAGAGGATGGCTCCACTGCTTGGAAGCTGGCCTTACATGCTGGGAGCAAAGTCTCCTGGGATAGAGAAATGACCACCAAGTAAATGATGCTTTAGGGCTTGATTGGGATGAAAGATGAGTGCTGAAAGTAGACTATGGACCAAACATGATGGACGCTTAGTACCTGTATTGCAAACCATAACACCCAAAAGGAGAGAGAAAGTAAAAGGGAATGTGCCTGTCACAGAAGCAGGGGAGGAATGGGGTGGGGGTGCCGGGAAGGATACTGGAAATATTGGTAGTGGAGAATGGGCACTGGTGGAGGGATGGGTACTCAATCATTGTATGACTTACAAGTAATCAGGAATGTTTGTAAGTCTATAACTGTATCTCATGGTGATTCATTAAAAAATTAAATTTTGATTCAGCTGAAGAGAAGAACAACATGAAGGGCGAGATCCACAGATCCCGAAGGAAAAAAAAAACAGGTTCCAAAAAGAGCCGAGATCATCGGGAAGCCCCAGATGGGGTAGGTACCGCATCCCGCCTCCCCCAGATGGAACCCCGGTGACCAGAAGCCTCTACAACCACAGCTCGAGTATGCGGAAACTTGGACTTTTCCTCAAATGTGCCAGGACTGCAACTCCCAGGTAACCTCAGATTCCGGAAGTCACGCCCACAGCCCGCCCCCCAGCGCCATATTTACAGCATTCAGCTGAAGAGAAGAACAACACGGAGGGCGGGATCCACAGATACCGAAGGGAAAAAAAAAAAAACAGGTTCCAAAAAGAGCCGAGATCATCAGGAAGCCCCAGATGGGGTAGGTACCGCATCCCGCCTCCCCCAGATGGAACCCCGGTGACCAGAAGCCTCTACAACCACAGCTCGAGTATGCGGGAACTTGGACTTTTCCTCAAATGTGCCGGGACTGCAACTCCCAGGTAACCTCAGATTCTGGAAGTCACGCCCACAGCCCGCCCCCCAGCGCCATATTTACAGCATTCAGCTGAAGAGAAGAACAACATGGAGGGCGGGATCCACAGATTCCGAAGGAAAAAAAAAAAACAGGTTCCAAAAAGAGCCGAGATCATCGGGAAGCCCCAGATGGGGTAGGTACCGCATCCCGCCTCCCCCAGATGGAACCCCGGTGACCAGAAACCTCTACAACCACAGCTCGAGTATGTGGGAACTAGGACTTTTCCTCAAAACCGCGCGGCCGCGTGAGCGGCTGCACGACATCTCTCTATATACAAAGTGATCCATGGGAAGTAAATGACCCAACGTTTCTCTCTGAAAATCATAGTTAAGTTTGGAGCACGGCCACAGCCCAGAAACACAAGGACTTAATGCATAACCCAGCAGCTTGGAGCAGAAAAGTGAACGGGCTATGCGTTAATCCAGGCCATCATGACTGTCCGGAGGGGAAAGGGTGTTGCCCCATTCGCCTTCTCCTCTCTGGAAAGAAAGATGGCGGCCACATGGGAGCCTTGTGGACAGCAGGTATGAGCCGGGGGTGTGGGGGCGACTAAAACCTCATGGGAAAGGGGGCGTTCTGGTCCATCCTTCACGCCCTACCGAGGTCACCAGTTGCCCCCCGCGAGTGGCTCTCCAGCACGGCCACAGCCCCAGAAGCACAAGGACTTAATGCAGAACCCAGCAGCTTGGAGCAGAAAAGTGAAAGGACTATGCGTTAATCCAGGCCATCATGACTGTCCGGAGGGGAAAGGGTGTTGCCCCATTCGCCCTCTCCTCTCTGGAAAGAAAGATGGCAGCCACATGGGAGCCTTGTGGACAGCAGGTATGAGCCGGGGGTGTGGGGGCGACTAAGGCCTCATGGGAAGGGGGGCGTTTCGGTCCGCCCTTCACGCCCTACCTAGGCCACCACTTGCCCGCCATGAGCGGCTCTCCAGCACGGCCACGACTCCAGAGCACAGAAACCAATTTCTTAACTATCTGACTTTCAGTAGAAATACTTCCAGGGTCAATAAGTAAAATAGCAGAAATCCAAAACCAACATATAATTCTTGAACCCAGCTCTAGAAAGCAAATCACTTCACAATGCTTTGTCAGCATGTCTGATTCGGGGGGGGGGGTAAACTCTAAATAATAGTGGTGAATCTTTTATTGAAACAATGAATCTAATCAAAGCAGATAGAGTGTTAACTAGAATTCATCTGCCCCACAGGGACTGGGAGGGGTGGGGGGTGGGGTTTTATTGGGGTTCTTCATGGTAAAAAATAAGTTTTGGTAAAGGGAAATGTGCTTGATATTTGCATGACTGAGACCTAAACCTGAAAGCTTTGTAACCTTTCCCATGGTGATTCAATTAATAAATAAGTAAATTTAAAAAAAAAATTAAATTTTGAAAAGAGAGAGGGTTTGAAGCTACATAAAGTGGTCAAATAAGAATATTTGTAGTACTCAGTTCATCCACTTGTGTACGTCAGTACTTCCTTGTCCAACAGACTGCATCTGGGGCAAAAGTAAAAATACTGAGTGTGAAGGGAAATTATTTTGAGTCTTAAATTTCATACAAGTAGGGTATTCACAGGTTTAATAACTAATACTGGTAGAAGTGGAAGTTAAACCTGAGGGTAACATGTAATGAATAGTGAAGAGGGTGAAGAAATTCAGTTCTGACTTAAGACCAACTACAAAGATGGAAACTTTATAGTTTATTCAAAAGACTCTCTCCTCTAAATGTCTCTTCAGAATCAGAGGCTCACCAGCACCCTGGAGAAACAATTCCCTAGATGTGGAATTTACACGATGCAAAATGTCTTCTGTTCAGGGTCGAATATACTGACATCTCCCCCTAAACATGATCATCTAATCTTTGATAAGGGGGCAAGAAATGTGAAGTGGAGCAAGGAAAGCCTCTTTAACAAATTCTGATGGCAAAACTGGAGAGCTACATGCAAAAAAGTGGGCTCAGATCTCTCCCTAACACCAAGGACAAAAGTAAGATCAAAATGGATTAAAGACCTCAACATCAGACAGGAATCCATAATGTTTATTGAAGACAAAATTGGCAAAACCCTCCATGACATTGAAGCTAATAGTATCTTCAAAGATGTCACACCACTGGCCAAGCAAGTGAAAACAGATATAGACAAATGGGACTCTCTTAAACTAAGAAGCTTCTGCACCTCAAAAGAAACAGTGACCAAAATACAAAGACAGTCTATAGAATGGGAAAGGATATTCTCCGAATACACATCTGACAGGGGGTTGATATCAAGGATATACAAAATACTGGTTGCACTCCACAAGAAGAAAACAACCAACCCCATCAAAAAATGGGGCGACGAAATGAACAGAAACTTTCTCAAAGAAGAAATCCAAATGGCTAAAAAGGCACATGAGAAAATGCTCTACATCATTAATCATCAGGGAGATGCAGATCAAAACGACAATGATCACACCACAGAGACTGGCCCACATCCAAAAGACCAAAGGCAACCTTTGTTGGCGCAGATGTGGTGAGAAATGAACTCTCCTTCACTGCTGGTGGCAATCCTGACTGGTTCAGCCCTTTTGGAAAACAGTATGGACGATCCTCAAAAAATTAGAAATGGAGCTCCCATTTGACCCATCAAATACTACTCCTGGGAATATATCCAGAGAGGCATACACATAGTATATAATATATGTATGTGTGTGTGTATATATATATACATATATATACATATATATAGTAAAGTAAAGTAAAGTAAAGGCCCTCCCGTTGATCGTCGATTTGCTCGAGTGGGCCCAGTAACGTCTCCATTGGAGACTTTGTTGTTACTGTGTTTGGCATATTGAATACTCTCGGTAGCTTGCCGGGCTTTCCCAGAGGGGCAGAGGAATCGAATTCGGGTCGGCCATGTTGGCCGCTTGTAAGGCGAACGCCCTACCGCTGTGCTATCACTCCAGCCCTATATATATATATATATATATATATATATATATATATATATATATAGCACAGCGGTAGGGCGTTTGCCTTGTGCACAGCCAGCTGGGTTTGATTCCTTCGCCCCTCTTGGAGAGCCTGGCAAGCTACCGAGAGTATTTCACCTGACAAGTTACCGGTGATGTATTGGATATGCCAAACACAGTAACAACAAGTCTCACAATGGAGACGTTACTGGGCCCACTTAAGTAAATCGATATATAGTATAATCGAAGTGACATCTGCATTTGTTTGTTCATTGCAGCACTCTTTATAATAGCTAGAATCTGGAAAAAACCTGAGTGCCCGAGAACAGATGACTGGTTAAAGAAACTTGGTACATCTACACAATGGAATACTATGCAGCTGTTAGAAAAGATGAAGTCATGAAATTCATGTACAAGTGGTACTATATGGAAAGTATCATGCTAAGCGAAATGAGTCAGAAATAAAGGGATAGACATAGAAAGATTGCATTCATCTGGCGAACATAACAAAATAGGAGACTAACACCCAAGAATAGCCGAGATAAGTACCAGGAGGATTACTCCGTGGCTTTGAGGACAGCCACACATGCTTGGGGAAACGACAGCTCAGATAGAGAAGGGAATACCAAATAAAGGGTGTTGGGAGGTTCCTCTCGGGATGGGAAATGCGTGATGAGAGTAGACTATAGTCCAAACAAGATTGCCACTCAGTGTCTCTTTTGCAAACCACAGCACTCAAAAGGAGAGAGATAACAAAAGAGAATGCCCTGCCACAGAGGTAGGGTGGGATAGGGGTTTGGGGGGTGGGAGGGATACTGGAACTGGTGGTGGTGGAGAATGGACACTGGGATGGGTATTCGATCATTGTATAACTGAAACCCAAGCACAAAAATTTGTAAGTCCACAACTGTACCTCATGGTGTTTCACTAATAAAATTTAAGAAAAAAAATGTCTTCTGTTCAGACACAGAAATATGCTTCTCATAGACATCTTCAAGAAAGTCTTTTTGTTTTCCTGGGAAGAGTGTGGTTAGGTGACATAGTTCAATTGTAAATTCTTTGAAGCCCACCTTTCATTTCGATGGAGGCCATATTTTGCCTAGGGTGGTTCCAGCCATCACTGAGGAAGACTTGAATATAAAAGTCCATTCATTTTTATCTCAGTGTGAATCTCTCCATCTAGAGCTACCTGGTCCCAAACCAGTATCTTCCCTTCTCACCTTTTACTTGAACCAGTCTCCTCCCTTCTCACCTTTTACTTTCTTTACTCTATCTATCTGTATCTCAGTTGTTGTATTGTATTGTCCTCCCTTTGTTCATTGTTGTTCATTTGCTCGAGAGGCCACCAGTAACATCTCACAACAAATTGTGAGACTTATCTGTATCTCAAATGACTCAAATGATAATCTGTTTACAAGCTTCCTCTAGTTACCCTAGATTCAGCTTTATTGCCATTTCTATTGACAGCTAGAGGTGATATTACCCCAGTTCCTGGGACAAGCTGGTACTTTACTGAAAAACAGATATAACTGTTTACTGATTCATCTTCTGTGCCCTGCACTGCTACAACTAAAATGTATTCACCAGGCAATACTCAGGGACTACTCCTGGTTCTGTGCTCAGGGATTACTCCTGTTGGTGCTCAGGGGACAATACTGGGTTCTAGTAGACTGCATGCAAGGCAAACACCCTACTCTGTATCATGGTACCTTCCCTTACATTTTAAAAGATAAAACAGAGCTTTATGACCAGACAGTACAAAGATTATAGTGTTTGTCTATATGTGGCTGCTGCAAATTTGTTGGTCCCTTGAACATCAGAGGTTACTACTGAGAACAAAGCCAGACACATCCCCTTCAAGCCCCGTACAAGCAAACCAAACAAACACGTTTTTATTATTTTTTAGGTCATCCTCGGTGGAGCTCAGGATTACTCCTGGTTCTGTACACAGGAATCACTCCTTGCGATGCTCCCAGACCCGTATGGGGTGCCTAGTTTAGAACCTGGGTGAACTGTGAGCAAAGCAAGTGTCCTACCCGCTGTTCTATCACTCCGACCCTCACACCTTTAACTAAGGCCAAATAACTTAAATAAGAAAAAAGACAGATAAAATACAGAAATTATCTTGAATGCATATAATATATTGACTAATATATTTAAAAAAAATTTTTTTTTATCTAACATGAAACCCAGTGTGAAATACTTTTCCAAGATCAGTTGTCCATGATGATATTAATAGGCTCACAGGATTTTGTTTTGTTTTGTTTTGTTTTTGGGCCACACCAGCAATGGTCAGGGGTTACTCCTGGTGATGCTCTGGGTACAGTATAGAGTAAAGGATTTTGAACTCACATCAGCTGTGTGCAAGGCGAGGCCCTAGCTACTGTTCTACCTCTCTGGTCCCAATAAGTTCAGGATCTAACCTAAGTAGAGGAATTCAATATTATGTATAGTCTATATACACCTTGGTGAGGTGGGGGGTGCACACCCAGTGATGTTCAGGTGTTACTACTGACTGTGTTCAAGGACCACTCCTGGCGAAGTTCCAGGGATTCAAACTGGTGCTGGGCTTGAATCCAGGTCAGACGTGTGCAAGGAATGCGTCCTGCCTGCTGTATTATTTCTCTAACCTTTAATGTTAATACTCTTTTGGTCCTTGGAAGGTATCAATCTCAAACTATAATCTGTTAGTGTTTGGGAAACCATACTGGTTATACATAATAGGGAAACATAAAGGTACAGGCTTAGGGAAATAAAATACCTCCTTCCCCCACACTAATCTGAATTCATGGGTTTTTGTTACTCTGGGAATCAAATTTTAAATAAATGCTTCAATTTCTCACCTTTTATTTCAATAAAGACTATTTCCAAGGGGGTATGGTGCTGCCAGCAGGTCAATCTATACCTGTGAGGCCAGCCTGATGGTGCCTTCAGACTTCCAGATACCCCAAAATTGCTGCTGTGACTTTGGTCAGAACCCAAAAACTTGGGGCAAAGTTTACCAAGAAAGTAAATGACCAAAAGTTAGGTATGTGAGAGACACACCCACAAACCACCTCAGGCTCAGCTATATAATTGACCTCTCTGGTTCCTGATTGAACTGCTTAACGGCCATGATCCCAGAGACTCAGAAACAAACCCAACGGCTTTTGGCAGAAATGTGTCCAGTCCCTGCAGTAGGGGGCTGGAGCGATAGCACAGCGGGTAGGGCATTCGCCTTACAAGCGGCCAACATGGCCAACCCGAGGTCGATTCCTGCGCCCCTCTCGGAGAGCCCGGCAAGCTACCGAGAGTATTCGATATGCCAGACACAGTAACAACAAAGTCTCCAATGGAGACGTTACTGGCCCGCTCGAGCAAATCGACGATCAACGGGAGGGCCTTTACCTTTTACCCTGCAGTAGATTACCGGCGCTCAGCCAACCCAAGTGGGAATAGGTTTTGTGCCTTGGCCTGTTCCCCTTGGTGGCCCAGTGGCCGCCATTCTCCAGAGGCCACTGGATAGTCAGGTTTGGGCCCGCAGTGAAGAGACACACGGGGCCTCATGGGATGGGGGTGGAGCTGGCCCTTTCCTCCCCAACCCAATGAGACCCAGAGTTGCTGCCCACAAACGGCATCTTTGGCTCCTGATCAAGCTTCTTAATGGCCATGATCCAGAGACTCAGAAACAAAACTCAAAACTTAGCGCCTTTTGGCAGAAATGTGTCCGGACCCTGCAGTAGGTTAATAACACCAGGCCACCCCAGGAGGGAAAGGGTGCTGTCCCTCTACCTGCTCCCCCTTGGCGGCTCAGCTGCCGCCATCCACCAGAGACCATTGAACAGTGAGGTTTGGGCCCTCAGTGACGAGACACATGGGGCCTCACGGGATGAGGGTGGAGCTGGTCCTTTCTTCTCCACCCTAATGAGACCCCAAGTCGTCGTCCATGAACGGCCTCTCTGGCTCTTGATCAAGCCTCTTAATGGCCATGATCCAAGAGATTCAGAAACAAATCTCGAAACTGAGTGGCTTTTGAAAGAAATGAGTCCAGTCCCCCCAGTAGGGTACTGTCGCTGAGCCATCCAGGGGGGAAACAGTGTTGTCCCTCCTCCTGGTCCCCTTAGGCAGCTCGGTGACCACCTTCCTCCAGAGGCCACACGGACAGTCAGGTTTGAACCTTCAGTGACGAGACACGTGGGGCCTCACGGGATGGGGTGGAGCCAGCCCTTTCCTTCCCATCCCAAGGAGACCGTGAGTCTCCACCCATGAATGGCCTTTCTCGATCCTGATCAAGCTGCTTAATGGCGATGATCCCAGAGACTCAAGAACAAATCTCGGAACTCAGCAGGTTTTGGCAGAAATCCCTCCAGATTTAAGTGTTAAAATTTTGAAATTTCAAAATCACGTGGCTACTACTACAGCCACGCAACATCATATGTTATTCTTAACCAGCAATAGAAAACAAATTGTCCACTGTTGCCTTTTCAGTAGATCTGAGTGTTGGGGTAAAATCCCAAATAATAATGGTGGGTCTGGTGTCAAAATATTGAATGTGATCAAAGTCGAGAGAGAGTAATGTGGAAATCATCTCCCCCACAGGTAGGGGGAGGGTGTAGGATGGGGGTATACTAGGGTTTTTTTTGTGGTGGAGAATGGGCACTGGTGAAGTTACGGATGTTTCATTGTATGACTGAGATTTAAACCTGAAAGCTTTGTAACTGCTTTCACACCGATTCAATAAATAAAATTATAAAAAATAAAAAAAAGTAAGGTGGAGTTCATGCCCAATTAATCAGCTAATCAGTGCCTGAATAAATAGCAGTACTCCTACATAAAAAAAAAAAAGACTCTTTCCAAGTGGTTCAAACAATCTTCTTATCCTCATAACGTAGACTATAATGTTAACATAAAATATTGTCATCATCCTTTCCACAGAATAAATTTCTCCTCATTACCTAACAGTCCAGTATTCTCTTCTGCATTAGGGTTTGAATTACACACATCACATCCTTAATTTTTGCTCAACTAGGTCCATGGCTAATTTTTTTTATAAACAACAAAACTGTATCTGAATCTCTATTCCACAAAAAAGTTACTTTTAAATTAATTTCCAACTGCCGAAAAATAGTGGTGGATTAAATTTCGCCAAGCCCTAAATCCAGAAGTCCCCTCACGCATGCACACGCCAGGTGCGTACACAGAACTACAATTCCCGTCCTGCCCTGCGGCTCGTTCGGGCGAACCCATAAAGGCCGCTCTACTTCCTCCCGCGCAGCCGGTGCATACTGGACTTTGTAGTTTATGTCTATTTTGCTTTTCTCGTCCTCTTGGTGAGAGGTAGGTGCAGCCGGATCGACGGCTCTAAATACCGTCTTAAAAAAAAATCTTCTTTAAAAAAAAAAAGCCAATAAGATTACGTAATCCAAGCCCATCTAGGGGCCGAATTCTAGCGCTCACGTTTCGCCTTCCTCTTATCGCCCGGGCCCGGGAAGGGGGAAGTGACGTGTTTCCGGTGTCATGGCGGCGCGGTGGAGCTGCAGGTAATTCCCGAACTCGGCCGACTGGTCGTCGGTCGCGAGTCGGAGTTGGGGGGGATCGCTAGCTGCCGGGCTGCATTGGGGAGTGAGGGCGACCAAAGAACGGGTGTGAGCGGGCTGGCAGTGCTATGGGGGGCGCGGGGACGCGTGTGGCCGTTCGCGCGCCGCGGGTCAGGCCGAGGAGCCCCTGATGGTGGGGAAGTGGCGCTGGCGGCGTCTCTCCGCGCCGGCTCCTTAGGCCCGGCCGCCCCGGGAGTTTCTGGGCAGGGGGTCTCCGCGGCGGGTGGTACCCGAGCCCAGCCCCGCGCGGATCTATCTCTCGGCGGTCGGGGGAATCCCCTCGTGGGGGCGCCCTCGACGCCCCCGCTGTAGGCGGAGCGCTGGAGGAGCACCAGCCAGTGAGTTGAAAATAAAAAGAGTGGAAATTGCGCTCGAGTGCCTCTCTCGCCCAATCGCCCTTTGACAGCTACTTGAGAATTCCACTTCTGGTTCCTTTTGTGATCAGGTGTGCCACAGGTGTGTCTTCTCCGACCCCCTGAGCCCCCTTTACGGGCAGGTCCTACGTTTTTAAGTCCTTGGTATACGCAGAGACTTAGTCTTTGCCCGGGCACGTTTTCCTTCACGCTGGTCCCCCCCCCCCGCCCCCCAACCCTATCCCTTTCGTTGCTGATGACCATCGCTCTGACAGCTGAGTCTTGGGTCCAGCGTGCCACTGTGCCACTGCATCAGTCCACCCCATTCATCGAGGGCACTTAGGTTGCTTCGGGGACTGCCGATGCAGAGAGCCAGGCCTGCGGTGCACCGAGCTCCTGGCACTTGAGTGTTTTTTTGTAGTCTGCAGATAGATTCCTTTCGATGTGTCTGTCGATCCTTCTCTTGTCAACTCCCCGCAGTACGCGGCTGACTCCCAAACCGAGGCCTCTTCTCTCTCTCCCCGGCTCTGGGGCTCAGGAACCGACATAACGAGTCTCTTGCAGAATTAGGGGATGGAAAGTAGAAATTGCATTTCCGTTGTGCTAAGAGTAGAAGAAGCAGTATTGTAAGTAAGAGCACCTGGGTCTCAGGGGGCAGCTAGTATGCCTTATTACATTTTTAAATTTCACCTTTTGTTGTATTTGGTGATATGGTTAAGATATGGGTATAGCCATGTGGTGATGATGTTATGATGGTGTTTGTGCTTAGAGTTTTGATGTATAAAGTCACTGCACATCCATGACCCTCCACTGCTGTCCCTATGTCACCTCTGGTCCAATGATCCCTCAATCTTGTACAGTAAAGTAAACTTTACTACAATTTTAATGTGCCCTAGACTAACTCTACCTATGCTACTCTGTTACTTCCGGTCCACTTCATGGAATGTGTGTGTGTGTGTGTGTGTGTGTGTGTATTTGTGTGTGATATTTTCAGGTCTAATCTAGTGACCAAGGTTTTATTACTAGTTGATACTGTCAGTGCCTTTGATTTGCTTCTCTGTTTACCACATACTAGTGAGGTCAGCCGGTGTTTGCCCTTCTGATTCAGTTTACTTTGTTTAAAATGATACTCTCTAGTTCCATCCAAGTTTCTGTGGGTTGCTTAACATTTTGTGTGTGTGTGCACTTTTTTTTTTTGGTCACACCCAGTGATGCTCAAGGGTTACTCCTGCCTTTGCACTCAGGATTTACTCCTGCCAGTGCTCAGGGGACCATATGGGATGCTGAGGATTGAACTGGGTTGGGCCATGTTCAAGGCAAACGCCCTACCTACTGTGCTGTAGCTCTTGTCCCTTGCTTAACTTTTTTTTTTAATACAACACATCTTATCTGTATTGTATTTAATATTTTAATATTGCCTATAAATAGGAATTAACTTCATGTATCATCCCACTGTGGACAAATGAATTCACAATTGGCATGAAGTGTGATTTTGATTGTAAAACCCAACCAGAAAATGGAGAACTACTTATGTTGGTTCTCTAGTAAGCCAAATTCGCTCACTGGCTAAGCACTTGTGTAAGCACTTGCCTAATATCTCTACTCTCAGCTTTCCCACCTGGAAATGTGGAGAATAATCATGCCTATTTCCAGTGTGTGAGGATGAAGAGAAAGGATGTATTTTTATCACTGCACACAGTGTCTGGAATACAGTATCAGTTGACATGTTTGTAGAATTTGTAGTTTATGAATTCTGCCTGATAGAGTTTATGAATTCTCTTTGTGCTTCAATTCTTATTTTTTGCTCTGAATGTTGCCCTTCCTCTCTCTCTCTCTCTCTTTTTTTTTCATTTTTGCTTTTTGGGTCACACCCAGTGTTGCACAGGGGTTACTCCTGGCTCATGCACTGAGGAATTACTCCTGTCCATGCTTGGGGGACTATATAGGATGCTGGGAATCGAACCAGGGTCGGCTGCGTGCAAGGCAAACGCTATACCTGCTGTGCTATCGCTCCAGCCGTGCCCTTTCTCTTAACTGTTGATGCCACTTTCTTATAGTTTTTTTCACCCCATTTGACTGGGCTGTCAGACTTAAGAGGTCAAGAGTAATTAATTTATCCCAGTAGTGATGAACATCTGGGTTCCTGCATCAGTATCCCCATGAGAGTTGTTAGCAGTGTCCATTCTTGTATCTCTGGTTTTGTTGAGTCAGAAATAGGAAAGGGGGCCCACCAATTCATCCATGTATTTCTCAGGCCAGTTAGATAGTCACTTGCACTTAACCATATGGGATTCTGTTGTATGGGTCACGCTACCTGCATCTCCAACCTGTAGTTTGCTTCCTTTCTTCCTCTAAAGTATTGGATTCATGCTCAGTCGGTGTTTCAGTTACAAAACTGCCACACCATTCTCTGCTTTGGATAAGTTAATTCGAGGCCTTTCTGGAATTCACTCTTAGGTTACTTTACTGTCTTTCTTAGACCCATTTATGTAGCCCTCTCAGTGTTTCTACTACTGAATCGTTGGAGGTTAACTCTTCTCCCTGATGATGGTATATTGCGTAATGACCTTTAGTGGGTTATTGTAACTGAGCACACAGTGACACACTGTGTATTTCTGATGCTCATGCCTTGATTATTATTAGGTATTTATTGCCACTTATGTTTATACTGAATTTTGTACTACCTTATGTATTCCTGTGTTGGTATAAGTCATGGTGGGTAGAGCTAGCCTGAGAAAGTAGTGGTTATAGTCCATGAAGGTGATCCCACTAATGACTTTGAGAACTCCTTTGTTACATTTCTCTAATTTTCTGTTTAAGTCTGAGATTCCTAGCGTGGTTGGTTGATGAGACAAAATGATAAAACAAAACAAAAACGCTTTTGTTTTGGCAGACTTCTAAACTTACTAAGCCTGTACTGCAAGTATTTTATCTCAATCTATAGATTTTCTATGGAAAATAGAAGAGACTTTTTTGGTTCACATCCTATTTATGGGCAACCCTGGCTTTGTGCTTTGGGGACCATGCAGTGCTGGGGATCAAACCCAGGCCTTGTGCATGCAAAGTGCTGTGACATCTGTAGCTATCTTATTTGAGGGGGTGGGGGGCATTGGGGCTGAACCTGACTGTACTTAGGGCTTACTCCTGATTTTGTGAACAGAGGTTATCTCTGTAGAAAATATTTCAATTTTTATGACCTTAATGGAGATTTTTCTGCACAGCTGCAAACTTTAACACAAAATGAACATATTTAGTAGAAAACAGTGAAACCATTTCTTTACCACAAAACTACAGTTTTAGTTTTGCATATAAAGTTGTTATTATGAAAATGGAAATTAATTTAGTTAATTGCTAAATCAGGAACATTTATGATAGTAATATCTGTTCATTGAGTGAGATGGCTATGGTTAAAGAGGAAGACTAAATCATGTTTCCAGGTACTGAGATGTGAACTAGTGCTATGTGGAAAAACTAAGGCAAGAGTGAATTTGGATTTTGAAGTGGCAACAGAGATGTCCCTTAGAGTTTGGTTTTATTTACTAATTAGAGGAACATCTATGAACTATTCATTTAAAGAATAATAGTATTAGGAAAAAGCAAAGGCAAACGGCCAGGGCTCACCAACGACTGTCATCCCAGGGACATTAAAAGATGTGTCAGAAGTGGGATTCGAACTTATGCCTCCCTTTGGAGACCAGAATCCCCGGGGCAGGGAAGCAGACCTTGAGTTTGGCGCCTTAGACTACTTGGCCATCGTGACACCCTGACATCCTGGAAGTTGGGCTGGAGCGATAGCACAGTGGGTAGGGTGTTTGCCTTGCACCCGGCTGACCTGGGTTCGATTCCTTCGCCCCTCTCGGAGAGCCTGGCAAGCTACCGAGAGTATTTCGCCCGCATGGCAATGCCTGGCAAGCTACCCGTGATGTATTCGATATGCCAAACACAGTGACAAAAAGTCTCATAATTTGTTGTGAGACGTTACTGGGCCCACTCGAGCAACTTGATGAACAATGGGACGACAGTGCTACAGTATCAGGAAATAGATTTTTGATACAGGAGGCATAGATACAAAATTTTTATTTTAAGGGAGAAATTGAGAGTATAGTAAGAATTTATTATAGTGCAATGTAGCATATGAAGACTTGGGTTTCCTTACTGGCGGCTTTGCAGGTATTAAAGGGATTTCTTTAGCGAGGAGGGGGTGGAATACAGTGAAACCCTACTAGTTAGTGACGCACAAACTTGTGTATACACACACACACGCACTTCAGTATTGATTTTTAAGGGAAGTTTTTGTTTCTTGATTTTTTTTTTTTTTGGTGGTCACACCCGGAGATGCTCATGGTTTATTCCTGACTCTGTGCTCAGGAATTATGCCTGGTGATGCTCGGGGGACCCTATGGGATGCTGGGGATCGAACCTGTATCTGCCATCTGTAAGCCAAGTGCTCTTCCTTTTCTGCTGTCTCTCCAACCCCTTTAGAGGCAAGTTGTTAAACTAAAATTAATTTCCCTCTTAACAAGAGAGAAAGATAATCTCATCATGGATCTTTCCTGTATAGAGTCTTCTCCCAGCCTCCCACATGCAATAGCAGATCGAATGGGGTGAAGGAATGGAAAGGGTTAGATTTGGTTAATTTACTTTTAACTCAGAAGACAGAAGCAATAGAATTTGGAGACTGAGATTCAGAAATAAGAAAATTTGCCCTTTGACTCATGTAGGGAAAGCTGTTTGAAGTGAAGAAATGAGTTCTAATTTAGACCTGGGTAGTTTGCGGAACCTTTGGGACATCCATGCATGGAGGTCTTCTGTATGCTATTAAATCTGTAGAAAAAATCGGACTGGAGTAAAAGTCATCCCACATGGGTTAGTTGAATATGTGGAGAGGTTGAGATGAGAGGATATGAAGAGAGAAAAGATAGGAATGTTCATTCCTTCATCTAACAGATAATGAAATGAGAACCTTCTGTTTGGGGAAAATAGCAATGAACAAACAGACAAAAATCAAGGAAGGATAAACGATGGACAGTAAGTGTTAAGAGTGGTGGACAGAGAAAGAAAATCAGGAGGAAACTCACAGTGATTCCGGTGAGTCTGGGGTGAATTAAGTGATGGAGTGAGAACTGGATGAAAGGGCTGAATGCTTCACAGTGTCCACTAAAAAAAGAAGGTGTCCCTGTGTTAGCACCAAGGGGTTCCTGTAGTTACTGTGTAGCGTTGGCCAATATTGTGGTAATGTGGAAAACAGAATTGTGGTTGGAAGAGTGGTTAATGGAATTAGAGGCATCTAGTGTAAATTTATTTGTCAAACATCTTGGCTGTCTTTTGCAAACCACAACACCCAAAAGGAGAGAGGGAACAAAAGGGAGTGCCCTGCCACAGAGGCAGGGTGGGATGGGGGAGACGGGAGTGGGGGGGTGGAGTGGGAGGGATACTGGGATCAGTGGTAATAGAGAATGGGCACTGGTGGAGGGATAGGTATTTGATCATTGTATAACTGAAACCCAAGCACAAAAATTTGTAAATCTACAACTGTACCTCATGGTGTTTCACTAATAAGAATCTAAAAATAAATAAAAAAACATCTTGGCTTTGTTGGGTGAGAGTCAGGAAGTATGCCCCATAAATATAATCCATTTACTTTTAATATTTTTTAAGGGGAGAGCAAGTAGTCCTGACCGCTCGCCCCATTCTTTGCCAGTTGGGCTGGACAGTTCCTTGCTAGGTCAAGGCAAGTGCTGGGACCACTGTGTTATCCCAAGGGCTCAGGGGCCAAGCAGCCCAGAGATTGAACTCAGGTCTTCTCCCATGCAAGACATACTCCTGACTGCTAAGCTCTCTCCCTGGCTCCCATGTTATTAAATCTGTAAAGAAGTTCAACCTTTTTAAAAAATACTTTTAGGGCTGGAGCGATAGCACAGCGGGTAGGGCGTTCGCCTTACAAGTGGCCAACATGGCCAACCCGAGTTCGATTCCTCCGCCCCTCTCGGAGAGCCTGGCAAGCTACCGAGAGTATTCGATATGCCAGACACAGTAACAACAAAGTCTCCAATGGAGACGTTACTGGGCCCGCTCGAGCAAATCGACGATCAACGGGAGGGCCTTTACCTTTACTTATTTTAAAAATCTTTTCTTTAAAGCCAGTTGGTAGTAGCACACGTCAAGTAATAGCTAATCAACTGGCCAGGAGGTAGGATAGCAGTCAGGCACCCAAGGTAGGTTCCATTCCTGGCACCACATGGTCCCCCAGGCATCGCCAGGTATGGCCCTCAGGACTCTGGTACTTCCAGGGTGGCCTGAATATCCCCAGCACCTCAGCACCTGAGCAACACAGGTCCTTAGGCCTTTGCACCAAATTGATGCTGTGTCCCAGTTGACTGATTATCATTGGTAGTGGCCCTGGAACTCTGGAGCACCACTTGGGAATATTCATCATTCATGCATCCCTCCTCCTCCCCCCCTCTCCCCCCCAACACACACACACTAGCTAGCAGATTTTAAAGATCAGCAAATAATTCTGGTGCTGGGGCAATAGTACAGCAGGTAAGGTGCTTTCCTTGCACACCTCTGACCCAGGTTCAATTCCCAGTAACTCATATGGCTTGCTGCACCTCCCCCTGCGTCCCAGGAGTGATCCCAGGAGTAAGCTCTGAGCATGAGCATGCAAGGTGTGCGCCCACACCCACTCCCAAGGAAGGGAGGGAAGGAGGGAGAGAGGGAGACCAACACATCCTGATTCATTCAGATTCTTCAGGAGCCTATATTCTGGTGTAAAAGGAGCACACTTGAGGATCTTTCGATACTAAAAGAGAATTAAAACATTATTTTGAGTTGCATATCCTAATTATAGCATTTGCTCTACTCTTTAATTTCTTTAGTTACTTAAATACAGACCAATATGCACTGACTTTCTGATACAGAAAAATGAAGATAATAGCTCCTCCAAATTTAAAAGAGTAATTTTTGGTATAAAATCGCTGAGTTCACTAAAATGAGAATTTTATTCCACCTGTTCCCAATTTTTATTGAGGTACTGTGATTTACAATGCTGTCAGTGGTATTTTCAGACATACATTGTCAACACCACACCACCACAGATTGGCAGCTTTTGCCAGCTTCCCTCCCAAGTACAAGCCCTCCCGCAATCAATCCCTCTGCGCCACTCCCCAAGCTTGGTTCTGTACACTGACTCTCCTCTTCACTGTTTTTTGGCCATTTGTTGAAAATGAGACTTTTAAAATTTTATTAAAAAAAAAAACCCCACACCCGAATCTCATTGTCTGAAGGTGTCTCCAAAAAGGTGCACTCACCCCTTCACCTTTGAGAGACCACTGGGCAGCTTTTACATTGTTTATTCCTCAAAAAGGACAAAACCCAGACAGTCCAAATTCTCTCCAAACAGCTTCCAGCCAGCACTTGGTAATATTCAGTCACTTGAAAGGCTTAGAATCTATGAGAGTTCCTGGTGTACTAGGACTCGGCAGTGGGCTTTGGCCAATGGTATATGGAGCCAAGCCAGGCCACAGGTGCTAAAGTCTGAAGAGTGCTGGACTAGATAACAGAAAACAGGGAGAGTACAAGACTGCATTTGTGTGTGGGCGTAGATACAGATATATACAATGCATATTTATATGTTAAAGCATCTGCTGTAAATAAAAATGTTGAGCCATATGCTTTTGGGGCCCAGGAGAGCATCCTTTAATCAAATGCGGTATTTCTGCAATGCATCAAGAATCGTACTAAATCTGAAGTTGGCATATACCCAGTTTTACATCAACTGTTTTCCATAAACTTAAGAAAAATACTGTTGAGTTTTCAGAATTTTTCAGATTTCACAATTGTAGATAAGGAATTGTCTTTTCCAGGAAGGGAAGGAATGTGTCAGTGTTTTAATTTTCTTGAAATTGTGAACCTCTGTTGAAATCCAGTTACTATGTTATTTTCCTTTATGTGGCATATTATGGGGAAAATTTTTCAGTAGTAGATATGTATCTGAAAATTGCAAGAAAGACTGATAGTTGATTTTTTACAACAGTATAACTACAGAAAGTCCATACCAAGCTTGTCATTAATACTTAGCAGCTATAGTTTTATTATTAATAAGTAACAGAAACTGTTATTATTTATTATAACATTAAATTATAATATTATAATAAATATAGTATATAAATAACTACATATTATACAATAAACATAATATAATAAAGGTAAAGGTAAAGGCCCTCCCGTTGATCATTGATTTGCTCGAGCGGGTCCAGTAACGTCTCTATTGAAGACTTTGTTGTTACTGTGTTTGGCATATCGAATACGTCATGGGGAGCTTGCCAGGCTCTGCCATGCAGGCGAGATACTCTCGGTAGCTTGCCGGGCTATCCGAGAAGGGCGGAGGAATCCAACTCGGGTCGGCCATGTTGGCTGCGTGCAAGACAAATGCCCTACCGCTGTGCTATCGCTCCTAAGTTTATTATTTATTAATAATAACAAACTGTTATTGCTGTCAGTTTCTAGAGAAAAAAATTAGTATTTAGAAGTATGGAGAGGATTTGGTTCAGAAACTTGGGGATTTTCTTGGGTTCCCATCTCCCATTCCTAATTGATTTTTGCCTTTAAAACAAATTTAAACATTTTATTTTGTGTTAATTTAAGTATGGGCTAGAGCGATAGCAGGCCTGGAGCGATAGCACAGCGAGTAGGGCGTTTGCCTTGCATGCCAGCCAACATGACTGACCCGAGTTCGATTCCTCCACCGCTTTCAGAGAGCCCGGCAAGCTACTGAGAGTTTCTCACCCGCATGGCAAAGCCTGGCAAGCTACCCGTGACATATTCGATATGCCAAACACAGTGACAAGTCTCACAATGTTACTGGGTCCACTTGAGCAAATCGATGAACAATGGGAAGACAGTGACAATGAATTTAAGTATCACTTAATATTACCACTAATAATATCATTTTTGAACATCTGTTTGTGTATGATTTATGCTGTAATGTTTGAAATTTTCTAAGCCTGCTGTTAATAATTATAAAAACAAATGCAAACTGAAAGAAGGGGTATCCAAGTGGTTGATTCTGTGTAAAAGCTTCATAATAGTATGTTTCGGTGACTTCTAGTATGAATTTACAACCCCAGTCCTGCTGGAATAATTGAAATAAGTGCATTTTAGCCATTTGAAGTGTATTTTCTCATTTTATATATTTCAAGGTAATTACAGAATTGTCATAGTTTCCAGCTACTAGTTTTTGTTTTCTTTTTGAGCCATACCTAGTGGTGCTCAGGGTTTACTCCTGGCTCTATATGCTTAGGGAATCATTCCTGGGGGGACTCTGGATCATATGTGGTCCAAGTATCAAACCCAGTTCTTTGATGTTCAAGGCAAGCTCCCTTCGCACTGTACTGGCTCTCTGGCTCTCCAGTTTAAAGTGCTTAATTACACATCGATAGCACAGCGGTAGGGCGTTTGCCTTGCACGCAGCCAACATGGCCGACCCGAGTTGGATTCCTCCGCCCCTCTCGGAGAGCCCGGCAAGCTACCCAGAGAATCTCGCCCCAACGGCAGAGCCTGGCAAGCTCCCCGTGACGTATTCGATATGCCAGACACAGTAACAACAAAGTCTCCAATGGAGACGTTACTGGGCCCGCTCGAGCAAATCGATGATCAACGGGAGGGCCTTTACTTTGCTTTTTAATAGTTGCTAAAACTAATGTAAATTTTTTCTTTAAGATTTTGTAATTATTTGTTTTGGAGGCTACACCCAGGGGGTCAGCTTTGTGCAACACAATTTACCTGCTGTACTATAGCTCCAACTTCTAATTTGGTTATTTCTAAAACTACATATATATTGTAAAGTATCTTTCCCAGAAGACCAGGTATGGTTTTGCTGAGTAAGCTACTTGTGACAAGGAGAAAGAAATTTATGATTTCATTATAAAATCCCCACCGTAATGTTAATAGAGTGAGAGAGCTATGAACTCTTAGATACATTCCTCTCTAAGAGGAATTGGTAGAAAATTCCAGTTAGTCTAAGTATTGGGATGCTCATGTTGAACTCTCAGAATTTCCCTACAGGCATATCTGTATCAATCAGGAGAGGATGGATTTCATAAATTTTGCTCTTGTTGTTAGAACGGCAAGAGCAGTCTTTACAGTGTCATCGATTTCATACATTTTGGAGCATGGAGGTGTAACATTATATTCTCGATTGCCAGAAAATTGTTTAAGGGTAGGACAGGAAAAGATGAGAAAGAAGACATTAAGTAAAGTCATTTGAAAAACCGAGTTCATTTAAAAAATTTGGTTCATTTAGAAGAGAAACAGTCTTAAGACTCCACGTGGGATTGAGCAGTATAATTAAAAAAAAGGCAGATCTCTTTTGCAGACCACAACACCCAAAAGGAGAGAGAGGACACAGGGGATTGCCCTGCCACAGAGATGGGGGGATGGGGGGATGGGGGTGGGAGGGATATTATCCATGGTGGTGGAAAATGGGCACTGGTGGAGGGATGGGTATCTGATCATTGTATAATTGAAACCAAAGCACAAAAAATTGTAAATCTACAACTTTAAAAAAAATAAAATAAAATAAAGGGGGAAAAAAAAAAAGGCAGATCATGTATCATAGATTTCAGTGATTTCACCTACTCTTCCTGGTCATAGTGAATTCCAAGTATGCTAACTAATAAAATAATACTTAAAATTCTTACTATTATGCATGTTTTTATAGTATAAGGCATCCAAACCTTTGCTGTCTGGAACTTTGTAAGAATGGGTCAGTTTAGAAGATGAAAATTTTCTGGATGGTAAACTGTACCTATTTGCATTTCACAATTTATCAAATTGGCATCAATGTATTATGTTGACATTTTTATTGAGGTGCAACATCAAATGGTTTGAACATTAGATAAATCATTTTGGATTTAAAATCTGCCATTTACTTGCTGTAATGTTCTTGAACACATTGCTTTAGTTCTTTGTGTCTCAGTTCCACTGACAAATGTCTCTTTCTTTTTTTTTATTGAATCACCGTGAGACACAGTTACAAAACTTTCATGTTTGAATTTCAGTCATAGGATGATCGAACACCCATCCCTCCACCAGTGCACATTCTCCACCACCAATGTGACAAATGTCTCTTTAAAAAACCAGCAAAGGCAATTATGAAAATTGAACATGACATCATCAATAAATTGGCTACTATAATAAGTTGCAAAAAGTTGATAGCAATTTATTACTGCTTTTCAGTCTTGTCATTACCTTAAGGTATAAATCTGACTTCAAAATGGATTAATTTGTTAATGTTACCTTAGGAACATTATAATGTATATAAATTCCGTTAGCATATATCAATTGTATGCTGTAGAGCTACTGGTACATTTGTTCTTGCAATATCTTATTTTCTTTCGTTGTTTATTTCCCCGCCCCTTTGTTGTTTCAGTAATCATGAATCACATACTGTTTGCTGTAGTACTCACACATTTGATAATGCTCACACATCTGGTCAAGTACCCCCACATGTGCTCATAGGGGGCCGCATAACAGGTTGGTATACCAGACCAGTGCTATGCTCTGCGGGTCCCGTAGAGCAAAGTGAGACTACACTTGGTGCATGTGGGCAGCTCCAGGGGTTGAACTTGCAGCCTCTTTGCATTGAGCCATATCAAGTCCCCCTGCCTCGACTGATTTTTAAGCAGTTACAGTTAGCCCACCTCCACCATTTCACACCTGTGGGACATTCATCAAAACATTTAAAAATGTGAATATATACATATGATAATTGTCTACAGATTTACAGTCTTACTGTTACTATATTGTTCCATATGCATAGACAAGCATTTAAGTTCTTTTCAAAGAAATGAAAGTGGAGAGTATTAGGTGGATTAGTGTTAAATTCAATTTAGTGTGGGCTTTATTACATAAACATTTTAGAATAGGACAAATTATTCAATTCAGTATCTATAAACAAGGTCTATATGTTATACTTGTAAGTCGGTCATTTTTATTCTATATTTTGTCCTGTTCTTCCTTGTTCCTGTTTTCTCAACACTCTGTTATCCATTCTATTGGATTGTTGACAGTCATTTGTATTAAGTGAAATCATACCAACAGAAAATAGCTTATTATATTCTGATGTCAAAGTTTAAGTTTATTAATTTGCTGCAGTAAGGTATAAAGATTTTGGGGTTTCTTGGAGGAGTTAAAAATATTTGAAAGAAACATGCACATGTGCTCATTGCAGCACTTGGTACAATTGCCGAGATATGGAAATAACCCAAATGTCTATTTATGGATGAGTGTGTGAAGAAGTTCTGGTGTATACAGTAGAACACTATGCAGCTCTAAGAAAGGAAAAGATTTTGCCATTGATTGCTATGTGGATGGAACTAGAGGGTATTATGATGAGTAAAGTGAGTCAAAGGGGAAGAATGATCTCACATATGTGGGATATGAAGATAAGTAGTAGGGACCAACATTTGTCTAAAGACTACAGATCTCAGCTTACTGGAGAAAGCGTTGAACAGGAGGGGACTTTGGGACCTTGGTGGAAAGAAGTGGGTACTCTGGTGGCGGGCTTAGTGTTTGGAATAATGCATGGATGAAACTAGTATTGTCATTCAGAGTACCTCAAGAAGGATTTTGTTTCTGTAAGCCCTAAGTTCCCTGCTTTGTTTAGGCTTAACTCAACTTTTCTCAAGGATCATACCTGGGAGTGATCCAATGCAGGTTGGCTGCATGCAAGGTAAGGACCTACGTCCTGTATTATCTCTCTGTGCCCGAACTCAATAGAACTCAATAAAGATTTTTAGAGTGGGAAGGGGGTGGACTTACATTTGTTGTGGTTTGTGAGGCAAGATTTGGTCTTGTGTTTAGGCAGAACCTGTAAACTAGTTGCTGGAACAGTAGATGGTCGGATCAATATACAGGTTGCTTTATGATCTCATTTGGAAAAAGTGGGTCTAAACAAACTAGCAATAAGAATGTGATTTAGAATACATGATGTATATTGGGACTTTGATATACTTTATCTGCTTTGCCAGTTAGTGGAATCTCTTTCATTTCCCATAATATACATCTTTCTTGGAAAATAACCAAATAATTTTTCCCTGGAATTTGGATATGAGGTGTTTTGGTTTGCCAGTGTCTGAAGAAATTAGAACAAGAATCTTGGGAATGCCTGAGGAGCTTGAATGTCTTTAAATTATTTAAGATTGTTTTGTTTACTATGGTAACCACTAACATCATGTGGTTATTTATAATTAAATGTAAACTTAAAAATGAAATTACAAATTAGGTGGTTTTTTTTTTTTTTGCTTTTTGGGTCACACCCAGTGATGCACAGAGGTTACTTCTGGCTCTGCACTCAGAAATCACCCCTGGCGGTCCTCCGCCCCTTTCGGAGAGCCTGGCAAGCTACCGAGAGCATCTCGCCCGCACGGCAGAGCCCGGCAAGCTCCCTGTGACGTATTCGATATGCCAGACACAGTAACAACAAAGTCTCCAATGGAGACGTTACTGGGCCCTCTCGAGCAAATCGATGATCAACGGGAGGGCCTTTACTTTGCTTTTTGGGTCACACCCAGTGATGCACAGAGGTTACTTCTGGCTCTGCACTCAGAAATCACCACTGGCGGTGCTCAGGGGACCATATCGGATGCTGGGAATTGAACCCGGGTTGGCAACGTGCAAGGCAAACGCCCTACCCACTGTGCTATGCTCCAGCCCCACAAATTAGTTTTTTTAAAATTTACATTTGTACACATTTGAACTGGTGTAGTTGCCACTGACAATGCAAAAGATAAATCTTCCCATCAGTGCCAAAAAAGTTCTGTTATACACTAGTTTAGAAATATCAATAAGTAAAGAAAGATAAAAGTAGAGGATAATCTAGAAGATAAAGGACCAAATTATGCACTCATAGCTCAAGAAACAAACAAACAAATAAAAATCCGCATGAGAATTAGTAGCTTGTAGCTAGTTTTTATGGTCTTGGCCAGAAGTAATCTTCCTTATTTTCAGGCTTTACCTGGTGGTGATGATAGCAATAAGGTTCATCATTTTATTCTCTGTACATAGCAAAAAACATTTGGAAGAGTCTACTCAGATGTATTTGATGTTGATGGTTCATTTCCTATTAGTTCATAAAAGGGTCTTAGGTCTTTAGATATGTAAAAGCAAGAAGTAGAAGCTGTCTAGTCAATTTCTGTTATCACATTATTAGAACAAGAAAAATGCAGAATCTCTTGAAGTATAATATAGTGTAATTTTGTGTCACCTACCGTGTTCTTTATTTCTGTTGTTTCTGACTGTAGTCATTTTTTAGACTCTCATACTTACCTACCTGTGCTTTGACGACTGCCTCTGCTGTTATTTCTTTGAACTCAGAACATCATCATCATAGTGTCACTAAAGACACTGTCTGAGGATTTGCTGGTGGTATTTATATTTTCGGTAATACTGGTTCATTCATTGATCTTGGTGGGCTTCAGTGTGTTTTTCTCATCGGTCATTGGATTTCTAATGTCCTTGTTGTGTGGGGACGGGGGTGGGGTAGGGTGGGGAGTTTTTGTAGTTACAACCTCTAGCCCACGCAGGAAGATACTGAGGAATTAAGCTGAAGATTGCTCTGTCTTTCTTCTCTGCCCATCCTGGGATCATGGAAAAGCAAGAAGTAGGTCAGGCAGGAGCTATAGTGTGGGTGCAGGGTCCCACCCGATAGGGAGCGCTTCTGTCTCCTCCTCAGGAGAAGGTCCAGTGATGTCTGCTGGAGCTAGGCGTCACCTGGGATGCTGGAGAAGCAATTTACCACAGACGCTCCAGGGAGTCAAAAGAACCTATATGTCATACACACATTGACAGACTTCTGGGCTTTTAATTTCTCCATAAAGCATATCCCAGGTCTTAGTAATTAATAAATGTGCCAACAAAATTTTAGAAAGGTCTTAGTACATGAAAGTGTTTGTAAACTTTGGAAGCTCATACATATTGAAACTTATTGCAAATACATAATATATCATGTACTTAGAACTGAATTTTATGTTGGTTCTTTCCCTAACTTTTTCATGTGTTGTATTCATCTAATGGATAATAAATTTTAATGAATATTTATTATTTGTAAAAATGCTTTTCAGTACTGTGATCATGTTGCAATAGTTTATTTTATCATGATATGAGTTTTTCTTATCTTAATTCTCAAAGAACTTGTAGAAGTCATTGCAAAAGTGAGAAATTCCCCCTTGTAAAACTGAAACCATTAATTTTCAGATTTTAAATAGTGTGATACTGAATTTTGTTTTAATGCCTGTCTGGGCTTCTTACAAGTGAGTTATGAAGGAATAATATATTTAGAACTAGTCTGTCTCTTTCAAAATGATAAATTTGTTTGAAGGTTTGACAGTTCATTTATGCCATGAAGTTGGTAGACCATGGAGTCTGTATATTTTGTCTAAGTGGCTCATGGTCTAAGAAAGTTGAGAGTACAGTATCACACAGAATTGGAAAGTAGAGAAGACTTGTGGAAGAGTTAGCTATTGAAATTAACCTTGTGAATGCTCTGAGAAATGAAATGCCCAGGCGTTTCCCACCCTGACACATAACCTGAGATTTTGTCTGTTATGATTTCCTTTGCTCTGTCTAGTTCAGGCCTGTGAGTGAATAATTCTTAAGTTTCTCTAAGTTGCTTTCATTCGTTTCATCATTAAGTGTTGATCGTGTCTTTTTTTGTTTTAAACCACTTTTCTCTTTCCTGCTCTTTTCTGTGTGTTGCTGTCTGGAGCTCATGTACTTGCTTGGTTGTGGTGTTTCTATACTTGGCTTCAGTGCTTGTTTGGACTCTCTGTCTGGTTTATGAACTCATGGTCATCTGGTGGGAGGTCTTCCTGGGGGTCCCATTTTTTCACATATATGCTCACATTATGCTCCCAACACTTGCATGCTTAGTTTGGAATGCTCATGTACACTGGACCACTGGGGCCCAGCTTAGGCTTGTGGGCAGCACGAGGGCCTCTTGCTTTCAACATAGATGCTTTGCCCTGAGCCAATTCTGGGGCCATTGTCTTCATTTTTTCCGATTAATTTTGCTGTAATGATAGGTGTACAGTTTGTTCTTTGTAATCTCTTATCACCTTTATCATTCATCACTACTTTGTGCTCTCCTTAGTTTCTGATAAGATAACTAATTGGAAATGTTATTTCCATATATGTTCCATTGTTCTTTTTATCAGTTGTGGACCACATAGAGGATGCTGTGTAACATAGGTTTATATTAGACTGTGCTGTTTAGATTAGTCCAGGTAAGCCCTGCGATGTTCATAGAATGATAAAGTCATCTGAATCATTTCTCAGAATGAATACTCATTGGTGAGAGGCCATGACTGGAATATGTTGATTTTTTTGCCTTCTGGATTTTTGCTTTCTGGATTCTATCTTTTTTTGTATTCCAGCAATCTTTTGACTATTTCCCATGGCAGTGTGTGCAAGTATGTTTTTTCAGTGTATTTTTCTTGCCTGGGATTTTCTGATTTTCACAAATCTCTAAATTCATGCTTTTTTGGTGGGTTAGTGGAAAAATTTAGCTGTTTCTTGGACTATTTTTTTCCATCACATTTCTTCTTCCCTTTTCCTTTAGTTACAAACATTAGGCTTCTTTTATTTTTTTATTTATTTTAAACATTGCCCCTCAGGTCTCTGCATACTGTTTATTTATTTGTTTTCCTTTCTTTCATTTAATTTCTCTTAATTGTACTTTGAGCTTTCACATTTATCTTCATTTTGCTGTTAATCCAGTGAATTATTTTTACTTTGTATATTTTTAGAACTACGCTTCTAGTTTTGTTCCATTTTGTCTATTTTTTTTCTGAAATTTCCTATCTTTGTGTTTATTATGAGCATGTGCTCCTTTGTATTTTTGAATGTGCTTAAGAGTTGAATGCTAATTCCAGTATCTGGATCATCTCTCTGCTAAGTGTATGGTTATAACTTTGTCTTCCATTATATTGCCCTGAGTGGTGGTGACTTTTTTAGACAGTTAATTTATAAGACTGAAATTGCAAACACTGTCTCTTAAGCAACTGCACACAACTCATCTTAGTTCTTTTTTCTTAACAGGACTATTTTGTGCATATGTTGGTTTAGGGGTGGTCAGAGATTTCGGAAGTCTTTGGAACTCTCCTTTTCTGAGTATTCTCCTTTCTGGAATTTTCCCAGTGTCATGTTGGCTTAATTACTGTAGCTGTAAATATAAACAATGGATTGCTTTAGATTGATAGCTCACTGCTGTTAGAAAAGAATTTTTTGTGTTGCTATCACTAAATCTTGACACTATGCTCGGCATTGTAATGGAAACTTTTCTTGATTTAGTCATTTGTACATATCCCCACCAACAAATGGTAACAACTCAACAACACTTTATCATGTCAAAACTATTAGTTTGTCTAGTGAGAAGAATATTTGATTGGGTGTCTGTGCATAAGATTTCTAGTTTTAGGTCAACCATTAATTGGCATTTTAGCTTAGAATCCTGAAATAAATTCTCTTCCCTTCCTTATTCATCAATTAAAAAGAAGAAAGTAAACATGTAGCATCCTTTCTGAGAGCCAAAATCTGTTTCTCTTTTAATTATTTTGGTACTAAGCAAAGTTAATTCTCTATATCCTCTACTTCTATTGATCATTCATTTTTGTGTTTTATTACCTTATACCATGACAGTAAACCATATTGTATTTATATCTGTAATTCCAGTGTATCATAGGCCATTTAGATAGCAGCTGACTTGGGTTCTATTGTGATACCACATGGGCCCCCAGCATCACCAGGTATAGTCTCAGGGGCCCCAAGCAATGCTGGGGTGGCCTAAATTTCCCTATACCCTGGGACCCTAGAAGCATGGTATTCTTGGACCCTAGCAGTGAAGTACTGGCCTGGTTGGCTGAGAATTATTGGTGGGGCCTCCTGAACCTCCCGAACGCTTCTTGGGAGGCTCCCCGAGGAAAGCAAAATGGGGCACTGAAAAGATAATGCACTTGCCTTATACACAGTCAAACCAAGTTTGATCCCCATCATCCCATAGAGTTTCCTGAGCCCCACCAGAAGTGATCCCTGAGTGCAGAGCCAGTAGTAAGCCCAAGGTACTGCTGGATGTGGGTGCCCAAAAAAAGAAAAAAATATATATTTAGGTAATAGCAATTATCTTTAACTTAATTTAATACTTTTAAATTTGTTAATTTCACATTAAAGTTGAATATTGAAATACATTTCAGCATTTAACATGCTAAATGACTAGTTTTATTGATAACTACTTTTATTCTAAATCAAATACTTTAGGTCTCATTTGTGCATATAGCTGAAGTTTTAAGCATTTCATAGGTAAAATTAAGTCATATATTAGTTCTTTAAACTTTCATGGGGAGTACATTTATTCAGGAAGGTCATTATTATAAGAACATTGATTCTTTGTTTTATATAATTCTTTTTTGAATTATGTTTTTTAAAAAATAATTTCCTAGTTTCCCAGTTTGGACAAACTGGCAGGCTACCGAATGTAACCTGCCCACACGGCAGAGTCTGGCAAACTCCCCGTGGCGTACCCAATATGCCAAATACCAGTAACAATGATGGGTCTCATTCTCGTAACTCTGAAAGAGCCTTGAATGTGGCACTTTTTAAAAAATCTCAGGGCTAGGACGAAGGAGACGTTACTGGGGCCTGCTCGAGGAAATCGACAAATAACAGGATGGTCGTGATTGTGATCGTGAATTTCCTATTACTGTTATATGATATAGGTATAGGTCTTCACTATTTCCAATTAAGTTATCTGTGGTAGGTTATTAGCTTTAAATCCTTTCAGTCATTAGAATAAAATGCTCTGTGGCCCTTGTATTACTTGCTCCATTGTTCAGCATCTTCAGTAATCTGTGTTCTTTGTACATTGTTATGTGAAACTAAAGGATTCTTAATTGGGGCAGGGAGAGAGATTGGGTCACACCCAGCTGTTCTGTGGGGCCTATTCCTGATTCTGTGTTCAGGGGAGGTCAACCTCCTTCTCATACCTTATCTCCTATACTTTCTCTGGCCCCTTAAGGAGTTTTTGCTTATTTGTTGATTATTTTTGAGTCTGTTATAGTATGAAAAAATATAAAGTGTCCACTTTATGAAAATAAGGTATTGTAATTTCACACACATTTTATCAATGTTAACAAAATTTTATTTGGTGTTTTTTATAGGTGACATTTGCAGACAGAAGAAGTAAAGTATCCAGGAGTTCATGCCAGCTTGTCTTTGTTACTTGGACTAGCTTAAGAATTTATCAGACCAGCTACCAAAATGAAAAGTAGTGTGGGACAGATAAAAGTAAGTGAAACTTAAAATGAGGAAAATAAACAATAAACTTGTCCTCAGTGACCAGTTCTTGGGGGCCCGCTTGAGCAAATCAATGAACAACAGGAGGATAGTGCTACAGTGCTATATAAAATATAATATAGTGAATGCAAAGTCATTATACAATTAGGGTGGTAGACCCAAACAATACACACACTACATGCATCTTATACAATTTCTAGTATGAACTCTTTACCAGATGGGAAGAATATTATGTAAGTAGGCAGTTAAGAGTCAGAGTGCATGTGTGTGTGCACAATCAAAGGAAAACTAACAGGGCAGGAAGTTATACTAATCTTATCAGAGAACAGTAAATGAAAGGCAGATATCTCCTTCCCTGTCAGCTCACTGTTCCTGCATATTTCATATGTATAAACAAGCTTTTTATTCTGTGCTGTATTTTAGGTATTTATATATATATATATATATATATATATATATATATTTGCTTATTCATCAAGTGCTCCCTTAATTCTTGGTATGGTCCAGTGATTCTTCTAAGTACTTCATTTACTGTAATGAATAAAATAGAAAGTTTTGTTTGTTTGTTTGATTTTGGGAGCTGGGGGTATCACACCTGGCAGTGCTTCAGACTTACTCCTGGCTCTGAGCTCAGGGATTGCTCCTGGTGGGGCTCAAAAGACCATATGGGGTGCTTGGGATCAAACATAGGTCGACTGCATGCAAGGCAAGTGCCTTACCCACTGTACTATCACTCTGATCCCACAAAATTAAATTCTTTAATGGATTTTTGCATTTCAGTAGGGGAGCATTAAGTATTAATTGCTTGATTTGTGATGCCTGAAGAAAAGAGATAGGGTGAGACAGATCAGTAGCCTTGGGAGGCTGTGGTTTTTCTTGGATTCTCATTGGGAAGGAAGTGATTTGAACACAGAGATATAGGAAACAAGGGAGATAAACCATGCAGATACCGGTGGAAAGAGCAAAGGGAATAACATGTGCTGAGGCAGAAAGTCTAATATTGCTTGAGCAAGTTAAGAGATGTAGATAGAGGTCAATGGAGTAAAAGCAGCCAGTATCTTCATCTGCTTTCAAAGCTTTCTCTGCCTGTATTTAACAGTAAAACAAATCATTCAGTTTCCTTTTCTTTCCAGCTGCATAGCTCTACAAGTCTGTACATGGTCCTTAGATCTACAAGCACACCTGCCACTCCTCTCTCCTATCAACCTTGACCATTAAACCTACAAAGCTGCTCTGTGTTGAATGCTTAATAAACTGAAAGAATCAACTTAAACTGAACAGGCATTGCTGTCATCTTTTCTAACCTCGCTAAATATGGAAAGACAATCTCTCTTATCCCCTCTAGGTAGATAGGCAGCCCATTACCTCTTTTACCTATTTTTGGCAGGGGACTCCACTGTCCAGAAATCCAGCCCAGTCTGTCAGTGGATGCTCCCATACATTCTGAATTCTGTTTCATTGGGACTTGTGATTAATCCACTGCCACTCAATCATGGGCTCAACAGGTGACAGACTCTCGTAGAAGCAAGGACATAAAGAGAAAGGAGACCCTGTGTAGGACTTATTCTCCACTGATCCATGTTATATCAGAACTCTCAAATTTAGACTGGTTCCTTTTATACCGAGGGAGAGCATTTAGTGTGTCTCATCTTTTTTCTTCTTACACTATACTTTGTCATGTTTCCCGCTTGTAGTCCTCATGGACTTTTGTGGTAACCTCCAGAATAAATATGGGTGCTACCGTCAAAATGCCATTGGCACTAAGTGGCTTCACCCTCCCAGTCATTTTCCACCATAGGCTAGCTGTCTTTGTCTAGCCCACTTACCATAGCAAGTCCACTAGCTGGGTTAGTGGACTTACCTCAGGTGAAGCTTGGAGACCTCATCTCATCTCATGTTCTTGAGATCCTCTCTCAGTTTTTGTTTTGGGGATTTTGTTTGTTTTGTTTGAGCCTTCCTGTAGCTGCTTTTTCTAGCTAGAAGAAAGTTCTCTGCCTCCTTTCCCTTTAACTTGAAGTTTTGTTCTAAAACTTGAAAATTTGTATGTTCCAAGTCTTTGCACTGAGACTCTCTGCCCCTTTTGCTTCCGATAGTGCTCTCCTTATGCTGTCAGACACTGCAGGTAACTCTACAGTGTGTCATATTTATTCTCTTAGGTTAAAATCTTAAAAGTTTATACATGGTATTTGACATTGTTATTTTTGACTGCTGCCTTGATTTAAAATTTAAATTCTGAAAAGGAAAGAAGAGAATTCACATTGCTTGGATTATACTTAAATAAATTTTTTACTTAGTAAATTTCTACTCATCTTTCACACCCCTATTCCACACCTCTTTCCCACAGCCATCTCTGTCTACTCTGTTCATGGTGACTGTTGCCTATTCAGGATCCTGTCACCCCTTGTTATGTGTGCCAGTCATTTGTTAGCTTGATTATATTTACAAAATCCTGATTCACGACTTCAATATTTTTGGTTTCTCTCTCTCTCTCATAACAGCTGTTGCGGAGATGTGTTAAAAATCATTAGCACAGAATTGAGGCCTTCTTCCTAATGTAATCAAAATAATTGTTGTGCCTTGTAAAAGAAAAGCAGTTAGAGTTTTTCTTCTCTCTTTCACAGGAATATCTCTCCTATAAAATTATAAGTTCCTTGAGAGTTCCTTTGCTTTTTATATTACAGTATCTGCACACACACTCTTAGTATCTTCCGATGAATGATATGTAAATACAGTATTTGATTTTATCATGAATTAAATGAATCTGTTTTATGTGCACATTAAGGGTGTTGTGTCAAGTTTTGGGGTTATTTTGTCTTTTTTTTTTTTTGTTCTTGGGCCACACCTGGCTGTGTTCAGGGCTTATTGCTGACTGTGCTCTGGAATCACTCCTGGGGGTGCTCAGGGGACTGATGAGATGCTGGGGTTAGAACTCTGATTGGCCACACGCAAGACAAGAGCCCTACCCACTGTACTGTCTCTTTGTATTGTGCCCATCTAAAGTTGTCCTGTAGGAACATTTCATACAGATTTGAGCAACCCCACTTAATGGTGTTACTAAGTTAAATGATTTTTAAAACTTTCATATATCGTTAGAAAGATTTTTAAATAGTTGCCCAAGTATAAGATAACAGCCATATTATGGCTCTGTAAATTATAAATTTTGATCACATTTTGATTCACCTACATAGATTAGTTAGCATATCCTGCCAAAAATTTCATAGGTAATGAGACTGTTTTGGCAATTGTGATGTTAGAACTCAAACTGTTGCTAATTAGTCATCAAATAAGGGAGTCAGTTCTTGTTTATATTTCCACACAGTATCATTTTCTATTCTTAAATATATCATTTTCTCATTAAGAAGGCAAGCGCATAAATATACAGAACCAATTACTCATTTATTTTGCTTAGATCTTGATTAAATTGCTTTTAAAAACATCTGTTTTCTTTTTATATAGTGCAGCTTATTAGAGCAGTTTTAAGTTTTAGAGCTTGTCAGTGTGAAGGAGTAGTGGTTGGAAAATTTTTTTTCTATAGAGATAAATATCTGACTCCCTGAAGGTATTTGTTTTTTGTTGTTGCTGAGCTTTGTGAGCACTTTATATCTTGAGGATTAGCCCTTTTTTGATGTATTTTGTGCAAATACTTTACTCAGTAGTATGTCTTTTTTATTTTCACCTAAATTTCTTTTGCTGTGTGAAATGTTTTAATTAGATGTAGTCTCATCTGTTTAGTTTTGGTTTTGTTTATTTTGGCCAATGGTCAAATCACTGAAGGCATCCCTGAGCAGATCCTGGAGCATTCTGCCTATAGTTTATGGACTTTGAATCTTGAGGTCTTCGGTCCACTCTGAGATAACATTCATACATGATATGAAATATGGGTACAGTATTTTTGCATGTGACTATCCAGTCAGTTTTTCCTGTATAATTTGTTGAAGAGGCTTTCATGCACCTAGGTCCTTTGTCATAGATTTGCATAGATTAGTGCTCCATAAATCTGAGGTTTTTCTCTGAGCTCTCTATGCTTTTCTATTGATTGAGAATCTGTCCTTACTTCATTACCAGTTTTGATCACTGTTATAGTTAGGAAATGCAGTGCTTCCTGCCATATCTACTCACTTTGTGCCCCCCCCCTTTTTTTATTTGGCCTTGGTTTTGGTTTTATGGTTCACACCCAGGGATGTTCAGGGTTTACTTCTAGCTCTGCATTCAGTATTCACTCCTGGTATTCTTGAGATACTGTGTGGTATGCTGGGGATCGAACCTGGGTTGCCATGTGCAAGGCAAGCACCCTAATAGCTATACTATCATTCTGACCCCTTTGTTGGCTTTTTTTTTTCTGAGAATTTAGATTGTTTTTGCAGATTGACCTTTGTTTTTTAAAGGAAGCCATTCAGTATTCTTTGCAGAGCTTGTTTGGATGCAATTTATCTTTATCTGTTTTTTGTGGGAAAATGTTTTTGTTTTGTAAAAAAAAAATGATTGAGATTTAGTGGTTACAATGCTATTAATAATGGTTTCTCAGGAACATAATTCAAACACCACACCAAAGAATGTTCTTATTAGTCCTTCAGATATCAGTAGTAACCTTGGAGGGCAAAGGATTATTCTTGGTTGAAGCTTCTTTTCATTTAATACTTTAAATTATATCATTCTTTTGGCAGTATAGTTTCATTTAAATGATTTGTTTTGAATTTCTTGTTGTTTCCCTTGTATTCAAGGCTTTGCTTTATCTTTTGCCGCTTTTCATATTCTCTGGTTCTTGCCATTCCAGTTGAACTATGTCTTGGTGTTTTGTTTTCAGTTTGTTTTGCTACTCTTCCTCCTGGATTAGTGCACTAGTCTCCCTTCTTAGACTAGGGAAATTGCTATTGCTTCTTTACTTGGAGTTAAACTGTTGCTCTCCAGTCGTCTTTGGTCAGCGTTGAGAGTTCTCATGTTCTTAGAGAACTCTCCTAGACTTCTGATCCTGGCTATTGAAGACTTGTCAGGAAATTTCTTCATTTTTTTCATTATCTCTGGTACTCTGGGTAGTAGGGATGAACACTGACTCCCAAGTGGTCTTACGCCAGTGATCTGGTGCCTTCTATTCACAGTAAAGTCCAGTAATAGAACTTAGGGCTCTCTTATGTTCTGGGAGCCACCACTGCCTTTTGAAGATTTCTTGGCAGGATCTGTAGGGGTGGAGCTAGGTCCCCAAAATCCAGCAGGCCTAGAGGAAGGACTGATGCCAGAAGTGCAACAATAATTCCGATGTTTTTTTGGAGGGGAGGGTGGGTGGCCAAAGTGTAGGATGTACCAGGAAACCCAAGGAAGGCTCTTGGTTACCTGGCAGTGGGACAGAACAGAATGCAACTGGACTGAGAGTCCTATCTGGAGAGGCGCTTAGGAACCCTAGATGTTATATATGGGGGAGGAGAGAGTGAGGCCAGCAGAGGCGCATCACTTATGCCTTATAACATAATTTTGAAATGCCTCATTCTCCTTTTTTTCTTCTTTGAAGCATTATTCTGAGAGAAGGGAGAACTATCATTCATACCAGAGAAATTCATCTCCTGAAGACAGGTAAACAGTTTTATGTATTCCAAATGCAATTTTCAGGTTTTCAATTAAATTTAAGAAGTAATTTAGCTCTAGAGTTCTAACTTTAGACTGAACAGTATAACTTCTTCTAGATGATAATGTTATCTAGGACAAGTCATCTTAGAAATTTCTTTGTTCTAAGAGTTTCTAATAAGCCCAGATGTTTATAATTGAGGTAACAATGACTTACAATACTGTAAATGTTTGTGTTTTAGGCATAAAATGTAATAGTTCCATATTTTATGTAGTTTTTAGGTGAAAGCGTAATTTGAATAAATAGTGAAGAATAAAAGCTTATGTACCATGTATAAATAGGAATAACGTAATTTTATTTGTGTGTATTTGTATATGGGCTGGAGAGATAGCACAGCAGGTAGGGCGTTTGCCTTGCACGCAGCCAAATGGCCGACCCGAGTTCAATTCCTCCGTCCCTCTCGGAGAGCCCGGCAAGCTACCGAGGGTATCTCTCACTCACAGCAAAACCTGGCAAGCTACCTGTGACATATTCGATATGCCAAAACACAGTAACAATTGTCACAGTGGAGACGTTACTGGGCCCGTTCGAGTAAATCGATGAACAACGGGAAGACAGTGACAGTGACAGTATTTGTGTATATATTTAACCTAAGATTTTATAATTTTCTGACTTTTAAAAAAATTCCAAGAGTAACCTTACACTCTGTATTGCTAATAATCTTAATCATTATCCCTGCTATCCAGTAATCACTTTGAAGAGTAACAACTGATGAAAATAGCCTTTGGAGTGGAATTAAGCTCATCTTTATTGAGGTCAACCAGTGACTCTCGTCTTACTTGTTCAGTGCTTTGATAAAGTGAGCCCATTAAGTAAAAGTGCCATTTTCAGGATTGCCTTTTTTATACTCACATTCAGACATATATTTTTTATCAAGGGTTGCGAATCAGTATAAGTTTAGTTAAGTGACTTTTAGGGAGTGTATTTTTTGTACAAGATGAAATCTTTTATATAGTCATTACTAAATAGATAGTAGCATTACCAATACATGACTATGACATGGTTGTTTTTAGCTTATAACTTGAGTTTTCTTATGTGTTAGATATGCAGATCAAGAACGATCCCCTCGGGATAGAGATTACTTTGATTATAGATCAGATTATGAACGTTCAAGAAGAGGACGTTCTTATGATGGCAGCATGGAATCACGGTTAGTATTTGAAATTCTAACAGAAAAATGAAGGTTTTATAGGTTTCATTTGTGTTTTATAATAAAACCAGCAATAATAGCAGCTAGCAGTTATGGGATGTTTGTAAGTGTCAGACTTTATAATCAGGAATTTATTTGACTTAATTATTGCAGTAAGTATATTAAGTTGATACTCTGTCATTGTTTTTACATTGGAATTGTAAAATATTTGAATATACTTCCAAGTCTTGGTCTATCTAATGTTTAGCCCAACATCTTATTCTTCATACTATACTGCTGAGGAGTTAGCTTAAGTGACAATTTTAGAACCATTCCTGAATGAAAGTCGTTATATTTTCTTGCATGGTAGCAGGTAGAGAGACATTAAGAGTGAATTACCTATCTCTAATCTTTATCTAAATACAATTCTTGTTTAAACTTGTTACATTGTATCAAAAACTTTGTTCTTAGAGTTTTATGTATATTTTTTGATCTTTCTCCCAGCATCCATTCTGTAACTACCAAGACTAACTCCGTCACTGGAAATTTTTATTAAATTTCGTGGCAGTTTGGCATTAAGAACATTACTTGATACCTGTAGCCAAAAATTCCTTGTCACTCCATACCTTCTAAGTACATAAAGTGTCAGATTTAATTAATCTCCAAATGCCAGTCTCATCTGCTTTCACTTTAGTACACCTTCATGAAAAGAATTATTTCCACCATAATTGTGAGCTACACATATTACATATGATGTTCCCTAACACTGTCAGAATCCATGGAAATTGATAGTTTCTCCCAGTTTATGAATAAGAAAATATGTTTGAAATTACTAAATTATGTTTCTGAGAGTGTAGGTTTCTATCCCTATTGCAGAGATGAAAAGAAAATAACAACTAATATATGAATTCAATTTTGACTCCAAGTCTCATTCTTTTCCCATAATTTCTAGCAGTGTTCTTCTTTGTAATTCTGTTTTATCCAGTGTATGTCTCATTTAATTTGCACAGCCACACTGTGAAATAAGTATCCTGTATGGTGTGCAGAATATAATGACTAGCAGTCTAAAAGCATCTGCAAATAGATATGTCTATTCCATTTCAAAGAAAGCTCTGTCACTTCTACACTCTGACGGATCAAACACTGTAATTGTAAGGACAACATTTTATTAGCCACCAAGCTCTCGTACCTGGTGATTCTCAGAGGAATCATAACCAAAGTCAATAAATCCCTGCTGAGATTACTCTCTTGGAACATGTTGCATTCATAATAAGAAGCAACTCATTTGTAAATCAGTGCCTTGAATCGAATCGTGAGTCCCTGCCTCTGTGACTGTGGTTTCCGTTTGTAGACACTCCCCCCTCCCCCCCCCCCGCCCCATTCATCTGCTGCGTATACATTTGGGAAGTTTTCTCTGTATATGTAGATTGTATTACTATATATTAAGACAGATTCTCTCAGACATGCCTTTTAAATTTAGCCAAAATTCACCCAGTGGTTTTCTGGTAACAGTGATAATATAAAATTGATTTTAATAGTTGTTGTGCATATAACTTAAGGTTTCATAAAGCATGAGCTGAGTAATCTTGTTTCCAAAGCAGTATATATCAAAATCACTTAAGGAAACAGTTTATCTTTGGGGAAGTAAGAGCAAAAAAGCAAAGATAAAATGTTTCCTGTTTATTCTTGCTACTTTCAAATAAAAATATCTTGATTATTGAAAGTGTAAGAAAGGATACTTTCACACGATTAGGGAAGATTAGGACTAGAAAATGGTTGGTTTTTTACTTTTAAAAAATTGTAAACATTGTCTCAACCAGAATCTTCTGATATTTCCAATGAGAGTGTCAGTTTTGTCAAAAAAAAAAATAGTTCTGTTACATTTTTTTGATCTTACTTCTAAATCAAGTTTATTGGCGATAAAATGATTTTTCCTTTGTATAGTTTAGGACATATATCACAGGCCACTTTATCTTAGAAAACTATTTTGATAGTGCTATTTTTACCTAAATTATTATTAATGATTTTGCATCTCAAAGACTAACTCATACTGTTCTTTACAACTACTGCTTTACGTGATTCTTTACTATTTCCTTATTATTCTACTCATTTGGTCCCAATACTTTTCCTCAGTTTTTCATAGTTATTCTCTTAATTGCAAAATTTCACCTCCCTTTTTCTATTTCCCTGTTTCTTTGCCTGTCACCCATCTCTCCTTTATATAAATTCTGTCAAGGCTTGTGGATCTAGTTTGTTACATTTTCTCTGTGTGACATTTTCTCGCAATTCCAAATCCTGTCTGAATTTGTGGGGCTGATTATTTTCTCATTTATTTAGTATAAAGTTCGTTTAAGGATGAGTTTCATATCATCTATTTAATCAAGAATAATTAAATTACAGAAGCAGGGACCGAGAAAAACGCAGAGAAAGAGAAAGAGATGCTGATCGGAAACGGTCCCGGAGAACCCCATCTCCTTCAAGAAGAAGCCCAGAATCATCGCTGACCCACAGTTCCTCTGCTCAGGATGAACCTAGTGCGAAGAAAAAGAAAGATGAACTGGATCCTCTCCTTACTCGTACAGGCGGAGCATATATTCCTCCTGCAAAGCTCAGAATGATGCAGGAGCAGATTACAGATAAGAACAGGCATGTCAATATAATATATATAAGTAGTGATACCCTCACTGGGAAAGAAACAGTCACTTATGATATAATTAACTTCAGTTGTTGAGAATTTACTTGAATACATAAGAGATGTCACTTTGGACCTCTTTTGTTCTTCGGTTCACGAACTCAAGCTTTGCATACTGTTTCTATGACTATATGCATATATAGTGTATGTATATGAATATATGCACATGTATATATATATGCACAAGCAAACTATCGTTCCATAGTTGTATGCATAGGTATTATTTTTCATAAATTATCAAGAGTTCTAATTTGCTATTAAAGGCCCAAGATAGAACTTTCCAAGTATACCAAACCAAGAATTAGCAACATTTTTTGGTAGGGGATTGGACAGTAGGGAGTGGGGCTACACATGACTCGGGATATTCCTGTCACTGCACTCAGGAATTACTCCTGGGGTGCCTGGTGGATCATATGGGGTGCTGGAGATTAGTCAGTCATGTGCAAGGCAAATGCCCTAGTGCTGTGCTATTCTCTGGCCCCTAGCAAAAGAAAAAAATTTTAAACAAAAGATCAGATGGTATTTTAAACCTTGCGCATTTTTTTTGTATCTGTTGCAGCACTTGAACTTCACTTGGTATTACAAATATAGTCATAAATATGATGTAAACAAATGAGTGCAGCTATATTCTTATAAAGCTTTCTTTTTTTTCGTTCTAATTTTCATTAAAACACCATGATTTACAAAGTTGTTCATAATAGAGTTACTTCAGGCATACAGTGTTCCAGTATTAAACCCCCAACAGTGTCCCCACACTCCACCAATGTCCCAGGTTCCTCCCCACCCCACAACCCCTTAGCAGGTATATACAAAAAAGTATTTAAAGTCACTAGGTCCAACAAAATGTAAAGAATTGGCAAGTGGAATTATTAGAAAATAAATCAGTAGAAGTCAGTTTGTGATAATTGATTGCTAAATGATTTTGACCACTATATTAAGACATTGCTATAAAATCTCTTAGCAAGAGAGGAGTAAACATACCCTTCTTAATCTAGTAGGAGGCAACCATATTTACCATTGCCATGCTCAGTGCCACACGTTGGGCAGTTTTTCCTATCCTTTAGAAAATATAAAGCTTTAATTAAGAAAACAGGTTATCGGCTTCATTTAGCTTTTGGTTATATGGAATTAAATTGGCTTTTTCCCCATTCTCTTCATAAACCAGAGCATCTTAGTAATTTTTTTGCTGCATTCACACAGTTTTCAATATAGAAACATTTATGCTCGCATTTCTTTCTTTTCTCAGAATAAGTGCAATAGTGAGAAGCTCTGTAGAAAAGTACAACTAAATCTTTAAGACGTTCTCTAGTAGAATGAGTTAACTAGGAAAAGTATGGCTTAAGAGTGAAATAGTCATTAAATTGCTAGTTTTGTAAAATTTAGCATAGTGGGTAGTTTAAAAGAAATGATTCCAAGTGAGCCAAGAAAAAGTATTCTTACACCTTGCTTTAACATTTTAATTACAACTTTGAAATATTTGAGAACCTTATATAAATGAAATCAAAATTCATCTCAAGAATTGACTTGAAGTAGAACTATCATTTACATAAAACAAAATACAAAGATGTGAAGTAAAATGAAAAATTTATGAGCTGGAATGGAATATGAAATTAAATTTAAAATTTCTAAATTTATCTTGATGTATCATATTCCAGTTCTTAGGGGGATGCTTAGAGTGTTGGGTGAGAATGGACTGCAGATGGATTCTGATATTAGTAAGAACTTTATGGGAACATAGACATTCTGCTGTTGGGAGTAATAGGATCAGCGTTAGAGATGTGAACACTTTCTTCAGTACAGCCCAAAGCCATCCTAATTATAAAGGGGAAAAAAAATTATTGATGGGAGTCTTGCTTTCTAAAAAATAGGACAGGCAGAGGAGAACCCGTGGTATATGCAGTCGTAAAGAAATTCCTGGAATATAGCTTTATTAATAATTGACATCTATTCATAGACACTAAAGGGCACAAGGAAAAGTTGAAGTCCCTAGACGTCTAAGTAGTCTCTGTTCAGTAGAATCAGGTGAATTGTAAGCATGTGAATTATGCCTGACTTAAGTATATCAGTCCTTTGATAACTTTGATAAAGGTTTAATAGGACAGGCTGAGGGTTGCAGTTTTTTTTTTTTATCAGTAGTATCTTATTGAATATTTGGCTATTCAAAGGAAAAAATGAAATCATGAAATTTGCATCAATATGGATGGATCTGGAGAGTATCATGCTGAGTGAAATCAGGAGAGGGATAGACACAGAATGATCTCTCATTTTCGGGTTGTGAATGGGGAAAAACGTATGCCCAAATGCAACAGAAAATGATGACTTGTCTTCAGTCAGAAGCTTGGGGCAGAATAGGATAGAGATGATGAGAACACTACTGTGATAGTAGAAAGAAGTCTTCTCATGGCCTTGTTACAGGTCTGTAGGTATTCTAAGGAAAGTACTAAGAGAAGCGGACACCTAGGTAGAGGGTGTGGTATTGGCATAGTTTGTGTATGAAATCCAATTGACAGTTTGTAAATTGTGGTCCTCCTCCTGCCCCAAACAAGAGAAAAACTTACACTTCTCTAGCTTTCATAGCATACCAAAGGATTGGATTTGAGGGGCAGAAGGAGGCGTCTGCTTCAGGTTCAGGTAGTAAGAGGGAGTACATGGTCTACCTCAAATTTAGAAACACTAAAAAGATTAACTGCAAGTCAGTTCTCTTGTGTCCATGCTCAGGGCTTGCTCTGGGCTCTGAACTCAGTGACCACCTGGCAGTGCTGCAGACCATATGGGTTTCGGGGAATCTACTGGGTTGACTTTAAGGCACTTGCCTTGTCCATTGTCCTGTCTCTCAGCACTTTCCTTAGAATACCATTCAGAATAGAGATCTTTAATCTACAGACCTTTAACAGAGTCATGAAAAGACTTCAGGCATTCTGCTAACCTGAGGTATAGGGGCAGGGAAAGATGCATCTTTACTGCCACTAATCTGAAGTTTAGCATTTCTTTCTACTGGGAATCTAGGCAGCAGATAATAGTTAAGCAGACTATCGTTGGAAATGTACTTTATGCTATGTTACTTGGAAGTGACGGATGCTATTACATGTACTGGCACTTCTGTCATTTAATGTTTTAAGAAGTACATTGCATACAATATCGAACTTTTTTCTGTGTTTTAAAAATAACAATATTTTGATATGATTGCTATAATCCTATATATTTGCTTATATTATTCCAAAATACTCAGTTTCACCAGACTTCCACAAGAATATATGAAAGAAAAGAAGTTCCGATTTCCCACAGCTGACAGCATATTCCAGAGAGAAATAATTATATAAACCATAGAATTTTGTAGCTTTAGACATTGTGTTTAACCTCAGGAAATACAATTTAACTTTTTAATTTAATGCGAGATGTTTTTTAAAAGAAAAGCAGCCTGGTAATAAAACATTTAGTTGATACAGCAGAGCGACTACTATCTATGTTTTTTGTTTTTGTTTTCTTAGGCACTATAATTTTAGCAGAGGCTGGACCAGAGAGATTGTATAGTGGGTAGGGCGCTTGTCTTACCCAGGTTGGATCCTGGCACAGCGTGTCGTCCCCTGAGTAGTACCAGGTGTAGCACCAAAACAGAAAAATAGAATGGTCTATTAGCCCCATTACTTAGTATGACTCTTTTTTTCCTGTCATCACTGCCATTTCTGTTTAATTTTTCCTCTATCGTGCTTTTATGAGATAGGAACACAATGAAATTTTCCTTTTTATGGTTTATATTTGATTACTTTAAGACAAGTTTGAGTAAACAAACCATTTTAAGGTAATTGATGTGAAATCTGAATAATAAATGTGCTTTGCAGTCTATCCTTTCAGAAACATCAAACTCTCAGAGGGATGCAATCTCTACATAAATATCTCATGTATACAAATTAACTGTCACTATCACCCCGTTGTTCATCGATTTGCTCGAGTGGGCACTAGTAACATCTCCATTTGTCCCTGTCACGTTCTAGTGTAGCCCGATGGCATATCGGGGGCTCTTTCAGGGTCAGGGAAATGAGGACCATCATTTTACTGTTTTTGACATATTGAGTATGCCACGGGTAGCTTGCCAGGCTCTGCTGTGTGGTATATAGTAAAAATATTAACTGTATTTCAGATATTATTTGTAAGGTAAAGGCCCTCCCGTTGATCGTCGATTTGCTCGAGCGGGCCCAGTAACGTCTCCATTGGAGACTCTGTTGTTACTGTGTCTGGCATTTTACTACACTTGGGGTCATTTTATAAGTTGTTAAAAATAATTTTTTATATTTTCTTATTTTAACCTATTGTAATTATTGAGTAAATTTCAATCTTTTTTAAAATTATTTTTTTTAGCTTGGCCTACCAGAGGATGAGCTGGGAAGCCTTAAAGAAGTCAATCAATGGTCTCATCAACAAAGTCAACATTTCTAATATAGGTATTATTATTCAAGAACTTCTGCAAGAAAATATAGTTAGAGGAAGGTAAGCATCAGTTGTTTTTTATACGTAGCACTTCAGAGGAGTTTTTCAAAGGAACGTATCTTTATTGATCCTTTATTGTACTTCATCTTGAAGATAGTTAAGAATGTATATTTAAAGTCCAGTTCTCATAAAAATGTAAATTAGGGCCAGAGAGATAGTGTATGGGATACATCACAACAGAAAAATTGCAAACTACCCAATAAATAATTTATACTTCACTATTTGAAATTATATAGCATTTTTCCCTTTTAAAGAACTTAATGTCCCGAAATGATTTTTAAAGTCATTTGTTGACTGAATAGTTTCGGTGATTAAACTCACAGTGAATAATTATTATGTATGTTACCTCCAACCACTTTAATTACTAATGAAAGAAAAGTAAAGACTATGAAAGAAATGAGCACGGTCAGCATTAAATTTTAGAAATGCAGTAGAAAAAGACTCAGCATTTTCCGTGATGCCGTTGGTGTTACATAGAAAATATTGTCTTTTCTGTTAACTATTTTAAGATCTAATGGTTGATATTTCGGATCACCCTGATTCTTCAACTCAAAAAACACTGGATGACTGAAACTCAATCATGAAAGTTTTGTAACTCTATCTCACTGTGATTCAATTAAATAAAAAAAAAAATCAAGAATAGAAAATTGATGAAAAGGTAGCCATTGAGTTGTTAGGGTGACCTCACCTCTTACACGAAAGAAGTCCTATCAGCTGTTTTAAGATCTTACATTGGGTTCTCTTTTTCTCATTTTCTACTCTAGTGATTCAGTTGCCTAATTGTTTTCTTGCCTTTGACAATCCAATAATGACTTGTTATTACATTACTAAAAATAACTCCTCAGTTCACTTTGCATTTTTCCTCTTACCAAATGCATATAGAAATGAGTTAGAAGTACATTCTTTTATTTTCTAGCATTGTTTTAGTGTTATTCTTCATTGTTCGATTGTACCTATCATAGGAATATTAAAAATGTTCATTTCAGTAAAATGAGGCTTAAAAGTGGAAGCTATTCAACTGTCTTTAATCACAGAAGTAATTTTATATAAATTTTATATAAATGATAAACCTCTCAAATTTTTAGTATTCCTGAAGCAGAATTCTTTCATTCACACTTTTATAATATTAAATAGAATCTTTCTAAGAAGTTTTAAGAACTCAGTCATGATTAGATACAACAAACAATAGGAAAAATAAGATTATATGCAAAAAAGTTTTGAACAAAAATTAGAATAAAATTTTTTCTGTCTTATGAAAGTACAAATCAAAAGTTCATTCCCCACTCAACAGATTTATTAGTAAAACAACCAATTCTACTTTATTATGGATTTTTAAGCTTTTTTCCACAGTGACTCCTTTTTATCCAAGAAATTTTTATGGGACCCTGGGTATTATATAAATGAGGTATATAAATCAAACATTTAATAACAAATCATAAATCTATTTTAAAGCAATTTTTAAACATTTTTAGTGGCTCCATTTTTCAGTTATACACTCTTATGTCAAGTTGTGACCCACAATTTTAAGATGCTACACCCTAGATAATGTGGTAAAAGTTTAATTTTAATTTAGCTTTTGTGATTATTACAGAGGACTAATATTGCTGGATTTTTAATGCCCAAAAGCAGATTTTAAAGGTTTCTGCTTTTTTTTTTTTCTTTCAACAGGGGCCTTCTCTCCAGATCTGTTTTGCAAGCCCAGAGTGCTTCTCCAATCTTCACCCATGTTTATGCAGCATTGGTTGCAATTATAAATTCCAAATTTCCACAAATTGGAGAATTAATCCTCAAGAGATTAATTCTTAACTTTCGAAAAGGCTATCGAAGAAATGATAAGGTACACAGAATAAACTTGAGTAGACTGTCACAGGGGATAGACTAATAATCTGGTATCAACAATTAATGAAGAGGATTGTTGCTATACTCGTAGGATCACAAATCATCCTGTTATTCGTCGATTGCCTCGAGCAGGCCCCAGTAACGTCTCCTTCATCCTAGCCCTGAGATTATATTCAAGGCTCTTTAGGAGAATGAGGCCCATCATTGTTACTGGTATTTGGCATATTGGGTTTGCCACGGGGAGTTTGCCAGACTTTGCTGTGTGGGCAGACTACATTCGGTAACCTGCCAGTTTGTCCAAAGTAGGAATGAGATAATAAGATGTCATAATAAGATGTCATAATAAGATGTCGCGCAGCCGTGAATGCGGCTGTGCGGTTCCAGGAGCTGGTTTTTATAGTCTCTGAGTCTTGGCCGTTGATGGGATTACACGGCGCCAGGGGGCCAGTTGGTGGGGGTGACCCTCGCCTACTGGAATTTGGAGGATCTGGGTGGAGGATGCTCAGCCCAAATCCGAGTAGGCTTGGAGATCTCGGCCCCGGAACCTGCGTGACTTTGTCCCTCTGCCAGTACCTTCATGTGTGCGGAGAGTGGTCTCAGCATGGTGGTGACTGGTCCTGGAGGTCTTCTGCTGCCGGAGCCCTGGTCGGGGCGGGGAGGAAAGCTCAACCCGCTCCCCTCCAAGGGGCCCCAGCAGCGAGGACAGTCAGGCGCGGGGGCAGGAGACTGCACTGTTCTCTTCCTGGAGCTGGTTTTTATAGTCTCTGAGTCTTGGCCGTTGATGGGATTACAAGGCGCCAGGGGGCCAGTTGGTGGGTGTGACCCCCGCCTACTGGAATTTGGAGGATCTGGGTGGAGGACCCGTAGGATATATTTTAAAAATTATCATAGGAATATTTTGTGCGATTAAATAATATGAATCACAAAAGTTAAGTGTGTAAGCTGTAGAATTAAAGCTAGCTAAAAATGACATGTCTTTTATTTTATAACTTAGAATATAAAAATTATTCTTTTTGCATATTTTAAAATATTATGTAAGTAATCCAGGCGTTCTATAGATAAATGAAAATTGGTTTTATTGTTAAAAATTCAACATTTTTCCTACCATTGTTTTTCAGCAACTTTGTCTGACTGCTTCAAAATTTGTGGCACATCTTATTAACCAGAATGTGGTAAGTAATTATCTACAAAATTAAGTGGTTTGATATCTTGATGCTACTTCAGTGATATGTCTATTTTAGTTTATTATCTCTTAGGAGAGTAGTGAATAATATTTAGCTTTTTTAAACAATAAAGAGTACATTCTTAAATATTAAGAAAAACCAGAACAAGGTATTTTTTTTAATCAAATTGATCTGACCACGTGGTTACTTAACAGCAAATTACTCCTACAAAGAATGTAATTGTTTTTTTTGAATAAGAGCATATCTCTTCCACTGCTTTTCTATGTATCATTTGTTAATAGGAATCTAATAATATCTTGATATCCAGCTAAAATCTGTTTCTCATAGTCTTAAAGATACACAGTAAGGTAGCAACAACAGGTCAGAGGCAACACAGCAGAACTGATGCAAACGATTGAGTTAATGCATCAACTAAGTGAGGGGGGTATTCCTTGTGGGAGGGAGGTGGTTACTCTGGTGATGGGTGTGGTGATCAAAATATGTTTGGTAAACTATTAATAGTACCGTAAATCATAGAATTTTGATCAAAATAAAAAATCACATAAATTTCCCAAAAGGAGAGAGAGAACAGAGGGGAATGCCCTGCCACAGAGGCGGGGGGGATGGGGGTGGGAGGGATACTGGGATCGGTGGTGGTGGTAAATGGGCACTGGTGGGGAGGGATGGGTCTTTGATCATTGTATAATTGAAACCAAAGCACAAAAATTTGTAAGTCTACAACTGTACCTCATGGTGTCTCACTAATAAAAATTAAAAAAAAAATCACATAAATTAAAAAAAAATTTTTCCACATCTAAAAATGATAGAGAACATCTGTCGAATCAGCTTATGAAATATAAAATGTTGTTATTGAACTTCAGATGCAAATGTATTTTTCATTCATTTTTTGTGTTTATTTTGTGTTAATGTATTTGTGTTTTAGATTTAACTCCTGCTTAAACCTAAGATGGTGAATTTCTTTATATCTTTATAAATATAAATATCTTTATATTTCTTTAAAAATTTTCTTTTACATATATATTATCATGATTAACTATAGTTACATATGAAGAAGAGTTTTGAAGTTATTACTTTAAGTAAATTATTCTTTTCTATGTGAAATTTATTCTAATGTTTACCCTTAAAAATTTTTAAATTTAACTCAGTTATATTGCATATTATGGATTTGCCAGGTCCATGGAAACAGTTTCACATTTTTGTAAGCAGCACAGATGTTTCAGTGGTTTTTGAATGTATATTATACTTATATTGGAAATTTTGGCATTGTTGCAAAATAATAAAAATGGTAACTGTTAAGATCATCTCAACTGTGACAGAGGGTGATATTTTCTTCTCACTAATCAAACACTAATCTTCCATTCAAAATAAAAAGTAGATGTACATTTGATGTTGTGTTCAGTGTAAAAAGATATTTTCCGGAGTTGAGAGTTAAATACTTTTCCTCTCCATCCCAGAAAAGGTAGGCGTATGGTGTTTTGAACATATTTCTCAATCCATTAATTTTTTCAAAGTATAGCTTCTCAGAAATTATTTGTACTCCACCTGGTATTGTTTATAAATTAATTTTTGCACAGTCAGTATAATTTAATGAAGAAAAAATTAGGAGTTTTAAAACTGTCATTATGCATCAGGAACTTTTTGAAAATATTTTTATTTGATTGGAGAGATATTTACTAGTTTCTGATAAAATTAATTGGAAAATGGATATCAAGTTGTGATGATGAGAAGAGGATGATATGAAAAGAATCCTATTAGTGAGCCAGAAAGATATTTTAGTGGACTGAGCACATTCTTTGCATACAGGAGTCTAAGGTTTGACCCCTGGTCCTGCATGTCCCCTTCAGCAGAGCAGTCTCAGAATTAGCCCCTGAACAGCACTGGATTTGGCCCAAAACTACCAAAAAGTAAGCCATTGCTATTCATATAGTGATTCTAAAAGTAGCTCAGAACACAAATTAGTATATTTTTTAATTTGTATTTTGACACTAAGTTGGCATTTCCTACAAATAAAGTATCTTCCTCATCTGTAATGAAGAAGAAGAATATTTTTTCTGGCAATATTTTGGTCACTCTAGTGTAATTAAGATTTTTTTTGATAATCATCTGGAAATCCTTGAAAGATGTATACTGAAAGTAGAAAAAAAGTCGCATGTCATTTGTACTAGTTTTTTTTGTGTGTGTGTGTATGAAACATGTATAATATGACTAAAACTTCAAAGATTAACTCAGTATTAGGTAAAATATTTCCTCTTTATGCCTTCTTTCTGTTTAAGGCACATGAAGTTTTATGCTTAGAGATGCTTACTTTGCTCTTGGAAAGACCAACAGATGATAGTGTTGAAGTGGCTATTGGTTTTCTCAAAGAATGTGGCCTCAAATTAACCCAGGTGTCACCAAGGGGAATCAATGGTAAGTTGATTCATCAACAAACATCATCGGTTTGATATTGAGCTCTCATTTCTGTGTTATAGTATTATTGCTTATTGTCTTTTTTTCTGTTTAATTTAAAGCTATATTTGAACGCCTTCGAAATATTCTCCATGAATCTGAAATTGACAAAAGAGTTCAGTATATGATTGAAGTGATGTTTGCTGTACGGAAAGATGGATTCAAGGACCATCCAGTTATCCTTGAAGGACTTGATTTAGTAGAAGAGGATGATCAATTCACCCACATGCTCCCTCTGGAGGATGACTATAATCCAGAAGATGTTCTTAGTAAGTCAGAGGATAGGGGTGGGAAATAGGATAAGATCAAATGTAAATATAGAAAATTAACACAGATTTGTTTTTATCAAGTGTAATTAAGGACACTATGATTTACAAAGTTTTTTTTTTTATAATACCGTTGTTTCAAGCATTTAAGTGTTCCAGCACCACCAGTGTGATCTTCCCTCCCCTAATATCCCCAGTTTCCCTCCCAATCCCAACCTCCCCCTCTTAGGCTATTAACAAATTTACTTTCTATTGCTTATTCCAACAAAACTTTAGAAATGGCTAGTAGAATGATCAGAAAATAAATCAGTAAGAACCAATTTGTGATTGTATATGATTGGCCTATGTAACTAAGAAAATTAAAACCATTTACTATAATATAACAAAATGCATATTGTCATTTACGTATATAAGTTTTCAACTCTGGAATCTAAAATATATTGAATTGAATTTTATATTTGAACCTCATGGTAATAATTATGGCTTACCTGTCAATAATAAAACTTTTAAAGTAGTTCTGTGTTAATATATTTTAGAGTTTACATGGAATAGTAAGGCCTGTATATGTAAATTTTTCCCTTACACTTTATATAAATTCTGTGGTTTACAAAGTTACAATCCAGTACCAATCCCAACACCATTACACCTTTCTCCACCATTGTGTCCAATTTTCCCAACCACTCCTTAACAAGGCCCCCATAACAGGCCCTCAGTAATTTATTCTGTATTGCTTGTTATCAATAATTTACTAACAGAATGATCAAAAACTGTTTCCTTAGAAGAAAATTAGTGTAAACTGTTGTATCTCACCATGGAATCATTAAGTCCTTATGTGAGAGATTAAACCTTCTGTGTTTATGTTTTGTTAATTGAGATTCGTTGCCATCTATGTTACATCCCATCCAATCTGGTGTGCCACTATTGGATTATCAGTGTTCTAGAGATTGAGATGCCGTGTGGCGCTTTTGCCCCGTGGAGTCCAAAATTTCTAAGGGAGTGATATAGCTGGAGTTAAAATTTTAACTCGGTGGTAGCTTTGGCATATGACTGTTAGTGCTGGGGCTTCTGGAAGTACATGGAGATCGGGGGAGGTAGCCCATCCTGACTCCAAGAAATCCTGGAGATTTCAGTCACAAAACCTGCATACCTGAAATTTACAGCGGCTCATTTTCTGGGTCTCATTCTCCTAAAGAGCCTTGAATATAATCTCAGGGCTAGGATGAAGGAGACGTTACTGGGGCCTGCTCGAGGCAATCGACGAATAACAGGATGATTTGTGATTGTGATTTTCTGCATTAGGTTTGGTCTCGAGAAAGTGGACACCTGGCCAGGGGCATGGTGGCAATTTTGGAATGTTGAAGCAAGCAGCTGCTGGTGCTCTGTTTGGAAAAATAGATTTTTTAAAAAAATTATTTTTGGTTTTTGGCCATATCTGTAAGTGCTCCAGAGCTTATTCTTGGCTCTGTATTTAGGGATTACTTCGGGTAGGTGAAGGGGATCATATAGGTTGTTGGTGAACAAGTCCAGATTGGCTATATGCGAGGCTTAGTCCTTAACCAGCCCCTAATTGCGAACTTCAATTTTTCCTTTTACAGATGTTTTCAAGATGGATCCCAGTTTTATGGAGAATGAAGAAAAATACAAAGCCATAAAGAAGGGTATGTGGAATTTTTAAAAGAGATTTATCTTCAATAAGTAGAACAATTTATATATTTGTATTTTACTAATAGAGATATATAGGTCTCTGAGTCATACCTAATGAAATCTCTGCTCTTATGAGGCCATTTTCTTCACTGCTGCGTTGTGAATTATATTTGTGTCTAGTTCTTATCTATGGTACTACTTCATTATAAATGATGACTTAATTATTCCTTTCTTCTGCCTAAATTATGCAACCTTTAAGTCTTGTCCTGTTAAGAAATGATCATTTATTTCTAGTGGCCTTTATTTAGCTTCACTGCTGCTAAGAATTACTATTTAAATTGCCACCCAATTTAATATTAATTTAAGTACTATATTTTCTTAAAGGCAGGTTTTGGTGTCTTGAAGCATCAATCAATGCTGAATACTGTATGTTGTGCTTAATAAATTGATAAATTGATTATCTTTCACGTATCACTAGGTATTATATGCACTAACTTTGAACAGATTTTAGTATTTTGTCCTTTCCGTTTATTGCTAAGTGACCTCGAACAAGTTATTTATTTGCTGAAAGGATTGTGGATACTTTTTTGTTTTCAGATAAAATTTAAAAAAATATTTATACAATGATAATTTATTTTTTATATGTTTATCATTTTCTAAATATTTTTACTTGTATAGTTACAAGTTAATTTTCTTTTGTTTTGATTTTACCTAAAGACTACTACTCGTAATCTCATAATTATTGTATATCACCTAGGAGTACCAACGTACTCAAAAGAGAGAGCAGAAAACTAGAAATCAGTCATTTCCTAGATTCTGTTCTTCAATCATTCAGAGCTGCAGAATGGTGAAGTGGAAAGTAATATTTTATAAACTTTTTACTTCTATTTATTTACCTTAAAATCTGATACAATAAGTATGTTTCCCTCTTTAGTTTCCAAGGACATTTCAGTGCAGTAGTCAGAATTACCAGTCTTCATACATGAAGTTCTGTTTCCTTTTCTAAGGAGCCTCCTTTGTTTGTAGTTTTTCTAAAAAATCCAAATGGTTTTGTGGAATTATTACAATACCTGGTATGACTTTTTAAATTTAAACTTTGAAATTTCCCATCCATTTCTTTTGAGTCTTGGCAGATGTCAGTGCCAGGAAAGTAACTGTTTTATTCAATATCTGTTTAAACTCTTTAGTCACACAACTCTTTTATGGAGCACTCCAAGGAATTTTTATCCATATGGATAATCTCTGTTAACATTTTCTTTTTTAAAACTAAGAATATAAAAATACTAATATTTCCAAAGTAATAACAAGTCTAGTATAAGTTAATGTAAGTAGCACTGTCCTCCCATTGTTCATCAATTTGCTCGAGCGGGCACCAATAACGTCTCCATTGTGAGACTTATTGTTACTATTTTTGGCATACCGAATACATCACAAGGAGCTTGCCAGGCTTTGCCATTAATGTAAGTACGTTTTTAAAAGTAACTATTAAAAGAGACTTTTTGTATAAATGGCATTTTTATGTTTTATACTATTCATGTCAAGCTTTAAAAGGAAGAGTTGAATTTTTATTTCTGATGTCAGTCTGTTGTAGCAGGTTGTTTTTATCGAAATACATGAATGAAATTTTGCCCTTAGTTGGAAGAGAGAAGTTTGTAGTAATCTCATCATTATTGTATATGTACCTCAAAATTATGGCAATGTATAATTGTAATTCCTTTAAGAAATTACAATGAGAAATCTAAAGTAATAGCTGTGAATTTTCATGATTTGTGGCATTAAAATCCATTGACCTGTCACTTTGTATGGATTATTTACCCATGTGTGAGTTTGTAGTTCAAATTGATCTCTTTAAAAATACTAATTCACCTAGTTATATATGTTTTCTCTGTATTAGCACATTAATATACCAAAATTGATGTTCTGATAATTCATATATTATCAGGAACATGTATATGGTGTCATTTATATAATACAAGAAATCATATTACTATCTCTTATCAGAAAAATTTCTGTATTGGAAAACTGTTCAAAGCTAGGATACATATAATTTTTCCAAATTCTAATTTTCTGTTGAAAATTCTAATTTTACATTGTGTCAAAAATGTAAGAAAGAAAAAAATTAGTTACTTTATTAAATCTGAGCCTTTAGTAATATGAATCCAAAATGTGAATTTTATGTAAAACACTTCTGTGAAAGAGGTGTACAGTTGCTGATGATTATTTCAAGGAAAGCCTGTTTGTTTTGCAGTATGAATTAGGTATTTTTATTTGAATCAATAGCTGATAAACAAAAGGCATGAGATATTTTGCAGAAATTTTCAGAAATATCAACAAAGTTTGTCACTTCAAGAAAAATAGACAGTGTTTTGACAGGGCTGAGATTTAATAAAGTTAAATCATTTATTTCTTCTTCATCAAAGGCATTCAGAAGCTGAAGCGGTACATATTAATGCCAGATAAGTGGCATTAAAGAACACCTCCATGCTGCTAATGTAGTTTGATATCTTGACTTGTGCTCAAAATGCAGCACTTTTTATACATACAACTTTTAAACCATCTTTAGTACAGTGACAAGGCAGATGAGATCCTGGTACTATTGTGAAAATAGTTTTAATTTCAGGGGATCACCTGATGGGTCTCAGTGATCTCCCAGGGAAGTTGTAGAAACTGCTTTATAAATGGAATCCACTTGTCATTACCTGATTTCAGTAAATAGATACTGAAGTGAAGAGGTGAGTAGAGGATGATGCAAATGATTCAAGACTTCATTTAACCTTCATTCTTACATGAAAAGTGTTTGTTTTTGTAGGGTTGGCATTTAATAAGATGGCCACAGCAGGATGTGGACACAGGTTTAGTAATTAGCACCTTAGAATAACCCAGTTGTACTTGTGTTTTAGGCCTTAGGGTACTTGGAAAAGTGCCAGCAAGTCTCTCTTCCTACTGTTGAATACTCAGTTTTCTCCTTAAAGTCTTGTCTAACTCATGTTATGTAATAGTAAACCTAGACACTTCTAAGATTGTATTTTGAAGTCACAATTTTTAGTAATTGTTGGCACCATCAACATCTGTTGAGTCGGGGGTCGGTGTCAAAATAATGAGACAAATACATAAGGTGACAAATACACCAGACTTTCCAGGCCTTAATGTAGCTGGGCAGTCCTGCGTAAGCTCACAGCTGGCCATGTATTCTGTACAGCATTGCTCCCCTGCCCTGGGTCCCAACATCTGAATTTTTGTTTACGTTGACAGGCTTTAAGCACATCAAAATTCAAATGGTACTTTTAAGAGAGGAGGCTGGAATATTTCACAAAGCCAATCAGCAGGCACCCTTGAAGTATAACATCTATAGCAGTTTCCTGTTCTGTTTTTGCCTGTGTTGCCCTTTATCTAAGAGAAGATCCTAAACGGTTTCATTCTTGGGCCGTTATTGCTGCCTGGTAATATTCTGAGACCTATGCTCTTTTGCCCTGCGATTATCCTAACCTTGGGGTTGCATTTTTGTTAGGGGCACAATCTCCCACAATTAAAATTCTTGAGACTTGTATGTTAGATAATGACTAAAGGATAGCTTTCCATTTTGTAAAATTGATTCTCATAATAAAAAGTTCTTGCCGCTTAGGTAAATATATATAAAATAATTTTTTTCTCAAGATGAAAAATTTGAATTAAATTATGATTATAACTTAAATGCAAAAATAAAGATTATAATGAATAAATAGTTATTCACCAGGTTTTATCAGGCATCAAGCAAACTTTAAGCATAATACAATTTTAAGACTTTTTTCATTGAGCGATAGCACAGCGGGTAGGGCGTTCGCCTTACAAGCGGTCAACATGGCCAACCCGAGTTCGATTCCTCCACCCCTCTCGGAGAGCCCGGCAAGCTACCGAGAGTATTCGATATGCCAGCCACAGTAACAACAAAGTCTCCAATGGAGACGTTACTGGGCCCGCTCGAGCAAATCGACGATCAACGGGAGGGCCTTTACCTTTTTACTATTAACATTGTGATTGATCTTAAGTGGTTTCATATTTACATTTTTTTCATCCAGTTCGAAATGTGAGTTTTATTTTAAGTGATAATCCAATGATATGTTAATCTAATTTTCATGAAGACCTAGATTTCTGTTTATTTTGTATGAATGGAAATCTTTGTATCTTATTTAACAGTATTTTTTCCATAAAAATCTCATTAAAGTCAACATTAAGTTATGTCATTTTTTTCCTTCTGTTTTTCTGAAAACATTTTTAAGTTTTTTTTTCTCTAGCTCCCCACATTTTTTTTTAATTAACTGTCTTCTTCCTGATAAATACTTTACAATATTCTTAGTTTCCATTCTTAATTTGATTTTCAGTGTTCTTGCTCTTTTGGAAAATCATGGTCAACTTTTTTTCTGTTCTTATTCTTATTTTTGGCAGAGAAATGGTAACATATGACTGTAAGTGAATCACTGATGTTGTTATCTGACCACCTAGACAGTAACTCAGTCATTTATTAATCTTTACTGACTCTTCAACTATCATGCAGCTATGTATGTAGCACTGCCCTCCTGTTGTTCATCAATTTGCTCGAGCGGGCCTCAGTAACGTCTCCATTGTGAGACTTTATTTTTACTGTTTTTGGCATATCAAATATGCCACAGAGAGATTGCCATATGTAAGCAAACTAAAAATTATCTTAGAAGTATCACTTGCTCATTAATTTTTCTAAACTATAATATGTTCTTGCAGAAATTCTTGATGAAGGAGATAGTGATTCAAACACGGACCAAGATGCTGAAAGTAGTGACGAGGAGGAGGAGGAAGAGGAGGAGGAAGAGGGTGAAGATGAAGAAGGTAATGATGCAGATTATTTAAATAACACCATGAACTAGTCTAAAATTGAAATTATTAAGATCTTTTGTTTGTTTTTGGTTTGGGGACCCGCCATCAGTGTTCAGGGCTTTTTCCTGGCTCTGCATTGAGTGATCACAGCACACCATTTGCGGTGCCAGCTATCGAACCCAGGTCGGCCACATGCAAGGCAGGTGCCCCACCCACTGTACTCCAGCCCCTGTTGTGATTTTTCCCTTTCTTTTCCTTTCCCTCTTCTTCCCTCCTCCCCACCCCCCCCATTTCTTTCTTTCCTTTTTTATGTGTTTTTTTCTTTTTTTTTGGGGGGGGGGGCGCGGCTCCCAGGGTGCTCAGGACTTACTCTATTGGGACCATATGATGTACAGAGGGGAAAGAACCTGGGTTGGCAGCATGAAAGGCCAGCACCCTATCTGCTATACTGTCTGCCCAGTCTTATAGCAGTCCTCTTAAGTAGTGGTTCCCAGTCTGTGGTGGTAAGCAAGACTGGCAGTGCAGTTCTTGGACCAGAGCATGTGGTGCTGCTCGGTCTCTGTGATGCCAGGAACCACCTAGGCCACCCGCACAGTTCTTTGGGGTCTTTAGGACCACGCCTGGTGAAACTTGGGACCTTATGTAGTACCTATCATTGAACCTGTCTTCTCGGCCCCTGATTCTGTGACTTTTTGAAAAGGTCGTTCATCGTATATGGAAGCTGAGAATACCGTTCAACATCCTACAAATCACAGGATTGCCCCACACAACAAAATAATATTTAGCCCAACATGTCAATATTGCCACCCTTGGAAACTTTGCTGTTAAAATATTAAGCAAAAGCATATTTGCTTTAGCATAATTTTAATTTGATATTTTATGCCTTTGATTATAAACTATTAAAAAGGTACATTCATGTTGAGAGCTGTGATTTACGTAACCCTGGCATAAATGTGACAGATGAGAATGACTAGATATTTGCTATTCACTTTGGCAAAATAGAGTAGGGAAGCCAAAAGCTATATTTGTACAGAAGAAGGCATGATGTTCTTCCTCTTTCGGCTTTGATTTTGTTATTTCACAGAAAATAAGCTTAGAACTTTTGTAAGTTAAGATCCAATTAAGACAACAACACACATTGACTAATCTTTATTTACATGTATTATATATTACCAGAAAACTGATATCTAAGTATATCTTTTTTAGGATATAGTATAGTTTAGATCTGTCTTAGAGTATACTTCCTCTTCTGTGGTAAATCTCATAAAAATAAATTTTAGTCTATTTATTTAAATATCTTCTATGTGTAACATTTTTATTTTAGAATTTCTTTGTTTTATGTGAAAATATTGTTAAAAATAATAAATATATGTAAGGAGCATTTTCATGGGTAAGGAAACTTCTGACAAATAATAGATATTTATATAGGATCCATATTGCCTCTCATAGTTGTTCATTTTCTCTGAGATAATATCTACCTTTAAGGCTTAGTTTTTCAAATTATAAAAATACTGTTTATAACTCTAGAAGTACTATTTTACCATACAAAAAGTGACTGCATCTTTCTGTGATTTCCAAATGATACAGAAACAAAAAGATTTTTCTTGACCAGCTTCTGGACTTTTTTAGTTAACAGAACTTTTTAAAATTCTCTTAAAATATGACAAGGAACTTGAAAGTTGCTTTGAATTATACAAATAATAACTTATAGTGTAGAAAGTTTTATTGAATGTAGTCCTAGATAGATTTCTGAAAAACATACAAAAATGCATTTTTAGGACTTTACACTTATTTTGTAATTTTATAATTTTGTATGTTTAATTACTTTCAGGAAAAAAATTAACTATTCATGACAAAACAGAAATTAATCTAGTCTCATTTCGTCGTACAATTTATCTTGCAATTCAGTCAAGGTAAGTGACCTAAATTACCTCTTATTTTTTGCTAATCTATGGACAAAGATGATGTTCTTTGAATCAAATGACAGGAAACTAAATACTGATTATTTTAGCGATCCTTACACAACCTGCCTTTATACCTATCTCAAGAATAAGCGATAGATCTCCACTATTTGTTCTTTTCTTCAAAAACAAATCGTCATAACTTACCTGGTAAGTCTATTCATTTTGCATAAATGTTTTATTTTGTTAGTTATGTCCTTTCCTTTTTCCTTTTATTTTTTTAGTTTCCATGATTTACAATTTTACAGTACTGCCAATGACAGGATTTCGTGAATACAACATTCCAGCCTCACGCCCCTTACCAACGTCCATTTCTCTCCACAGTTATCTGAAGTTTCCCTTTATTCCTTTTCCAGAAGCTATATATATATATATATTTTAAATAATTTTATTTACTTATTTATTTTTCTTCTTATAGTTATTGATTGAATCACTGTGGGAAAAGTTACAAAGCTTTCAGGTTTAAGTCCCGGTCATTCAATGATCAAACACCTTTCCCTTCACCAGTACTCATTTTTCACCACCAAGAACCCCAATATACCCCTCTCCCACCCCTCCCAGTACCTGTGAGGCAGATGATTTCTACTTCGCTCTTCTCTACATTGATTGCATTCATTATTTCAACAAAAGATGCACCATTATTGTTTAGAATCCCCCCCACCCCCCAACAATCAGAATTGCTGAACAGGCATTGTGAAATACTTAGTTTTCTATAGCTGGTTATGAGAATCATATAATGTCGCATGGCTGTGGCATGATTTTGGATTTCTTCAGAGAGCCAGATAATTACGAGATTGGTTTCTCTGCGTCTGGTGTTAGGGCTGTGCCGGAGAGCTGCTCGTGGGGGGCAACTTGTGACCTCGGTAGGGCGTGAAGGACGAGCCGGTACCGCCCCTCTTCCCATGAGACTGCAGTTGCCCCGTCACCCGCTGGCTCATACCTGGCTTTCCTATAAGCTCTGAGGCGGCGGCCACCTTGTATGTGGTCTGGATGCATTTCTGCTAAAAGCCGCTGCGTTTCGAGATTTGTTTCTGAATCTCTGGGATTATGGCCGTTAATCAGCTTGATCAGGAGCCAGAGAGGCCATTTGTAGGCAGCAACTCAGGGTCTCATTGGGAAGGCGAGGAAAGGGCCAGTTCCACCCCCATCTGGTGAGGCCCCGCATGTCTCATCACTGCAGACCCAAACTGTCCAGTGGCCTCTGGAGGATGGTGGTCACTAGGCCACCAGGGGGAACAGGCCAAGACACGAAACCTATTCCCACCTGGATTGGCTCAGTGCCTGTAACCTACTGCAGGAACAGGACACATTTTTTGCAAAAGCCTTTGGGTTCCAAGATTCGCTTCTGAGTCTCTGGGATCATGGCCTTTAAGCAGTTCGATCAGGAACCAGAGAGGCCATGCCTCCAATTATATAGCTGAGCCGGAAGTGGTTTGTGGGTGTATCTCCCCATACCTAACTTTTGGCCATTTCCTTTCTTGCTAAACTTTGCCCCAAGTTTTTGGGGTCTGGCCGAAGGCACAGCAGGAATTTAGGGGTATCTGAAAGTCTGACGGTGCCATCAGCCTTCTGATGCACTTACCTCACAGGTACAGATTGACCTGCTGGCAGCACCATACCCCAGAAGCATATTTTTTTTAAGTTAAATACTACTAAAAAAAACCCTGAAAACAACTATGTTATAAATTTATGATAGTATTTTATCTTTATTTTTTTCTAACTTAGTTTAACTGATTCTGAGCAGAGATATACTTGATAGTATAACTTTTGGGTACTGATTTGTTCTACAGATAGAGATAAGTGGAAATGGAGATAGAAGTTAGATTTCAAAACAGTTTGAAGACCATTTGATGTAATCTTAAGTAAGAACTACAATGATGTTGAAGAAACAAAATCTATTTCCATTGAAGACTGAGCTTGACTTTGAAGATTTATTAATATGTTAAATGATTTATGCATCTGTTGTTTTGTATACAGGTCAACCTGTTGATTTAGTAGTGACCATACTTATTTTTACATGGGAGAGGAAGTGTTTTCTCAGCTTTTTTTTAGGTTTTGTGTATTTCCATTTACTATGATGTAATAGCAATAATGATTCATAAGTATGAGTCATCTTGTTTTCAGTCTGTCTGAAAACTTTTTTGGCTTAAACTTTTAAAAGTTATCTAGGCTCTTACCCAAAATTGAGGCTTCCACATTTCATAAAAACTAAGCATAAAAATAGTAAACAACCAAAGTTACTTCTAAGAAAAAAGTGTACTTTATACAGTGCTCATGTAAATTATGTAAAAAATTTCAACACATTGCAACTAAGAAAAATATCAATTTTACCGTGAGCTTAATTCAGGAGTAATATTCATTCAGTATATCTACTTCTCTCTAGACTGTTCAAATCCTTATTCTTTAAATAACAGGGTAGAACAACCACACATTGAAATACTATTATGAATTTAGCATTCATAGTTCATTTGTATTTCTGAGATTCTTACTGGATTTTGTAAGTATAGCTGAGTAATTCATTAACAAAAGTAAACATAGACAAACTGGGAAAAAAAAAGAAGTGAAAAAAGAATTCAGAAGAGCTTTTTATAACGGGTAATATTACACAGTATTGAAGATCAAAAAGTAACTGGCAGTTGGTCAATTTCAATAATATAAATAAAATACAAAGTAGTTTTAGAAAGATATGACATTGCTATTTTTCTGTCTTCTCTGACATTTTATTGTTTTTAGGGGGGATGTGGAGGGGAGGCACTTAGGGGGGCTCCAGGTTGTTCAGAAGATCATGTGGTGCTGACAAGCCTATATACTATAGAACCACTTAACTATCTCTGCACAATTTTAAAACAGAATGGTGAAAAAAACAAATAAAAAAATACGGGGCTGGAGAGATAGCACAGCGGGTAGGGCATTTGCCCTGCAAGCAGCCAACTTGGATTCCCAACATCCCATAAAGTCCCCTGAGCCCTGCCAGTAGTAATCCCTGAGCACAGAGCCAGCAGTTAGGCTAGAGAACAGCCAAGTGTGGCCCCAAAACAAACAAACAAAAAAAAATGAAAAAATGTCAAGTAATTATGAAAAACATGAGCTTTCCTTTTATCAATTATGTGAAATATCTGATGGTAGAAGTTACTTGTATCAAAGTCTATTTTCCTTGTTTTATTTTTAAAAATATGTGATCACTCTGCACAGTTTTACTAAAGTGAATTAAATTTGCCTGATAACTTGACATTTTCATTATCTTAAATTGCTTTTTTAAAAAAATTTCCTAGATAAATACAAATTAAGAAACCAAAGAGGGGCTGAAGGAATAGCACAGCAGGTAGGGCATTTTGCCTTGCATGCAGCTGACCCGGGTTCAATTCCCAGCATCCCATATGGTCCCCTGAGCACCGCCAGGAGTAATTCCTGAGTGCAGAGCCAGGAATAACCTGGCCCCTGTGCATCGCCAGGTGTGACCCACAAAGAAAGAAAAAAAAAAAAACAACAAAGGAAATTGCAAAGCAAAGATGATATAACTGTTTTTATATATTTTTATATGCCATGTGACTTTATTATTATTTTTATATTTATTTTGCTGTGCCAAGGATTTTACCCAGGAACTTGTGGACATAGAGCAAATGTTCTACTGCTAAGCTACATCCTGCCCCTGTTAGATTCTTTATTTCTATTGCAGTATACTATAAAAATAAGACCATGGGAAACACTTTTAAACCAGGCACCAAAAAAAATCTGTAACTTTCCAGGAAACCTCTGATGCTGTTAATGTGTTGTTTCCAGAGTCTGCCTACCTGTTTTATACAGTTAATAGTACTGGTACAGTACTATACCTTCTATTTTCCACCATACGTAATGTTAAATCATCTGCCCACATTGATAGCGCATGATACTTTCTCTAATCAATCTAATTTTTTTTTTTTTTTTTTTTTTTTGCTTTTTGGGTCACACCCGGCGATGCTCAGGGGTTACTCCTGGCTCATGCTCTCAGGAATTGCTCCTGGCGGTGCTCGGGGGACCATATGGGATGCTGGGAATCGAACCTGTGTCGGCCATGTTGGCTGCGTGCAAGGCAAACGCCCTACCCGCTGTGCTATTGCTCCAGCCCCTCAATCTAATTTTCAACGGTGGCGTAAACTGAACATTTTAATTGTGTGGTCAGTAAGACTTCCCTTTTTAATTGGGGGCCACATGTCACAGAGCCTCGACTCAACTCCTGGCTCTGTGCTCAGGGAACCATGTAGTGTTAGTAACTGAACCAGGGCCTCAAGCATGCACAGCATGTGCTGCAGGACATTTAATAATGCACCTGGCACCAACTGCCCTTTTTAATAAACTGACAAACTGGCAGGCTACCGAATGTAACCTGCCCACACGGCAGAGTCTGACAAACTCCCCGTGGCATACCCAATATGCCAAATACCAGTAACAGTGATGGGTCTCATTCTCCTAAAGAGCCTTGAATATGGCACTTTCTTAAAAATCTCAGGGCTAGGATGAAGGAGACGTTACTGGGGCCTGCTCGAGGCAATCGACGAATAACAGGATGGTCATGATCGTGAACTTTTATATATGTAATTTTCTGTCAATATGCAGTTTTTCCTTTTTTTTTTCTTTTTCCCTGTGGAAGGGTGGGGTAAGGGTGGGCAACAGGATCACACCCAGCTGTACTCATGGCTTACTCCTGACTCAGGAGTTACTTCTGCTGGGGCTCAAGGACCATGTGCGCTGCCGGGGATTGAACCCTAGTCAGCTGCATGCAAGAAAAGCACCCTACCTAACTGTGCTACCTTTGCAGCCCCCTATATCTGATAACCATTTTCCTCTCTCTCCTTCCCTTCCTCACTCCCTTTGTTCCTTCGCTCCTTCCCTCATCCCTCTCCCTCCCTCCCTCCCTCCCTCCCTTTTCCTTTTAGTTTGTTTGGTTCTTTGTTCTGGTGCCACATCCAGCTGTGCTCAGGCTTGCTCAAGGCTTGCTCAGGGGAATCACCACGTTTTCAGGGATCACCATGGCTGATTTGGGAGACCATATGGGTCACAGGATTAAACCTGGATTGGGTATGTGCAAGGCACGTGCCCTATCTGCTGTATCTGTTTAGCCCTTCAATAGGAATTTTTTAAGAAGAAGTAATGGAAATGGATCAAGTGAAATTAACATTAAGTCTTTGACTCATGTATATCAAAAGGCTCATCAAATTTATCAGTTTAAACTGCCACCAGTGTTTATGCATATCTCGCGAAAATTATCATTAATACCAAGTTGATTAATTATGTTGATTAGCTATTTTAATAAAAATACAAGGTATTCACCTACAGTAATCTTTATTACTAACCTCTTTCGGATTTCATAATTCTAGTTTACGGACCTCCAAATCATGTTCCATAAACATCTATCAATATTTTTATGTTATGTCCTAATACTTGTGTATAAACCCTAAAGCATAGTAAAGTTTCTCATGTATTTTTTTACAAGGCATTTAGGAACTGAGAACTCTTTAAAAATATCAACACATAGCGGCAGTTATATAATAGTGGCTGTCACTTGCGTTAGTGTTTTAATTCTTAAAATCTTCTGTGTGATTCTGAGATTACCACAGGACAAATAAAAACTAAGATTTCATTTGACTAATTATTTTAAAGCTTCCTCTAACTCTTCCAAATTCATACTAATAGCAATATTTAAAACAGTAAGCCTGATATTCACAAATGATTACAAAGAAAGAAATAAAAGATGAAACTATAATACAGTTTTCTTTCTACCAAAGTTTGCATGAAAATAATAATATTTTGCCTTCATGTGAAAGGCAAAGAAAATATTCCTCCCCCAGAATTCTAGCTAGTATTTAGTTATTCTTTTTGAAAACTCTGGGCATGAACTTAAATAACTATTCAAAGTGATGACAAAACACTAGTGACATTCTGGGGTTCTGGAGTATTCTTGCCTCTTCTTTATTCCTTAGATCAGAGCAAAGTAGAAATACATGGCAGAATAACAAAAATTATAGTCCAATTTCTGTGCTAATGGGTTTGTTTCTTCTAGTATATTATATAACTGAATATGTGGGTCTTTTGTGTCTGCTTTTTTTATTTAGCTTAGTTCAAGGTTTCATGTGTTTAAATATTAGTATTTCTTTGTTGAATTATAAAAGTTTCACAGTTTTAACCATGTAGCAAGCTTGTAATGTAACTATTGTAACCATTTTATCTCCACAGTTTAGATTTTGAAGAATGTGCTCATAAATTACTGAAAATGGAGTTTCCTGAAAGTCAAACAGTAAGCTAATACAATTTTTCTTTTATTTAATCTCTATAATGATAATAGAAATTTTTTGGTAGGTTTTGTAAGTTGAAGCAGTAGTTAAAATTGTTCTAAGTACCCATTTTTAAATAACTCAAAACTTATTCTACTTATTTCAGTAAATTAAATTGGTTATTTGAATGGAATATGGGAAGAGAAAGAAGTTCTCATGGGCTGCTTGTTCACTTTACATAAATTTCAGAATGGTTGCGATAAATCAAATTGTGGATTAAACACTTAGAGAGTTAGTTTTTAAATTACTTGACTCATCTACTTTATGATTAAAATACTTCGATTGGTAAAAACTAAAAGGACCACCATACATGTTACTTTTGTTGGCTAAAAAAAATCTTTTTTCCATTCGTTGATTCATAAAATAAAAATGTGCCTGTCATAAACTGTATGTCAGGTACCATGTTCGTGAAGTGTCAGGGATTCATTATATCTATAAAATATATAAACTTTATACTTCATATATATTTATGTATAAAGTATGTATTTATAATTATACATATAGTGTATATATGCTTTATATTTTATATTATAGATTATACTTTAATTTTAATGACACTGTTTTTCCCTCTTCAAAAGTATATATATATATGTATATACATATGGTGTGTGTATATGTGTGTGTGTGTGTGTGTGTGTGTGTGTTAGTACCCCATAGTAGAACTCATCGTCTTAAAACTCAGTGCACTTAACTTTTCAAAATATAATGCTGTAAAAATAAAGACAGAACTAAATACATTATCTTGAATTATTTTTTGGGGGGCTGGAGCGATAGCACAGCAGGCAAGGTGTTTGTCTCGCACGCTGCCAACCGGGTCAACCCCAGTTCGATTCCTCCGCCCCTCTTGGAGAGCCTGGCAAGCTACTAGAATATCTCGCCTGCACAGTAGAACATGGCAAGCGACCCATGCCGTGTTCGATATGCCAAAAACAGTAATAAGAAGTCTCACAATAGAGACGTTACTGGTGCCCACTTGAGCAAATCGATGAACAATGGATAGACAGTGCTACAGTGCTATTTTTTTCTATTTACCTTCAGGTGTATGTATTTATATATACATTATATATATATGTATGTATCGTCATACACACACGTACATGTATATATATAAAACTGTCTTACTTATAGATTCTATATCCTTGGACTAGGGACCCATGTTGTTTTTACTTTCTTACACACGGTGTTTTATATATAATAGTATAAAGCAGATAACTGAGTTTAAATTCATCAGCTCCTGAAATGAATCAGAGAATATAGAATGTCTTCACTCATGTGTGGGAATATAAAGAAATGGTAGAGGAATAGCTCTGCCTAGTAGCAATAGAAACAAAGAGCAGGAGAACTGGTTCTTAGTGGAAAGTTTGCCACACAGGGTGAGGGGGATAAGGGACCAATATAACAGTGTTCTAGGGAGGTGGTAACTCTGAGTGAGGACCGAGAGCTGATAGGAAGTAAAGTAACATGCATGGCAGCATGGCAGTGACAGTATGGTAAGCTGTCATGCCAACAAAGATGAGGAAGGGATTGGTTGGGACATTGAATTGCCGAAACAAAATCATAAGTTAACAGTGATTCAATTAAAAAGAAATTAATGTATCAACACTAATGTCTGCTGAATTTCTAGGCTTTCTGAGCAAAGTTTTTAGTAGAGAAAGTCCTGTCTCAAGACTTGAAATACCATCTGTTACAACAACCAGCAAGCTGTGGCATAGTCTTAACAGCCCACTTTTGTAAATAAAATTTTATTCCAACATAGCCATGCTCATTCACTGCTGTGTGTATAGTTGCTTGTTCACTCTAGATAATTGTCGCAAAAAACTATATCACCTCTAAACCTTAATAATTTACTCTGCCTATTAACAGAGCTTGCCAGCTTTTGTTTTAGAATATAGATGTATTATTGCAATACTGTGTTACGGAATTTTGCAAAGAGGCTGCTCTTTTCAAATTTTAAAAGCATTGTTTTCCCCTCTTAATAAAGTCAATTTATTGGTAATACTAATTACTAACTTGTTTTCTAGGTGCACATGATGTGGCATCACTGGAAGAAAATAAATTAGCAAATTAACCTTTAAAATTCTGACACTGTAATTGCTTTATGATAAGCTATATTATTTGAGGGATATAATTATTATATAAATTTTATTATTATTAACCAGAAGATAGTTGTTCTGGAACTAACCTCAATATATTTTGATAGCATTGGAAGAATGTCTTTGTGCATTTATTTTCATGCACTCAAAAGATTCTCCTAAAGTTTCCATAATATTTAATTAAAATGTAAAAATATTTAATTATTATAAGCCACAGGGAAGAACTTTTGTAATTGCATTTCATCAGTAGATGAAAGTAATTTGTTTTGCAAGTAGTACTGACTTTATTAGCAATGCTATCAGCATATTACCATGTTATAGTGTTTAAAACCTGGTTAACTCTTATGTTACTGTAAAATACAATGTTGGTAGAAAAAGTTGAGATTTATTTAAATGTACCAAATTAACATGGAAGAACTCAATTTTTATTTATTTTTAGTACTATATTAAATTTTGAAGAATCTATCTTTACAGAACTTATATATATTTATAAAGATTTAATTGAATTTGTGCCCAATTAAAAAAATTTTAAAAATAATCTAGCAGTATAATGACTTAAAAATAAACTTTGGGGCTTTGGAAAGATAGTACAGCAGGCAGGGCAATTGCCTTGCATGCAGTTGACCTGGGTTCAGTCCCTGGTTCCAACTATGGTCCCAGACAATGCAAGGAGCAGCACCTGAGCACAGAGCCAGGAGTACACTCTGAGTACAGCAAGGTGTGCCTGCTCCCCCCAAAAATAAAAATAAACACTTTATGTATTTTTTTATTATTTTTTTATTTAATCATTTTTTTATTAGTGAAACACCATGAGGTACATTTATAGACTTATAAATTTTTGTGCTTGGGTTTCAGTTATACAATGATCAAGTACCCATCCCTCCACCAGTGCCCATCCTCCCCCATCACGGGTCCTAGCATCCTTCCCACCCGCCATCCACCCCCCCCCCCCCCCCCCCCGCGGTCCCACCCTGCCGCTGTGGCAGGACATTCCCCCTTGTTCTCTCTCTCTTCTTTTGGGAACTGTGTTTTTCCAGAGAGGCATTGAGTGGCAATCATGTTTGGTCTATAGACTACTTTTAGCATGTCTCTCCCACCCTGGGAGGGTCTTCACAACACCCTTTATTTGGTGCTCTACAAAACACTACTTCGGGAAATAAAAGAGGACACGAGGAAATGGAAAAATATCCCCTGTTCATGGATGGGGAGAATCAACATTGTCAAAATGGCAATACTTCCCAAGGCACTGTACAAATTCAATGCAATCCCTATAAGGATACCCACAACATTCTTCAAAGAAATAGAGCAAACACTCCTGAAATTTATATGGAACAATAAGCCCCCACGAATAGCTAAAGCAATTCTTGGGAAAAAGAAAATGGGAGGAATCAACCTACCTAACTTCAAGCTCTACTACAAACACTTTATTTTAAAATGAAGACTTTGAATAGATTGTTTTATTAGTGGATTATCTGCCTTCAGAAGTACACTGATAGAACTTTTTATAATGTTAGAAATATTTTCTGTATTAGTAAAGTTGGTCCTAGTTACATAATTTTTAAATGCTTTAACTCTAGAGTGCAACTTCAGAACTAAAACTTTGTGGTTTAAAATAATTTAAATTTTACAACCTCTAGTGACTATTGGCTACTAGTGTCTACAGTTCCATGCTTCTCTGATCCATTTCTCACCCCTACACATAGATGTATGTGCTAATTACATATTGTATCAATTTTCTAAAATACTAACAATACACACATCAGTTGTGTCTAGTGTTTTTCTGTGTGAAAAATTTCAGAATTGCTTAGTAAAAATATAAAAAGTAAAAATTCATGAACAGGCTGTTACTTTTATAGGTTTATTTCCTGTTTGTAGAAAGCAGATTATACAATTACTGTACTTGGATTCACTTACTTTTAAACTTTTCAGTAGAGAAACTGTAAAGAAATACATTTAACCAATTCCTTCGCAGTGATCTATGAATGAATTTCTACCTTTTTTTTATTTTGTCTCTATTGATTTCTCCATGTTTTACAAGTTTAATCTATGTAACTTCTGTAATCATTGTTGACTTCATTAGGATAATTTTAGGATTCGGTAATATTTGTTAATTATGAATTGTCTGTGATAAATAGCATTTCCTGATTCTACATTTATTCAAAATGTGTTAATTCAGCAGATTTTTTTCAAGGCATGCATGTAAATAACTTACTGGACACTATAATATTTTAGCAATTATGGAATAATTTCATCAATAGCTACAAATCCATCCAGGATGGATTTATAGGCATAACATTCATTTTGCTCGAGCGGGCCCAGTAACATCTCCATTGGAGACTTTGTTGTTACTGTGTCTGGCATATCGAATATTCTCGGTAGCTTGCCGGGCTCTCCGAGAGGGGCGGAGGAATCGAACTCGGGTCGGTCATGTTGGCTGTGTGCAAGGCAGACGCCCTACCCGCTGTGCTATCGCTCCAGCCCAACATTCATTTTAGTGATAGAAAATTTAGCTACAGAGGTATTTATGTTTTATTCCTTACCAACAAGAGGATTGCGTAACTTGTAATGAATCTGTGCCCACTTCTGCCTCCGTGAATACTTACTATGTATGCCTTTTTTATACCAATTCAACTGTGTAGTTAAGCTTGCATAGTTAGGAGACTACCAACGGAATTATTAGATATTGTGTTGGTGAGTCTATATTTAGAAGAATTTGCATAACACCATTAGAATATACTTACACTCTCTTCTTACCATCTCTGCGTGCTTTTTTCCCCATGTTGTAGGCTTTCTTGAAGTGCTTCATACTTTTAAGAATTTAAACTTGAGGGCTGGAGCAATAGTATAGTGGGTATACACACAGCCAACCCAGGCTCGATCCCCAGCATCCCATCTGTTCCCTAAACACCAGCAGGTGCTCACTGCAGAGCAGTGCAAAGACAGGAGTAATCCCTTAGCATTGCTAGGTCTGACCCAAAAAGACAAAAGAAAAAATAAAAGAATTAAGACTTTTATAAAGCCAAGCTAAATAATATAAATTACCATAGAAACTGGAGGTTATATCAGATGCTTTAAAAAAAAATCTGTGGGTTTAACATGCATTGATGTTAAGATTTTGCCTTAATAACTAAATTTTATGAAATTTAGAAGTCTTGCTTTTTAAAGTCTTGTGGATGTACACTGTTATTCTGGTGAGTATACTGTATGAATTTATTGCTGTGAATCATTAATGTGATTTCCCCCCCCCCACCTCCCCCAACTAGAAAGAACTCTGCAACATGATTCTTGATTGTTGTGCTCAACAAAGAACATATGAGAAGTTTTTTGGCTTATTAGCTGGGGTGAGTTCCAGTTTCATTTTTACTGCTGCAATTTAATAGAATTACGGAAAAATTCTTAGCATTAATAATTTGAATTAATGTTTCTATTTCATGATGTGTTCCAATATACTTTGCTAAGAGCAAGTTATTGTTTTCTGCCATGGGTTTCCCGCAGTCTTTTTTTTTTTTCCCCTTTGCCTTATTTTTGTAGTACCATTTTTTTATTTAAATCTCATTCCAGAACTTTTGGAATTCTGCATCTTCAAAACAGTTTCCTAACCAATACAGTGAATTTCTGTCTTGAGAAAATTATAGTTTCAGAAGTCATGTACATTTATCAGCTGCTAGAATACTTTTTAAAATCCAAACTACTCACAAAGTAGAGTTATAACTATATATATATAACTATTTTTATATATATAAAAATGCATGTGTCTTTTTCAACTACATGTTATGTTTTAGCATATAGAGCTCTGATAGGGGCAGTAACTTTACTGAATTATGAATCATACTGCACAAAAAGATAAAGTAACATATACAAATTTTCGCTTTTGATTCAATAAACTCAGAGGAATTAATAATCTTGCAATATTAGCATTAAATTTTAATGGGATTGACATTAATATTTTTTATTAGCGATTTTGCATGCTGAAAAAGGAATACATGGAATCCTTCGAAGGCATATTCAAAGAACAATATGATACTATCCATCGCTTGGAAACAAACAAATTGAGAAATGTTGCTAAGATGTTTGCTCACCTTTTATACACTGATTCACTTCCATGGAGTGTAAGTAGATGGTTTATTATTTATATATGCTTCTTAGTTTTTATTATTTTCACGTAGGTATTCAGGAAAGCATAGACTTTTCCTGTGTAGGAAACATATAAATTAGTTGTGTAATAAATTTTTACGACTATCTTTGAGTTCCGTATACTATGAGATTTAAAAGCTAAATAAGTACTAGAATTAGAAATATCTGGATGATGAAAAACTGTCTTCACACTGTTTTCAGTAGCGATATCTAGGGTTGTCTGTTGAGAAATATTGTGTATTTTTGTCTTTTCCACATATATATAGAGATGTGTGCACATTCATATCCCCAGACTCCAGTATTTTGATAGCACATAAATTTTTGACGTTTGTCCACTTTCTGAGGAAATAACACCATTTAGACCATGAGAGAAATCTGTGTCTTAGCAGGCACACTCTTTTTTAGCAAACACTGAAGTTGGGTAAATAGTAGGGAAGAACTTAAAACCATCTCAGGTGAATAAAAGATATTCTTGATGAAGGAATATAGACAGAATTGGAATATGAAATGATTCATTGTGCTGGCTCTTAGTTTTATAACTGCTGCTCATTTAACACTCATTTGTTTAACCATCAACTGTGTGCATATTTACTGAGAGATATAAGGCATCCAATGATGTATGATCCCCGGCCTGGGAGATGGTCCCTTGATTATCACAAAAGCTTAGCATTTACAGGACCTGGTTTTGATCCCCAATACCACACGACCTCCAGTGCAAGGCTGGATGTTGCCCTGCAGGCCCCTGAGTATTGCTGGGTGTGACAATGGAAGCCTTTAAGCACTAGAGGAGTGGCCCTCGTGGTTCTTGGTACCACAGGGTTCAAGCAAAACCATATGGTCCTGAGCAGCACCATATCTTTGTTTCATGGGACCATACGGGGTGCTAAGGATTGAACACGGGTGGCTGCATGCAAAGCAAATGCCCCACCCGCTGTCCCATCTCTCTGGCCCTACTTTTTATTTGTGCTAAAGTATCTGTCCATTAGCTTCAGTTTTAGTGTTCAAACAAATCATTATCACTCTTTCAGTTACCCTAATTGTGTATGTGTTATAGAAATCATAACCTGATATAAATGGCATTTGTCTCAGAATTTCATATACCCATATCTCAGTGCGTGTGGTTTGTGAGCGAGTAATCTTCATGTTCTCCCTACTAGGAAAGCCATACTCGAAAAAGAGAATGGGATCTATTTCTGTAGAATCTTGACATTTTGAAAATTAGCACAAGGGATATAGAGATGGTTGTAATTGAAGCTCAGGATAAGTAATTCTAGCGGAAACTTAAAGTTATAAATATAAGTATAGTTATAAATATTAGTCATTTTATTCTTATGAACACCAAGATAATTTTTTATTTTAATTTTTAGGTTCTTGAATGTATAAAGCTCAGTGAAGAAACCACTACATCATCTAGTAGAATTTTTGTTAAAATATTTTTCCAGGAACTGTGTGAATATATGGGTCTTCCTAAACTTAATGCAAGATTAAAGGATGAGTAAGTGCATCATTAAGCATACTTTATTCACAGTATCCTCAGGTTTTCCCCCACTTCAGTCGTAAAAAGTCCACCCTTGATTATAAAAACAAGAATAATCCCCAAGGATTTTAGTTACAACTAAAGTAACTATTAGTTACTACTCTGAATTTCATATTCTGTGTCACAGGGCAACATATAATTTTTTAAGTTTAGTTTAAGCAGAAAAAATGCGTGATTTTTATTTTTTTAAAAGCAGTTGGGATCCACAAAATTATTTTGGCACACCTGCTAGAGTTTTTTCAGATTCCAGTATTCTATCACAGCTTTCTTCTTTCCTACTTGTTTGGATTGTTCATTGCCACTTGCGCTCCCTACATTCACGCTATTAAACTCATTTCAGTGTTCTCTCCTTGACCACCCTGCTAAATCGAGTACTTCTCAGTCTGCATGCCCTTCCCCTTATCCACGTCACTCATACACTTGCCCACTTGTTCATTTTCTTCTCTTACCGTGGTCTTTTTCTCAGCCTGCCTCTCCAGTGTCAGAGTCCTGGAATCCTCACACTCTCTACGTTATTCATTCACTTGTCTTGACTTCATGTCCCAATTCACTTGACTTCATAGAGCTCATTTTCTTCCTCTCCAGCAAGTTGCACTATTGTCATACCAACATTGCCCAGCTTCTCTTGCTTCCTCACCTGTTAGCAGTGCCGAGAGCCCCATCCCACTCTTAGTCTACCAAATAAACTTATTTTGTTGGTTGGCTTGTTTTAGTTTTGGGTTTTTGGTTCACACCCAATGGTACACAGGACTTACTCCTGGTTCTGCATTCAGGGATCACTACTGGTGGTCTTAGGGGACCATCTTGGGTGCGCAGGATCAAACCCAGGTTAGCCGTTTGCAAGACAAACATCCTACTCACTGTACCCTTGCTAGCAAGCCAAATCTTAATTGTCTCTTTTTATTCATTCTCTTTTTCAACAAAAGAGGATGTTTTTTAAAAAATTCTACAAGTCTGACACTGAAAACCATAAGTTCAAATGCTAATGATCTATTTGTGCCCCTCCTGAGAAAGAATCTTTTTATGCCGCTTTAGCCTTGATTTCTCTCTTGAATTTATTCTTCTCTACGCCTCCCTTAGTTCCTGACACAGGGCATTACATACATATTTGGGTTTATACATAATAAAAGTGTTTGTACTTTTTTCCTCTTTGTGCCCCATTTATAACATGTACGTAATATTCATGTATGTTCTGTCTGTTATTCTGCACTTATGATAATGTCTCTCTATTCCTCTCTCTTGAGGACTGGAGACAAAGCACAGTGGGTTGGGTACATGTCTGCACACAGCCAACCCTGGTTGTATCCCTGACATAGCTTATGGTCCCTTGATCCTCACCAAGAATGAGCACTGAGCATCACTGGGTGTGCCCCACTTTTAAAAAACCAAACTTCCTTTATTAATTGTCAAAAATAACATTTGATAAATTATGACTTTACCTTAATTATTTTATTTAGACAGTGTGTAGCCTAACAGTAAATAGCTTGCTAAGTTATATTTCAGTTACTAACCCGATTGAAAAGAGTTCCGGGACTTTGAGTTTTGTCTTTAATCCATCTTTTCTCTTTTGTTCCATTTTTGTTCATTTTTTAGGACCCTGCAGCCTTTCTTTGAAGGATTATTACCCCGAGATAATCCAAGGAATACTCGATTTGCCATCAATTTCTTCACATCTATAGGTCTTGGAGGGTTAACGTAAGAATTATTCTCAGAATTTTATTTTTGACTTTGTGGATTTTTATCCTAGTTGCTTTCAAAGTGCAGTCTAACACTGTGTTTGTAATCAGGGACGAATTGCGTGAGCACCTCAAAAATACACCCAAGGTCATCGTGGCCCAGAAAGTGGATGTTGAGCCAAGTCAGTCTTCCTCATCATCTTCTTCTGCATCCTCCTCTTCTGAGTCTGACTCGTCTGCCTCCGACTCGGACAGCAGTGACAGCAGCTCAGAGTCATCCAGCGAGGAGAGCGAATCTTCGTCCAGCAGCAGCCAGAGTTCGGCCTCAGGTAATGAACTCATTCATAGTTAACTGTGCGCTTTTCTAACCAGTAAGACAATCATTTTGATTACTTGTTTCAGAGTTCAGTGATTTATTACTCTATTAACTTTATTCATAGCACAAAGTTGACCTTTTAGAGATGTTTTAAATCCAGATTTATCCCGTGTGAACTTTTTTTTTTATGTCTGGCTTCTTTTAATGTCTTGTTTCCAAGATTACATTCATATTGTTGAATTTGTAGTTCATTCTCATTGATGTATAGTTTTCTATCATATGATTATACTATAACATGGTCAACATCCTTTTCATTCATTGGAAATTAAGAATTATAGTATTTCCATAAATACTCTAGTAAATATTAAGGGGGTGGAGGGCGGTGTGTGCATTTCTAGTACCTAGAAGTGAAATACTTGAATTATAGGGTATGCATATTAGATACTACCAAGTAGCTTTCCAAGTCACTTTTCCATTGGCCAGAGAAAACCAGTTAAGGCACTTGCCACTGACCTCCTTGGCACCACATATGTCCCCTGAGTATCATCATGAGTGATCCCTGAGCTCAAGCTAGGAGTAAGCCCTTAGCACCGCTGGATGTGCACTCTTCCAGCCAAAGAAGTCATTTGCCCAGTGCATGCTACTATCGACTGTATAGGAGAGTTTAGTAAATCCCACCCTTGCACTTCAGTTTGACCATCTGTTGAACATTCAGCCATTCTGGTGGGTGTGTAGTAGCATTGCATTTTAGTGTCAATTTGCGTTTTCTTTATCACTGATGAAAGTTGAGCAACATTTTACATAATATAGGCAATTGGAAGACTTTCTTTTTTGGCGATGACTCAGTTATCAGTGGACTTTTTTAAGGTGTCTGATTTGTATGAGTTCCTTATCTATTCTATCGATGTATTGCAAGTAACTAATCCCATTCTATGTCTCTCTCCCATATGGCTTCAGAGCTTGGCTGTTCTCTTTGTCCCCCAGCAGCAGCCCTGACTCTGCTTGTGCTCTGAGAAAGCAGCAGTATAATGTCACTGTAGACATCTGCTTACCTCTACTGTTTTAGGTTCTCTTTAATTTCAGCCTGTCTCATCCTTTGGGGCCTGAATTACTCCTGGCTCTAGGCTCAGGAATCACTCCTAGTGGTCGTGGTGTATCATATGGGGTGCCAGGGATCTAATCTAGGTTGGCTGTGTGAAAGGCAAGTAAGTGCTCTACTGTATGAATACTTAGAACCTTTTAATTTTTTTTACGGTTTTGCCAGCTCTCTGATGTCTCTACTATTTTTTGGGGGGGTGGGGGGCTTATTTTTTTTTTAATTTTTACTTATAAAAAACTGCAAATAGTACAGAAAAATTCCCATATACCCCTCACCCAACTCCCCCCTAATGTTAGCATGTTAGCAAATTACAATCAGAGTTCACTAACCAAACCAGGAATTTAACGCGTGAGCACTATTACTAGCCAAACAATAGGTTTTATCTTAAATTCAGTTCTCTTATTCCAATATTTTATTTTTGGAGATTTGTTTCATTTTTCCCCCCCTCATGATTAGAATTGACTTTTTTTTTAAGAATATCATAGAATGTTTGTGTTCTATTAGTGTGTTATGACTAGAACACATGATTTAAGTAGAACACATTAAGGGGAATTTTTTTTAGGAGAGATTTAATTTATTTTATTGTGCTTTTTATTAAATCACCATGAGATACACATTTATAAACTTGTGGATGATTGGGTTTGATCATCAATATTCCAAAATCTGTATCTTCACCAGTGTACATTTCCTACCACCAATGTTCCCAGTTTCCCTCCTTCCGTTCCCCAACCCCAGTCTGCCTGTATGGCGGCACTTTTCTCTTTGTCTCACGCTCTCTCTCTCCCTCTCTTCCCTTTTGGGTCTTAAGTTTTGTAATGCAGGTACTTAACGGGGTGTGTGTGTGTGTGTGTGTGTGTGTGTGTGTATCCCGGAGCGATAGCACAGCGGTAGGGCGTTCGCCTTACAAGCGGCCAACATGGCCGACCCGAGTTCGATTCCTCCGCCCCTCTCGGAGAGCCCGGCAAGCTACCGAGAGTATTCGATATGCCAGACACAGTAACAACAAAGTCTCCAATGGAGACGTTACTGGGCCCGCTCGAGCAAATCGACGGTCAACGGGAGGGCCTTTACCTTTACCTTACCTTACCTACTTTAAGCACTCAATTCTCGTCCAAGAGTGATCATTTCCAACTGTCATTGTCATAGTGGTCTCTTCTCTTTTCTAACTGGCCTCTGCCCGCAACTTGTGGCAAGCTTCCAACTGTTGGCCATGCCTTGTGGCTCTTTGTTTCTATTGTTCTTCGGTAAGAGGAGATCTTAATACTGATTTTTGGAAATTATTGGTGAGATTAACTGATCACTTTGCTAAAATGGTGCTACTGAATTCTTTCATGATAACTAATTTTTTTGTTATTTGGGTTTTATTTTTTCTTTTTGGTAAGTTAATACTAAGTAGAGAAATAATTTGATAATATGCAAATTTCTTTCTCCTCTTTCATTCTCAAGTTTTAAAACCTCTGGGATTTGTCTGAACTTTATTACTGTGGTGTCTGCCAAATGGTGATTGTTCTCTACATTTTTATGACTGAATTATTTCATACAAAACATTCTTATTTTATTCAAACACTTGTATAAATGTGGACTGGAGACTTATCTTCCTGGTTGGCTTAAGGTCCAAAACTGTCACTAATTCATCATTCAAAACTTTGACAGTTCTTTCAAGGTGACTCCCATATTCCTTATTAAAATTTTATTTAGCTTTTCTAGTTGCTTTCAATGGGAGCTTTAATTTTCTGTGTTCTTTGTCTTGTAAGTAGAGGTACTATAGTAAAGGATTTTTTTTTTAATCTATAAAGGTATTTTAGTGACCCCCAAGTTCAGCTGTGCTTTTCTTCCATCAGAATATCTTACTCTGAATGAGAAGTAGTCCTATTATCCAAAATGCATATCACTTTTTGTACAGCCTTAGGTTAGAAGGCTCGTCTTTATATTATTTTGTCACTGGATTGTTATATTTTTATGCAACAAGCCAGAGGTGCTTGCCTTGCACACAGCTGACCCAGGTTCGATGCCCAGCACCCCATATTGTCCCCTAAGCCCCTCCAGGAGTTATCCCCTAGTGCAGAGCCAGGATTAAGTCCTAAGCATGCCAAGTAGGGCCCCAATCCCCAAGTTGCCCCTTCCAGCCCCCCATACCAAGAACTATGGTTCTCTTCATGTTTTAATTTATATTATTAGAGTTAGATTCTGTTTGCTAATAGCACATCTTATCCTTGAATCGAAGTATACTCAGATTGTACACTTTTACTTTTAGTTCTGTGGAATTTGTTATTTCATGGTGTCTGTTTTGAGAACAGATGATCACACAGCATGAATTGCTGTAATAAGGAAGCTTGCTGATTCAAAATTAATTTCCCTCGTCATACGATTTTAATACAGACTTTAAAATCTTATTAATAAAGTATTAATAGCATAGAAACAGTATGAAGTTCCCACCGTTAGAAAATTTCAAAGAAAGCACTAAAGATAGGAGATTTCATAAGTCTTGAGTTTTAATCTCAAGGAAGCATTAAGTAGTATAGAGTCGGGTCCGAGAAATGTTGATGTAGCACAAAGCCAGATGGTTTCTACTTGGGTAGCTGCAGTTCAGTTGAGCTGCTTGATAGGAATCAGAGAAATAAGTCTTTAATGGAAACCCAACTGACTGAGAAGGGCAGGCATTTGGCAAAAGAAACAACAGTTGATATAGTGAAATTTGGGTTGAGGTAGGACAAGTGCAGGTAGATCTGTACCACATTTTTTCTGTGTGCATAAGAATTTGACAGGTTAGTCATCCATATTATCTTAGATTTATTTGCCCAAACAACACAAATACAGTCACTGTTTTTTTTTTTTTGCTTAAAACATCAGTTACTTAATTTTATTAGTTTACTTAATATTTGTCATTACAGTGGTGAAATGAAATTGTTGGAGACTTTTTTACAAGCATTTCTCAGAAACCAGGCTTTCTTGGCACTCATCAAGCCTATGATTATGAAGTCACCATCACCCCTCCAATTCTGTTCTCTTATAGCCCCGTGCATCTAAGGCCTTTTCCTCTCAGCTCTCTCTTACCAGGAATTCTGAGTCAGAATGCGATCTGTGGTAATTGCCTCTGTTGGGGACCCAGTCAGCTAATCATTCCTGCTCCTGATGCGATGCTGAACCGTTGGATTCAACATTCTCCCTCCAAGGCCTCAATCTTGTCTTCTCAGGGCTGCCTCTAGGGAGGGACAGGCTTCTCTTAAAATTCTGTAGGGGTCAACTGTCTACCGTTAGTGTGATTGATTTGTCATCTCATTGGAGAATTTATCTCTTATCATTTTTTGTGGTGATGGTGAATAATGTATTCAAGGAAACCTGTGAGATTTATTTAAAGCCCTCAATTGTTATTGTATTTACTTGCAAAGGTACTTACTATGTAACAAAATTGGTTGGGAATACATGTTCACAAACTCTCCTTTCTAAATTCTTCCTCATAGGTTTTCCATAGGCTGCACTCAAACACAGAGAGCCTTTTATTCTTTCCTTTCCAAAGTCCTTGTATATACCATTTTTCTTTGAATTTTTCAGAGCTGTCACTTAGCCTGAGTTTGGGATTTACTTCTTTTATCACAGCAGTGTCAGCTTAACCTACAAGAAACTCCATTTTGCCCCACTCTGGAGAGCAATCCTCCCTCCCTCCCTCCCTCCCTCCCTCCCTCCCTTCCTTCCTTCCTTCCTTCCTTCCTTCCTTCCTTCCTTCCTCCCTCCCTCCCTAACTCCCTCCCTCCCTTCCTTCTTTCCTCCCTCCCTCCTTTCCTTCCTTCCTTCCTCCCTCCCCCTCTTCCCTCCCTCCCAACTGTTAATGGTAGAGTTTCATACATAAAACATTTCAGCACCATACTCTTCACCAGAATGTTGCTTTCCTCCAGTTTTATCCCAGTGTCCCCCCCAGCCTGCCATGTGGGAAGCTTCCTTCTGGCAATCAGTACTTGGTTTCTGTTGCCTTTGGGTGTTTATTATTCCCTTACTGGGATTTTTCATATCCCACATATGAGATTGTTTTGTGTCCGTCCCTCCCCTTCTGACTAAGTATACTCTGTGTGATACTCTCCAGATACATACATGTAGCAGTAAATTGCATGATTTCGTCTTTTGTTAAAACCAAGCAGAACTGCATTGTGCCTGTGTATAAAGAAACCAGTTTCTTTATCCAATCATCTGTTCTTGGATACTTGTGTTGTTTACAGATTTTGGCTGCTGTGAATAGTGCTGCAATGAATATAAGAATGCAAATGTCTTTTCTTAATAGTGTTTTGGCCATTGGGGTCAATGCCCAGAAGTGAAATTGCACCCACATCAGACCCTCCGATATCTTCTAGAATTTGCCCTAGTGTCAGCAAGGATACCCTAAGCTTTGGCTTTGCCCCTCTTAGTACTAATTCTGGCAAGACACAGAGATATCAAAACATGAAAACAAATGGATGTAAAAACTGTCAAATATATTTCAGAATATTTCATTTTGGGGTAATTCCTTAGAATTATCTACAAATTTTTACTTTCTGTTGTTGAGTCACACTAACCACTGACCTATTTAATTTCTGAAAGAAAAGAAGTGAGAAGAATGAGCTTAATTTTGGTTGATTCTTAAAACAAACAAACAAACCAAAAATGTCCTAATTAGGTGAGAAGCAAACTTCTCTCTGGCTTTCACATCCACTTGACTATTTCTAGATGTCTGCCTGTATGTTCAATTAGTATGAAGGACCTCTGTGTGTACTCTAATTTATCTAGCCCACACTTTCCTTCAGAAAAACATCGATTTCTGTCAAAAAAACAAAAAAGTAAATTAGTTCCTCCCTACAGTGAAGGTTTTCATCACTAATATTTACACGAGAAGTTTTGTTTAGTTTTTGTTTTTACTTTGGGGGCACACCTGGCAGTGCTCAGGGCTTTCTCCAGGCTCTGAGCTTAGGGATCACTCTTTTGGGGGTTCAGGTGTCCACATGTGGTGCTGAAGATCAAGCCTAGGTCCACTGCCCCATCTAGTGTCTGTCTGACCCCTCTCATTGACTTTTGGGAAAGAAAGTAGAGAGCTTCTCTCACTAGTTGGTGCAGAGTGATTCTCTGTTAGCACCAGAAAACAGAACTTTTATTACATGTTGATATGAGGTAACCCAGTCAACCTCCACCTTTAGTAACAACATTGCTGGCATATATGGTCCTTATATTTTGCTTACATGTCACATAGGATGTGTTTCACATGACATAGTGCCCATAGGCTAGAACTTTTGGATCTGAATAAAACTTATAAGTGAAATATACCATTTTAGCCACTTGATTGAAAAAAAATAGGGCAAGAAAGATGACACAGGACTTTGCATGGAACTGACCCCTGTTCTATGTCCGGCATCACATGTTCCCTTGAACAGCCCTGCTCACTGCGTTGGAGTGCCCCTAATACTGGTAATCCCTGTGACACGGTCTAGCAGCACTGCATCTTTGGGCCTTAACCCAGTTGCCCAGAAATTGCTGTGCTATCTTTGGGGGTCCCCTGAGCATTGCCTGAGAGGCCCCTTCCTTAGCACCAATGCTCACAATGTTTGCTGAAGCTTATTTCAAAACAGAACTTAGATAGTTACTGTTTACTACTCTGTGTATTCTTTAAAATTATAAGTTTTGCCATCACTTTCCATTTATTTGATGACTTTACATTAGTGTATGTGATTTGAATGACAAAGTATTAATAAAGATTAATTATAAAATTAAGATTAGAATTGACACTAACTTTATTTCATTTTACACATGCCAGATAAAGATAAAAGAAAGAAGGCACAAGGGAAAACCAGAAAGAAAGAAGTAGATAAATTGACGCGGAAACAACAGGCCAATGATCGGAAATATGATGACAGAAGAGCAGACCACAGGCACCAAGAAACCAGGACTGAGCGGGAAAGAAGATCAGAAAAGCATAGAGAGAAAAATTCAAGAGATCCACATTGGAGAGATTCCGTATCGGCATACACTTCAGAGAGCAGAGGTGTTCCTTCCGAACGAAATAGCTATAGTAGAGTTATGAATGATGGAGACCAAGAAATGTATACAGATTTGGAAAGTAAGCATGGTGACACCAGAAGGAAGAGAGGAGAAAGAAGAAATTCCTTTTCTGAAAATGAGCACCGACACCGAAATAAGGACAGTGAGAATTTCAGAAGAAGAGAGAGATCGAAGTCAAAGGAAAAGAGTAGAAAACATTCAGATTCCAGAAGTGATGAAGATAGATATCAGAATGGTGCTGAGAAGAGATGGGAAAAATCTAGCAGGCATTTTGAACAGTCTAGAGAATCAAAGAAAAATCAGGACCGACGAAGAGAAAAGTCTCCAACAAAGCAGAAAAAATAATTGTACAAAATGACAGAAATTGACCATGCCTTATATGTAGTTGAAACAAATTATTTTTCACATTGATGAACTTTATAGAGAATTCTTGTATAAAGTACTGGTTTGTATATGTACATTTAAAAACTGTTTTTGTTTCAACACCTTTTATAACCGATGCATCTCAAGGCCCTCTGCTTCAAGTTATTTGAAAAGTTTCACCAGAGAGGGATGTAATTCTTGCTTATATTTTGATAATAAAATATCAAATGCTCATTGAATCAGTGATTTTTTTCATTGACAACGTATTTTTTCTGATAATAATATTTTGAATAGTTTATAAAACTATTAGATTGAATTGTTAGTACCATTTTATTTATAACTGGAGACCAAAATAGAGGGATCGTTTCAAGTGTAACATTTCTGCTTTGTTATTTGTGTGCTGTGATTCATTTCCTAGTCACTCTTTTTTTAAAGTAGAGAAATCATTTCAAGTTTCATATCATATATTTAATAAAATCTGTAACTTTTCTAATGTGTTGGTGAAGATGAGTAGGTGTTTGTTAGTTTTCATCACAGCTATTTGATTTATAACTGGTACATCTCTCATTGATGACATTTCTTCTCTCTGGCCTGGTAGATAACACTTAATTGGAATTCTTTCCCTTATTGCTTTTCTCAGCCTTAAAGTTATATCACTGTTGGTTAGTTAATACGTATTTAATTTTTTTATTTGAATTAATAGGCCATTGAAAAACAAATGGTCATAGGAAATGTAAAAGCCTGTGAAATAATTCCAATTTTGAAATAATTTTAAGAATTTCCAATTGTAATATGTGACCATATTATTTATTACTTTGGGAATAAACTATGTCTTTGAAATTTTAGGTTTGCTGACAGATTTTTGTGCCCCATAGACTGACAGTTTTTATTGCAGTTGAGGTAAAATGGTTTTGATGATGGTAAATGCTTCTGCTTTTGGTGAACCAAGTTATAGCACCTCAGTCACCACTGTTGTGCCAAAGATCCTGTATCACTATCTCATGTCCCTTCTACTTCACTGCTTCTTGCTCCGTTCCCCACCATGATTAACGAACCTCATTTCCTTAGTCAAAATCCAAGGATTTGTTAAAATCATTGGATACTGTCATTCAGTTGCTTTGTTTCTTATATACCATACTTGAGTGAGATCGCATGGTATTTGTCCTCTCTCTGCTTATTTTGCTTAGCACAACACCCTCTGTAACTTCTTCCACTTTATAGCAAAGTACAAGAATCATCTTAATGATAAGTACTACTCCATTGTACATATACTGCAACTCCTTTATCCACTTATCTACCAATGGCATTTGAGTGTTGCCTTTGCCTTTTACTATTGTAAATAGTGCTGCAGTAAATATAAGACTGGTATCTTTTCAAGTTGATACTTTGTGTTCACAGAAGTGTAATTATTGTCATATGGGAATTTTATTTTTAATTCTTTGAGAAGTTTCTGCTATTTCCCAAGAGGCCAAACCAGATAGTGTTCTCACCAGAAAATGGGGCAGTTTTCTTTTATCACATTCTGTTTCTAACAACACTGGTTTTTTATTCCTTTTTTTTTTTTTTTGACTGATGTGGGGAGGAGAGGTTGGGGCCACATCCAGTGGTACTCAGGGTTTACTCCTGGCTCTGTGCTCAAGGATCATCCTGGTGGGGCTTGGGGGATCGTGTGATTCCTGACATCCACCTGGGGTCAGCTGCTTTCAAGACAAGTACCTTGATCTCTGTGGTATCTCCCTGGTCTGTTTCTGGTCTTTGTCTACAGACCATTCTTAGTGTGTGAGATCATTGCCATCTTGATTTGCATTTCTCTATTAACTGATAAGGTTGAACACTGCTTGTTGGCAATCCCCAAGTACTGAGAATATGTCTCTTCACCTCCTCATTTTTTTAAATTGTAGAGCATTGTGTGTGTTTTATGTTTCTTGGAATTAGCCGTTTATCATATGCATGGTATATAAATATTTTCTCCCATTTAGCAGAGTATCTTTTTATTTTAGTCTTGGATTCTTACAATCAGGCAAATTGTGGTTTGATGTACGCTTTTTATTTTTCTTTTTAAATTTTTTTTTCCAGTTGTGTCAGATTATTGAAGACACCTCTTAGGTCAATATTTGGGTTAATCTGTTTTTGTCAATGTATTTTATAGATTTTGGTCAAGTATCAAGGATTTTGAATCAGACTTTTATGGTGTTAAGAATCCAATTTTTTTTAAATTTATTTTTTATTAGTGAAACACCATGAGGTACAGTTGTAGATTTACAAATTTTTGTGCTTGGATTTCGGTCATACCATGATCAAATACCCATCCCTCCACCAGTGCCCGTTTTCCACCACCAAGGATAATATCCCCCCACCCCCATTCCCCCCATCCCCCCTGCCACTGTGGCAGGGCATTCCCTTTTGTTTTCTCTCTCCTTTTGGGTGTTGTGATCAGCAAAAGGGAGCACCAATTTTTTTTTAGGGGTGTGGGTTGCACGTGATTATCCAGTTTTACCAAAACTATTTGTTGACAAGGCTTCCCTCCTCCGCTTAATGGACCTTTTGTTTTATAGATTGATGTCATTATGCCTCAGGTTTTCTTCCAAGCTCCCAATAATGTCCTATTTTTTAAAAAATCTGCTTTTATTCTACTACACTTTATTACTGTAGTTTTAAATCTGGAAATATTTCACATTTAATATTTTTTGTTAAAGTTGCTTTGGCTATCAGGAAGTTTAATGATTCCATTGTAGTAGTGTTTGTTATAAGTCTTCCATGAATGCCATTCGAATTTAGATAGGAATTTCATTGAATCTGTGTAATGCTTTGGGTAGTATGGTAATATTGGCTATGTTAATTCTTCCAATCTGTGAACATGAATTTTCTTTCACTTTTTTGTATCTCACCCGCACGCCAAAGCCTGGCAAGCTATCCGTGATGTATTCGTTATGCCAAACACAGTAACAAGTGTCACAATGGAGACATTACTGGGCCCACTCGAGCAAATCGACGATCAACGGGAGGGCCTTTACCTTTACCTTTACCTATTCTCCTAATTCAAATATATTTAACTCACTACCATGGCCTAGAGACATAGCACAGCGGTAGGGCGTTTGCCTTGCGACAGCCAGCCCGGCCGAGCTGGGTTTGATTCCTCTGCCCCTCTCAGAGAGTCCAGAAAGCTACCGAGAGTATCTCGCCCGCATGGCAAAGCCTGGCTAGCTCCCCGTGATGTATTCGTTATGCCAAACACAGTAACAAGTGTCACAATGGAGACATTACTGGGCCCACTCGAGCAAATCGATGAACAACGGGAGAACAGTGACAATGACAGTATAGTTTAATAGTGATTTAGAGTTTTTAATTTGTCTTTTACCTTCATTGTTAATTCCTTATGGTAATTCATGGATTTGGGCACTATGTTTTAGGGATTTAAGACCCTGGCAAGCTCCCTGTGGCGTATTCGATATGCCAAAAACAGTAACAGCAAATTTCACAATGGAGACATTACTGGTGCCCCTTGGGGCAAACAATGAATAATGGGAGGACAGTCACAGTCACAGTCCTCCCATTGTTCATCAATTTGCTCGAGCGGGCCCAGTAACGTCTCCATCATGAGACTTATTGTTACTGTGTTTGGCATATCGAGTACGTCACTGGGAGCGTGCCAGGCTCTGCCGTGCGGGCGAGATACTCTCGGTAGCTTGCCAGGCTCTCCGAGAGGGGCGGAGGAATCGAACTCGGGTCGGCCATGTTGGCTGCGTGCAAGGCAAACGCCCTACCGCTGTGCTATCACTCCAGCCCAATGGGAGGACAGTGCTACATTATTGCAACAGATTTTTGTGTTACTTTTATAACCTGCTACTTCATTGATTTATTGTTTATAAAAGATTTTTTAGCGGAGTCCTTAGTATCTTATATGAAATATTATCATATGCTGACAGATTATTTAAAGCTATTGAAAACTATTTGTGCTTGTTTACTTTAATGTTACATAAAGATGTTATCTGAAGTCAGGATTTAAGAATAACAGGACTGCTCATGTTAAGGTTTGGCTTTTAGGTATTTTCTTATTCACTTTTTTCCTTCTATTTTTAATGGATGTCTTTTACCTTCGTTGTTAATTCCTTATGGTAATGTATGGTTTTGGACACTGTGTTTTAGGGATTTAAAAAAATATATTTTTATTTGAAATCTTGATGTAACTAGAAGACCCATATATTATTAACCTCTTTCCCTCTTCAGCAATCCAGCCACCACCCCAAAAAATTAGTTCAATATTAGAAAAATGTATAGTTTTCTAATGTGATTGTTACAAGGTGATGAGTGACCTAAGAAAGAACTTTCTTTGACATTTTGCAGAACAAACTTTCTTCGACATTTTGTAGACTAGACAGGTTATATCTTTAATTTATTTTCTAAATATAAGGGGAAAAATTTAAATCCTAAACTTATTTTAGGAGTTCTTTGTTTGCTTGGTTTTTTTTTTTTTGTCTGTTTGTTCGTTTGTTTTGGTTTTGTTTGTTGGTCTTGGTGTTGGGCCACACGGAGCAATGCAAGGTCTTAGTCCTGACTCTGTGCTCAGGGATCACTTCTGGTAGACTTGGGAACCATATAGGGGCCAGGGATTAAATCCAGCTGGCTTTGTGCAAGGCAAATGTCCTACCCATTGTATTAAGATATGTGTTTTTTAAGTATACCTATTGAATTATCTATATACTTAATAATTAAGAACTATATTAAATGGAAAAAAAATTTAAAGCATTTTATTAAGTGTGAGTACTTGTTGAGCTTCTATATTTTCAGGTCTGAATAGGAACTAGAGATAAACCAATGAAGAAATTTTAACCTCAACTTAAGGTTGGAAGGGAGAGCAGTGAAACATAATAAATCATTAGGAGTATAATACATGGTGTAGTGATGAATGTATGAAGAATAAAAAAATTTAATAGAAGAGAAGAAAACCTGTTATTTTTGTTTGTTTGTTTGTTTGTTTTTATCTGAATGCCAGATAGGATCGAAGACACCACAGTGTTTGCCCCAGTATTTGTAGGAATAAGGACTCGAACCTTGGGGTCTGCTGTGGAAGATCCTGCTGAGACATGAATGTTTACCTATAGTAAATATTATCTAGAAAGTTCTGTTAACTTGCATGTATTAGTTTAGATTTTTTTGTTCCCTAAATTTTTATTTCTACAAAAGCACTTACAGAACCTCTAACCACCTCGTAGCAGAAGGATCTTGAGTGAGTTGTATCAGGACAGGCTGAATAGGAGCGTGGGGTGGAGCTGGAGACTTCTGCTCCCAGTGCATTTCTGTGACATCCAAAATGTGTTCACATGCACTGTCATGTCACATACCTCTCAGCTCTGACATCAAATATATGTTCACGTGCACTGCCTACCACCCAGGTTTTTTGCTTTTAACAATTTACATGTGCCTGTATTCGCTGTTTCTGACTTCTTGCCTTTTTTAAAGAATATTTTGTAAGGATTGGGTTATGTACACAAATTAATTTTTGTCTATTGATTGCTCTGTTTCTGAGTTCCTCAGCTCCTTTGAAGCAATCTTCTTACCTCTAATTTGGTTCTTCTCTTGCTATCTACTCCCACAGTCATTTCCTTTTTTTTTTTTTTTGACTTCAAAACCTACACCACTTCTGAAACCACCTCCTTAAGCACCACACTCTGACTTCTAACCATCCAGTTCATCTGCTTTAGTATTGCTAGGAATGTTTTCACTTCACTAAGACTGTACCTGTTGACTTTGTTGTAATTAGTTTTCCTCTACCCCATTTCTTTACTTCCTTCATTCTGTGTTCTCATGTGAATGAGTGAATAATAATTTTTATAGAACAGTGCTGTAAGGAAGTTGGTGCTGTCTTATCCAATTTATGGAAAAGGTGAGTAAGGTTTAGAAAGACTAAGTAGGTTTAGGTTGCAAACCTGTTAACTTATAGTGCAACTGTAGCATATATAGGACTTGAGGGAAATGTTACCAGTTAAAATATTTATTATGTGCCACTACAAAGTTGCAGTAATGAATTAAGAAATAATGTGGTCAAAGGTCTGGAGTAATGAGTTACCACAAAGCAGACATTAAATAATAGTAGCTTTATTTTTTTTCCCCAATGAGTAGCAAAGACTTGAAAGAAAATTGAGGTTCATTGACTTATGATTGCTTTGTTTCATCCCATCTATGACGGTATTTACACTATTAAAAGAAAGGGTTGAAGGGCAATAGTACAGTGAATGGAGTGCTTGCCTTGCACGCCACCAACCCAGGTTCAATTCCCTGCACCCCATATGATACTCAAGCTTCTCTAGGAGTGATCTCTGAGCAAAGAGCCAAGATTAAGGCTGAGCGCTGGCCAATGTATCAAAAAAAGATAAATAAAAGGGTTGTGTTAAAACAGTTGTACAGATAATCAGTGGATTTTTCTGGAATCATATGTAACAAAAACTGTTGTCTTTCAATTTTTTGCAGTTGTAAAAAATCCTAGATGTAAATTCTTTTGGTTCAAGAAACCCAGTTCTTTACCACTTCTGTATCACTATTCAAGTGTACTGTCAGAAAGAGAAAATGATTTGGTTATATCATATAGCCATGAACAATTTTTTGATTTCCTGACTTTAGTATGTTATGTCAACTGCATTCTGAGCCAGGATCTTTTTAGAAACTCAATGCCTTTTCCCTCAATTATATCAAATGTTCTAATACTTAAAATGCTTTCATTCTGGTTCTTTTTTCACACTGAACTTCAGTTAAGTACGCCTTACTAATTTCATGTATTTTAGGATGAATGTACTGTAGGATGAAGCCTGGTGTGCCTGAGAAACTCCAGAAAGCCACTTACCTTTGTATGAAATCATCACATATGCACTTCCAAGTGTTTGCCTCACTTTCTGTCCTCGGGTCTCCAAGAGTCGTGCCCCCTCAGTCTGGGTTATGCTCTACAATTGCCATTTATGCCTACAAACATACCTTTTGAAAGTTGCATATCTCCCAGTTAGAGCATGAGTTTTTTAAAGTTAGTCCTATCTATCCATTCTGGAGAGAACAATTAACATCTTCAGAAAAGCCAAGAGACTCATACCTTTTTTTTTTTTTTGGTCTATCCAAATATTTAAAGATTGAACACACATCTACCTCACCTCTAATTGCTCTGACACAGATCTCAAGGACAACCTTTCCTACTGTGTTTGATGCAATTCAAGGCACACCTGGTAATTAGCCTCACATATTGTCACCAGGGGGCCATGTTTATTACCTTACTTCCTAAGTAGATCCCACATTCTCCAGGGACAGGAGTGTTGTCTTAAAAATGCCTTTCTATTCACACTTTGCTATTGGTTTTGCTATAGGGGCAGTAACGGGTTTCTGAATTTTAGCATTACATAGACAGGTGGGGTCGGTTGTTTTGGGGGCAGCTCTGTGTCTTGTAGAATGTCTTGTAGAATGTTTAGTAGTATTCCTAACTTCCTAAATGTCAGCAACATTGATCTTTTAGTTTTGATGATGAAAAATTGTCTCTCAACATAGCCAAATATGCCCTGGAGGTAAAACCATCCTCACTTGACTACCAGGCTAGAGCGATAGCACACCTGGTAAGGCATTTGCCTTGCACTTGGCTGACCCAGGTTCGATTCCTCTGCCCTTCTCGGAGAGCCCAGCAGGCTACTGAGAGTATTTTGCCCACATGGCAGAGCCTGGCAAGCTCCCCGTGACGTATTTGATATGCCAAAAATAGTAACAGCAAATCTCACAATTTGTTGTGTGACGTTACTGGTGCCCGCTCTGGAAAATCTATGAACAACGGGAGGACAGTGCTACAGTGTTACTTGACTGCCACAGCCATTGACTTAGCACTTAAGAAATACTCTAGAGGAGTAAAATGGTAATGCTTATTCTGGAAACATCACTACATCCACTCATACAGTTGTGTCTACCAGCACTATATTATTTTCATGAAAGCAGGAATTGTTTTTAAAACTATTTAATAGAATGTCAGAGATACTCAACTGATTTTATTTGTCAAAATTTTTGATATCTTGTTCTAGAGGAGACCGTTTTGCTTTATATTTTAAGTAGATTTTCTGCAAATGGAATCATGGTAGCCTGTTACTATAAATAATGCCTTTATAGACTCCAGATACAAGTATTTACTAGCAACACTCCTAAGGAATGGACAGCATCTTACTATGGTCATTGTATTATTTTTAATCATATATTAGGGAATCCAGTTATCTAATATTCAAATTTCTTATTTTTTATCAAGCAGTTCAATAATAAATAGATTGTTAGAGTGAATTAGTCATCAAGTCGGTGAGTTTATGCATTACAAAGGCAGAAAGATTGGCAAATGTGATTAAATCTGCAGCAAAGTATCTCCTTTCCTGAAAAAATTCTGCAGCAAGTATCTCTGGTGTAAATAATTCTTCTGAGTCCTATACGTTGTACAACACCATGTTTACTTAACCAGAGATTTTTCCTTCCTTAACATTATTTTTATGACTGTGAAACCCCTATGAGGACTCTATGGAACATTTGCTGGGTTTTGTTTTTTGTTTGTAATTTGGATTATTTCTCTCATTAAATCAATCTGATACATTTCTCAGTGAAAGAACTCATTGGTAGTATATAGTTCCTGACATTCTGGGCATTGAGTTGATTCAGAAGTATAAGTCAATGTGGGCCACTCAAACCGGAGCATAAAACATCACATGCTGCATAAAGCAGCAGGTGTTTTTTTGAAGGAACATTCAGAGTCTTGTGGAGAGAGCTAATTTGTAAAAGGAACTGAGTTATTTTAAAGGGGTTGAAATGATACCCCTCAATCATGTACAGCCATGTGAAATGATACCCCTCAATCGTATGCAGCCATGTAGCATATTCATTCAGTAAAATAAAAATGAAAAGCTCAAAAATGGGGGTGAAAGGGATAAATACTATCAGTTCAAACAAACATTTCTTTGAAAATAAAAAATTTCTATGAAAAGGAAGCAAAGCTGGATGGAGGAGGGTAGTTCTAACAGGTTTCTTGCGTTTTGAACTTGAACTTGACTAAATATTATACACCAGCCCTTCTGTACTTTATTTGTATCCCTTGTATTAACGGCAAATGTATTAACTCAGATGATTCCTGTTGATACATAGGTTGCAATCATGTAGTAGTCGGGGTAGTTATACCTATCTTACTTTTGCCTACATACTTTTGTTTATAGCCTTGCTTCTGAATATAGATGAAAGTATGAGCCCAATAAATATGGCTTGTGAGAAGAAAGTATTAGAAAAAGTCATCTGTATCAGTTAAATTATGGAAGCATCTAAAATGTGATTTTTAGATGAGGTTGATTTTAAACGGAGTTAATTTTATTACTCATACTTTATTTTTGTAGATAACAGGATCATAGTACTACTAAGAGTACTATGTTCTATAGTATTCTTAGCTTTGAGATATATTGCCCAAATGCAGTAATTCAGATCACAAAAATTAGTTACATATTTCCAAACTGCAGCCATTTGGGGAGCTTTCATACTGCTTTGCTACCAAGATTCTTGAACACATTAACTTAATAACTAATTCTGATCTTTTAACAGTACGAAATACTGAATAGTAAGAACACAGAATGATTTCAGTCTTCCTACACAATATAATTATACTTTGAAATCCCATTGTACACAAATACATGCAGAGACTCTTCCTCAAAATACAGAAAATACATGAATGATAAAAATCACCATAATTTTTCAAGGTTCAAGAAAGATTTTGCTTGTGTTCTTTTTGTTATTATTGTTATTATTTTTACTAAATAGGGAAAAACATAAGTTGCAATTGTTCCAATAGAGAAATAGTATTTTTGGGTTAATGAAAGATGTTGCTTTGCTTGCCTGGGCTACCAAGTGGTGTTGGTGAGTATGAGACATGGGAGAGAAGCGGGCAGTGACTAATGAAAGAGTATTGACTGCCATGGGCACTTCTTGAAGGTCAAGTTCCATTATACATTTCTTTGTATTCTTATGTTCAAACCTGAGTTCTCTAGGTGCTTAATTATCATTTGAAGAACAAATGAGTGAATCATTAAGGTAATTCTGGTATATTTCTCTGCAGGAAGATTTGATCCATTTAAGATTCTTGGATTTTATGAAATAAATTTTTTGATTTTTATTTTTTACTTTTTGTTGCTTTGGAGCCACACCAAGCAGAGTTCGAGCCTTATTCCTAACGCTGCAATCATCCAGGCAGTGCTGGGGACTGAAGCCTGGTCGACCACACGAAAGGAAAGCATCTTCCCTGCTCTACTGTCTTGCTGGCCTGGATTTTATTAAAATTTACATACAAAATCAACTACTTTTAGCACAGTTGTTGTCCAGGTGTATTATTTTATGATAGAGAAAATGAGAGGCAAGAATACATTAATTTAAACATGAAAGAAGTACGCATAAAAATGAAAAATGCATAGAAGAGTATAGTGAACAAATGAGTCAACTCAGTTGAGGATATTGTGTTTTATAATATTGAACATACCTGTTTCCTATGAGCCAGAAATTTCACTCCTACACACCCAATAGAACAGTTAGTTCAACCCCTGTTCAATAAGAAGTTGATTAAAGGGCACCAACTCTCAGCTTTAAGATGGATAATTTAATATTAGACAGTGACTGTGATTGATAAGACTGCTGGAGAACTGAAATTTGATGAGAGTAAAACTTAAATGTTTTCAAAAAAGACGTGAAAGATAACTTGATGAGGATCTTTTCCAATGTCTATGTAAATTAAATCTCTTTGTGATGTGATAAGATTAAATTTATCTTAATTTTATATATCAAGTGTACACAGCTGAAAAACACTACAACAATTGTAGTCCAGCATCCTACCCTCAAAGAAAACAACACTAATGATGGATGCTTGCATACAATGAGAACAAAGACCATTTCCAGTATTCTTTTTCCTCAACAAAAATACATACCTATCTTTCTCATAGAAGTCTATGAGATTATTCAGAGAAGCTTTTTTCAAAACAGGCCCAAATGGAAAGCAACCCAACATCCTACAACAGTAAGGTAAGGTAAGGTAAGGTAAAGGCCCTCCCGTTGATCGTCGATTTGCTCGAGCGGGCCCAGTAACGTCTCCATTGGAGACTTTGTTGTTACTGTGTCTGGCATATCGAATACTCTCGGTAGCTTGCCGGGCTCTCCGAGAGGGGCGGAGGAATCGAACTCGGGTCGGCCATGTTGGCCGCGTGTAAGGCGAACGCCCTACCCGCTGTGCTATCGCTCCACAACAGTAATATTTTATATTCATGCAATACAGTTTTTTTAATCTGAATCATGAGAAGCCAGAGAGGTGTTATAGTAGATTGGTACCTGTGTCGTGCACAGGTGATTCAGGTTGGATCCTGGAACCCCACATTGCCCCCTAAGCCACACCAGGAGTGATTCCTAAGCAGAGTCAGGAGTAAGCCCTGAGCACGATTGGGTGTGGACCAAAAACCAAAAAGGGGAGGATCATGAGTGGGAAATACTTAAGAAATCATGTGTAGAAGTGTTTTCACTGAAAGGAGGGGTTGGTTCCTAGTTGTGGATAGCTATTTGTATGTTAAGATTTTACTTAATAATGTAAGAAACTGCACAACTTTCCTGACTGTATCCTAATATGGTTCTACATTTTATAGTGTGAGTTCTAGTTTTTCTGCATTCTTGCCAACACACACACACACACACACACACACACACACACACACACACACACTTATTTTTACCATCTTAGTAGTTTTGTATTGGTATTTGTGATGCTTTTAATTTTTGTTAAAATGATTAATGATATTGAATGTGTTCTCATGCACTTACTTATTATTTGTGAATATATGAACTATCTATTCAAATCTTTTTCTAATAATTCCCTGGATTTTACATCAACCTACTGATCTTTGAGGATTATTTCAATATTCTTGGTATAAAGTCTTTTATCAGACAGAATTTGTCCTTTTTTTTTTCTAAAACGGTGAGTCTTTGACTCACCTTTTCTTTTGAAAAGTAATTTTCATGGTCTTATTTGTTATATGGGCTGAAGTGATAGCACAAGTAGGGCGTTTGCCTTGCACGTGCCCAACCTGAGTTCAATTCATCTGCCCCTCTCAGAGAGCCAGGCAAGCTACCGAGAGTATCCTGCCTGTAAGGCAGAGCCTGGCAGGCTACCTGTGACATGTTTGTAATGCCAAAAATAGTAACAAGTCTCACAATAGAGACGTTACTGGTTCCTGCTCAAGCAAATTGATGAACAACAGGATGACAGTGCTCAGTGACAGTGCAATACAAATTATCACTGTAGCACTGTAGCACTGTCATCCCGTAGTTCAATTTACTCAAGCGGGCACCAGTAATGTCTATTCGTCCCAGCCCTGAGATTTTAGCAGCCTCTCCTTACTTGTCCTTCCCAACGATTGGAGGTTCTTTCAGGGTCAGGGGAATGAGACCCGTTATAGTTACTGGTTTTGGCATATTGAATACGCCATGGGGAGCTTGCCAGGCTCTGCCCGTGTGGGTAGGATATACTCGGTAGCTTGCCATGCTCTCCGATATATATAATCTGTCACTGTCACTGTCCTCCCATTGTTCATCAATTTGCTCCAGTGGGCCCAGTAATGTCTCCATCATGAGATTTCCTTCTTGTGACTGTGTTTGGCATACTGAATATGTCACGGGTAGCTTGCCAGGCTCTCTGAATATATAGATATAGATATAGATATAGATATAGATATATAGAGATATATATATATTTCACTTTATAAAAATGATAAAGATAAAAAAACTAATAAAACCATAGCTAAGTTTCATAACATGGATGACTCTAGCAGGCATAAATGTTTAACAAAATAAGTTAGATTCAAAGGAATATGCACTACATCACCCAACTATATGAGAAGGAAAACAGGCAAAACTAATCAAAATAGTGGTTTGCTTTGGGAAAGAGAGCGGGATGGTACTGGAAGGAAGAATAAATGACACTATTTGGCTGGGTGCTAGCAATGTTCTATTTCCAAACACAGGTGTTAGTTACACAAGTGTCTTTGTTTTGTGCTATTGCATCAACTTATAGATGCTTAGGGTTTGCACATTTTCTGTCCAGTAGCAAAAGCAAGCCAAGAAAGACAAAAAAAAATACAAAATTTCCCCCCAGTAAACTTCTTTTAGCCTTTGAAACTCAAGTGTGCTGAAATTACTGCCTCTTGCTTACTTGTAGACAATGCTGTGTCATAATAAAGAATGCATGACAGCCATGAAGATCTATAATCTTTCACTACATCCCTCATATCATGAGAGTTGTATTCCATATCCATCATTAGACCCAAAAGACATACTGAACAGAGAATTTACCTTAAGCCTTATTAGAATTTCTGCCTTTTTACAACAGAAAATATTTTGACATCCTGATAAGAGGTCGAATCTCTGTATATAACCTGCTTTGAGAAATAGATCAACATCAAACAATGCACAGGAAAGCTTTTGCTTAATTCTTGTGTACTTGGCCTCCCCTGATGCTAGAAATCCTTTCTCTAACAAGTGCCTGAGTCCCAGCTGGTATGATGTCCAGTGAGGCTCCATGGACACCCCTCTAGCAGACAACTGGAACAACTCTGAGGGAACACCCCCTAAACCAACCAGCTCATCAAGCACCAGATATGAGTAAGCACCAGCCTGGGTGGCACACACAAGAGGAACCCCCCACTCAACATTCAGAAGCTTAAATTTTAATAGATGTTTTCTCTTATAACCTATCTATTTAGTATTTGTTACAGAACAAAAACTAGTTGGTATGTATCAGTAGTGCTAGATACTAATTGACACTATTTTTAATAATTAAAGAGGTAATTTCTTATTTTTCTAGGGTATTTTTTTCTCATAAGTTTTGCTACAGAATTCCCAAGTGAACTTCACAAATGTTAATGAAGTATACTAAGTGCCTATTGAATTGTTTTTAACATCTTGTTTTATTTTATTACACAGGGCTCTTTGGAAGGAATACCCTTTATCTATGTTAAGGTTCTCCCCCAAACCATGTCTGACTTCAATTTTTTATCATTTAGAAAATAATAGAGCCCTGTTGTTGTTGCATGTTGGCAGTATGCCTGTGTAGGTATGAGATGATGAGTTTGATCCTCCAGCACTACCCCATATGCTGAGGTAGTATAATCCTCATGAATCTGCTGTGTGGTCTCCAGAACACTACAGCCAAGTGTGTGCAAACAGCACAGCCTCATGTGTGACCCATGGTGAGCAAAGTGTGTGTGAGAGATCTACAATTAAAACATGGAGCTCCTTACAACAACTGCAACCAAGAGTGTGTGATTCCCTACCATCCCAAGTCATCTCTATTATTAAAAATAAAGGAAAAGAAGGGAAGGGGAAGAGTAATTCGAATTGAACTTCAACAGCTGCATGATACTTATCAGGAATCTATTTCCCTGTCAGAGAACTAATGAATGAAATTACTCTGGAGAGTTGTAGAATCTTTTTCCTTCATTGCATTTTTATCTTCAGTTCCTTTTTGACCCTTCCCTTTGTTCCTTCTATTGTTGAGACGATCAGGGGTCATGCATGCTTGCTTGAGGTGTCCTAGACTTGAGCACCTTGGTTACAGCGCTTACACATGCAGCCATGGTGTTCTCATTTTTGTTGTAGTGTTTACTCTTCCCTAGCTCTTGGCACCATCCTTCTGATCAGAGGTGCCGAAGGAGGAAAACTCTAGTGAATGATTAAGAAAGCAATGTGTGACAGTAGAGAACCTGCACAAGTATATCCTCTAATTATAGAGGTTTAAAGGTGGCTTCTTTAAACAATTCTTAGCAGTACTGTCTCCTCTTGCTGTTTCTACTGGCTGAAAGTACTTTAAAATTCAAAAGAAGTTTAAAATTTTGTGTAGTGATATTATAAAATATGAACGGGCACTATTTTTTCCACCCCTTTCCCCACTGTCTACTACCCAGTATCCTTTTCAGCTTTTAACTTATTTTGCAAGCAACCTATTGTTCTCAGTGGGAGGTGCCCCTTTATATCCTGGGAAACAAGATGTCAAGTCTTGGCTCTTGAATTATAAAAGACATGATTAAAGAGTAAGACAAAGATAGTTGGAAATTGTGTGAGGGTAGAACTTTTTTGAGACATGTGGGTGGGGGTGGAACTTAACAAACATTGATTAGCAACTACTTCTGGTTCTGTGCTCAGGAGTGACCTCTGATGGTCTTTGGGTCCTGGGGATTTGAGCCAGAATGGGTGAGGGGCAGGGAGCAAATCAAGCATCATAATCCCTGTACTATCTCTTTAACCCAAAATTAATTTCCTGTCACCCCCATATAAGATAAAGATTCTCTGAATTGTAAAAGAGAGCAGAGAACCTCATGTAAACTCAAAAGCCTCAAAATTAGCACTGTAGCACTGCGCTGCCCTCCCGTTGTTCATCGATTTTCTCGAGCGGGCCCAGTAACGTCTCCATCGTGAGACTCATTGTTACTGTGTTTGGCATATCGAATACCTCACAAATAACTTGCCAGGCTTTTCCGTGTGGGCAAGATACTCTGGGTAGCTTGCCAGGCTCTCTAAGAGGGGCAGAGGAATCGCAGAGGAATCTAGCAGGAATAGAACCTGGCTTGGCAGGCCGGCCGCAGGCAAGGCAAACGCCCTACTGCTGTGCTATCGCTCTAGCTCCTCAAAATTAATGTATCTCAAGAGTCTGCGGCAAATTTTGAGTTTCCAGGAAAGATGATAAATGCCAATTACTTATAAAACTATAGCATTGGAGAGTACGTAGGACATTGTGGAATAAGGAATCGATAAGAAATTTAGGGATTCATTCAAATGTCTTACAAAACACAACTTGGGGAAGGAAGTATCCAGTAGATTTTAGTTGCTTATGACACTGAGAACCAGTGAGTTTTTGTTTTGGGTCTCATGATGGGGAGAAAAACAAACCAGGAGATTCATATGAAACAACAGTAATTAGAGATGGATGAGAAATCAGTCATTACAGAATTTGCCAATATAGAAGCATTGAAATTTCCTAAAATGGGTCCTGTTACAATAAAAAAAAATAAATGAAATGGTTTAGAGGGATAAGGGAAAAAGGAAATCTTGACTTCACCAGATTTACCCAAAATTAAACTATATACTTTTCTATTACTGGAAAAGGAATACAGATGTTGGATGAAAAATTTCACAGCTTATGATCTAGGTAGAAATAACATGCTCAAGTAATATAAAATATTGCAGTGTGTGGCAATGGTTGTGGGATCCTTGAATAACTTCAAAGCTAGTTATAGGATAGGCTATATTGTAGGAATGATTTCTCAACAGTGTGCCAAGGGTAGTGGGAGACAAGATTAAAGAAGGAAGCCTACATGATAGAGTAGAGGGTAGAGTGGCTGGGAAAAAGAAAGGAGAAATCACTGTTGAGAGGAGCCCTTATGGTAAGATTTACTTATATAGATATGACCTCCGTGACAGCACATGGCATTTGGGTTATGTTGAACTTGCCTCATCAAGAAAAAACTGAAGGACCCACAGAAGTGATCTGAAGAACATTATATTGTATTGGAAGGCTTGATAATTATGTTTAAATATGTATGCTCACCCTTCAGTATCCACTTTGAGTATAAAACATAGAAATTCACAAGAAAGAATGGCTTCCACCATAACACTAAGAACAAACTGATCAACTTAAGAACAGTTTACTTTGTTTCTTTGGTGCATAGGAGAAAGTTAAGAATATAAAGAAACTGAGTGAGTAATTCAGAAAAAGAGAAGAGCATCAGAGATGGCCCATTCTAGATACAATATCTGGAGAGGAGAAAGCTGTTAAGTTAAAAGTCGCTGAGTTTTAGACACATTTCTCCCCTTTCCCTTCTCTTTATTGCTGTTGTTATGACTGGGGGTTTGCACACACTTGGTTGCAGAGCTGGGAAAGAGACATGCGCATTAATGGTGGTGTTAATGTACAGTTGCATTGGACTGAAGATCACAGAATTTATTCACACTTTATTCTGGCTCTAGGGATCCAAAAAGGTGGAATCACACTCAGAATGGGAGGCAGTGCAGGGGTCAAACTCCAGGCCACATGTCTAAAGGCGAATGCTCTACTACTGAGCTATCCTGTGCCCTTTGAACACAATTTTCAAAGGCTGACACTGATGATTCTGAAACCTAATCCCCATACACCAATTTCTTTCTCTCACCCAGCAGATTTTCCCCATGGTCTTTTACTGAATCGTCATAGGAAAGATTGGGGAAAGAATAAGAAAGCGGAGAGATATAGCATCCATTCCTACACCTGCAAACACAGACCGACACATGCAGGCAGGAGAGAAGAACTGAGAAAAACGTTCAAAATACTCTTGTCCTTAAACTGGGAATAAAGTGACTTTCTATGGCTGGAGGAGGGCCAAGAAAGTTGAAAGAGATACCCACTAGCTTCCCCTAGGAACAGTTGTGCTGAGCCTACTGAGGCTTGAGAGTAAAGTAAGAGAACTGCAGAAAAATTTCTGGCATTTCAGGCCTCAAAGGTCCAATGCAGCATCCCCTTGAGGTTGGGAAGGAAGGGTGAGAAAGGGCTGACTGCAAGTCCCTTGAAAAACAGGCACACAGTGTGCCGAAGGCTAAAGGCAGGGAAGGAAATGTTAGAGAAACCTTCTAAATACTCAGATCACAAGCAGTGCTAAAGGGAGTGTTGTAATTCTTTGAAATCTGGGTAAACAGAATATATATAAAGCACTGGAAGTCTGTACCCATCTCATAAATGACCTAATGTAGCCCCTGTCCAAGTAACCTGAAGAAAACATCCATTTTTTATGGCCAATAATAATAATAAGTCACTAAAATTTCTTTTTTTTAAAAAAAAGACATGTAATGTTAGCACTCAATTAAAAATTATATGATCATATATAGGCAAAATTGTTGAAGGAAATTAAAAGACACACTTCTGGTTATAAAATAAGTAAGTCCTACACTACAAAATGGAGACCCATCCCCTGCTCATGTATTGAGAGGGTTAATATCAAAATGGCAATACTTCCCAAAGCATTATACAGATTCAATGGGGATCCTATAAGGATACCCATTCCATTCTTCAAAGAAATAGACAAAACACTCCTGAAATTCATTTGGAACAATAAAGCACCAGGAACAGCTAAAGCAGTCCTTGGGAAAAAGAAGATGAGTGGCATCACCTTCCCCAACTTCACACTGTACTACAAAGCAGTAGTAATTAAAATAGCATGGTATTGGAATAGAAACAGATCATCGGACCAATGGAACAGAGTTGATTATTCTGTCACAGACTCTCAAATATATGATCACTTAATCTTTAATAAAGGATCAAGAAATGTGAAGTGGAGCAAGGAAAGCCTTTTCAACAAATAGTACTGGGAAAACTTGACAGCTACTTGCAAAAATAATGAATTTTGTCTAATGCCAGGCACAAAGTCAGATCAAAGTGAATTAAAGACCTCAATATCAGACCTGAATCCATAAGGTACATTGAGGAAAATGTAGGCAGAACCCTGCATGGCATTGAAGTTAAAGGTATCTTTAAAATAAAACACCATTGATCAAGCAAGTGGAAACAAACATCAATAAATTGGACTACCTTAAACTAAGAATCTTCTGCACCACAAAAGAAACAGTGACCAAAATATAGAGAGAGCCCATGGAATGGGAAAAATTATTTACACAATACCCATTATATAAGGAGTTAATATCCAGGATATACAATACATTAGAACTGTACAAGAAAAAGCCTCTAAGCACATCAAAAAATGGGGAGAAAAAATGAACAGAAACTTCTGGAAAAATGAAATACAAATGGCAAAAAAGCACATTAAAAATGCTTTATATCACTAATCATCAGGGAGATGCAAATAAAAACAATAATGAGATATCATCTTACACCACAGATACTGGAACACATCAAAAAGAGTGAAAACAACTGATGTTGGCATAGATGTGGGAGAATGGACCTTTCATTGTTGGTGAGAATGCCAACTGGTCCAGCCCTTCAAGAAAACTATATGGGCATGCCTCAAAAAACTGTAAATTGAGCTTTCATATGACCCAGCAATACCACTTCTAGGAATATATCCTGGGGTGCAAAAAAGCACAGTAGAAATTGATCTGCTCTTGTATGCTCATTGCAGCACTATTCACAATAGCCAGAATCTGGAAACAACCCAAGTGCCCCAGAACAGATGACTGGTTGAAGAAACTAGAGTCCATATACACAGTGGAATACTCTGCAGCTGTTAGGAAAGATGAAGTCATGACATTTGCTTATAAGTGGATGGACATGGAGGGTATTGTGCTAAGTGAAATGAGTCAGAAAGAGAAGAACAGACATAGAATAACTGCACACATTTCTCGAATATAAAATATCATAAATGAGACTAACACCCAAGGACAGTAGAGACAAGGGCCAGAAAGATTGCTCCACAATTGAAAACCTGCCTCATGAGCTGGGGGAGAAGGCAGCTGGGATAGAGAAGGAACCACTAAATCAACGATGGTTGGAGGGATCGCTCAGGATAGGAGATGTGTGCTGAAAGCAAATAAAGGACCAAACATGATAGCCTCTCAGTATCTTAATTGCAAACCATACTGCCCAAAAGTAGAGCGAGAGTAAGAGGGAAATTGTCTGTCACAGAGGTTGGGGGTGGAGTGAGATGGGGTAGGATAGGGTGGCAGGAGGGAAACTGGGGCCATTGATAGTAGAAAGTGTTCCCTGGGTGAGGTATTGGTATTTGATCATTGTATGACTGAAACTCAATCATGAAAGCTTTGTAACTATATCTCACAGTGATTCAATAAAAAAATTACTAAGTCGTAGATATGTAATATCCCACAGGGTGACTGCAATAAATAATACTCAATGGTATATTTGAATGTTGCTAAATGGAGTGATAACACAGCGGTAGGGCGTTTGCCTTGCACGCAGCCAACATGGCCGACCCGAGTTCGATTCCTCCGCCCCTCTCGGAGAGCCCGGCAAGCTACCGAGAGTCTCTCGCCCGCACGGCAGAGCCTGGCAAGCTCCCCGTGACGTATTCGATATGCCAAACACAGTAACAACAAAGACTCCAATGGAGACGTTACTGGGCCCGCTGGAGCAAATCGATGAACAACGGGAGGACCTTACTTACTTTTACTTAGAAAAATTAATTTGTGTGATGATATTTTTAGTGCTATATTATTTTAACCTGTGTAGATGTGTGAGATAATTATTATGATATATTCACAGTATATAGCAAATACTAAATCACTATGCTGTACACCAGGGATAAATATGTTAAATGTCACATATATCTCAAATATTTTAGAAGAAAAGCATAAAGCATACAGAAATCAAATATAACTTATCATCAAATAAATATCACTGGAAATAGAACCAGTATTAGTGTTATAGATATCAAATAAGGAGCTTAAAATAACTGAGGTTGCTGAACTGTGGTTGTAAATGGAAGAGCACATTCCTGGGTTTGAGTCTCAGAGCATCGCGTGATCCCCTGGGAACTGGCAAGGGTAACCTGTTGGTACCTAGCACCACTCAGAGTGGCCCTCACTACAAATAAGTAAATAAATACCTGAATAAACAAAAGAGCTATGATAACCATATCAAAATAATGAATGGCAAAGACCAGCAATGTATGTACAAAATCTTGAACTTTGGTGGTAGGTATGACAAGGTATACATATCAAGGTGTGAGCTGTACTCCTCTAAGGCTTTTGTAGTATTGCAAACCAATACTACAAAATGAAGATAGTAACATTTTTGAAATATGCACATGCATGTATTTGTGCATTGATTGTAAAACAAAAAATATCAGGAAATATATAACAACTATAAATTACCAAATTAATGGCTTAGAAATGAGAATTATAATGATCACCAGAATTTAGATGAGAAAGAATTTTATTTTATTATTGTTCTTGCTTGAGGGGTGCCAAATCCAGCAGTGTGTAGGGGCTACTCTCTGCTCTATGCCCTATGTTTGTTCCAGGTAGTGCTCATGGGACCATGTGGTATTAGGGATCAAATCAGAGTCAACTACATGCAAAGTAAGTGTCCCTAAATTTTATATTGAATTTCCATCCCTTGAAAAGAACAGTAATAGGCTTACAAAGTCAGAGAACATAAAATATGAGTTACTGTACTTATACGAATGTTAATAATTGCATCTAAATTTAACACAAGAAAGAAATTTGAGAAAGACGAAAGGTAAACATACGTCTGAGACAAGTAGGACAATATAAAATGATAAATAATGCATGTAGCTAGAATTGTATAATTGAAGAAAAGGGGTCAAAAATTCTAAAATTATAATATTTCTCTCTACATATCTTATATTGCTGATAAAATCAGGTAAACAAAGGCAAGGATATTGAGTACTACCTCACTAGAATAAATTTGAAGCTAGAAGATTATAGAGTAGTATCTCTCATATCTAAAATGAAATTTAATATTTGATATCCAGAAGAAATTACCTTTTAAAAATGAAGGCAAAGTAAAAGTAGATAGACTAAAGCAGAAAAGGACTCATTCTCACTTTACTTACAATAAAGGATAGGCTAGGAGAACTCAAGATCAAAAGGAGCACAAAAATGTGCAAGTCTGCAACTGTACCTCAGAGTGTCTCACTATTAAAAATTTTTTTAATAAAAAAAGGAAAATATCAGCCAGAAAAGACACCAGAAAAATCCATCAACGTTTCAAAAAATAAAGTTTGTTTTACATAAAATACATGCATATATAAAACTAATTTTAGTTTTAAAACTAAGAACAACTTAAAAAACAAAAAAAATTTTATGAGATTTATAGCACATGTAAAGTAAAATGCAGGAGAAGAAAAGCACAGAGGAAAAAGAGGGAATTTTACTATTGTAAGGGGCTTACACAGTTTATGAGTTAATAGAAAAAAATATAATTTATATTGTGAAAGATAACTGTGTATACCCAGGGCACCTACCAAGAAAGCCACAGGGTCAGAATTCTGTTTTAAAGAAGCTGAAAATAGATTTGTTTTGTTTTGTATTTGGAACCACACTGGGTTGAGCTCAGGGCTTACTCCTGCCTCTGCACTCAGGAATCACTCTTGGTGGGTTCAGGGGGTCATATGGAATGCAGGGGATCGAACCATATATTATATGTATGTATATATATGTTGCCTATGTATAATTTTATGCCAGTAAATTAAATAATTTAGTAAATAAAAATTAAAAAGTAAATGCATTTTTAAAGAACTTGCATGATAATATTTAGAATTTCCTATTTGTCTTATAGCTTTTAAATAATTCAAAGCCTTTATTTAAAGACATGAATATTAAAATTATTTTCTAAAACAATTTTAGAATACTGGAAAAGAAAACAAATTTCCCTGGTATCTAGGCCAGACAAGAACATCAAAAAGAGAAAGTTGCTATCCATGATAAAAAGTCTCCATCACTAGAAAGGCTCAAAGGAAAGTCATTCACAATGCCAAATGTTGCCAAGGAATAGATTAAAATTCTTGTATTCATGGTGGGACCATAACATGGTGCAACTACTTGGATGAAATATCTGGCAGGGTTATTGCTTTTTAAGTTAAATAATTACTCTCTAATATGGTAGTTACATCTCTTCATATTTAATCCAAAGTAAATTAGAGCATATTGTTCACCAGTGCCTTGTGCAAAAGTATATACAGAAACTATTTGACCATCAATAGGAATATAATGTCACTGTCACTGTCACTGTCCTCCTCTTGTTCATCGATTTGCTGGAGCAGGCACCAGTAACATTTCACAACAAATGGTGAGACTTGTTATTACTGTTTTTGGAACATTGTATATGTTATGGGTAGCTTGCCAGGCTTTGCCGTGCTGGCAAGATACTCTCGGTAGCTTGCCCGGCTCTCCGAGAGGAGCAGAGTAATTGAACCCGGGTCAGCCGCGTGCAAGGCAGACGTCCAAAGCACTGTGCTATCGCTCCAGTCCAGGAATATAATACAATTCAAAAAGAAGACAAATTTTAAAACACTAACCTGGATGAAAGAACCTGGATACAAAACTGAATATTGCATTTTTTTTCTAGAAAAATCAAATCCAATGAAAAATAATAACAATCAGAACAGTGGTTGCAAAGGTTATGGGCCGATGGGGGAAGGACAATAGTGATGGAATGATGGAAATGGTTTATATTTGTATAGATGTTTGGTCATGCATTTGTTAAATTGGGTTGAATTTTACATTTAATATCTGTATTTTGCTATAATGATTATAGCTCAATAAAGATGACTAGAAACCAAGATAATACTTATGGCAATGTAATATAAGCTGCTTAAAATTAAAATTGCAAAGTAAAACATAGTTTAAAAATAGGAACAGTATTTACCTTCCATCATATTTATATATAAAAATATATACGTGTATATATATTTTTTTCTTTAAATCGCACCTGGCAGTCCTTAAGACTTACTTCTGACTCTCCTTTCAGAGATCACTTCTGGTAGTGCTTGGGGTAACACATGGCGTGACAGGGATAGAACCCGGGTTGGCCAGGTGAAAGGCAAGAACCCTGTCTTCTCTACTATTGCTCCACCATACCCTCCATCATATTCTAAAAAAAAGTTTATGCTTTTGTATTAGAAAATGGAAGCAACTTTCAGTAAATTTTCTTTTATTTTTTTATTTCATGTTTCTCTTACATGAATTTGCAAAGTGTAGTTTGAATTTTAAATTCAGAACTTGAAAAAATGCCTTTCTTTTCTCTTTGGGACTTGAATATTCAACAAATTATTTTAAATGCATTGACGCTTAAGCAAATTCTTTTTTTAATTTAATTTTATTTTTATAAAGTTGTTCACAATAATTCATTACATTTAATATTCAAACACCAATCCCACCACTATTGCACCTTCCCACCACCATATTTTGAATGTTTCCACCTCAAATCCCAAACTGTGGTCCCCCCAAGCAGAACCAAAACAATTAATTTTGTATTGTGTGTTATGAATAATCCGCAAAAAATGGCCTAAAATAGTTTCCTTAGAGGAAAGTGTTGGAGTACACGGAGCTTGGGTTTATCAGATTGTACCCATCACAGTGCTCCCGAGTCACTCCCATTACTTTGTCTGTCTGTGACCTCTTCTATGCTCTCTTCCCCAACCAATTTGTAAGGTCTCATCCTGCTTAGACACTGAAGCTGTACTGTAAGTTAATATTGTCTTTCTCCTCTCCTTATGTCTTTTGAGCAGTTTACTTTAATGCAATGTCCTTTTGTATGTCCCAGGGACGCCAGTTGTGTAAACACACAAAAAATAAAAAGGCCGGCGGTCAGGCCGTTTCCCCACTCCAGGGAGGTCGATGGCAATGGTCAGGCGAAGGAAGGAAACGAGGCCAAGCTGGTTGGTCTTAGTAGCCGTTTATTACATGGAAGAGATGTATGTCATGGAGGCCTTAGGAATCCTCGAGCACGTGCTCCTTTGTTCTCTCTGCTTCTGTCCTCAGCCCCATCTTCCCAGGTTCTCTGATGCACGTGTCCCCCCAGAGAGCCCTGAAATCTCCCTTATATAGATCATAGTACCTCTAAAGGGCGCAATATAGTGATGTCATCAAAAGGAGTTACAGAAAGAACATTGAGGCGGCAAACATACATTGTTTCCTTACATCCGCAGGCCAGTAATCCTGGCCTCACCTTTTCACAAGCTACAAGCACTTAGATTAGCACAACAAAGACCAGTCTGCAAGAGCTTGGAATCTACATCTCCAAAAAAGCAGTCTCATCCAAGCTAGTCAGGACACACAGGAAACTGCTTCTAGGACGTGTTTCTCCTCTCCTTGTCCAACCAACATATAAGCATACATAATATTAATCATTTCGTATGGACACAGTAAGAAATACTTTGAGTTTATAGAATTGCTCTCCTAGGGCCATCTCGATCTCAGACTGCAGTGCTCAGGCCAGATATCTTTCCTATTCCTAGCAGCAGGACCCTAGTCTTGTTACTTTTGGATCATGACATCATTTGCCTATGATCAAACTCTTAACTTATAGTTAAGAATCGTGGCACCTTGGCCTGGCCCATCGCGATGCCAGGGTAGCACATAACTTACCAGCTTGCCCTGGTTCCATCCAGTCCCACGTCGGGACCCTGCCCTTGGGGTGCTAGGAAGTGAGGGCAACTGAGGCTTAAGTTGAGAAGGCAGATGCCCAGGAGTGAATAATATTCAAAGCCAATCAATTCCTAAGTTACGGAGCATAATATTAATTAATTGTCTTCCTGTATCTATACAAAAGGACATTGCATTAAAGTAAACTGCTCAAAAGACATAAGGAGAGGAGAAAGACAATATTAACTTACAGTACAGCTTCAGTGTCTAAGCAGGATGAGACCTTACAAATTGGTTGGGGAAGAGAGCATAGAAGAGGTCACAGACAGACAAAGTAATGGGAGTGACTCGGAAGCACTGTGATGGGTACAATCTGATAAACCCAAGCTCCGTGTACTCCAACAGGAAAGTGTGTGAAATCTTTGCATTTCATCCTGGAGCCATTAATCCCTTGTATAAAATTACTAACCTATTTGTTAAACCCCATCAAATGTTATGCACTACTCTTGGTACATCAGTGGTATAGAGTATGAGAAGTTGTGTGCATGCGTGCATGCACCCCAATAATTCTGAAATTTAGACTATAATTATAAGAGCAGATTAACTCAGGGGTGAGGCCTACATTGCTCTTTTCCAGGAGCTTTATTTCTGAGTCTCTGGATCTTGGACATTGACAAGATTTTATGGCGCCAGGGGCAGTTTGTGGGTCTGACTGCCAAGCTACTGGTAAACTTGAGAGCTGGGGGTAGAGGGCTCATTTCCGCTCCAAGTGAGTTTGGAGATTTCAGTCACAGGTCCCACATACCTGAGTTTTTCTGCAGATTCACTCATGGGTGAAGTTCATCTGAGCCTGTGGAAAGCGATCATGAGCATGATGGAGGTTGGGTTCTGGAAGTTTTCAACTATCGGGGCTCTGTTGGGGTGGGGAGAGAAACTCAACCCTGCTTAAGCAAATTCTTAATCTAAAAATCTTACCAGAGCTTTTTTACCAGTTCTAACCTCTTTATCTGTAAAACATTAAGTCAAAAATTAAATCAGTTTTATCTTCACCAACTCAGAAATAAATTTAAATCTCAGTAGTCTTATTATAATTTTACCAGTCCCAGGTCTCTAATTAATTTGTCATTAAGTGTAATTAAAGAACTGTGGTAATTCTGTTTAAGAACCTACATGATAAACAAAGAGTAATTAAAAAGCTTTCTTAATTCATTGTAAACTTGATCTTATGTTTTTATTCACCAGAGAAAACACAACACAAAGAAACCTTCCACATGTAGCATTTAAAATTGTTGTCTAGTTGATTCTAGTTAATAGGATTGTTTGAGTTTGATATTTTATGAAAACACATTTTTCATGTTGAAAAACCTTATGCCTTTTAAAACATACCTATTATGTTTCATTACATTCAGTGAAGTTTTATCCAAGAAAATTCGAAGATAATAGAGAAATAGGAAAATAAAAGTACATATAATCTAATGGTTAAAAGACAACTACAGTAAACATATAAGTTGTTTCCTCTAAGGCAATTTAAATGTTTTTAATTAAATATTGACAATATGAAAAATATGTTTAATACATTTAAAAGCATAAAAATAACAATAAAAAGGGATACCCAGCTACCCGGGCTGGAGTGATAGATAGCACAGGGGGTAAGGTGTTTGCTTTGTATGTGGTTGACCCAGGTTCGATTCCTCCATCCCTCTTGGAACACCTGGCATGCTACTGAGAGTATCCTGCCTGCAAGTCAGATCCTGGCAAGCTCCCTGTGGTGTATTCGATATGCCAAAAACAGTACCAAAAAGTCTCACAATGGAGACATTACTGGTGTCCGCTGGAGCAAATCAATGAACAACGGGAGGGCAGTGCTACTACAGTGCTACCCAGCTACCCAACAATACTGAGAAAGATAATTTTGCTTTCATTTTAAAGCACTATGTACAGTAAGTCAACTAAGCTTCAATGCAAGCCACAGTAGTTAGTATCCTAAGTATAATATTTATTTAATTTCTAGGTGTTTGATTTGGTTCTCTGTGTCTATGTGTGATTCACTTCTATTATCAGTGCATCACGGTCTGAAAAGATTGTTGATACGACTTCTATCTTCCTGATTCTATTGAGGTATGTTTTGTGGTCTATCACATGGTCTATTTTGGAAAATGTTCCGTGCACACTGGAGAAGAATGTGTATTCTTTTTTTTTTGGGGGGGGGGGTGTAAAGCCCTGTATAGGTCTATAAGCCCTCTCTCTTCTTTCTTCTGTCAAAGCCAATGTTTCCTTCCTGAGTTTTGTTCTTGTTGATCTATCCAGAGGTGATAAGGCGATGTTGAAGTCTCCAGCTACTATTGTGTTGCTAGCAATGTCCTCCTTAAAATCTGTTAGCAGTTGTTTTAAATATTTAGCTAGCAAATATTTAAATATTATTTGATTCCCTCATTAGGTGCACATACATTTAAGAGTGTGATTTCTTCCTATTGTACATATCCCTTGATGAAGAGAAAATAGCCTTCGCTGTTCCTTCTAATCTTTTTCAACGTGAAATTATTATTGCCGGATACTAGTATGGTCACCCCAGCTTTTTTTGAGGGAGCTGTTTGCTTGCAGGATTGTTTTCCATCCTTTGACTTTGAGTATGTGTTTGCTCTGACTCTTGAGACGAGTTTCTTGTAGGCAGCAGAATGTTGGGTTCTGTCTCTGAATCCATTTTGCCACTCTGTGTCTCTTAATTGGTGAATTTAGACCACTGATATTGAGAGAGATTATTCTTATGGGGTTTTGTGTCATCGTTCTGTAAGGATCTTTTGTGCTTGTAGGGTTTGTCTTGTCTTACTTATAGTGGCTCCTTTAGCCCTTGTTTTAGGTTTGATTTTGAGTCTATGAAGTTCCTGAGCTGCTGTTTATCTAGAAAATAGTGTACCATTCCTTCAATTTTGAGTGAGAGTTTAGCTGGATAGAGTATTCTTGGTGAAGCATTCATTTCAGTGAGTTTTTTTCACTATATCCTGCCATTGCCTTCAGGCTTGGGAGGTTTCCTCTGATAGGTCTGCTGGGAATCTAAGGGGTGCTCCTTTGTATGTGATTTCCTTCTTTGACCTTGCTGCTTGCAGTATTGTCTCTATCGGCAGCATCAATCATTCTACCTATGATATGTCTTGGAGTGTTTTTGTTAGGGTCTCTTTTAGCTGGCACCCTTCGGGCTCCTTGAACCTGAATGGCTGCATTGTCGAGCTCTGGGAATTTTTCAGCAATGATTTGCTTAACCGTGGTTTTTTCATTGGGATTGTTTCCCTGAGCTTCTGGTACTCCAATGATTCTAATGCCTTTCCTCTTGGAATCATCTCCTAGGACTCTGATTCTCTCTAGAGCTATTTTGAGGTCCTTTGCCACTGTTTGTTGTTGCCTGTTGGCTTGGTGCAGCTGATCTTCCAGCTCACTTATTCTTTCTTCAGCCTGCGGTCATTCTACTGTTGAGGGCACAGACTGAGTTTTTTATTTTATCTACGGAATCTTTTATTCGTGACATTTCTGCTCTCATTTCTTCCCGTAATTTGTCGATAGTTTCTGTCATGTTACTGGATATCTGTCTGACTGTTTCATTGAGTTCATTGAACATCTTTATGACTTCATATCTGAATTCTTTGTCAGAGAGGTCCCTTAGGAGAGCAGCACCTACAGAGGCTTCTGGATTCTTTTCGTCGTCCTCCCATGTGGTGGGGATTTGCGTTGTTTCTTCATGTTGGTGTGTAGGTATGGGGACTAGATTCCTTGGTATGGCTAAACTACCTGTGGACGTGTGAGCGTTGGCTGGCTGAAAATCAGGCCACGCCAATTCTACAGAAGCCACGCCCACTTCCGAAAAGGCCACACCCCACAGGTACCTGGTGTCTGTGGGGGGAGTAAAGACTAGGTAGGGGAGAAGACCAGCACAGCTTGGGGGACGAAGAGGAAGAGGCAGAGGCAGAGGCTCAGTGCTGCTTTTCTCCCAGGTCCCAAGAGGATGTCTGGGGAGCTTGTAGGGAGAAATCCAAGTCCTGGGTTCAAATTCTGGCAGATAAACTGACTTGGGTGGGGGAGGAAAGTGTAATATTTATTATTCCTATGCTTTTATTATGTGTTTACTATAAATAACCCTCCTCTCTTTCCAAACCAGCATGTTATTACATCTCTTAGCCTCTTAGAATCTTTAATCCTTTTTACTGCACTCTGGAAACTTTCTTTAAAGCTGGCTTCTGATTTCTCTAATGGCCTCTTCTAAGCTACTTAACTTTTCTACTGAGGTTTTATTTTCTATTAATTTAATTGCTTTTTAAAATTAGGATTTTATAGGTGTCGTAGCATATAATAGTATTGAAAACACTTGGTTTTATTTTTCTCTTCTATTTTGGCAGATTCTCACTGTTTTCATTTTTAACTATCAATTTTATTTCTATAAAGATAATAAAGTTTTCAATTTGTGCTCATTATAAATATTTACATTTTTTGTTATTCTGTTATGCTGTATGTTGTATCTTTGTTCCATTTTTTTGTGTTATTTTATTTTTTTTAGAAACATGACCCAATGTGTTTTCACTTGTTCTAGCCTTTGTGGATAAGTTATTTCTACAAAAAGATTTGTGTTTAAATCAGCAAGAAGCCTACATCAAAAAATAGCTGGTACTACTTTTGAATTTTAGTTTTAAGTTTTATAGACCACGACAGATAATGTGAGTTTCAGAGCTGAATCTTTCAGGATGGTAAGCATGTGATTAAAAGTTTATCCCTCTGCCCTCCCACGTAGAGTTTGTTTCTTAGATAAGTCCTTCTGTGACTAATTTCTACTATTTTTCTAATAGCAAATATGCATTTTTATTTATATGGGGTTTAGATCCTGTATTTTTTTCTTTATGTACCCTGCAATTTATATCTTAAACTTTGTGCTGACCTTCCTTTGCATTGGTAATGCATAAGAACTAGCTTTCTTTTAAAAGGTTCCTATTTTGTAGCATTCACCTATTTCTGTCAAGACTCCCACGCCCACCTCACTAACATGATTCCTTGAACCTGGAGTAAGGAATTGATGTGTAAAGTGAGGTCCTGAGGAGAGAACAAACAGAGCTTCACAGCACAGCACCTTCTTTTCCCACTCACAGGCCCTGAACCCCAGAATTCAGTTCTCCAGGGTTTTGTGTATCTGCTTCAAAGAAAAAACTCCTGAGTACTTTTTTTCCACTGAGACACCTCACAAATTCAGAATGCAACTTTCTCCTACTCCAGGGAATTTATATATCTAGAAAGGTTGTCTTTTACCCACTTAGGCTACATTCTATATAGCAATCATATTATTTCTTTTTTCCTTCACTCTTTCCCCAGAAGCAAAACTGTTTTAATATTACTTGTCGTACTCAGTGCCTAATGTACAGTAGCAGTTGATGATAAGAGCATAGGGAGTTTTAAAAAAAGAGGCTTTACATAATCTAAATGACATCTGTACCCGTACGTTCACTGCAGCACTGTTCACAATAGCCAGAATCTGGAAACAACCAGAGTACCCAAAAACAGACAACTGGTTAAAGAAACTTTGGTACATCTATGCAATGGAATATTATGCAGCTGTTAGGAAAGATGAAGTCATGAAATTTGCTTATAAATGGATCAACAGGGAAACTATCATGCTAGGTGAAATGAGTCAGAAAGAGAGGGACAGACATAGAACATCTGCACGCATTTCTGGAATATAAAATATCATAATAAAAGGATAGTAGAGACAAGGGCCAGGAAGATTGCTCAACGGTTGGAAGCCTGCCTCACGAGCTGGGGGAGAAAGCAACTGGGATATAGAAGGGATCACTAAGTCAATGATGGTTGGAGGGATTACTCAGGATGGGAGATGTGTGCTGATATCAGATAAAGGACCAAACATGATGGCCTCTCATTATCTGTATTGCAAATCATAATGCCCATAAGTAGAGAGAGGTTAAGAGGGAAATTGTCTGCTATAGAGGTAAGGGGAGGAGTGAGTTGGGGTGCCGGAGGGATACTGGGGACATTGGTGGTGGAAAATATATACTGGTGGAGGGATTGGTGTTCCATCATTGAATCTCTGAAACTCAAACATGAAAGCTTTGAAACTGTAGCTCACAGTGATTAAAAAAATTAAAAAGTTAAAAAGTAATGCTTGAATATAATCAGTTTGAATATAATCCTATAGTTCCTTATCTTTCTGATAACTTCCATGATTAAGTAAGTTAATAAATGTAGTGTTTAGTATACTACTAAGTATGCTAAATATTTTACTAATCATCAATATCTATTTTAATGGTCACACTCAGTTCATTCAGTGTTATTGAATATTTCTTTGTTTGTCTTCTTGTTTTGGGGGCACACCCACCTATGCTCAGGGCCTACTCCTGGCTCTGTACTCAGAGCTCACTCCTGGAAAACGTTCAGGGAACCATATGGTTGCCGGGGATACAAAGCAAGCACTGGGATCAAACCCATTTCGTCCATGGAAAACAACTCTGTTCTTTGTTCTATCTCTCCAGTCCCAACTGAGTATTTATATATGAGTTAGCAGTTTTGTAAATTTTAGAACTATTGAGCACATATTTTATATGCATTTATTTTGCATAAAAACTATGTTTAAGGGATTCAACATGGTGATCTAAAATATATAAACAGTAAAATTATTACTATAGTCATGCTTGTTCTATCATCTCACATTGTCATATTTTCTGTGTGTATATGTGTGGTGCACATATTTATTACCCAGTAAAATTCTAAATTTTACTCTCAGTAAGTTCAAAGTATGGAATCTAGCGCTCTAATGATAGTACTGTCAAACAATCAGATGTCTAAGTTATTCATCCCACATAACCATTGACCAGATTCTGACATACCTCCACTTTTCTGAAAACCGCTTTTCTATGCTTTGCTTCATGGTACTTGATTTTTTAAAATATTTACTTATTAGTGAGATCATGTTTTTTTTCTTTTTTAAGTTTTGTTTTGGGTCCTGTGGTTTACAAAACTGTTATTGTAAAGTTTCCTGAATAACACCTTCTATCAGAGTGTTTGCTTCCCTCAAATCATGGACTTGTCCACACCTACCACCCCCGCTCTCAGCCCCTAAGCATCTTCTTCTTTATCTCTTTATCTGATGGACACTTAATTTGTTTTTATATTTTGTTTTATTTGGTGGTGCCAGAAATCAAAACCAGGACCTCACACATGCAAGGAAAGAGCTCTGCTTCTGTCCCTGTTTCTGACTTCTGATTTTTAAAAGTATATTTTGACTTTTAAACTAATGCTGCAATAAATATGAGGTGTATTTCAGAAATTTAAATATCTCTTTCAGATATTGAATTAATTTCTTTTGGCATAAATATATCCCTAAGTTTTGCTGGATAATATGGACAGTTAAATATATAGTTTTTTGAAGACCTTACAATACCTTTTTCCTATATATATCCATTCATACTCCCTACCACATCAGTACAAGAATTCTTTCTATATATCCTTGGTCACACTCATATGTTATATATACATATATAACAAATGTATATGTATATATCTTTTATTTTTTATGTAATAGAAAATAGGACTTATCTTTTATTTTTATGTAATAATATGGTATATAATACACATGAGCCTACCTTCATTAGATTTAAGATCTGGTTAAGAAACATTTCACATACTTCAAAACTATATATATATAACAATAAAAACAGTATATAATGAAGTGATTATATGCATATATGGAAAATTTCTTGATAGAGAAAAGGAAATGAGATTTGTGTTGTTAGGAAATGTGAGAAGATCTTTATTTTTTTTACTTATTTATTGGAGGAGGGGCTGAGTTACACCCAGAAGTGCTCAGGGCTTGCTTCTGACTCTATGCTCAGTTGTCACTCCTGTCACTGATCAGGGAACCTGAACAGTGCCGGGGACCAAAATGGAGTTGGCCACGGCAAGACAAGTACACCATCCCCTGTATATCTCTCGAGCCAATTGAAATATCTTTCAATGGGAACTAAACCTATAATCCTTCTCTGCTGGAACAGTATGAGTTCAAGCTTTGAAATCAAGCCAATATGATTTGATATCTAACTCTCCCCTTCTGTGTAGCTGGAATACTATTTAAGGTCCCCACACCTCAATTTTTCCATTTACAGCATGTGTTTACCATACATTATCTGAAATAACAGTGTTATTATTCATCAGAATGATTTTTGACCAGTAAGAGATGACTTACAAATGTGGTAAAGGTAAGGAATTCTGTAAGCAAAAACTGGACAGGAAAATGAACATGAAAGCTATTTTTTTCAGGTGCCATAATTTGCAATACTGTTAATTACACTTTTTGTGCATATATAATTCCAATACCACATTATAACAGAGCCCACTTCCCTCCACCAATGTCCCATGACCCCTCTTGCCCTCCCCCATCAGTTTTTAATGTCCAATACTTTTGTTTTATATTTTTAATCAGATGGAAGGTTAATAAATATCATTTGAATATTATAAAATGATCATACTTTATTTGTTCTTCTTCGTTGAACTTTTTAATAAAATGCCACATATATTTGAGGGTATTTGAATTATTAAATATAAGTAAGTTTCAGAGTGAAAAAACATTCATGATTCATTTTAATTCTTTGTGGGGTATACAAATTATAAAAACCTATGACTTAATGTTAATTTTAAAATCAATTTATTTCCTAAAGCTCTCTTTATATTAATACCTTTAGCTTTAGCCTATTCCTTTTGGATATAGTTCTATTTTATAGTTTTTTCTCTATTTAAAAAATTAGATTTATTATTTTCATAATAACAAATAAACAGTGAACTACAAAACACAAAAACCATCATCAGTGAGTTAATAACATACCTACAAGATAAATATAATTGAATTAGAGGCATTTACATCTGACAGATAATCCAGAAACAAATATGTTAAATAATAAAAACCTGCTTTGTTCTCTTTTAAATTATTGAAAATCTAAATGGTAAATGTTTGTATATAATAAATCCTGAATATTCATTATGTTCCTTCCCCATCTGTTTTTTTAAACCTCATTTGACAAAACTATAATTATTTCTATTGCTAAAATCATATCAAACATTATAAGGAAGTACTCTTGAAGAATAATTTTATTATCATAGCTTAGATTCTTTATTTTAAAATGTCAGTTTGTTTCTTTAGTAACATTTGGGTCAGATCAACATTTACCCTTATGAAGACTCCTGCTTTGGGAGCCAAGAAGAACTTAATTAATCACAAGTTCATAAGTGTGATCTGAGTGGATGAAAGAGAATTCATCCAGGAGATGTAAGTCAGTGAGTCAAGGTTACCGCACAGCATGGATAAAGGAAAATTAAGAGAAGTAATCCATTCTTATGCAAGTTGGAGAGAAACGCTTTGCATCTTAGAGGATAATGGTGACACTCCAGGACAATGTACAAAAAGGCTGCAGCAAAAATAAGACATATGGCACCTTCTTGGTGAGCAGAGGCAGCACCAGCCTCTGACTAGACTGCAGCTGAACCTTATAGGTGTTAGTTTGATAGGAATTCACAGTGAATATTTGTATTTTCTTGGTGGCAGCTGAGATATCTCTTTGATAGCCTCATCATTAATAAAATGTAGGTTATATTCACTCTTATAAAAGGAAATCTTTGATATTGGGTGGATTGTATGAGTCAGAGGGAGTTCTTTCGACCTCCAGGGGGTCTAGCAAGATTTCTGTGGGTGCTGGCTGGTTTCTTCTTCTCTTTATTGTCTTTTGGGAATTATCTTTCTCTGATGCAGACTTTGTCTGGTGATAATTGTGTCCTTGAATTTGGCATTGACTATTATTTCTAAAATCCAGGCTCCAAGATACTCCTTGGTAATCCATTAGACACACAAGGAGAAATATTTCTCTTTCAGGTCACTGGACTACATTTATTGAATTTCTGTTTTAAGGTATTAAATGCTTAGTCAGTCAAACTTTATTGAGTACACATTGAGTAACCAGCACTATATTAGATACTGTAGGCAGGAAGAGAAGATAGAATAGATGAAGTTTATATCGCAATATAATTTTAATATAGAAAAAATGAGTATAAAAGTGTCCTTAAAATGAAACATTAAAATGATAATATTAATAGAGCCAATTTTGTACCACAGTTTATCACTGATCACCCATGCCATTTATTTAACAAATATTTATTGTACATATGTGTACAATATATGTACATAGTAATATATCATAGTACTATGATATTATAAATTTTGAAAATATTCTGCTTCTAGTATGATAAGTTTTGAAAATAGCAGTCTGCAGTTAGTTTGGTGGTTTCAATCACTCGCCTATGGACCCAGGCCAGTCTGACTTTCAGGTAAAAAGGAATGAAAACTACTGTTTAGATCATTCATAGTGGGGCTAGAGAGCTTGTATAGAGGTTAAGCATTTTCCAGGAGTAAGCCCTGAGCACTGACAGATATAGCTAAAGGAAAGAAAAACTAAGAAAAGAAATATAGAAAGAAAAGAAATATAAAAATCACTCATTGTCTAGAAAGAGTTCTGACTGAAAGGAAAGTAATTATAATTGTTCAGAGGGCCAGAGATTATATTATATGTGGTCATCTTAGCATCATCCAGAGTGACTCCTGAGCACACAGTCAGGAACAGCCCTGGGTACCATCAGAATGAAAAGGGTGCTTATGTACCAAGTAACATATAAATAAGAGACTAGTATAATTAAGAAAAGCTTAATTTAGGTTTAATATTGCTGTTGAACCTTAAAGAAGGAGAAACCTACTATAGTAAGACACAACAGAGGAATTCTAGCTAGAAGCAAACCTCCTAATAGAAGACAAAGTTTGTTTACACTTACTATCTAATCCTGGGGAAAAAAACTTTCCATGCACATATTTGCTTCAAACTATTGTAGTTTGCTATCTCCCGTTATCCTGGCACGTGGGTTTTCTCCTGAGGTGATTGGCACAGGTTGGTCACAGCATCCTCACATGAAAGTTAACCAGTGTTTAATTGTTTGTTTCTGTGTCAACGTCATGTGAGTGTTTATCTGACTCTGACCAGAGATCTCAGTTCTAATTCAAATGGATTTTCCGTGAGTCCACTTTATTGTTTCTTATTCTGTGACTATTGACCAGCCTGAGACCAAAGTTGAAAACTATGACTCCCTTTGTGAGCTCAGATCTTTATCCACTAATTTCATGTGATATGGTGTCTCATCAGAAGATGAAGACTTGGGGACGGAGTAATAGTTCAGCCCGTAGGGTGTTTGCCTTGCATGCATCTGGTCTGTGTTTGATCTTTGACATCGCATATAGTCCCCTGAGCTCAACCAGGAGTGATTCCTGAGTGCAGGGCGAAGGAATAACCCCTGAGAACTGTTAAGGTATGGTGGGAGGAAACTGGGAACATTGGTGATGGGAAGTGTGCATTGGTGGAGGGACAGGTGTTGGAACATTGCTTGACTGACACCCGATTATGAATAGCTTTGTGATGTTCTATCTCATGATGATTCAAGAAAGGAAAAAAGGAAGATAAAAATCCCAAAAAAAAAGAACATAAATAGTAGGGGATAAGGACTTTGGAGAGCTCTTGGAGAATGGGCACAGCACCATCTAAAACAATGATTTTTAAATTATATATAGTACAACTAGTTTAGGAAATATTTGCAAACCTTCAACAGAGACATACTTTCTTATCTTCCTATCTAGAATGTGAGTACTTTGAAGGTAAAAATGGTATATTTTCCCTTCTGATTGTTTCTTCAGTACTTATAACACTACATGGTAAATAATAGACACTTGCTCCTTGTTAACAATTGTATGAATGAATAGGATCACAGATTTATGCTTAAAATACCAAAACCACAGGAGATGAAGTTCTCTTTCAGGAGGCTGTGGGAAGTTGCTTAAATAATCCAGGGCTTTACATGGAATGTGAAAGAAGGCAAGATGGATAATAAAGATTACTGGTTTGATTTGTCATTAGCCAAATTTTTGTCTCCATATGCTATGACTTGTCTCTCCAAAAGTCGACTTTATGGTGCAGATGGAGCATTCAATAGATTAAATAATCCTTAAATCAGTAAATTCAGATTATTAAAATGGACCTCTGAGTCCTACCTCTGAACAAACCCTAAAACAAAACACACCCCTCAGTGTTGTCACTGGAGTCCCTGAACACTGGATTGTACATTGTGATAGATGGCTGCTTTTTACCTTAGTGTTTCTTGGTGAAAATAGCAAGGAATTTAGAATAAATTGTTTATCATATTACTTGTTCTTCATAGTGAAAATAGGTCCCTTGCCCAGAAGCCCCAAGTGGACTCTGTGGTCCACTCCCCAATAAGAAGCGGGGAAGAATATAGATGTTCTTGTCATGGTGAGTCACTAAGAAATCATGACCCTATACATTAGGCCTGAGTGACAGGCTTTTGAACCCTGAAGCCCTCATGTCATGCACCCAGTTCCCTTTTATAAGGGGTTTATGACTGAAATTTTCAGGCTTCTTTCAGAGTCTGGTTCAGCTACTTACCTCCACCTTCCTGTACTTTTGGAAACCCCACCAATCATGTTCATATCCCAAAGCTGCCTCCCAGTTAAAAAACTTACCCCAGCTCTACCTTCCCTATAAAAATACCGAACAAACTGAACAAACACAATGACCTCTTACTACCTGTATTGGAAGCCATAATGCACAAAAGGAGAGAGAGAAAGAGAAAAAGTGCCTGCCATCGAGGCAGGTTGGTGGGGAGGGGGTTGGAGGGATGGTGGGAGGGAAACTGAGGACATTGATTATGGGAAGTGTGCACTGGTGGAGGGATGGGTGGTGGAACATTGTATGACTCAAACCCAATCATGAACAGTTTTGTGATGGTCTATCTCATGGTAATTCAAGGAAGGAAGGAAGGAAGGAAGGAAGGAAGGAAGGAAGGAAGGAAGGAAGGAAGGGAGGGAAAGGAAGAAAAATAGAACGGAAGAAAGGGAGGGCTGGAGGGAAGAAAGATAGAAAGGAAGAAAGAAAAAAGAAAGAAAGGAAGGGAGGGAGGAAAAGAAAGAGAAAGGATGAAAGAAAAAAGAAAGAAAGGAATGAAGGAAGGAAGAAAGAAAGAAAAAAAAGAAAGAAGGGAAGAAATCTGAAGGCATCCCAGTCCAGCTACAGCATCTTCTGATTGGTGGAGTCTATATAGCTGCAGACACTCCAGATTTTTGAGTTTCCTCCTAAAGAACAAAGGCAGCCCTTGCTCCATTCCACCCCAGCATAAGCCTAGATTAAAGTCATTTGTGTGCAAGTGTAACTGTCAGGCTCCAGGAAACCCAGGCTGTCCTGTGTTTTCATAATGCCAGTCTGTACTCTCTAAATCAACCGTTTCCCCCTCTTTATTTATAGCAAGTATTTCGGCTGTCCTCAATAACCTGTTTAAAACAGGAGAGGTGAAATCCTTCTACGCTTGAGCTGCCATTGGGAAGCTGGCAGGGATGGCATCTGTCGGGTGAAACCCTGCTTCCCACTCATATGCTTCCTCTCCTGAGCGGTGCTGGGGAGCTCCCTGCTCTCACAGATGCAGCCTCCACGGGCTGAGGCAGGGCCAGAGGAGGCAGACGGCAGCCAGCGTCTGCAGAGAAGTGGGTCCAAGTCAAAGTAAAGGAGCGCGCTAGCCAAATGAAAGTGACGCTTTCTTTCCTTTCTGACAAGATTGCCGAGCTCCTTTTAACCTGGAAGCACTGAAATTTGGCCTTGACTTTATTGGTATCACTTTTGAGGAAAAGAGAATTCTCAAAGCCAGGCTAGGTGTGTCCGTGGCCAGCACACTCCTTACCCAAGGCCCGGGACAAGGTCAGAAACAGTTCCCCCTGAAGGGAAGTGAATAGAAGCAGCACCTATTCATACACGCCCTCTCCAGGCACCCACGCACCCTTGCTTAACTTTTGCCTGCAGCCCACTCTGTGCTGGAAATAGATCGATAGACTGCGCCGTCAGCCTTATGCAAGGCTCAGAGCCCCCTCCACCTCCCCCCCCCCCCCCAAAGCCCTTTCTCTTGCGGGCTGATGCGCAGAGCGAGAGTTTACCCAGGGGGTTAAGAGTTGAGATTTAACAGGGCTTCTCTGTACGCTAAGAAAGTCTGTGGAATTCCAGAAAGTAGAATGACGCAGATTTGGACAGTCACTGGCTGGGTCCTAGGTTCCCCAGTCATCTGTGGGACACACTCTCTTCTCCCTTCTCCCGCTGGTTCAGTTTGGTTTGCTGGTGTGGCCCAGACTTTATCTGATGGGAAGGAACAATAAATAGAGGAATGCTACTCCCTTACATGCCAGTGATGTTATTGGCCCTGCTCTGTCCTTCCTGATCTGCCTGGCTTTCATTATATTCCTGACACCGATAGACAGGCTCTAAGCCTGGGAACATACACCACAATTTCTTTGTGGGGAGAGCTTTGGACCACACCCAACAGTGCTCATTGATTACTACTAGAACTGTGTTCAGGTCACACAATTGTGGCTATGCTGAGGATTGAAGCTGGGTCAGGAATATGTAAGGGATGCATTTTTTCTCCTATACTATATCTCTGGGCTGGATCGATAGCACAGCAGGTAGGGCATATGCTTTGCACGTGGCTGACCCGTGATTTCTCTGTCCCTCTCAGAGAGCCTGGCAAGCTACAGAGAGTATCCTGCCCACACAGCAGAGCCTGGCAAGTGCCCCCTGGTATATTCGATATGCCAAAAACAGTAGCAACAAGTCTCACAATGGAGACCTTGCTGGTGCCCACTGGAGCAAATTGATGAACAATGGGAGGACAGTGCTACAGTGCTATTATCTCTCTGGCCTCTACTTTATCTTACGGATACTTAATACACTATTTATTTCAATATATACCACAGTTTCTTTAATCACTCACCTCTGGGCACTTAGGTTATTACAGATCTTCATTATTAAAAATAATACTACAATACTACAATGAAATCGGTATGTGCATATCTTTTTTTTCTGTTTGGGTCGCACCCAGCAATGCACAGGGGTTACTCCTAGCTCTGCACTCAGGAGTTACTCCTAGCGGTGCTCAGGGGACCATATGGGATGCTGGGAATCAAACCCGGGTCTGCCGCGTGCAAGGCAAACGCCCTACCCGCTGTGCTATCTCTTCAGCCCCGGTATGTGCATATTTTTTAAAATTGGTGTTCCTTTTAAAATTTTTTTTCTCTTGGGATAGAGAGAGAATTGCTGAGTCATAGGCAATGCTATTTTTCAATTTTTTTAAAACTTACTTTGCTTTTTATTTTATTTTATTTTATTTTTGCTTTTTGGATCACACCTGGCGATGCACAGAGGTTACTCCTGGCTCTGCACTCAGGAGTTACTCCTGGCGGTGCTCAGGGGACCATATGGGATGCTGGGAATCGAACCTGTGTCAGCCGCGTGCAAGGCAAACGCCCTACCCGCTGTGCTATCTCTCCAGCCCCTATTTTTCAATTTTTTGAAAAGTCTTCACACCTCCATAGAGGCAGACCTTTTTTTATAGAGGCCCTACCAGCACTAGATATCTTTGAACTTTTTTGTTTGTCTGTTTGTTTGTTTATTTGGGGGCCACATATAGCAATACTCCAGGGTTACTCCTGTCTCTGCACTTAGAAATTACTCTTGCTGGTACTCAGGGGATCATATGGGATGCACTTGCAAGGCAAGCACCCTGCACACTATTGCTCTGGCCCCTGAACTATTTTTTTCAATATAGATTCTTCTCATTGGTATGATATGGTACCTCAATGTCATTTTGATTTGAATTTTCTTAGTAATAATCACTGTCACTGTCCTCCCGTTGTTCATTGATTTGCTCGAGCGGGCCCAGTAACGTCTCCATTGTGACAATTGTTACTGTGTTTGGCATATTGAATACGTCACGGGTAGCTTGCCAGGCTTTGCCGTGAGGGCGAGATACTCTCAGTAGCTTGCCGGGCTCTCCAAGAGGGGTGGAAGAATCAAACTCGGGTCGGCCATGTTGGCCCCTTGCAAGGCAAACGCCCTACCCATTGTGCAATTGCTCCAGCCATAATAATCAATATTTTTCATGTCTATTGGTCAATTGTATATCTTTTTTGAAAAGTGTATATTCACCTCTTTGCTCTATTTTTTGATGGAGTTGTTTACAATCGTTGAGTTTTGTGAGTAGTTTAATAACTTGGATATTAGGTCTTTGTCAAATATATGGTGTGCTAATGGATTTTTCCCCCATATGTTAGAATTTTTTTTATATAGTTTCTTTTGCAGTGAAGAAATTAGGTCAATGCAGTTTAGTTTTGCTTTTGTTTTCTTTGCCAATGAAGTCAAATAATTGCTGTTACCTTTGAAGTCAATATAATAGAGTTTTGACTTTTTTTCTATATATTTTATGAATTCAGGTCTAACGTTGAGGCTTTCATCCATCTTTGGTCTTTGGTTTTTTCTTTTCTTTCATTCTTTTTTTTTTTTTTTTTTTTTTTGCTTTTTGGGTCACACTAGGCACTGCACAGGGCGTACTCCTGGCTCATGCACTCAGGAATTACTCCCGGCAGTGCTCGGGGGACCATATGGGATGATGGGAATCAAAGCCAGGTAAGCCGGGTGCAAGGCAAACGCCCTACCCGTTGTGCTGTCACTCTAACCCCTCATCAATCTTTAATTAACCTGTGTATTTGGTGTGTGACAGAGTTCCAATTACTTATCACCCTTTCTCTCTTTCTCCTCTATCTCTTTTTCTCTCTCTTTCTTGCATGAAACAATCACTTTTTTTCCAGAACTATTTTTCAGAGTCTTTCTTTCCTCCATTTCATATTCTTGGTTCCTTTGCTGAAGCTTGCTGTACATATATCTGAGGGTTTATTCTTGGATTCTAATTTGATTCTATTGACTTGCATATTTTCTTTTATTACAATATCACACTGTTTTGATTACTATAACTTTAAAGTAGAATATAATTAAAAAAAATGAAGTATTGTGTAGTGCCTTACCTCCTATCATTTTTTTCCCCTCAGAATTGTTCTATTTGGGGGGTTTATGGTTTTATAAAAATATTAGTAGTTCTATTATTTGTTCTATTTCTTTGAATAAATCATTGAGATTGTGATGGGAGTGCACTTTTTCTGTATAATGATTTGGGTAAGATGGTCAGTTCAGTGATATTAATTCTTTCAATTTATAAACATGTAATATTTTTCTATTTTCTTGCATCTTTTTCATTTCTTTTATTGGTGACATGTGGTTTTTAGGTAATTTTTTACCTCCTTTATTAAATTTATACCTAATGCTTGATTTTACACAATTTTAAATAGAATATTATTCCTTCTTGTACTAAAATATCATTTGCATATGAAAATACAGCAGATTTTTGTATATTGATTTTGTAGCCTGACACTTTATAGTTTTAACCTTATATGTACTGTTTATGTACTTTTTCTTATAAAAGTCATGCTAGTGTGTGTAAACTTGTGCTTAAGTAATTTGCAAAGGCACCACTGCCCACGGGTGAAACACAGACTCTAATTATTGGGGTGGAACCTTATCAATAGTTTTAAGAACGTCTCCTGGAAATATGAGTGAGACCAGGGTTGGTAAATTGGGCTACCTGACTTCTGTCTTATATTTTCCAGCAACTTTCCTGATCTCACTTGAAGAAAACCTAGAGGGAACTGCCAATTATAAGCAACTAACAAGATCTGTTGACACTGAGTCCTGTGTTATGTCTATTGTCCCCCAACTCTACCCTCAGAGGTAATTTTCAGAGGCACCGATGCAGTCTGCCAGCACAGAAAATGTCAATAACTTGTATCAGAATTGTGGGATGGGACCATATTAAGGCAGTGAAAACAAGTTACCCCAAACTGTGTGACATCAAAACACTAGACATTTCGCCTCTCATCTTTCTAGAGGGATGTCAAAATCCTCACATCAGGGCATTTACAGGTTTGGTTTACCCTGAAAGTTCAGAGAGAGAATCACTTTCATGCCTCAGGCTTATAGTAACAGTCAGCAGCTCTTGAATTCTTTGGCTTGTAGATGCTTCAATTTATTTATTTTTATTTTTTTTTAAATTTTATTAGTGAAACACCATGAGGTACAGTTGTAGGCTTACAAATTTTTGTGCTTGAGTTTCAGTTATACAATGGTCCAGTACCTGTCCCTCCACCAGTGCCCATTCTCTATCATTTACATTTTTTAAAAAATTTTTGTTAATGAAACACCATGAGGTACAGTTGTAGTTCTGTTTTTACATAGCCTTTTTGTCTGTGCCTTTTTGTCTTCTCTTCTTTCTGTTTCTAATAAAGACACTGGACATTTGATTTAGAGCCTATCCTGAATCCAAGATGATCAAATTTGAAATCCTTGATTTATTGGATCTGAATAGATCCTTTCTCACAGAAGTCACATATATAAGTACTGGGGTTCAGATTAGGCATTTTTGGGAAGTGGAAAATAGTTGGGGAAGAGGGGACATTTTGCACAAATCACTACAGAAAAGTTTTCTATTGGTCTTATAAACTGCTGTCAATTGCATTTTGAGTCAAGAATTAAGCAAAGACCAAAGTTCAACGTATCACACTCAACACTAGACTAAACTTGTATTTAAATCAGAATGTGACCCCATTCATCTTTGCCTCCAGCTAGAAGCTGTCTAACCTTTTTGGTCTGACTGTAATGGGCCCTGGAGCAAAGTCCAGCCACTAAAATTGCTTTGAAACCACCTACAATGAACAAGGAGCAACAACATCATAAGTCAAGATGCCACAGAAACATCCACACATTGGGCATTCTAATTATGGTAATTAAAAATTCCCTGTATCTAAAAATGTTGCCTTTCACTTACTGAAAAGTATTTTAATGTGATGTATGTATAACATTGAATAAAAAATACCACTTCTCACAACTTTAAAAAAAAAACGAAAAAAAAAAAAAGATATGAAAGAACAGAGGGCGCTAAGGCTGTTCCTGATTAGAGGTGGACAAGCTGCCTCTGCTGATAACTGTTTAAGGTCTCTCTGGTAGATCTCTCAGTTAACCATGGTGTCCTCTTCCATGTTTTCTTGCTCAAAGTTCTCTGATTTAATGTCCACACTGTCCCCTCCCCCAAATGGTTTCAAGGCTTCTTGAAAACTAAAAACAATTCCTTCTCATTGAAAAGCCTAGGGTTGCTTACTCTACTGAGTAGGAGTGTTACTTACTGGGTGCCCTGCTCTTCTGCTAATACCTACTGTTGTGTTTGGATCTAAATTGTCCATCTCTGATGATCAGTGTCTCCAGAATCTGAATAATCTGTGTGAAGGGAGGAAGTTTCACTTTGATCTCATAAATACCTCATCCATGTATCAGAATCAGGGCAGTCCCACTTTTCCAACTGTGCAGGCATCTGGGATGTTGGGTGTAAAATCCTGAACTGAATTATTTTCAGTTTTGGAGCATTTGATAAGGTGTCTAAAATGAGAGCATTTTGTTTCTCAGCTTTGCAGAGAATTGCACACATGATTCTCACTCTCATTTTCTTTTAATATTTGGAATGATTTCATTACAAACCATGACTCCTTTATGAGTGAATACATCTGAGAAATCGAACGCAGTCTCCCAGTGGACTGAGCTATTTGTAAAACCGTCAGAGGAGCTACAGGCGGAGGTTTTAAGAAGTGAGAGAGGCAATTCATCAACTTCTCATGCATATTCTCCCGACTGCTAAGGAAATTAAATTTGTTTTTGCAACGGAAACCTCAACACATTATTTATTATATAAATTTGATATGTGCTTAATGCTAACCTGCAATCAATTTACTTATTATGGTAAAAACCTAGTGAGACCAATATATATATATATATATGTCATTAAAAGTTTTACCTTAACATTGATAATCCGATTTGTGGGTCTGTATCTTAATGCTCTGTAAGCTTATAGTATTTTTCTATGAAGCTGCCTACCAGGTTATTTGAATTTAAAAAAATTTTGTTAAGATGCTGATATGAAAAATTATGATATGAAAACAATAAAAGCTTCAAGGACACTGCCATATTAATCTTTGCCTGCAAGGGCTTAGAGGAGTACAATACATAGTTTATTATAAGTCATTAATTAATGATTAATTAATGTCTCCGTTGTCTAACTATTTGGTAGGAAGTCTTAAATATAAAAATGCTGATGAAGGGGGAGGGTGAGATCCCTCCTCGCCCCAAGGGACCCAGCCCCAGAAGTTGACCTCCACAACCCAACTGCCACCATGCTCCAGGCCACTTTCCACATGGTTGGGCCAAGCCTCACGCATGGGTGAAGTCCCACAGAACCCAGGTAATGTTGAACTTTGTGACCTTGAACTCTGGGCTCAAGGGGACTCGGGAGCAGAGATCCTCTGCCTGTTTCCCCTAGTCTCCAATGACCCAGGGGTCATACCCATAAGCCACCCCCTGCCGGCTCCAGATAATTCCTTATCGGCCACCCTCCAGAACTCATGGCTGCTTCTCCCGGAAGAGCATAAAATGAGACCCCATAACCATGCTACCGAACTTTGCGCCAGGCTGTTTTCATTTGGGGCGCCCCAGAGGGGGCGGGTGAGAGCCCTCCCCACCCCAAGGGACCCAGCCCCGGCAGCTGACCCTCACAACACAACTGCCACCATGCTCCAGGCCACTTTCCACATGCTTGGGCCGATCTTTACATATGATTGAACATATTCCGGGACACATCATAAGACACTCCCTACCCATTTTCCATAATTACTACAACATATTTGATGGGGTTCAGATAATAATAGAGGGAAGTATATATGTATATATGCCTATAAACATATTTTCAGACATATATACCAAAGCTCACATCACCCAACTTTAACAACATGTTAGTGATAGCCTATAGAATGTCTTAATGGCTCCTGCCAAAATAGAATAATCTTCACACTGTTTTCTATATGAACACTTTTTTGTAAGCATGTTCAGCAGTTCTTCATAAGAGGCAATACAGAATATATTCTTTTGTTTGAGTTTTGGGATAGGAATTGGGGTTTGGATGGAAGCATCCCGAATTTGGTGGTGGAACGGTGTAATGGTGGTGGTGGGATTGGTGTTTTAATATTAAATGTAATCAAAGATTTTGAAGTAACTTATGAAATAAAAAATTTAAAATATGAAAACAAATTCTGATGACATTTTGAGCTACCAAGAGCAATGCCACGCATTATTAATAGGACTTTAATTAAATATATGAAACTAAGAATGGAAAATGCTTATTGCATTTAAGAACAATCTCAATATTGGGAATATAAGTAAAAGTAAAGTAAAGGCCCTCCCGTTGATTGTCGATTTGCTCGAGCGGGCCCAGTAACGTCTCCATTGGAGACTTTGTTGTTACTGTGTCTGGCATATCGAATACTCTCGGTAGCTTGCCGGGCTCTCCGAGAGGGGCGGAGGAATCGAACTCGGGTCGGCCATGTTGGCCGCGTGCAAGGCAGACGCCCTACCCGCTGTGCTCACAAGTCTGTAAATATTTATATAGAAAGAACTTTATAATAATAAATAACTTGAAACAAATCAAATTTATTTAGTCATGAACTGTGGCTCTTCCAATAATATAATGTTATATGCAACTTCTAAAACTAACTAAGACTGGTAGCCCATAAAGAAGGCCAGGGTACACTGCTACATGAAAAGGAATAATGGAACAATATGCAAAGAACTGTAACATACAAATTAGGACTCAGAGATCAGCCTTCCAAGTTAGTTGTCATCAGCATTTAGATTGAACTCAGAGGTTTTAAACAGGGTGAGATGACATGACCTAGCACCAATATGGAACTACAGGCACTTCAGTGGCAAGAGAAGTTGAAGAAGTAAAAACCACTGAAATTAGACGTATATGAGACAGGGAGAGTTCCAGAAACAAGGAAGGCTAAAATTGCTGCCAGATGTTTCTAACAAGTTGAGTGAGATGAGAAAAGAGATTGGAGGTTCGTGTTGGCAGATGGAGGTCATAGAGTATCTGGGTGATAGGGCTTCAGTGAAATAGAGAAAGTAAAAAGTTTTATTAGGAAGAGGGAAGATTAGAAATCAAGAAGCAGAGAAGAGACCTATGAATTTTGTTTCAAAACATCAGAGAAATAAGGCTGCATATAAAAGAAATTCAGATTTTAAAATATTTTAAATGAAAAAATTCTAATATACAAAATGAGTATACCCTATACCATAATATCTCTTATTTGACCATAAAAGGCCTTAAGAATTAGAAATTTGTTATTCTGTAGATCTCTGTCCTTACCTGCTCTTGTATTATTTTGGAACAAACCCTAAATATCGTTTCATCTATAATTTTTGATAAAAAGGACTATGAAAAAAATTAATTATGATTACCTTTAAACAATTGATAGTCTCTTAATATTAACTATTTAGAGTGCTTTAAATTATTATTTGAGAATCATCATAATTTTGTATGATTTGTTGGAATTAATTTCAAATAAGATTATCACATTTTTTTTGGTTCAACACTGCGAAATTCTTAACTTTTAAAAATTTTCTCCGTAATTTTGTATTTCTTGCAATTTGTTTCCAAAGATTGTCCATTAGACTTTCCTATAGCCTTGGGATTCTTTAACTTTTGTGGAGTTTTTGATATAATTTGTTGTTATTATAATTTATGTAACATGGTTATGTTTATGGTATTAATGACAAAGTGTTATTTAAAATCACTGTCCCTGTCCTTCCTTTGTTCATCGATTTGCTCGAGCGGGCCCAGTAACATTGTGAGACTTGTTACTGTGTTTGGCATATTGAATACGCCACGGGGAGCTTGCCAGGCTTTGCCCTGTGGGCGAGATACTCTCGGTAGCTTGCCAGGCTCTGCGAGATGGGCGGAGGAATCGAACTTGGGTGGGACATGTTGGCTGCATGCAAGGCAAACGCCCTACCCGCTGTGCTATCACTCCAACCCATTGTTTAAAATAAATAACTTATTTTTTTGTAATTTTCTAAAGTTGAATGTTGGATCAAAAGCTTGATCAGATTCAGTCTAATCTTTTGGCAAAATTATTTCTTAAGTGATAATATGTCTAGCCATCAAGAACATATCTGTCACTCATTTTGTGATCTTAGCAGTAATAATCTTTAGTGACTTGAGATATTAATTCATTGGGGCTTTAAAAATGTTGACATTCCAATTATATTTAGAATATAGATTATATGCATTATATATTGCATCATTATTCACTGAAATGCTTTCCTTTTTTTATTTTTAGTTACTCACCAATGCACATCCAACTTTTGGTGGGGAGTACAGCACTGTAGCACTGTCCTCCCATTGTTCATCGATTTGCTCAAGCGGGCACCAGTAACATCTTCATTGTGAGACTTGTTGTTGTTGTTTTTGGCATACAAATATGCCACTGGGAGCTTGCCAGGCTCTGCCACGAGGGCGGGATACTCTCGGTAGCTTGTTGGGCTCTCCAAGAGAGACAGAGGAATCGAACCTGGGTTGGCTGCATGCAAGGCAAATGCAATACTCACTGTGCTATCATTCCAGCCTGGTGAGGAGTGTAGGAGGATGAAATTAAATGGGCTTAAGTCATCTTGAAATCTAAAATATAACCTTACATAAATTCAAGCAAGAGAATGATAAAGGGAATTAAGGCAAGAACACCAGTGCTAAGAAAGATGGTAGATTAAAAAAAGAAAGAAAGAAAAAAAAAGAGAACAAATGTAGGAAGTAGGAGATGCTAATAGTATGTTTTACAGCTTTGAAACATCAGTTAAAACCACACAGAAAGGACTGAAAGAAGAGAGTTCCCTGTTATCTTCTTTCTTCCTTTAACAACGGAGGCTGTCTGGATCGAGGATTCTAAAATTGGCCTGTTAAAAAATGGTACTTATGTGGTTCAGGTTATCACCATTAGAGTTTTAAAATTGAAATGAAATTGAAAAAATTTTCATTCAAAAAATTGAAATGAAAAATGAAATGAAATTTATTTAAATGGAAAAACTACTTCAACTTCTCAATAATTAATTTTCAAGCTATCATTGGGACTCAATTTAATCATAAATCATAAGTACAAACATAAGCTGTTTATGCAAAGTTGAGTTTTCAAAGTATGAATCAGAATATAATCACTAAGTGTGTTCAACAATTCACCCTGTAATTCCTTTAAAACTGGCACTTCCTTAGTATTTATTTCCTGACCATTAATTACTTATTAGAAAATCTATTGGTGGGTTCAGCCACCTAATATACAAAAGTTGGAAATTGTTATATAAAGATAGATGAAAAAATAAATGCTGAATAAATTATGTGAAGATAAGAACATATAATTTATTTATTTATCTACACATCTTATAAATAAATCTATTGTTGGAAATGAGTTAGGCCTTAATTGTTGCTCACCAGGGACAGAGTAATCAAATATTTTTTTCTTGCATGAAATACTTAGCAATGAGCTGGAGCGATAGCACAGACATAGGGTGTTTGCCTTGCACGCAGCCAACATGGCCGACCCAAGTTCGATTCCTCCACCCCTCTCAGAGAGCCCAGCAAGCTACTGAGTGTATCTCACCTGCACGGAAAAGCCTGGCAAGCTCTCCATGACGTATTTGATATGCCAAACACAGTAACAAGTCTCACAATGTTACTGGGACCGCTCGAGCAAATCGATGAACAATGGGAGGACAGTGACAGTGACATATCCTCTTATCCATTCTATGCACTTATCTGCATACTATTTTATATAGTTAATTAAATGGTAATATATTTATTTTCTCCTTATGTAACTAAAGTGTCACTGTCATATATATATCCTGATCTATTAAAATTTAATAAGAATCAGTTTGTGATAAATCCTAGAGAGGTGACATAAAACAAGATGGCAAAGTAAGGCAATTTTCCAGGTAATTTTGAAAAATGAGATCTATTTTGTCGATACCCTTAGGTATTTTTGTTCAGTTTGGGGGCCATACCCAGCAGTGCTCAAGGCTTACTCATGGCTCAATGCTCAGGGATCTGTATTTAAAGAACCATACAGTATGCATGGCAAGAAACCTTATCCACTATGCTAATTACAGATATTTTAAAACATTACTCTAGAAGCTAATTTAATATTTAACCCTTGAGTAACATCATTGGGGCAGAATTTTAGCATCACTGTTCTAAACTGGCAACTAAAGTACTTATATTGAAGGAACAAAACCTCTGTGATTTTACAGGATTCTGGCTAAAAGTGGAAAGTCATTAGATACTATGATGCATATTCAGTCCAACTCAACACTACCATACTCCCATTGATGTTCAGGCCTGAAATGCAAAGGCCTGAGGGTATTGTGCTTAGGGACCAATAAAAGAATTTGGAAGCATCAAAACTATACTAAAGTATGCTCACATTTTAGAGTTGAATCCAGGGTCTTTTGTATTCTAGTCATGCACTTTTACACTTGAGCTATATTCCCAGCTCAATGAGCTCTTATCAACTGTGCTAGGTGTTAAGATTACTAAATCTCTAGTGTCATGGGTTTATGATCTAGTGAAGGACACTCGTATAGTAACATAAAGCTTATGGCATGATAATCTCTAAAAGTATAAACAAAATGCCTTGCATATAAAGCAAGCAGAATGATTCGGTATGTGATGTCTTTGTAGAAAATGTAGCTTTTAAGCATGGTCTCAAAGAATAAATATGTTCTCAATAGGCACAGATAATGAAGAACAGTTCTCTGAAGGAGAAGGTAAACAGAGGCAAGATGGTAGGAAAACTTCAGAATAGTGTGAAATGTCCTATGGGGACTAACATTTGGACCATGGGAATCTGTTGTGGTGCTGAAAAATTCTATTAGGAGCCATATACATGAGTTTTTCAAACTAGCACAATGACACTGAGCTTTTATAAGGAGAAGCAGGTAGATAAGGACAGGTTTTTATTCTAGATTGCTGAAGCCTGTTCTTCTGTACTAGTTTGTACCAACTGTAGGACTGGAAGTGGGAGAAGTTGGTGTTCAAGATCAAATATAAGACTTTTGTGTTTGCCTAATGAGGAGTAAATGAAGCTTTGGATTAGTGTAGGAGCAATGGGAATGGAAAGAGGGGGTGGTTTCTAGATTTTACCAAGGCGGGATTGTGATAATTTAGTTGCAGTTTAGGTAGCATGGGTGTAGGGTGCTGCAGAAACCTCCTACCTTCACATAGAGGAAGAGAGTTAGAGGAAGTTATCAAGAAAGAGCTTGTTTAAAGATGGACTACACAATCCCTCAGATGCCAAGCAAGAAAAGGCTTTCAAGAAGGATCTCATAAGAAAGAAGTGATTCAGAATACCATCATAAGATTAGAACAAAGAACACAGTTGAGTTAAAAATTAGAATGTTGGGAAGGAGCACATGCTTTGTACGTTTGGACTTTTGGGTTTAATCTCTGGCACCATATGGTCCCTGGTTCCACTGGTTGTAACCCAAAAACAAAAGAAAAAATAGAAAGTTTTTATTTTTTCAAAATATTTAAACTGAAGTAAGATTATTATGAATTAAGAAAAAAATGAGAGATGTTCCTTGTAGGAAATAGAAGTAGGGCATAATTCTTTTTTTTTTTTTTTTTTTTGCTTTTTGGATCACACCTGGCAATGCACAGGGGTTAGTCCTGGCTTTGTACTCAGGAATTACTACTGGAAGTGCTCTGGGGACCAAATGGGATGCCGGGAATTGAACCTGAGTTGGCCTGGTGCAAGACAATAGCCTGACCTGCTGTGCTACCACTCCAGCCCCGGGTCATAATTCTCGAGAGGAGATGATAACATGTTATGTGAGAAGTTACAACCCTTTGTGAGGAGGAGCTGGAGCCTATTCCTATCTCTGTGCTCAGAAGTGACCTGAGGACAATATTCTGTGCAGAGATCAAACTGTGGTCAGTTTAAGGCAAGAGAAGCAATTTATTTTCTGTACACTCTCTCTGGTCCAGGTTACAACTTTTTGAAGAGAATGAGGTTAGGAAGGTGATTTAGTTGTTCTTTTATGTTTTCAGTTCTGTGTGTCTTTTTTTTTATGTTTTCAGTTCTGAAGTTCAAATTCTGGGCTTCAGATGTACAAGTACTCTAATACTGAGTTGCATTCCCACTCTGATAAGTTTTATAAGGATCAGGAAAGCTGATTAGGACAATGTTGAGAGGTAATTTGGCAGTCACAGTGGTAACTCCAAGTATTCATGTCTTCATATCACCTCATTAGCTTAAGACTGGAACGACTTCTTGACTAACAGCATGTAATGTTCTTGAGCAGACTTACAGGTCAAAGCTTTAAGATCATCTGGCACTTTGCTTTTATTCTCTGAAAAATCTAGGCAGGACTTAAAGGATATAAATTTGACACCATCTTGCTAATGGTGAACCTCTTTACACACAGAGAGAGAAAGAAATGGAGTATTCAGCTAGTCCTAGTCATTTGTAAGCATCCAGCTGAGGTTATTGACAGGAGAGGAGACATCATTTTGGACATTTCAAAACCCCAAATGCCACCTTGAAACACTAAGAAGCTCTGTTCTCCCCAACTTGCAGATTTGACCAAATAAATGACTATTATACTTTTAAGGCACTGACGTTTTTTGAGTGTGTTATACAGCAGTCACTAAAACAAAGAAATTAAAAAATATAGCCGGCCCGTCCTTCACGCCCTACCGAGGTCACCAGTTGCCCCCCACGAGTGGCTCTCCGGCACGGCCACGGCCCCAGAAGCACAAGGACTTAATACAGAAAACCAGCAGCTTGGAGCAGAAAAGCGAACGGACTATGCATTAATCTGTGCCATCTTGCCTGCCCGGAGGGGAAAGGGTGTTGCCCCATTCGCCCTCTCCTCTCTGGAAAGAAAGATGACGGCCGCATGAGAGCCTTGTGGAGAGCAGGTATGAGCCAGGGTGGGGGCGCGACTGAAACCTCATAGGACGGGGGGCATTCCGGCCCATCCTTCACGCCCTATCAAGGTCCTACCGTGGAACCAGGGACCACAGGGTGCCAGAGATTAAACCCAAAATTCCAAACTGGTCCTTCACGTCCTACCGAAGTCACCAGTTACCCCCCACAAGTGGCTCTCCGGCACGGCCACGGCCCCAGAAGCACAGAAACCAGTCTCTTAATTATCTGACCCTCAGTAGAAATACTTCCAGGGTTAATAAATAAAATAGCAGAAATCCAAAACCTCATTTAATCAAAACATCATTTAATTCTTGAATCCAGCTGTAGAAAGCAAATCATTCCACAATGCTTTTTCAGCATGGCTGATTTGGGGTGGGGGGTAAAGGTAAAGGTAAAGGCCCTCCCGTTGATCGTCGGTTTGCTCGAGCGGGCCCAGTAACGTCTCCATTGGAGACTTTGTTGTTACTGTGTCTGGCATATCGAATACTCTCGGTAGCTTGCCGGGCTCTCCGAGAGCGGCGGAGGAATCGAACTCGGGTCCGCCATGTTGGCCGCTTGTAAGGCCGCTTGTAAGCCGAACGCCCTACCCGCTGTGCTATTGCTCCAAACGGGGGGGGGGGGGGGGTAAAGTCTAAATAATAATGGTGCAACTTTTATCGAAACAATGAAGCTAGTCAAAGTAGATAGAGTGTTAACTAGAATTCATCTGCCCCATAGGCATTGGGGGGGGGTTGGGGGGAGTTGGGGGTTCTTTGTGGTGAAAAATAAGTATTGGTAAAGGGAAATGTGATTGATATTTGCATGACCGAGACCTAAACCTGAAAGCTTTGTAACTTTTCTAACAGAGATTCAATAAATTAATTAATTAATTAAAAAAAGAAATGAAAAAATATATGTCAGATAAAGCTATTCACTGAATGAAATAAGACTCCCAAAGAAGATGAGAAGAGATGGGATCAAATAAAAAAAATCATCTTAAATGTAAGTGAAGGAATTGTCTTTCATCTTTTTTGGGGAGATGGGGGTGAGGAAGGGGGCTGGAAGGGTTAAGAAATATGGGGATAAGAAATAAAATGCAGGGGTCTGGAGCAATAGCACAGCAGGTAGGGCGTTTGCCTTGCACGCGGCCTACCCGGGTTCAATTCCCAGCATCCCATATGGTCCCCCGAGCACCGCCAGGAGTGATTCCTGAGTGCAAAGCCAGGAGTAACCCCTGAGCATCGCCAGGTGTGACCCAAAAAGAAAAAAAAAGAAATAAAATTCAAGTTATAGATGACTGGGGAAGGAAATTGGACAGACTGGGCAAGAAGACAGTAAGGTTTGTTGAAAATGAAGTCTGCAAAAAGGAGCAGAGAACAGAGGAGAAGCATTCAATTCCAAATGGAATCAGTTTTGCCCTGAGAGCAGGAAGTGAATGGCAGAGGGTCTACAGGAACAGTAGTGAACATAGTGCTCTTGAATTTGTAATGAGAAAACAACTCTAATTTTATGCACCTCCTTTACAGAGATGTTTTAGCTTTGATGATCAAAACTTATTATTTACATGGGCAAACATACATTCTTTATTTGTATTAGGAGAGTCAAATTCTAATTACGTAAAACTAGGTTTAAAAAAACATAAATACTTGAGTGTTTCACATCTTTCAGAGCACCTTTCCCATTTTTATAGAAGAATTTGTTGATATGCTACATAGCCATTTTCAATACTTAAAATCATGTACCTGAGATTACAGACATTTCTATTTATATTAAAGAAAATTGAGTGCACATCAAATTTAGCTTCCTGTCCCATTTTCATACTTCCATCCATTTCTATCTTCATCCCATATGTTGTCCTCAGCTCTCTGTCTTAACTGCTATCGAGATAGAGCTCAAAAAAGCTCCTATTCCAAACAAGGGCCTGATTTCAGTAGGGGGTTGAACTTGCTTTCAATTTATGACTTAACTGTCAGATATTATGAAGCTTAATTAGTCAACTTTTACAATTTCTCTGTGATAGGTAAAAGAGGAAATTAAGTCCCTGACTAGTACAGTAACTTTTCTTTATCTTGATGTGAATGGTAAATACTACAGGGATTTGGAATGTGACATGTTGTGGAAAGTCAAGGATGAGTATTTGAGTGACTTTGAGGTTTAAGGGACTTTGCTACTGAAAAGTCCCATTGCTTCCATTAGGTGATTTGCCTTGTCTTAATCTCTAGAGTCTCTCTGACCTTCATCTTCTTATTTTTCTAAGCCTCAAATTCATATCTATGGGGGTATGGTGCCGCCAGCAAGTCAATCTGTACCTGTGAGGTGAGTGCATCAGCATTCTGATGGCACTGTCAGACTTTCAGATACCCCCAAATTCTTGCTGTGCCTTTGGCCAGACCCCAAAAACTTGGGGCAAATTTTACCCAAGAAAGTAAAGTAAATGGCCAAAAGTTAGGTATGTGGGAGACACACCCACAAACCACCTCTGGCTCCACTATATAATTGGAGGCATGGCCTCTCTGGTTCCTGATCGAACTGCTTAATGGCCATGATCCCAGAGACTCAGAAACTAATCTCGGAACCCAAAGGCTTTTGGTAGAAATGCGTCCTGTTCCTGCAGTAGGTTACTGGAGCTGGGCCACTTCAGGTGAGAATAGGTTTCGTGCCTTGGCCTGTTCCCCTTGGTGGCTTGGTGACCGCCATCCTCCAGAGGACACTGGACAGTCAGGTTTGGGCCTGCAGTGACGAGACACTAGGGGCCTCACCAGATGGGGGTGGAACCGGCCCTTTCCTACCCATCCCAACGAGACCCCGAGTTGCTGCCTACAAACGGCCTCTCTGGCTCCTGATCAAGCTAATTAACAGCCATGATCTCAGAGACTCAGAAACAAATCTCGAAACCCAGTGGCTTTTGGCAGAAATGCATCTGGACTGCATACAAGGTGGCCGCCGTCTCAGAGCTTATTGGAAAGCCAGGTATGAGTCAGCGGTGACGGAGCAACTGCAGTCTCATGGAACGGGGGGTGGTACCAGCTCATCCTTCACGCCCTACTGAGGTCATGAGTTGCCACCCACGAGTGGCTTTCCAGCATGGCTCCAGAGGCAAAAGGACTTAGTCCAGGACCCGGCAGCTTGCGGCAGAAAAGTGAAAGGACCATGCATTAAACTACGGTGCCATGCCTCCCTGGGAAAGAAAGGGTGTTTCTCCCTTCCGCCTTCCCCCCCCCCCCCCAAAGAACGATGGCCACCTCCTCAGAGCTTATAGGAAAGCCAGGTATGAGCCGGCGGTGATGGGGCAACTGCAGTCTCACAGGAAGGGGGGCGGTACCGGCTCGTCCTTCATGCCCTACTGAGGTCACAAATTGCCCCCCACGAGTGGCTCTCTGGCACAGCCATAACACCAGACACACAGAAACCAATTTCGTAATTATCTGGCTTTTTGCAGAAATCCAAAATCGCACCAGCCATAGAAAACAAAGTATTTCACAATGCCTTTTCAGCAATTCTGATTGTTTTGGGGAAAATTCTAAACAATAATGGTGCATCTTTTGTCGAAATAATGAATGTAATCACTGTAGAGAAGAGTTAAGTGGAAATCATCTGCCTCACAGGCATTGGGAGGGGTGGATGGGAGGGTATATTGGGGTTCTTGGTGGTGAAAAATGAGTACTGGTGAAGGGAGATGTGTTTGATCATTGTATGACTGAGATTTAAACCTGAAACTTTTCCCACAGTGATTCAATAAATAAATAAATATAAGAAGAAAAATAAATAAAACTATGAATAAAAAGTAAGGTGGAGTTCATGCCCAAACCAATCACCTAATCAGTGGTTGAATAAATAGTAGTACTCCTACATAAAAAAAGAAAATGAGAATAAAATGAAAGGTATTTCTTAAAAAACATTCATATCTAGATTTATGGTTGCCTTCAAATTTCTGATCTTATTTATTTCTGTGACATGACTTGTTCTGTTTCTTTCAAAGCTGGCTACACAGTTTGATTTGATGTGAGTCAACAGTCAATTGGCCTGGGGTTTCCCTCTTTGCTGTATCTCCCATAATATATGAGGTGACCCCCACGATAATAACAGAAGTTACCCAGATGAAGTTTCCATTGACTTGTACCATGCAATGACTGGTCTTGTGACTGAACATAGAAGGTACCCAGTAACATCTAGACAATTTCCCTCTTCCCCCACTACATTGTTGCTGTCATTTAGAGTACTGGCTCTCAGATGTATGTTCAGTTATCTGGCTCATGCTTTTGGTTCTAGTGTCTGCCAGGCTCACTCTTTTATTAGACACAATGCTTGCTATGAGGGGAAAGGGTATCCCACTTTTTAGATGCTGTGCTCATGTACCCTGCATCTTTGTGCATTTATTGCTCTCTGGGGCCACACATTTCAGCTGTGGTGCTGACATACACTGGGTTGTGTGCTGGAGATCACACACAGGGTTGTGGCATCATGACCAACCTCAGTCAGCAGAGCCATGATGACTGTGCTTGGCGGAGACAGCACCAAGACTTGAACTTGGCCTCACCTTACAAGGCAAGAACATTTTTGCCACAGAGATGTTCCCTAGGGACTCATCCAGTTTATTTTAATAGCTACTAAATAGGTTTGTTCACTAGAAAGTTAAAACAGACTATTTGAGACATGATAGAATGGCACGGGTTGTTACGTTAGGATTGATAATTAATGTCCTAGTTTCATTCAATGAGGAGAGTGCAGTTAGAATTTATTACTGATTCTTTTCATCATTATCTGGGAACTGATTTAAAACTTCTTTCTATTCAGATCTATTGCTAGAAGTTAACATATATTAGAACAAGTATAAATTCACTACCCAGTTAAATGAATGTCAGGCTAAAGGAAATTGAGGTTATATATTATGGTATGCATCATGGACAAGTAAACTAGGCATTTCTACTGAAATAACACTACATTTTTACTATCGGAGACAAACTATATGCTAAGTAGATTGGGAATGAGAAAAAAGAATCAAACAAATGCATAGCTTGGAACCTGGGTTGGCATCAACATATTCAGGGAATTCAAGCCAGATTTGATATGTGCTGAAAACCAAATTTCCTAAAACCCAGGAGATTTTGGCACATAGCACTGAACAGTTAAATTCTAGAGCTATTTCATTTGTGCCAACTACTTACCCTCATCAACATCAAACTTGCATAACTACACTGCAGTTTTACTGCTAAAAATGAATGTTTCTTGGCCTGAGATTGCACAGAGGGTAAATGGCAGGAAGAGATTCTGCTATGCAGAAAACTAAAGGGAAACATTCATAGCAGGAGGTTGGCACATAAGGAACTCCTCAAAGACTTTTGGCAGAACAATTTCCACGCAAGTGCTAGCCATTACCTGGTTTGAAACAATATACCAAGTAAGCTCACTTCAGAAGGGACCGTCTAAAACAATAATTAGGAGCGAAGAGGGCCCTGTAATCATACAATAGAGAGCCACAGACTGAGATAAGACAGGGACAGATAACTCCTGTTGTTTGGTAAAGGCCACTTTCATTTTTATTTAATTAATTTTTGGGTTTTTTTTTGTGGGGGTGGGGCCGGGCATACCAGCAATGCTCAGGACTTATATCTGACTTTGTGCTCATGGATCACTCCTGGCAGGACTCAAGGGAACATATACGGTGCCAGGAATCAAATCTGGGTCCACTGTACTTTCTCTCCAGCCCCTAAAGACCACTTTTACTATGATGATAGTAATGGATGCTGTTATGCACCCTCTCAATGTCACCTTCAAGGCAGCAGTGGTTTTTTCCCCCACAGGAGAGATGGGGGAGGTGCATTGAGTGATTGTCAGTTGGATGTAAAAATCCTGATCACCTTGCCTTGCTTGATCCAAGACTTCTCTAAAGACTCATAGTCCTTAGTCCCTATAGGCCTCTGAGATACCCTTAAACATCTGCCTTATGTTCCCTTCACTCTGCCTGATCATCCCACTTTGCTTGTTCCCTGTTGGATCAAGGCTCCTTGCTGTCCTGACATTTTATTCCTTTGATTCATTTTGCCTGCTTGTATCCTACGCAGGAAGGTGCTGTACTTTTTGTGTCTGGCTTCTTCTAATAAATACATTTGTAAAATTTTTCTTTATCGTTGCCTCTTGTAGATTTCTCAGTCTTTTTACCTAGTATTACATTGCATGAACAGGCAATAACTTGATTTATTCTTCCTTAAAAAAAACAGTGTCCCTTATAGGTAAGGTAAAGGTAAAGGCCCTCCCGTTGATCTTCGATTTGCTCGAGCGGGCCCAGTAACGTCTCCATTGGAGACTTTGTTGTTACTGTGTCTGGCATATCGAATACTCTCGGTAGCTTGCCGGGCTCTCCGAGAGGGGTGGAGGAATCGAACTCGGGTCGGCCATGTTGGCTGCGTGCAAGGCAAACGCCCTTACCGCTGTGCTATCCAGTGCCCCTTATAATCAGTATAAAAACTTACTTTCAATAGCTTCATTAGAATCTCTGCAGTCAAGTAACGCTCGCAGGAGGGAGAGGCTCCCCTTTCCTAGTCACCTCATCCCATCAGTACATTCTGATCCCCCTTGAAACCTCAGGGCTGTGCTGTTCTTCCTACTCAGAGGGAACTGGCTACTGCGTCTATGATCCATGGGTTAAACAAACTGAGAGGTGCTTGCTGGATAAAATACAAACCAGATTTTAAAGACTATCCATAGCAAATTAATATAGAATAATTCAATACTATTATGCTGATTACTTGCTAGAATAATTATAATTTGGAGTGAAAAATATTATTAGAATTAACTTCCCATGCTTTTCTTTTAAAAATGTGCAATCAGCTGGAAAATTTTAAATTGCGTACATGAACTTCATTATATTTATATTAGATCATTGTGATCTACATTCCTATTTTCTTTAATTGGTTCTGTTCTGTTAGTCTTGTGCTAAAAATCAGAGTGTTGCACTGGCTGAGGGACTTTCCAACAATTTGTTCAAAGAGTTATTGTCCAGATGTTCACTGGAGTCTGTATTGATGCTCAGTTCCTGGCAATACCCAGGTTGAGGTTGGTTCAAGTGAAGAGCCACACATCCTGCCACAGGCCTGAGTTGCAGGTATACCTTGACAGCCAATGGGTTTGGGTATTGCATTCAGCGCTGATACCACTTTGATTAAAAATGTGATGAGATGTTGATTATATAAGTATATGAGGCTGAAAAATCATGAGACTTCACATTTCCAGCCTCCATAGGGAAACCACTTTTCGCTTCGCTTAACACTGTTTATAGATGCCGTTGGCATCTATATGGAAAATGTGGCAGCTAAACTTCAAACGATTTATATATGGCAATATAATTTATATGGAGTCATTTTAGAGCCCAGCTGAATAATGAAAATGTGAATTAATTTTGAAGTATTTTTACCTCCTGTTTAGGTTTTATCATCCACAGACCACATTTCTGGTCAATTATGCCTGTTCAATTTAAGCTAATCACACACAGAACCACAAAGAAATAAATGTGATCTCAGAGAAATAGAAATATATCTAAGAATTTTTGATGCAGCATGATTCCTAATAATTTACTGAATTCCATATTGTGTGAGGCTTTATTCTAATTGTTTTTAGAAGAACATTTCACTAGGCAGATCAATTTTTATTTTTCCTCTAATGTTTAGGGACTAGTACCAGTGCTTCTTGGATCATGTGGTGCTTGATAACTACAAGCTAAGTCAAACTAAAATTCTCAGTACTCAGGAAGAACACATAGTATAGGGAATCCAAAGCAAGGCCTTGCTTGTGCTAGATATGTGATCTACCACTTTAAACAACATACCCGGTCCTTAAGCATAGAGATTTTTTAATTTCTTCTTACGTTTAAAATTTCTACTTCTTATTCTTCACCCATATCATCATTATTCATTTTTGGCAAACACACCCACTTACCTCTTCTCTTTAAAGTCACAGAAATTTTAAATTATTTAAAACCTGGATATATGAACTCTTGATTATACTGTGTATTATGTTTCTAAATCCCAATTGCCCTCATCCCTTTATTAAAACTAGATCAATTAAAATCATTGCAATGATGTTTTTGTGATTCTATATTTTAATTGCATTTAAATGATGAATATTTGATGCCTAATATTCGTCAGACAAATAGCGATAAGCATTCTAAAGAACCCCCCAAAGACATCTAACCATTATTCAAAGCTAGGAAAGCCTTCATGAAAAGAACTAGAAAATGAGACACACCAGGTAAATGTAGCCAATGCACAAGTCCAAGGACTTTACTCTGAATGCTTCTATGGGAAAAAGAGAAACTATGATTTCAGAACGAATTAAAAATTGAACAGGCCTAGAGTTTTCATCAGGAAGTGATCTGGTTTTAGAATCTCCATTATTTTTTAAGCTACTTCGGGAACTATTTTAGAAACAGCTCAGCGTCTGTGGAATGATCATCTGAGTAAAGCACAGAGTAAAATCTGTTTTTCTATCCTTGGATCTTCACATAAAATCAGCCCATTAAAATTCTTCTGACTTAATCTTGAGGAGGAATATATAGTATTTCCTCAGATGAGAAAGGGAGGCAAGAAATGGAGGCACAGTGTTCTCCTCCAAACATGTTACCCACAAAGAGGCCTGCAGGGCTGGTGAAGTATGCACAAGAGCACTGAAGGCAGATGACAAGGCATGCAGCCATTCAGCATTCTACTGCAGGCATGGAAATAAATCTAAGATGGTAGAATCCAGAAGTGATGGAGCTGCTGAGGGACCTTAGTCATTCAGTGCAACTCTCTGTCTTTGACAGGAAGCTGAAGTCCAGGGGGACTAATATGCTTGGTACTAGATTATAAAGTACATCAAAACAAAGCAGTGAGATGAAAACACATGTAACACACTCACATACATCCCATCCCTCTATCCTGTCACATATATCTCAGTTCTCTGTCTTATCACATGCATCTCAGCTCTCTTTTGTGTCAATTATTTTTATTCTTCTCATGTTTGTTGCATTTTCTTTGATTTAATTGAAATAGGATTAACTAACCAATGAAAACTGTAAATATTTCAGGTTGCAGAGTGATTCTTTTGATATATATATATATATATAATTGGATGTGACTGCTACTGTTAAGCTAATTAACATATTGATTACTCCACCTAACTACTTTTCTTCATCAAATTGTGTTTTGTGGCCACACCTAATTGTGCTTAAGGCTTACTCCTTGCTCTTCACTTTGCTCAGAGAATCATATGGGGTGCCAGGAGTTGAATCTGGGTTGGGTACTTGCAAGACATGTGCCCTACCCACTATACTATTGTTCTAGTTTCTCTTCACTAACTTTTTTCTTTCTGTCCTATTTGATGTTCTTATTGTTGCAATGCTGATTGTGAGTGTGGGGCACACTTGTGACAGGAATCACAATGGTGGTCCCAATGATTACTCTCTCTGGTGGGGTGAGGTAGAATGGGGAACAGGTGGGGCATTGCTAGGATCCAATCAGAGCCTCACACAGGGCAAGGCAGGTGTTCCACCACTAAGACACACTGTTGTCCCACACTAATACCTTTGTCTATTTATGGAGAATACTTAAGACTTAACTCTCCTGTAATATTTAAGTCTAAAATATATTGTTATTAATATAGCCTCCCCACTGTACACAAGGTCTCCAGCACTTATTCTTCTTATAGTAAAATATCTGTACCTTTTGACAAACTCCTCCCCAAGGCCCACCCCACGACCTGCTCAGTAATTTCTCCCTTACTCTGTTTCTGTGAGATCCCCTCTCTTTCAATTCTAAATATAACTGAGATCATATAGTATTTGTCTTTCTATATATGGCTTAGTGTACTCAGCACATTGTTCTCCAAATTCACTAGGTTGTCATAAATGGCGGAATTCTTTCTAAAGGTCTGAATAATTTCATAGTATGTGAGTATTTACATATATGTATATATAATATGCATATACATACATATACATGTACCCATATATACATGCACATATATACATATACATGTGCATATTCATATTACATTTTGATGAAGATGGAAAAAAGGATGAGGGTTAGATAAATATTGTAGGAATAGAATTAATTACCTTGCTTGTGGAGATTCAGCCCAGGTTTAATCCCCAGTGCCTCTTACGATCTCTGAGCACGGCCAGGAGTGATCCCTGAGCATAGGCCCAGGAGTAAATCCTGTACCGTTCCAGGTGTGATCTGAAAATAAACAAACCAGAAAGTCCCAAAACAATCCCTTCTTCACAGTGTGAGGAGGGATGTAAATTGGTAAAACTATCATGGAAAAAATATGGATGTTATACAAAAAAGTAAAAATAGAACTACCAAATAATCCAGTGTCTCATTTCTGGATATATGCCTAAAGAAAATAAAATCACATGAGGACATACATCCCTCCTGTGCTCTTTGTAGAATTATTCAGTAGCCCAGATGTGGAACAACCTAGGTGTCTATTGACAGATGGATGAACTTGTAATGAGGACCTGGGTCTTTCCAGAAAGTCACTCTGGAGAAATCTTTCACAGAAAATTTTCAGACACAGTGCTGCAGTCTTGAGGGACAGGAGACAGCTCATTTATCTTAAGTTCATGGTTGTCGATAATGTGATAATATGTTGACAAGAAGAATGGGTTAACCTTTTTTACCGGCATTGTCTGGCTCTAAGGATTTGGGTTTCATTTACTTACAAGGTGTACACGTCTCCTTCCAAATGGTCAGTGTGTACGCATTTGCAGCATTTGTACAGTCCCTTTGTGCACATGCATGCACGCGCGCGCGCACACACACACACACACACACACACACCATTTAGAGGTCAAAATATTTAATGTCAAGGAGTCTTAGGAAGGCATTTTAATTTTTTGGCAGCAGTTGGATTCTATTGTCTGATTCCATTCACTTTTTGTTCTGTTCAAAATCCTCACTATATTTTGAATTATTCAAAACCTTTGCGGTCATATCGAAAAGCTTCTGCCACCTAGAGAGTTACCTGCTATTTTCAGTTCCCACACATTGTGTCTCCCATCTTCAAATTCCAAAGGGGTTTGGCCTTATCACTGCAGTAGGAACAAGTCTGTATTGAAGCCTCTTTGCTGGAGAAGAGGGTGAGGGCTGACCTCTACATTGTAGAGTGTTTAGTATGACTGTTGCTTCTACCCTTCAGAGGTTAATAAAACCTACTCAAAGTCATGAAAATCAAGAATTTTTCCAGATATCCTTCTTGCTTGAGAACTACTTCTCTAGCACTATCTTTCTGTGGTGATGGATTGACAGTATAATCTCTACTGTATAAAGCTTCCCTAGCCTGAAAGTATAATAGATCTGCCTCTCATTGCCGAGATGAACGGTAAACTCAGACATCTAGGTATGTTCTGTGAGGAACTTAGCTGGATCCTTTCATAGTGTTTGTGATAGTTGTTTTTCACATTGCTAGGGGCCCTTCTCCAATCACCTACTATATAAACATTTTTTCACTATTTTATGTCCTTCTTTGCTATTTCATGTATCTTTATCATAAGTAACCATATCCACTATTCTATATTTTACTTATTCATGTATTATCAAATAGAGTTTTTTACTTCTCTAAAATGTAAATTTCTTTTTTCTATACTATTATTTTTCCTGGATTAGGGGGTGGGGAGTGGGGGGGGTTTCACTTGTAAGTGATGCTCAGGGGTTACTCCTGACTCTGCGTTCAGGAATTACTCCTGGTGGTGCTGGGGAACCATATGGGATGCCAAGGATTAAACCTAGGCTGGCCATGTGCAAGGCAAATGCCCTCCCTGCTGTGCTATTGCTCTGTCTTCAAAATGTAAGCTTCATGAGGGCAAAAACATTAATTTGTTCCATTCAGTACTAATACGTAGCACAATCACTAGTTCCTGACTCACTGGAGAGATTCAATACATGTGCGTTAAATAAATAATTCCAGAATTATTTCAAGATAAAGATTGTCTATTTTAAAAAGAGAGCTTTCTAATTTATTATTTTATGATCATGCCAGAAAGCTTATCAAGCAAGCTAGTTTAAGTGAATCAATTGCCTCCGTGCTTAGTATCAAGGCACTAGTAGTTGCTATGCCATCATTTACTTTTATCTCTATTTTTTGGGGGTGGGGGACTTGTTTTTAACTCTGAAATGGTCCTGGAGGAAATTATAATCACCTGATAGGGGAAAAGTGTTTTTATATGAGGCTATAAAACTGGTTTTAAATGACTTATAATTCCTGTCATTTTAAAAAGAAGTTAAAATTGTATAAATATATAATAATCTGTCACTGTCACTGTCACTGTCCTCCCTTTGTTCATCGATTTGCTCGAGCGGGCCCAGTAACATCTCCATTGTGAGACTTTGTTGTTACTGTGTTTGGCATATCGAATACGTCACAGATATCTTGCCAGCCTTTGGCTTTGCCATAATGAGTATGAATAAAATAATTAATATAAATAATAATAGCAAAAATAGTATTCTACATATTTCTCTGATAGAAGTTACCCTTATTAAGAACAAGAGAAATCACTATCAATGGAAAGACAAATAAAGCAACTGGAGCACCTTAACAGAGGAGACCCCTTCTCTCTGCAGCAGACAGACTTGCTCAAGCAGGCTGAGTCCTGGTTCCCATCAGAGAACAGTGACGAAGACTTCTCTTTTTACCTAAAAAACCTACTTCTCAATTTCAGAATCATCTCCTTTAAGGTGACACAGTTTCCTCCAAGAAAGGCACAGAGGCTCGCCTATCGAACCACAAAGGGATGGGTTGCAAATGTGCCATATACAATAAGTGAGGGCTATAGATAATAGCAATGTTGATTTCTATCGTCCGAAACAAACACGCTTCCTTTCCTAGCTACCTCCTCTGAAGAGAACAATGTGTTCACAAACCAGTTTGGCTAGAGAAGTGGGTGTGTGGGAACAGGAAAAGAGTGGGAGAGGTATTTTGCACTCTATTAAAATAAGAGTATCAGCACCTCTATTTTTTATTATACAAAACAAAGAGCAGTGCATATATGCATTCTTAAACTCTTCCTTCTTTAGAAAGATTTCCCAGGACTAAAGATCTATCATTTTATAACTATTGTTTTAAACTGTTTTTTTGCTCAAACTCATAGGCTGTTTGTAGGTTAGCAGGTACATGAATGAGAAAAGTAACATCAGGCAAAATCTCTTTCTTACACTGTCCTTAATTTTCTTCATTCTATATTGGAACAGAGCTTGGTGCTTACAAAGAGAGTCTAGAGGCCATTCCAGGTGAGTGCAGTGATTAAAAGGTAGGACAGAACACCCACTGTTATGAAGAAGCTAAAGAAGCTTCTTTCTAAAACAGTTAAGTCTGTTTGCATAACTCAGAACTTCTGCTGGGATCAAGACTCCTGAAGGGTCACAGAGATGTTGGCAAGGGGTTGCAACATCTGTTCCCAGGGTTATCACCTGCAGCTGTTTTATGTTGGTATCTCTAAAGATAGATGATATAAATTGCACAGACCTTCTATCCCTGCCCCTGGGTCCTGTTGCCAACTTCTGTTCCCAGCTGCAGCTTTCTATTTGCCTTAATGTTAGGACAGCGATTAGATTCTGATTTTTAATTGTAAACTATACTATGTTTCTAGTAAATATGCTGAAGCTGACATTTAGGAAATGTTGACTCATCTAAACAAAAATATTTTTAAGGTCTTTTTTTAAGTAAAGAAAATTTCTTTCAAAGCAAATAGTCTGAATCTCAGCTTTATGGTAACATTAATATTTGGGCTTTCTGGGGTTTATCACCCCATAAATGCATATGTGTTTTCTTAAGACAGGCTCCGTACTTTTTTAGATTCTCTGAGGGATCTGGATTGATGAGAGAGTGAAGAATCATGATCACAGAGACAGTTATAGGGAGCCATTTTTTCTTTCATTTTAAATTTTTATTTGTTTTTTGTATGCATGCGTGTATGTGTTTTCAATTTTGAGACCAGATCATTTTATTGGTGTTTTTCTGTTTTCCTAGACAGTGAAGCAATTAGTGATTGAAAGATCTCTGGAGACAAGATCATGAACTATATTTTGTTTAAGTCTTATAGAGAGTTTCACATTGAAATTCCATGGGGACTTTCTGCACAAGAGAATGCTGGAATGAGTAAGAGCACATAGGGAAAGGGGGCAAGGAAGAAAGGAAAAATTAAATACACAGGATTCACAGAAACTTCTTTACCTACCTGTGCCCGAAGTAGTTAATTTCCTTCTTTTCTGTTAGGATTAACACCTCCATTTATTATTGCTCGAAAAAATGTGTATATCAGATGTTATCATGAGAGCAATGAGAGAGAAATGAAGATTACAAGGATCATTCCAGATGTTAGAAACAGGATTTGCTCTCCTAGAAACTGTCATCCTTGATAGCAGCACTGCCATTTCCTTCCCCAAATGCCGCATCTTAATCTAGAGTCCCAGGTTGGGAAACTGGTTGGGAAGTTCACCTCATTAAGGAATGATGAAGCCAGAAAAATAGTTCAGATGGCTGAATATATGCTCTTCATGAAAGATAACCAAGATCAATCCTCAGCACCACATGATCCACTGAGCAGTAGCAGGATTGACTCCCTCCCTCAAAGCAAAACACCAAAGAAAAAAGGGAAAATCATTTCTCATCAGTCCATCTCTGATATCAAGCCACAGTGTTTCCTTACTCTTTTTTTTTGATATATTAGGCAGTTTTCTGCTTCATCCTGGAATATTTGCTGTTATTTCATCTAGATTTCTTTTTTCTCAGTTAAGATCATATTTCACTGACTTCCCTCTTATCACTCAGCAGAAGTCACTTACCCAGGGATCTTCCCTGATCTCCTATTGTATTAACTTTTAAAAATATTTTGTCTTTCTTTGCTACTTCTGTCTTTAGCATAGCACCGAACCACTGTCGCACTGTCCTCCCGTTCTTCATTGATTTGCTTGAGCGGGCAAATCAATGTAATGTCTCCATTGTGAGAGTTGTTGTTACTGTTTTTGGCATATTGAATACGCCATGGGGAGCTTGTCAGGCTCTGCCGTGAGGGCGAGATACCCTCCGTAGCTTGCTGGGCTCTCCAAGAGGGATGGAGGAATGGAATCCAGGTCAGCCACATGCAAGGCAATGCCCTACCCGCTGTGCTATTGCTCCAACCCATCTTTAGCATAAATATTCATGTCCTCTATCCAATAATTTATTTGTTAATGTATTTTCAAATAGAATTTTTATTGGCAAAGAAGCGAATAGCACCTGGCCCAGACAAGGTCAGACCTGAACACCTGAAGAACCTGCCGTCTGTACTCATCAATACACTGGCTTGACTCTTCACACACTACCTGTCTGAATGCAAGGTTCTATTCCAGTGGAAAACCAGCAGGACTATAGTACTGTACAAGAAGGGAGACATACACGACATTGGAAATTATCGCCCAATCTCCCTGTTGTCTGTTGTCTACAAGCTGTTCACTCGAGTCATCCTGAATAGGATTGGCAGAACACTAGATGAAGGACAACTGTGAGAGCAAGTCAAGTTCCACAAAGAATTCAGCATGATCAACAATACCCATACGATAACCAAGTTCACTGAGGTTTCTTGAGAGTTCAAGAAGCCGCTCTAACGTTCTTTGATTTAAAGAAGGCCTTTGATTCTGTTGAGATGAAAGCAGTCATGGAAGCCCTAGCCAAATAGGGCATTCAAACTCAATACATCAGGATCCTCCATGAGTTGTATTATGAATTCAATACCAGGATCTCACCATTCTACAAGGAAGTAATCATCTATGTCAAGAAAGGAGTTCAGCAGGGTGATACCATTTCACCAAAACTCTTCAGAGCCACCCTCGAGAACATCATGCGACGACTGAAATGGGAAGGAATGGGAGTGAAGATAGACGGTCAGCAACTACACCACCTCCACTTTGCTGATGACATCGTTCTAATAACAGCAAACATTAGCCAAGCCGCACAAATGCTGGCCGACTTTGACCATGGGTGTGGAAAGGTCAGACTCCAGCTGAATCTCACGAAGACAATGTTTATGAGAAACAGTCTCATTGCTGACATTCTATTCACTCTCAACAGAACCAACATCTCCGAATGCAACAGTTATGTGTACCTAGGTCGAGAAGTCAACATGACAAATGACCTGGCACCTGAGTTGTGCAGGAGGAAGAGAGCAGCTTGGACTGCCTTCAAGAACTTCAAAGAAGTAGCTAAGAGGATGAAGAACCTCTGGATCCAGGCACATCTCTTTGATTCCACTGTTCTTCCTGCATTAACATATGCCTCAGGGCCCTACGAAAACAGGATGAGAAGGCTATTTGGGTCTTCTAATGAGGAATCGAAAGAGCTATGCTTGGAGTATCACGTCTCACTCAAATGAGATAAAGAATCTGGAGTTTCAACCTCCTTCGAAAGTTGAGAATCAAGGATGCTGTCTCATTTGCCAAGCCATCAAAAATCAGATGGGCTGGACATGTAATGAGATTTGGAGATGACTGCTGGACTAGAGCCGTTACCAACTGGATTCCACGGGACGTCAAAAGAGCGTGTGGCCGCCCACCTACAAGATGGTCAGACGTCTTCATCAAGACCCTGAATGATCAGTTTCAGGCTCTTCATGTTCCTAAACAAGCAGATGCCACTGGGCTACTAGCACACGACAGGAACAAATGGAGACATTACTGGAGCCCGCTTGAGCAAATTGATGAGTAACATGATGTCAAGTGATCAAGGGATCAAATCGAATTTTTGACTTCAGCAGAATGTAAGTTTCATGAGGGCAAGAACATTACTTTGTTCCATTCAGTATTAACATGTAGCACAATCACTAGTTCCATTGGAGAGACTCACTATATATGTGTTGAATGAGTAATTCCAGAAATTTCAAGAAAAACGTGGCTTTCCTTAAAAAGAGTGCTTTCAAATTTATTATTTTATGATCATGCCTGAAAGCATATCAGCCAGTCTAGTTTAAGTGAACCAATAGCCTTTGTGCTTAATTTCAAGAAACTTGTTGTCATTTTGCCATATGTTTGCTTTTCTTTCTGTATTTTTGGGGGGGAAACAAGACTGTTTTTAACTCTAAAATGAGGCCTAGAACAAATTACTGATAGGGAAAAAGTGAATACAGGAACACTTAGATTTTATACTTATCCATGTGGAAACTTTTAAACTCCAGTTTAAGCCACTGAGAGCATGTAAGACTTGGTTGGCTCATATAATTATTTAAACCAAAGCTTTCTGTCACAGTAGCTATCAACTATGTTGGCTTTAGGGTCTTTCCATTTATTTTATTCAACCAAAATTTTGTGATAGTTTTATCACAAAATAATACCCAGGATCAGTGCATTATTTTTCCTTGCCTTCTTAACATTATTATTTATTTTTGCAAATGACAGTTCCTTTAGAAAATATAAAGCTATCACTTTCCTTCTATAAAACAATCACTTTTTGTTTAAAAAAAACCCACACCTTTAACACTGATGTATTTATAAAGAAGATATTAACCTTACAAAGAACCTCACCTAATAAAGATTTAAAAATCAGGAGGTGGGTATTTCAAACAAAAAAATTCTGGCCTAATACAGAAGGGGTTCCCCCTCTCCATAGTCTTCTTCTGAGCTTTCTCTTTTTACTAAATCATGATGCCAGGCAAAGTCGGGGCATGCTGTGTCTGCCATTGTGGTTTATAGATCAAATAAAAAGCTGGTATTAATCATCTTGTTTGATTTGGGAACCTATTAATTTTTGAAGAACTGTGACCCATCCTTTATGCTGTGATCTTCTGCAGTGTCATTTGCCTTTCCTCCTCTTAACATAAAACTTAGAAGAAAATGTTAGTTACATAAAAGTACTTAAAGCCATATCGATATGAATTTAGTAAAACAATACTTACTTCTATAATCATCCAAAGTCTTTAAAATCTTTGAGATACCAGAATCTTAAGTACTTAGTCATATAAAATTGCTTGATTTTTAAATCATTATTTAGAAAAGAATTTTTAAAATGTAGAATTGGACTAATTGTCCTTTACTTAATTTTGGTAATTAGAAGTTTTTAAAAATTTTTCAGTTTATGTCATGAAAAGCAGGCGAAGCTGACAATTAAGTTCTCATAATATTAAGTCTTAGGTGAGACACTGTTTATTCTAGACTCCCAATAAATGGTGTTCAATGATTTAGTGAAGTTGAAGAACAGGAATCCTGTCCAGTCTCACCCATTTTCAGAGAGTATAGGATGGTAAAGAGGTATAGAATGCTACCCATTAAAGCCTCAAGATGTTCTTGTTGAAATTATAACTTAGCTAAATTATAACTTAGTCTGGGTGTTTACATTAAAGTTTTATATCTGGGTAACATATTGTGATTGTATATTTTATGATAACAGAATTTTCACCCTATGACTTTATATAATGTGTGTGATGTGTGTGTGTATATATATATACATATATATATTTAAAACACTTCAAATAATGTGTAAAACACTTGAATGCTGTTCCTTCAGAAAATATGTCAGACTCATGTTCATTTCAAGGTTAAAATAACTCTTAGGAGGATTAAGTTAGAATAGCATTAGTAGATCAGAGGTCTTGTACCTAAGGGTAATTTTGTATGCGTATGACATTGTATAAAATTCAGCTTATGGAATAATACTCTGTTTATTTTCCAGAGTTATCTATAAGAAAAATGTATCTTCAGCTACACTTCTAGTATACATTTTGTTAAGGTGATCAAGTTGTAGAAGAACAAACTAAATTTAATTATGCACCTGATTTTTATGTTAACATTTCTGTGCCTCTCCATTTTCTGTTATGTATAATGCTAGGTTCTGTTTTTAGCCTGTGAGAGAAGGAAGAAGTGTAAAAGATACGTATAACATCTGTAGCAATGGACAGAAGAATGAATAATAATAGGAAATCTCTACAAGCCATCTGGTATAAACACAGATGTGTGTTTTCTTTAAAAATAAAAAATCCAGTATTCTAAAAAGGGAAAATTTACAATACTTACAGAAAGTCAAGAACCCATTATTGAGTAGATTTTAATTAATATGAAGCAATCCTCCTTGCTAGTTGCCAATTTATTTATAGATCTTCGCTGATACTTTCCCTAACTGGCACTTATCATTTCCTCCATAAAGTTTGAAGACAGGGTCATGGTAATCACCAGACCCAATGGAAATGTAGAACAAATGATTTCATTTCAAATATTATATTTCTTATTTATTATTTTTAATTGAATCACTTTGAGATACACAGTTACAAAGTTGTTCATGATTGGGTTTCAGTCATATAATATTCCAACACCTGTCCTTTCATCAGTGTACATTTCCCACCACCACTGTCCCCAATTTCTGCCCCCTGTCCATGTCAGGGACTTTTCTTATCTCTCTTTCTCTCCTTCTCTCCATTTCTCCTTCTCTCCCTCTCTCCCACTTCCACACCCCCACTTTATTTTTGGGCATGAAGGTTTGCAATACAGATACTGAAAGGTTATCAATTATATCACTTTATCTACTTTCAACACTCAGTTTCAACTCTTTTTTAAACTAAATCACCTTGAGATAAGCAGTTACAAAGTTGTCCATGATTGCATTTCAGTCATACAATGTTCCAACATCTGTACCTAACCAGTATACATTCCCCACCACCAATATCCCTAATTTCCCTTCTTCAACCCCCCTGTCCACAGTCTGCCTCTATAGCAGACACTTTCTTTCTTTTACTCTCTCTCTCTCTCTCTCTCTCTCTCTCTCTTTCCTTTTGGTTATTATGGTTTGGAGTACAGGTACTGTGATGTTATCATGTATATCCCTTTACCTACTTTCAGCACTGAATTCTTGTCCGGAGTGATCATTTCCCATTGTCATAGTCACAATGTCACTTTGTCAGTTTAAAGTCTTATATTTCTTTACATCTTACTGATGTGGTGAATCCAGAATCAGGATATTTTGCTTCTTCCTCAACTTCATTGTAGTGTTTTAAAGTTTAGAGATTTAAAAAAAACCTCATGCAGAAGACGACAATTAGATATACTTTATAAAGTTATATACTTTTCATTCTTCTTTTTCATTTATCACCATTACTGTTGCAATTGGGCTGGAGTGATAACACAGTGGGTAGGGTGTTTGCCTTGCATGCAGCCAACCCGGGTTCGGTTTCTCCATCCCTGTTGTAGAGTCTGACAAGCTACCTAGAGTATCCTGGCTGCACAGCAGAGCCTGGCAAGCTCCTCATGGCGTATTCAATATGCCAAAAAACAGTAAGAACAAGTCTCATGATGGAGACGTTACTGGTGCCTGCTCAAGCAAATCAATGAACAATGGGAGGACAGGACAGTGCTATTGTTGCAGTTAGAGGAAGTCTCTATGGATGTGTGCTATGGATGTGTGCTCACATCTTTGCTTGCAAAGCTTGTCAGGGGCTAAACTTTTAGTCATGATGCTCACACACATTCTGATTATAATGTTGACCAGGGAAAACTGTGTTGCTCATACACCGTATCACTGAGGGTTTCTCCCCTCACACATCTTTAGTTGCGGTGCCCAGTTGGGATCACACACGTTAGTTGTATTACTCACATACACCTGGCTGTGTGCTGTAGGTAGAACGCTCAGTCGAGGTGCTTGGAGTTCCAGATGGCAGCGCTCCAGAAGCCGGGTAGGCAGCAGTAGGGATGGAAGCCATGGTCTCACACTTGCACTTTTAGTCCCTGAGCCATTACTGGTTCTCTAGCTATATAGTTTTAATTATTTTTTAAAACCATTTAAATTTAGGCACTGCTATCTATGAATATATATGCAGCTTTCCAACACCGCAGCCACCAGCAGAGACCCTCCTTCTCTCCACCAGTGACCCAAGTAACCCTCTCACCCCTCCTCATGTCATTTTAATTCTGTTAACAAAATCTTCAGTTATTATTACTTTGGCCATTTGTTGTTCCCTTGCTATGTTTCCTTTTTGATGTCAAATTTGGAATAGATCTCTTTTTCTAAATCATGTGATGACACATACACACATAAAGGTGAATAGAGCTCAAAATTTAAGGGGAGGATATAAATAGACCCGTAGAAGTTTAAAAGTGTGTCTTATCCTAAAAAGGGAATACTACCTTTATGTTAGAAAACATTATATTATGGACACTGCTTAAGTGTTTGCATTAATAAGTAAGAAATTATAATGAAAAGATCTATGGAAGTTAAAATAAAAACACTTGGTAATATACATAAGACTCAATATAAATGAAATGTTAATTTCTTAGTATGAATGTATAAAATCTCTTAGCATGATAGGAGTAAACAAACCTTTCATGCTCTCATAGAGAGCAACCTTAAGCCATGAATGAATGCCATACTCAATTCCAAGTGCTGAGGAGTTTGTCTTGCCCTTTAAAGACACTCTAATGTTTCTTGCAAGACTATTTTCAAGGCTTTGGATTCCCTAAACTGTTGCCTGTCCCTGAAGCTCTGTATTGTTTTTTTCATTCTGAATGATAATCTAACTTGATAGAATATTTTTAGTGACATGTTTATTTGAATTGTTCTATTATATTTCTCCATTCTCTTCTGGCTCATAGAGTCTCATTTGCTAGATCTGCTGTGAATCTATGTGCTTTCTTCCTTTGTCTGTTTCTCTTATGATCTTGATTCTTTCTATGTTCTATCTCTGTCTTTGGATTTTGTCATTCTGATTTATAATGTGTCTTTGAGTTTTCCTATATGCATCTATTTTCTCTGGGACCCTCCCGTTATCTTGGGTCTGAGTACCTGTATTCTTTAACTCTGGGAAAATCATATCTATGATATCTTTAACCATTGAGTCTTCATTGAATTTGTCTTTCTATTCTTTAGGAACTCTGGTAATTTTTACATTGTTCCTTTTGAACTAATCTCATAGTTTTGTGATATTCTGCTAATTTCTTTTTGGATTAATTCCCACCTTCTGTTGTTTTCTAGCAGTCTTCTTCATCTCTTTTAATATATTTTAAATTTAATTTTATTTATTTTTTATTAAGACTATAAAAACCAGCTCCCGGAACCGCGCGACATCTTATTATCTCATTCCTACTTTGGACAAACTGGCAGGCTACCGAATGTAACCCGCCCACCCGGCAGAATCTGGCAAACTCCCCGTGGCGTACCCGATATGCCAAATACCAGTAACAATGATGGATCTCATTCCCCTAAAGAGCCTTGAATATGGCACTTTCTTAAAAATCTCAGGGCTTGGATGAAGGAGATATTACTGGGGCCTGCTCGAGGCAATCAACGAATAACAGGATGGTCGTGATTCGTGATTTTATTAAGACACCATGGTTTCCAAAGCTGTTTATAATTGTTTTATGCATGCAATGTTGCAACACTATTGCTACCACTAGTGCCCCCAGGGTCACAGCCATTCGCCAGACTGAGCCCTTGCCGGGCATATATCAGATTTATTTCATATTGCTTACTCCAAAAAAGCTTAAAGAAATGACAAATGGAATTATCAGAAGATAAATCAGCAAAAGTCCATTTATAATGATTAACTGCTATATCTTAAACCTATATGTAAATAGGTAAAGGTAAAGGTAAAGGCCCTCCCGTTGATCGTCGATTTGCTCGAGCGGGCCCAGTAACGTCTCCATTGGAGACTTTGTTGTTACTGTGTCTGGCATATCGAATACTCTCGGTAGCTTGCCGGGCTCTCCGAGAGGGGCGGAGGAATCAAACTCGGGTCGGCCATGTTGGCCGCTTGTAAGGCGAACGCCCTACCGCTGTGCTGGATAATGCCTATTTTTTTTTAATTTTTTTTTTTTTTATTAGTGAAGCTGTGCTATGGAGCGATAGCACAGCGGGTAGGGCGTTCGCCTTACAAGCGGCCAACATGGCCGACCCGAGTTCGATTCCTCCGCCCCTCTCAGAGAGCCCGGCAAGCTACCAAGAGTATTTGATATGCCAGACACAGTAACAACAAAGTCTCCAATGGAGACAGTTACTGGGCCCGCTCGAGCAAATCGATGATCAACGGGAGGGCCTTATTAGTGAAGCACCATGAGGTACAGTTGTAGATTTACAAATCTTTGTGCTTGGGTTTCGGTCATACAATGATCAAATACTCATCCCTCCACCAGTGCCCACCCTCCACCACCATGGATAATATCCCCCCCACCCCCCTCCCACCCTGCCTCTGTGGCAGGGCATTCCCCTTTGTTCTCTCTCTCCTTTTGGGTGTTGTGGTCTGCAAAAGAGGCATTGAGTGGCAAACATGTTCAGTCCATAGTCTACTTTCAACATGCATTTCCCCTCCTGGGAGGATCCTCCAAACACCCTTTATTTGGTGCTCCCTTCTCTATCTGAACTGCCCTTTCCCCTAGAATACCCGGCTGGCCTCTAAGCTATGGAGTAATCCTCCTGGTGTTGATCTCAGTTATTCTTAGGTATTAATCTCATATTTTGTTGCTTTATATCCCCCAGATGAATGCAATAATGCCTATTTTCATTTACATAACTAATCATGGAGATCAGGACTGGAGGCTGTCAGACCTAGAAAAAACAGATATTCATGCTATCCAGTTCAAAAGAGGCCTTGGGGTTATCAAATCTGGAACCACTCTTCCTGGTTGGGTGTGACAGCAAGCAGAAGTTCAGAAGGTGTGGGTGGGCCTATTGGGATGGCCAACATCAGGTGTGGAGATTCTAGTTTTAATTCTTAACTGATGTCACTAGCCTCTACGTACTAAGAGAAGACTGTCTCAAAACTAACAAACCACTTATAGTCAAGGGTTTTTATTTATTTATTTATTTATTTATTTATGTATCTATATTTTGCTTTTTGGGTCACACACAGCGATGCTCAGGAGTTACTCCTGGCTCTGCACTCAGGAATTACTCCTGGCAGTGCTCGGGGAACCATATGGGATGCTGGGAATTGAAACAGGGTTGGCCGCATGCAAGGCAAATGCCCTACCCACTGTGCTATCACTCCAGCCCCCAGTCAAGGTTTTTTTTTTTTTAAGTATTTATGCATTGAGTACTAGTAATGAATTTAACAAAGGTACTTAATTTGGGGAAAAAGAGTTAAATTCATTATTTTTATTAGGCACAATCACGATCATGATCACGACCATCCTGTTATTCATCGATTGCCTCGAGCAGGCCCCAGTAACGTCTCCTTCGTCCTAGCCCTGAGATTTTTTAAAAAGTGCCATATTCAAGGCTCTTTCAGAGTTAGGAGAATGAGACCCATAATTGTTACTGGTATTTGGCATATTGGGTATGCCACAGGGAGTTTGCCAGACTCTGCCGTGTGGGCAGGCTACGTTCAGTAGCCTGCCAGTTTGTCCACAATAGGAATGAGATAATAAAATGTTAAATAAGATGGGAGCTGGGTTTTGCAGTCTCTGAGTCTTGGCCGTTGATGGGATTACACGGCGCCAGGGGGCCAGTTGGTGGGTGTGACCCCTGCCTACTGGAATTTGGAGGATCTGGGTGGAGGATGCTCAGCCCCGATCCGAGTAGGCTTGGAGATCTCAGCCCCGGGACCCGCATGCCTTTGTTCCCCTGCCGGTACCTTCATGTGTGCGGAGAGTGGTCTCAGCATGGTGGTGGCTGATTCTGGAGGTCTTTGGCTGCCGGAACCCTGGTGGGGGCGGGGAGGGAAGCTCAACCCGTTCCCCTCCAAGGGGCCCCAGCGAGGACAGCCAGGCGCGGGGGCAGGAGACTCTGCTTATTAAGCAACTCATACCTTTTAAAATAAGGGGGTGTATAGTGTGTTGTATTAGAATAAAATGCTCTAAGAATATGCCCTTTTAAAAATAACCGCAAATTAACATATTATATTCTATAAATAAAAGTATACATATTATTATAAATATTGGTATGACATCAGACTCCTCAGGGCGATCTAGGTGACTTTTATGGATCTTTCTTTTTGAACATTACAGTATAATGAAATGTCTATTGAACATTGATAATAATAAAAAAGCTATAATTATTTTGTTAATAATAGTTACAGTGGTCTCCTGCCAAAAGAAAATAAATGGCCAATCTTTATATGGATAAAATATATACTTTGGAAGATATCTCAGTCTTGAACCTTAAAATTAATCTTTTTGTGAAACAAATTCATTTTGTTTGGCCTAAATAAACTTGCTATCATTTCCAAAGCCTCCTGATAGCTCATCTTTCCTTCTATTAAAAAGCAAATTGTAGAATTGAAAATCACATTCTAGATAATCAGGTATATTAGCCTTGACTAAGAGCTGGTAAAGGGTTTTCTTAATTAAGGGTTCTCCTCTACCTAGGACTTCTGGCACTCTCCACTCTAATAGAAAATTGACATAATTGCACACGAATGTTCTGTTTATTGCTGCCAGGTGCTTTTTCTATGCTGACACGAGAGTATGGGATGTCCAACAGTACACCAACATCGCATTTGCCTTAGGAAATATTAGACAATGGTACAATTGGGTGCTCATTTTATAACCTATTGACCCACTGCTTTTTTTGTTGCCTCTGTGTTCTAAATCTTTGATTTTCCAGATACTGTCTACCTATGTGCTCATTTGAAGTATTCTAAATGAATCTGTAAAACTTATCTTGTCTCTTGTAGTGTTTGGTTTTTCTCTTAATGAAAAGAGTGACATTAAATATAAATAAGCAAAAAGCTAACACAATCAGTCTCAACAGATAGAATCCATTGATTCTGTGTCTTCAGAGATTTATTTTTGTTGTTCCAAGAACTTTAGACAAACAAGCTTCAGAGAAAATGTGCTGACAATTTCAATTTTACCAGTTCAAGTGTTATTTTCTCCATTTCAAAAACTTACCAAGCTTATCTAGAAAAGAAATGATGTGAAGCAGTTGTTACTGAGTAATTACAGATTTACTTGTAAAGGGTAGCATAATTGCCTGTGTACCACATCAAATGAATATAAACATCTTCTACAAACATAGTTAAGATAAACCATATGCTTTTGGTAAATTGTTTGGAGAAATTCAGTCACATATATGGTCTCAAGCTGACACTGTTCTGCTAAACTGGCAATGAGAGAACAAGCAGTAGAGGAATCTTGACACTGTTGTTGAAGAGGGTTGTTCAGAATGCCCAACAAAGATTTGCAGGGTGAAACAACCATCTCTCTCTAAGCTCCCTGCAAAGCCATAAATATGCTAGGAGTCACCACCAGAATGCCTTGCTTTGCAAGTAGCAGTAAGAAATGGGGCAAGTACTTTTAAATTATAATGTGGTCTGGCTGCAAATCTGAAAACAAGGTAACAAACTATGGGCCTCCAAGTATAAAGAGCCTGAACTTTAAATGTTATCACTGTGCAGTGTTCAGTGCCTACTTACAGAGAAGAATGTGGCTGTCCTTGCATTGGCGATTTCAGCAGGCCACACAGACTATTGCTCTGCTCACTTTGGTAAAAGAAGAGCGGTACTCAAGGTTGTTTGATCATTCCATGGTAAGAAAACTTTTATTGTGATCCAGCATATACCTAGAAAATCAAGCCATAAATTAAATTTTTTAGTTAATGGACACTTATTTAATATTTTGGCATATTCCATGCATACCCTCTATTTTATACTTTTTGAGATCAACATCTCCCTATATACAAACAATAAAACATTATACATACACGTATAAATTATTGAAAACTTAAAGCTGTATTTTATTCAAATAGAAAAACAAATGATACGTATTTTTTTCTATTTGAATAAACCATAACTTGCCAGTGATCAATGACCACCATTTGAAAAACTGTCACAGTAACCAAATAATTCCACAGTAGGAGGAAGTCTCCTGGGAACTCCCCTGCTTCTCACCTGCTAAAGGGCTGCTGGCTGTTCTGCTTGTGTTCCCAGGAACTAATGCACGCCGTTTGCACAGAGCTAATTTGCGTTTATTACTCAAAGTGCTCTGACATTTACTCTTTAGTTCATTTTGTATTCGCAGCTTGAATAGAAACTAGAACAATAGAGGCCATATCTGCTTGACTCCTGTCTCTCCTTGCACAGTTCCTGTACAAACACAACATCCATTCCTCTCGTCTGCTGTGAATACTACTTGCTAACATACTACGTGACCATGCAGATGGAGTATCTCTTGGTTCACTAAAGTTCATAGAATTTTAAACGAATTTTTTCCCTCCAGCTGAAAAGTGTTAATCCATAAAATGAGAGGTTCACATTTAAAATCTGTGAATATGGGACCAGAGCAATAGTATAGTGGGTAAGGCATTTGCCTTACTTAGCGGCAGACGGGGGTTCAATCCCCAGCATTGCATATGGTCCCACGAACACCTACAGGAGTAATTCCTGAGCACAGAGCCAGGAGTAACCCCTGGGCATTGTCATATGTGACCCAAAAAAGCAAAACAACAATAACAACAAAAGTGAATATATTGTCCATGATGTTTTCACCATTCAATTGTTTACTCATTTAAATTTTATCTATATATTTAAGGATTCCTATTTGTTGGTGCATCATTTTAAGTGTCAAGCACATTCAAAAACATGGCTACAAAGAAGAATTCTCAGAATTTTGGTGAGATGAACTGTTCAGTTTTGATTTGGGTAATATAACTTTCTTTTGTTTACTTTTTTCCCTGAATGTTGTTATTTTGCTTAAAATATAACCTGACATTTAAAATATACTATTTACAAAAAGTGGATTCTGTAGCTTCCATTTTGTCTCTCTACTCATGGCAATCTTTGGGTCTAAAATGCCTAGAATTCGATTGATCATAATCCTAAAATAATGAAATCCATTCCCATTGGTTCAGTCAGGACTCATTCATTTACTTCTTTATGTATCTGCCATATCCAAACCTATTTATGAATTTAATATTGTGCCTGTACAATTAAGGGAGCAAGCATTTAAACACACCAATGACCAGGGATATTATTATTTGAATTGGTTAGGGGAACAGGACAGAGTCTGATAAAGATTTAGGGAATTTTAGTATATATCAGAGATAATATTGTAGATTATTGGGGAAAGAAGAGACAACTGCATAAATTGAACCAGGAAAAAAATTGTGGATCACCAACACTAATAGAGTAACAATTTAAATGCCAAAAGCTAAGCTTGAAACATGTCGGAAGAAAAATATAAGTAGATATCTTTTTAACTTTAAACCAGAGAAGGATTTCTTAAACAAGATATATAAGAGCTAATCATGAAGGAGAAGATTGACTACTCTAAAATTAAAAACTTGTGCTCACCAAGTCATCTTTTTGAAAAGATTGAAGACAAGCTGGAAATTTGGGATAAATGTTTGCAGTACACATAACTGACAAGGCTCTGAATCAAATTTATGTGAAAAATTTCCACAAATAACATCCTACATCTATTTTCACCAACTTATGCCTGCCCTCTCATTTCCCAACAACTCTTTCATCCAATGCATCAAAATTAGATATTTCCTAAATTAGTATCCATTGCCAACTCTGGGCTCTTTTGTCTACCTATAATACTGTTGTCACCAGTTGTTTAACTAACATTCTGATTCTAACTGTCTGATCAAATTTTATCACTACCAAGAACCACCCTTAGTGATTCCATATCATCACTGTTTATCCCCGTAAAATTCAGAGTCCACTTATATTGGTTAATGTTACATGCACACACATACATGTATTTTGATTTTAAATATCCTATCTACTACGCTACTTAAATTTTCATGAATTTAATGACGCTTGCATTCCATTCTATTCTTGGGTCTTCCGCAACCTAGAACTCATCACAATATAAATTCATGTAATGGAACCCAGCAAGAGACAGCCTAATTGCAAAATAAACATTTTACCCAATTTTATCAAATATCCCACAAAGCAAACTAAAATTAATATGAATTTATCTCAAGAAATAAGATGAAAAAAGATACCAGTTCACATAGATAAACACCTAACAGAGATTGTATGAGACATATGGAAAAGATTTAAAAATACCCATTTACAAAGAAATTGTGAAGGAGAAAAAAAAAAGATTTGTAAACAAGCCAAATTAAGGAAAAATTACAGGTTGGAACAGAGAAAGACAATCAGCAGCAAGTTTCAGAAAAAAACATTTCAAAGGGCAGAAAAATGTTCAAATAGATGACAACAAATACGAGTAAATGGATGGGCTAATTAGAACTATAATCAAGAAATTGTTAGAAGTAAAAACCCACGTGTTTATATTTTTCACTTTGGAAAGAACAAGTTGATAGCTACCTTTATCAGACAACAATGTTTCAAGGCCAGCCAGCATATGTAGTAGTTAAAATAAAGTTACTTGCAAATATGCTTGATGAGGCAGCATTATCTAGAACTTGACTTTTTAAAATTTTGAGGTTTGGATCACACCAAGCTGTGTTCAGGGCCAACTCCTTGCTCTGTGCTGTGCTCCAGGATCATGGGTAGTGTTAGGGAAAACCGTGTATGTTGTCAGGGATCAAACTTGGGTTGGCCATGTACAAGACAAGTACCTTACTTCTATACTATTTCTTAGCCCCTGGTGTGCAAGGAAGAGAGGGAGGTGAAAAATTAATTTAGACATATTTAGATAATGCCTTAATAGTTTCAGAATAATTCCACATTATCATTAGAATCTTAAGAATTTCAGAGTAATTAAAATATGGCAAGATTAAAATGAATACATTAATAAAGGTTCTATAGTTTGAGCAATCAATAATTTATTTGGTTCAGGCATTTAAAATGCTCTACTTTTTTTGATTACTCAAACTTCATGGAGGTGATAATTTGTAAATTTGAACTTCACTGAAACATTATTTTCTAGTATTGTAATATAATAAATAAGTGTTTATGTGCTCTTCAGTCTAAAGCTGTTGAGTTCTTCAGGCACCAATAGATAATGATTATCAAACTGGCCCACATGTAAGCTCCTGTCATGACAGGAAGCACAAGCAGAGCATTTAGTACAACTTCAAAAAACCTGATGTCTAAGGTCTGGGTATATTTTGTGTTGAAAATATACGAAACAATTATGGGGCAGTGATTGTATACTGAGTGCTGCATGAAGTGCTGGCACTTTAGATGAGAGTAAAGGTAAAGGTAAAGGCCCTCCCGTTGATCGTCAATTTGCTCGAGCGGGCCCAGTAACGTCTCCATTGGAGACTTTGTTGTTACTGTGTTTGGCATATCGAATACTCTCGGTAGCTTGCCAGGCTCTCTGAGTAGATGAGAGTAAGAAAAATGTTTTCCAACATTCTGAAGTCTCCATGCATGCTGTTGCTTAATATAGATGCACCCACTTATTCATTCAGTCAACAATGGAAGGCACATGTAGGCCCTGGATTCTGAATATGTGGAATCAAGTCCCAAATCTGTAATCTACTTTCTTGGTGACCTTGAGAAAGTTAATAAATCTTCCTTGGCTTCACTAATAAATTATGGTAGAGGTATGGGATTTTTATTAGTGGATATTTCCTTTACAGGGTCATTGTGATAATTAACTGCGCATGCATACATTTTCAATCACTAATGTCCTCTACAATGGGAACAGTCAAAAGAGGATGAGAATTGAGGACTCCTGAGATTTAAGAATCAATAAGTTATTGATTTTGTTGGAAGTGAAAAGTTTCATTGAGATGATGAATCTGATTGTGGAGAAGGGGAACAAGTATAAGACTCAAGTGAAAGCACTTTTTCTCCAAAAGTTCCTTGTGTGTGTCTCCTGAAATAGATTAGGTTTTTAAAGAAAGAAATTCTATCCAATTATTTTTACATTCTGTACTACTAACAAGCTACATTAGTATGATATGCATAAATATTCAATTAAAATAACTTAAAGTGAATGTTGTTGACAGAGAAAAGTATGAAAGAAATCAAAGTTTTAGATAATGCAAAATCAAAGAGTTTTTCTGGTTCAGGAATTATCTTATTTGCAAATATAAAATCCATTGAGTATATTAATTCTAAGAAGAAGACTGAAGAAAATAGGAGAGTTTGATGTGTTGCAGAGATACAAAAGTTTTATCTTAAGTTATGGAGCCAGACAAAAGTAGATGAGATCATGATAGCTGAAGACAGTATATGGAAGAAGAAAGAGAAATTGGTATTAAGTATGTACTGGTAGTTGCATCACCTAAGAGGAAAAAAGTGAAAGAAATTCTTAAGTGTTTGTTGCAGTGATAAATGAAGTTGGCTGTATTCTAGTTAAGCACCTTTCAGAAATAGAAGAGTTAAATTTTCCCACAGTTAGGGGGTTTGAGCTGGTTGAATGTTCCGTAAGAAGTTAATATGAGATAAGAAATAGATAGTTGAAAAAGACCTGGTGTAGGGATATCAGGATATCAAGAGTGTTGAAAGGTAGACTGAGTGTGAATTACAGGTTTAGAATAGAGGAGAGGGGAGTTTAGTGGCTAGATTCTTAGTTGTTATTGGAGTATAAGTAAAGCAAGAAACATGTGCTGGTGTCTTACCAATTATTTTATATAAGATGACCGATCCTGACAAGTCTATTCTCTTTCAATAGTAGAGAATAAGACAATCTAGAGTGTAACTTAAAACTTGCTTTTAAGGAGAAACTTTTGACATAGAAATGAGGAAATTTATTTTGGAAAATTTGGAATTGCTATGAAGAAACATTTAATAACAAAATCTGTATAGAGAAGGCTGTCTTGGAAAAGGTAAGTTCTCAGCAAGGGAATATGCTGATTGGTTGGGATTAAAACACAAAAAAATTTAATTTCACTGTTTCTGGGGATAAACTTGAGTGACATCCAAGTGCTAACCTAGAGAGACTATATCTCTTAATTCCTTTTCAAAATGTTGTTTAACTTATTATTTTTCATTAAGCAAGATAAATACACAGATTAAAAAAGATGAACATGAGGATTCAAAAAACCTGATGTTCCAGCAGAATTTTTAACTATCTAGAGAATTACCATACTGTTAAAATTTTAGTTTATTTGATACTGGGCCAACTTCAGTTTAGAAAAGCATTTATTACTTTTGTGGCAAAAGCTAGAATGTGAATATATTATATTTATGAAAAGTCTAGAGAAAGATAATTTACTATTTTTTTGTTGAGCATCTAGTTTCCTTTCAACATTTTGTTCTATATTAAAACAAAAATATTAATGAACATTTTGGTACTATTTTACTTAATGTGTCTCTAGGATAATGTAGCATGCAGCACTGAGGTATATACATACTAATAAGGTAACTTCCTGAGAGGTTAGATCAACTTACAGTCCCATCAATAGTGCATGAGAGCATGGTGTATTCTTTAATAGTCTCATATAACATATAACTATATCCTTAGCGTGGCAAAGGAAACTTTAAAATTATTTGACTTCAAAATTAAGAAAACTAATGTATGTGAAAGAAAAATCCCATGGTTTAATATATCACAATTGTGAGGCATATTCAAAGTACATATAATAGTACCTATATAATGTGCTTTGAAATGATATGTGAATAAAAACTTTTGTAATCAGTTTCTATGTATGCTTTGTGTTTCCATCAGTTTTTTTATCCTTGATTTATTTTTCCTACTTGTGATAATGCTATTTGTTTTCCTCTTTCCTCTTTATGTTATCATCAATAATATCCAGTGTCTCTATGTAGTTTTAATATCATTAAAAGAGCTATATAATATTCCCTTAATTAAATGTGATCATTCCCCTTAATCTTAAGTGTATCTTATCATTAGTTAAGATTTTGAGTGGCCCATTTCCCTCCCTATTTAGTAATAATGCCTAAGTCATGTTCTGAAATAAAGCCGAATTCAATCAGAGTTTGTAAATATAGCAAAAGACTACTTAGAGAAAAGTGCATTAATGAATATTATAATGATTTTGACATACCTCTAGTACTTTGTTGTACTTTTCCAATAACTTTTTAAAAGTCTGCTAACTATTGTTATTGGCTACTATTTGAAATATTATTTTATTTTGGTGAATATGAAATCTACATATACTTGCTTATTGTTCACATAAATTTATCCTCTAAATTGCCAAGGTAATTGGTGGATAATTCTTTGAAGTGAGGAATGTCCTATGCATTGTGTAACTATATACCTGTCCTATATATACTATATGTGTGTGACATCTCTGACAGGCACAAATGTCTCTAAACATTGCCAATTATTTCTTTGGGAAGGAAAATTAAACCTCTGAAGAATAATAATTTTAGCAAAAATTTTAAATAGCACAGTATTTATTTATTGATTTATATGCTTGTATCTAGGGTGAGAAAACATTTATTTTAAGTATGAAATAAATAAAGACAGGTTAAAAAAGAAGAGAAGAGCTGCAGCCTGACACATGAAGGCATGGAGTTCTACCCCTTGCAGGGTCTCCTCAGCATGGCCAGAAGTAGCAGTAGTACCTTAGAATACAAGTACTGCTGGATGTGACCTTTGTGACCCCAGGCCCAAACATTCAATCATGTGTCCACATGTCACTGTATTGTTGAGTTTAGTATAGTTGAGCACATCCTAGGAACAAGAACAGTTCTAGCAAGACTGCCAAGAGTTTTCCTAAAGAAGAGGGAAGAGATGACTGGCTTACAGTGGTCAATTCAGAAAGTTTCTCAGTACTTCAGAAGATGAACAGATAGGCAAACAAGTTGAGGGGATTCATTTCAGCATTTCAGTGATACATTCCAAAGATCTTAGATTGGAATTCACCTTTTGTCCACTAGGCTTCATTTATTTTCATAAACTCACTTACTTGTTTGTGCTAGCTCTGGTCTCTGTCATGATTTAACTGGGTCTGGATGCCTTTACAAACTACTTTTCAGAAAACCTACCTGAGTTATGATGACTTCCACCAGCTCCTGAGAATATTACTTATATATTCCTGAGAATATTATTCATACATAATAATATTGTGTATTATTATAAAAATAATATGTATCACTGTATCACTGTCATCCCGTTGTTCATTGATTTACTCGAGCAGGCACCAGTAATGTCTCCATTTGTCCCAGCCCTGAGCTTTTAGCAGCCTCTCCTTACTCGTCTTTCCCAATGCTGCCATATTGGAGGCTCTTCCAGGGTAAGGGGAATGAAACCGGTTATAGTTACTGTTGTTTGCGTGTGAAACATGCCACGGGTAGCTTGTCAGGCTCTGTCATGCAGGCGGGATACTCTTGGTAGCTTGCAGGGCTCTCCGAGAGGCATATATGTATATTTCTCTCTATGATTTGTTGCCTACTGTCTGAACCCCATCAAATAAGGTTGGTAATTATGGAAAATGAGTAGGGAGTGTCTTATGATGTGTCCAGGAATATGTTTACTCATATGTGAGGCTTGGCCAGAGCATGTGGAAAGCGGCTTGGAGCGTGGCAGCAGTTGGGTAGTAGAGGTCGGCTGCCGGGGCTGGGTCCCTTGGGGTGGGGAGTGTAGTGCTAATATATATAATTTATATGTATTGAAAATACTTTATTAACATAGAGCCCTGCAATTAATATTTGGTTGTTAAGATGACTGTCACTGTGTTCTTGGCTTAATCCCAATGCCTTGAAAACTCATGAGTAAATGGAGAAAGAACTCTGGCCACCAAGGGCACTCACAAAATGCTATTAACTAGGATAGCTTTGATAGCATCTTGGATGAGTAATTTTTTTAGGATTACTATGGCTCCTTAATTTGGCTAAGTGATACCGGTTTCTTAAAAATAAAAGATGGCCCTTGACTGGTAATAGGAGGTGTAAAATATGAGTAAAAACATTTTCAAACCAAGTAGATTGTTAATGCTTATATTTAGTACAAAGAATATAAGAATAAAAGAACCTCAAAAATTAGAAAATGAGGGGGGACCGAGAGCAAAGTGAAAATGCAGCACAGTAAAGGGAGAATGGGGAATTAGTATTGGAATGACAATGAATGCAACAACCAGTATTTTTTTCCCTCCTTATTGTAAGCTATATTTCGTTCTCCGCTGATCTTGGTGCCTAATTTATTTTTATCACATAATATTTATTAAGAAATGGTTGAATGATGGTGCAGTCCTCACTTTTGAAAATCACTTTCTTTGCTTCAGCAATATCTGTGAATAACAGTGGAAAAATCTCCTGTTTCATTCAAGTTTATATTGAATGCCCATGGCAGGTTTGGTTCGGTCTAAGCACTGAAGATGGTGGCTGAATAAAAACAAAATGTAAGGAGCAGTCTTTAGATTTAACAGTCTAATAATCTTTTTGAAAGTTAAGATATGAGATACTTACCATCCTTAAGGAGCTAAAGATAGGTCTAAGTGACTGTTAAAATCCAAATTGATCAGTTAAAGGTGGCAGCATATTGGAAATTTATCAAGAAATAGGGGTTTTCCTCCTCTGCTTTCTCAATTCTTTTATTGAAACCTGGTCTTCCCCACAGTGGCTTAGCATACAGTGTTTTTAAAATCCTTAGTGACTCTGATTTGAAACATTTACTCTGTAAACTGATATTGATAGCTCTGTATAAGGGGCTATATTATATATTAGGCATTTTAAGCAGTTCAGGATATAACTGACAGGAAATAACATCTACATTCTGTGAATTCAAAGACTAATCAGTGCTTCTGATTAACCTCAAGAAGCAGCATATAAAAAGTTTTTCCAAAAGCAAAATAAGTGAGTTAGAATTTTTGCTCTGAGAATTTGTGACCTCTGACAGTTTTCAAGTAGTACTGTTTCCTGTTTTTCATTTTGTCACTTGAAAATGGCATCAATTATGTCTCCTTTGTGGGGATTGTATGAATTGTATGAATAATATGAGACAATACCTGCATGGCAACAACAGTAGAGCTGGTGAGGCACTTGTCTTGCATGTACCCAAGCAGGGTTTTATCCCTGGCATCCCATATGGTAGTATTGCCAGGAATAACCCCTGAAAATCTCAGGATGTGAATTCCCTCCCCCAAGAAAAAAAAGAGACAATGCAATGAGCTTGGATATGTTTCAAAGAGTGCTTAGAGTCTCTGAGGCATTTTGAAAATGATTCAACAATTAAGAGAAGTGTTAGAAATTTATCTAAAATTGTAACACAGGTTAAAGTGGAAAGCTTTTTTAAAAGACAAATTTAAATTGGAAGGTTTTAGTCATTAGATACTGTCCCCATTTACTAGGCAGTTGTGGGTTAAATCACAAAGGGGGGAGGGGTCTGAGAACTCAGTCTAAGAAATCAACATTTTTGTAAAAATATTACCACATCTTTAGATTTACAAAAAGTGGAAGAAAATCAAAACTGGAAATGCATTTCAAAGAAGATTAATTATTTTGTATGTATCTCAGAGCAAAGAGATAAACATAGGAATATATGTTAACCAAGGCAATCATTTTGCAATCTAATCAGGAAAGGATTTGGAGTATTGTGAAGTTAGTGGAACCTTCATCTTGGGACCCAAGGCAGCAATGGATTAAGATTCAAAGGGACAGATGCACACGAAACAGCACAATTATTATTGCAAAGCCATGATTTGGGCTTAAAAGAAATAGTTTTTACAGTACTGATCACCTCTGGACACAAAAAACAATATTACCTTAAAGAGGGTCCACAGCAAAACACCAGTTCTCCTAGATGGTAAGAAAATAAATTCTTATGAAGAAAGGTAAAAAAGATATCTTGATCACACTCAGGCAAATAATTAATTTTAAAATACCAAGATAAAGAAGTCATAATGTGCTCAGTGCAGAAACTGTGCAAGCAATTTAAATGCATAAGCCTTCTCTACTAAGAGCATTTACAAAATTAAAGATGAAAGGAAACCCAGTCTTCAGTCTTAAAATAATTGCAGGCCCAGGATATAATTCTTTTCTGTACAATGCTAGAGATCTACATAGAAACTCTAAAGTAAGTTAGAAAGAATGCCTCAGATGAATCTGAAACTTAACAATGAGTTTCATATCCCTCCATCTCCCAATTGCAGGTATTCTGCTTATGAGATAAATATAAAGATAAAAGTTGAAAAGTCAGGAATAGACCTAAGATTTTCACTTAAAATAAATTTCCTGTACCTTTTTATGTATTTTATAGATTAAAACGTCAACATCAAATGTAGAATTATGTTATAAAATAACTTAAATTTACTTAATACTTAAATATCTATCATATCTATGACATCATCCATTCCATAAAGTATATGAAAATAATGATAGCAAAGTTTACCTAATTGAAAATCCAAACATCTTTTGTTTTAACTGACAGGTAAGCATTTTGAACAGGTAGACAGCCCTAAAGTAATTGATATGTGGTTTTGAATAAATGCACAGATTTTGTTGAATCTGAATTGGGATACTTTACAAATAAATGCCACTGAAATACTGACTCCCTTAATTTATCCACTAATATTGAATCAGAAACAAACTAAAAGATTTCTTTTTTAAAATTTAATTTTTATTAGTGAAACACCATGAGGTACAGTTGTAGACTTACAAATTTTTGTGTTTAGGTTTCAATTATACAAAGATCAAATACCCATCCCTCCACCAGTGCCCATTTTCCACCACCATGGGTCCCAGTATCCCTCCCACACCCCATCCTCTCACCCCACCCTGTCTCTGTGGCAGGGCATTCCCTTTTGTTCTCTCTCTCCTTTTGGGTGCTGTGGTTTGCAAAAGAGGCATTGAGTGGCAATCATATTCGGTCTATAGTCTACTTTCAGAATGCTTCTCCCATCCTGGGAGGATCCTCCGGACACCCTTTATTTGGTGCTCCCTTTTCTATCTGAGCTCCCTTTTCCCCTAGCATGTGTGGATGGCCTCCAAGCCATGGAGCAAAACTCCTGGTACTAATCTCGGCCACTCTTGGGTGTTAGTCTCCTATTATGTTACTTTATGTTCCCCAGATGAATGCAATCTTTCTATATCTATCCCTCTCTTTCTGACTCATTGCGCTTTAAAAGATTTCTTAAGATTCCTAATATTCATGCAAATTGTGAAAGAAAATAATCTACTAGACCATGAAAAATTTTGTACTATCTTTTATCTAGTTGTAAATTGCTCTGAAATTCCTGGATATACATATTTTAAATTTCTAAGATATGTGAGATCTTATTGCACAATATGCTGGTAAACCCGTGCACTCTCCAAGTAGTTATTAAAGTTTATAACAACAAATGTCTGTCAAACTTTTTATAATTTCCTAAATATTTTCTCATTTGTTTGAGAAAATTGCCTAAGTCCAGCAGAGAAGGTAGAATCCTTCTTTCCTACCTGGGTACTACAGATAAAGAAACTGGAAAGAGTGAATAGTACACGCAAGTGATGAAAACATGTTAAATTGGCACTCAGACTCCGCTCATCCAACATGAGAATTTATGCTTTTTTATTACATGAGACTGGAGATAATGGAAAGTATAGTTGCTATGAAAGATTCATAGTGAAGGTTATTAAAAAGCTGTATAGGAGTTATAAGATAATTTGAGGAGAAGTTTGAGAATGACAATGGAGAAAATTTCATGTACACTTAGTCTTTTGATTATTATAATCACCCATTAAGGCAATGCTAATATAACTAGTGTATCTTTCAGATGAAAATGGGGAGGTCATCAGGCCTAAAAGTGACCGATAGATATTAGAATTTGTCTCCTCTTTCTACTTTTCTTTTACTCAAAGAGTGACTTTTTACATTATGGCTCCTAGGCTCAAGATGACATTATTGCTGATGAATGCAAAGCAATCTAAACCATGTAGAAGGGAAACTGGACTCTGCCACCCCCCAATTAAACTTTGGCCAAAGATTGATTTCATGGTGGGGTGGAAATCAAAGGCAAGATGAAAATACAGGTTAAATTTTTAATTTTTTGTTGTTTGCTTTGGGGTCATACCCAGCACTTATTACTGGATCTGCTCAGGAGTCACTCCTGGTGGTGCTTGGTATCAAATCTCAGCCAAAGGTGCATAAAGTCAGTGCTTTCCTGCTCTATTATCTCTCTGACCCACCCTCCCAAAGTTACTACCTTTGGAAGAAATATTAATGTGCACATATCTCTCTTAAAGGAGATCTCCTGGGGGAATTCTCCAACCTAATAAATTCAGAAGACTGAACTTTAGTCTGTATATGTTTGTTTTTATCATATCTCCTCAATAGCCTCCCCAATTGACCTTCTCTTTTACTTTCCCAACGTCTTCTGCATTAGCTAAGCTATTTAAAGATGGCATCTATGCCCATGTGTTGAGTCATTCAGTTTTTCTGGGTCTCTCCTATGTACAGGAAGTATACGTTATTCACAAAATTGTCCTTTCTTTTTCTCATATTGATCTTTCCGATCATGACTTCTTTGTCTGCCTCTGAAGAACCCAAAAGTACAAAGGCTGATTTGTCTTTCACTCAACAGTGTTGAAATTTTATAACTTATAAGTTGTTCTTATAACTTATTTGTCTTACGGGCTGGAGCGATAGCACAGCGGGTAGGGCGTTCGCCTTACACGCAGCCAACATGGCCGACCCGAGTTCGATTCCTCCGCCCCTCTCGGAGAGCCCGGCAAGCTACCGAGAGTATTCGATATGCCAGACACAGTAACAACAAAGTCTCCAATGGAGATGTTACTGGGCCCGCTCGAGCAAATCGAAGATCAACGGGAGGGCCTTGTTCTTATACATTTCTTAGTGAGTAAAACCAAGTGGCCAAGGAAGTTTTTAAATTTGTTGATGTTCTTATTATCACCAAGTTATTTATACACCAGGAAGTATAAATTTATGAACATAGTTAAAAGAGATGTGTGCTTAAGTTCATCACTGTTTAGTTACCAATGCACTGCACATCTGATAAACACAAGTAGTAGGAAAATGCTTCAATTAATCCTCTTCTGAATTATTTCTCTTCTGTATTTAAGGCCTTCTCCATGGTACATTCCCCCTGTGTTACTGAGGTCCTAGCTGTCCTCTCAACACTCATTACCTAGGACTACTAGTTGTTTGGCTCCATTATTGTCAGCAATGACCAGGGAAATAATGGTAGGCAAATTTGGGGCCAGGAGTCACAGGTGAAAAAATTGAAGTTGTCTTCGTGAGTTTTGTGATTCTTTCAGCTTTTGTGAGGCAAAAGAATGCACATATTCTCCACCATACTTCTTCACTATGGGTCATTAGATTAGAGGGGAAAGAAGGAATTTGTTGCAGTTTGCAGGATATAAAAAATGCACATGCTGCTGAATTGTGCAAGCTGCAGGAATGCTTCTCACAGGTGTTCCATTCTGCACAGGTTACTCATCTGCCTCAGAGAGCAATTCAAGGTGTTGATTGGAGGCTTGAAGGGCACCTCCCCTTCCCCTTTGCCCTTGGAGAGCTGAGATCCCAATACTTATCTGAGCTCAGTAGCAAGCACACTGTTCCCAGCTAAGAAGTACAGGGCATTGGAAGCTGGGAGTTTTTCTCCTGGAAGGCTTTTGCCTTTGGAATTTCCTGCCCATCCCAGTCTGCCAAAACTCCACCTTACTGACCTTGAGGAACTCGTGAAAGACTTGTTTTCAATATAACCTCCCCTGATGGGAAGAGATCACAGAGACCATAATTTTGCAAGAGACAACTTAAGCAATTATCGCAGTTCATCTTCTCCTGGGTCCTAATAATTTAATTTGGGTGGCTGGCTTTTTGTCTCAATTTCAAATGGGCTATAGTTAGTTTTAAGACTGATCCTATCAAGCGGATCTGTCCTTAGTAATGAATGAGTGAGAATGCCTCCCTGGATATGAAGATATTTAGTCTAAAAATATAAAAAACTCAAGATTAATGCTCCTCCTCGTGCTGGAACCTCAGGTGCGCCAGTGCCTGCAATCACCCTAAATTCCAAGATGAGCAATAAGCACAGTCTGCTTCTTTAGCTCTCTCTCTCTCTCTCTCTCTCTCTCTCTGTATGTAAAACCCACCCTAGAGAGCAGCACTGATTTTGGCTGGACACTAGGATATTTGCTTTGGACGATTATGCCAAGACATTAACAGCTGCTGGATTAATTATTAATGGAGTTCGTGTCAATCTTCTGAGAAGAGAACCCCCAAAACAATATTTTAAAATCATCTGGTCAAAGGCATCTCCCCTGTGCAGAACAGTCCCTTTGTCATTTATTACTCTTGAACGTCTGCAGCCAAAGGCGTCATCTCAGAATCTCAGACAAACTGCTCTTGTAAGATTATTTTTCCTTTCCCGTCAAACGCTTTCTTTCCAAGTGTCTCTCTCTCTCTCTCTCTCTCTCTCTCTCTCTCTCTCTCTCTCTCTCTCTCTCTCTCCCCCCCCCCCCACCCCCCACCAGCTCCCCCCCGCCACCCCTCACCCCTGACTCTGCACTGTGTTCGCAAGATACCCGACATCGGGGCAACAGACCAAACGTCACAGTTGTGAAAACTTAAAACATGCCAAGGGACCCCGTGGGAGTGGGCGCCCCGCACCCCATTCCGGGGCATCTTCGGAGCCCTGGCAAGGCGGTGATGCAGCCCTTCCCTCCGGCTCCGCCGAAAGATGCAGCGGCGGCCCCGGGTGCTCCCCGCAAGGCGAGAGGGGCGGAGGAGAAGCTCTTAGCTGGTCAGAGGAGCCGCGAAGGGACAGTCGCACTCGGGCTGGACCAACACCGGGGAGATCCGCCCCGCCGCGGTGCGGGGCAGCCCAGACCGTGGGGGAGGGCACAGCCCCGAGGCCGAGCCCAGCCAGGACCCCCTCTTCTCGGGCTCCCCGACCGGACAGCGCCTCGGATCCCCGCACACGCGCCGCGGCTGCGGGAGGCTCTGCGGCCGCCAGGAGCACCCGGCGGGTGAGCGGCGGGTCCCACCGCATTCGAGCCGCCGGGTGCGCCCCGCCGGGCTTCGGGGGAGGGGGGCGGCCTGCCGCCGCGGACCCCGCTCCCGCGCGCCCCCCGCCCGGGGCAATCGCCGCCGGCAGGGCGGCCCCCGGCCCGAGCGCTGCCTCCCGCCGGGCGCGCCCCGCGGGCTCCGGGCACACGCCCTCACCTGAGCCCCGCGCCCGCCGCGTCGGGCCGATCCGGGGCCGCGCGGCCGCCGCGCCGCCGCCGCCCGGGCTCGCACACGCCGGGCGGGACAGCGTCTGCGCGCAGCCCCCGCGCAGCCCGGCGGGCCCGCCGCCGCCTCGCCCGCCGCCGCCGTGCGCCAGGTAAGCCCGGCCGCCCCGCCCCGCCCGGCGCCCCCCGCCCCCGCGGCGCCGCGACCCCCGTCGGCCGCCTGGCCCGAGCGCCGCGTCCCGCGCTCCCACTTGTGGAGGGGACGCCTCGCCGCGGGCCCCGGCGCCGCCCGGAGGTCGCGCGAATCGGGGGAGCCGCGGGGGCGGGCGCTGAGGCTCGGGCTCCCGAGGGCGGCGTGCGGGGCCGAGGTGGAGGAGGAGGTGGGTGCGGCGGGGGGGCGTGCGGCGGGAGGGGGGACCCCCCAGGTGCTTATCCGCAACGCCCCCGCCGCCCGGCCGGGAAGTTTGGGGATGCGCTTCTCGGTCCTCGCTGCGGGGAGAGGTGTGCGCGAAGGAGAGAAGTCGAGCTGGGGGTCCGCAGAGAGTTCTGCAGCTGCAGGCAGGTGCAGCTGGAAGGGTGGGAGGCTGGAAGGAGGCCCCCGAAGTTTGCACTGGCTGGGAGCTCCGAGGGGCAGCGTGGTCCCCCGAGCTGCCGGGGCTGGAAAGGGACCCCGTAGGACTGCGGAAGGGACAGGGAGAGGGGAGGGGAAGCGGAGGACCATCTGCTTCGCCCCCGGACTGTGCGGGGGCCTGTGCGGAGACGCGGGAGCTGGCAAGACCCTGATTCCCAAACGCTGTCCCGAACTGTGGAGGACGGATCGTTTGTTTTTGAGGGTGAAGCTGGAAGGGGAGAGCTACGGTCCTTCAAGGAACATAAATTGCCACCGAGTGCCCCCCTATGCCCCGAGCACAGAATGACCAGTTTGGGATTGCTCTCCAAAGTTCTTGAATTAGGGACGGCGTCATCTTCGCTCTTTTTCCCTTACACAGATGTGCTGTGCCGTTCGCCATGCTTTTGCTTTGCTTGGGTGTGTTGCACCAAAGGTGAATGCAAACTTTGAGATGGAGCAGAGGATGCTCAAATAGCAGAAACAACAGCTTTAAGTGATAGGGGCCAGCCTGGAGCTCAGAAACTGGCAGCTTCGGCACAATGCACGAAGGCATTGATCAAATCAAAAAGAAGTCTTTTCATAAAGTCAATAAGCTACATCTTAGATAAAGTGAAAGGTTTGGGCTTGAAAGGTCTCCTTTAAATATTTCAGGGCCAGATTTCGCCTATTTTCAGAGTTCCTTCTTCACCTTATTTTTGATATCCTAAGTGCGTCAAGTCTATGATACCCCTTCTCTTGGAATAGATTAATGCCCCCAGGAAGCAAATACTGCATTGCTTCAGCTGTCACTAGAGGCTTTTAAGGCGAATAACTGTTTATTGGGTTAAAGTGTTGGTGGTTGTTCCAATTCTATATTTCCGTAAATCAAGTATTGGTGGATTTATAATTTACACTCATTTCCAAAAGTGATTTGAGGAAGTTTGGTGTGAAAACCACAAACCAAATAGCTATTCTTAAAGTTCTCCTTGACCTCTCATGAATGCTTTTGTAGTAAAATGCTTTTGAGAGGATGAGTCTCTTAGGGAAAAATTAATGCCCTCTCGGGAATCATCTTAGTGATAAAAAATGTTCAGTAATATAGTTCCCTATGTTATTCATTTGCATATATCGTTTTATATTTCATAAGTGGTGATCTCTTTATAGATGTTTAATAACTACTGAGTAGCATCGTCCTTAAAGAGAACAATGTTGCTGTTTTACCGCATTGTTTACCAGGCATATATTCATAGAGCACAATGACAACAACGAACTTAATGCCTTTTTGAACTAAGGCAGAAAGGGAGGCATCTCCTGTATATTGTAACCTTGTATATTGTAACTAAGTGAAGGTGCTGTCACTTAGTTCTTTTCCTGCCAACCTGGCCAATTAATGACCTCTGTCTGCAGTGGGAGGGTAATTTTACAAGGATAACTATGATATGAGGATCTGAGGAACAGTATCAGGTGTTCTTCACATCTTCACATTTTCAGGCTAGTGATGAGAGAGGAGGAGAGAGAGAGAGAGAGAGAGAGAGAGAGAGAGAGAGAGAGAGAGAGAGAGAGAGGGAGGGGAGAGAGAGAGAGAATCTTAAAATTTTAGCAACTCTAAATGATGAAATGTCTACATAGTATTGAATGCCGGAGCTGCTCCCACAACAGTCAAGAATCTTAAATCCTTGAAGTGCCCTTTTAGATTTTTTTCTTCTGCCTGAGATTTAACAGCACCAATCTATATTTAAAATTAAGAACAATTGGCTGACTTTTCACAGGAATCCCCGTGCTTGTGAAAATCTTTATTCACAAAAATCAAAAGCAAAATTGGCTTTCTGCTGTTTCTATAAGCTCCTATTTTTGAAACTCTAAAGAACAATGAGACAGTTTGTCCCAATTTTCCACTGCTTTTTGTCCTGCATTTTTATTGTCACCCCTTATCTCACCTCACAGTTTCACTATGTCTATTTGCTGCCTCTTGATCCTGTTGCTCTTCCCAGTATGCCCAATATGATCTTTCTTTTACTCTTTCCGTTTTTTCCCTCATTCTGCAAATTGCTTTTACTGTTCTTTGCTTCATGACCATCTTGTATTCTTTCACACATCACTTTGTTAGTTTTTTTTATTTGTGTCCACTTCCACATTGAACCCAACCATTCTTTAATTTATTAATCAATTCAATGAACAGTTGTGTACCTATATAACAGGCAAGAATATAGGGGGAAGAATGTTACATGTGCCCTTGTACTGGTGATATATGTCAAATTTTATTTTTCAATTTTGGAATCTGCTGTTGAATTCTTAAAGTCATTGACATGGGGGTCCCATCGATGCCATTACTCTTCCTTCTTCACTGAGGGATAATCACAAAGTTCCTGAGGTATCGTAACAGAGTCTTGAGTCACCTTGGAACAATTTGGAAACAACTGCTGTAGATGAAGACAGTGTTTCTTCTACACCCAAACATAGTAGGCCTCTATTCTCTTACGTGTGCCTGAGAGATGCCCATCCACTTCATCTTAAATTTTAAATTTCCATGAGTCGGGGTGTCCACTCAGTTACTGCAGTTTCTGACCTTTGTTCAAACTCTGGAAAACTCAAAGCCTCTGTTCCTTCAAACCCTGCTTCTTCATTTTGAGCTTTTCTTGGTACACAAGTCATTATATATATGTACATATATATTATATATTATATATTCTACAGTGTCCTCTGTGGGCACTTAACCAGTCAATCTTGCCTGCCTAACCTCAGGCCTTTATTTCCTGAAATACCCAGCTCAAGGCCTGGCATAATGTTGGGTATCGATAAATAATTTAATTACTCAGATTGAATTCTGCTTGGTTCTCTAGTTCTTACTTTTGTCTGTATGGCTATTTTTAAAAAATAAAAGTAATAAAGCTCAGTTTGGTTCTTATAGTAGAGCCAATGCCTCTCAAGCTAAATGTGCAACTGCATCATGGGATCTTACTAAACTGAAGATTCTAGTTCGCCTGGTCACAAAATAGGCTCCAGAACATTGCATTTCTGATAAGTTCCCAGATGATGTTGAAACACCAGATCCTGGAGGATACTTTGAGTCATACGATAGTAAGTGATTCCTTGCAGGTTTGGGTATTCCTGTGTTTCGGTGATTTTCTTAACAAAGATAATTTATTTTTGACTTTTGTAGGTTCATTAGTCCTCCATACACTCTCCTAAGCCGAGAGAAAGGCGTGGTTTTTGATTTTCCTTATGTCTAACAATTTTTTTAATAATATTGCAACGACTAGTTCTCTACCTATTATTGTTTGTTCTCCCCACTGATCAGTCCTATTGCTTTGGATTATGTTCCTTCTCCTTTCCCCTTTCTGCTGAGATGGTGGCCGCTTTCCTTTCTCACTCTGTGGTGACTATGTTCGTTCTTCTGTTCTCTCTGGCTCTTCCTTCTCTTCAAATACATACGCTGCAAGTCCTGCTTTGTTTTCCTGTTGCTACATTTATCTATGAAGAGAGCACTGACATGTAGGAGACTCCAGTTCTTGTCCGGCCTGTACTGCTAATGGGAGACATTGGGTCAGAAAGCTGCTTTCTCTGGCACTTCACTGGAGGATGAAGGTCGCACAGCTGGATGGGTTTGTGCTGGCATCTGTAGGGTCCTCCTTACAAGGGGCAGAAGGAGGCAGAGAAGGAAATAGGTTCTTTGGTCAGTGTTCCTTGTCTATTGTTTAAGTTCATGTTAAACAATGTGACCATCTGTTGTTCTCATACCTCTCAGGAGAGAACCCTCTTTTTTTTTTCACTTTTGGGTGCTCAGGACTTAATCCTGACTCTGTGCTCAGAGATCATTTCTGCAGTTCTCAGAGAACTGTATGCTCAGGGGACTGTATGCAGTAAGGGACTGAGGCCAGGTGGCTGTGTATAATGCAAGAGCTTTACCTGCTGTACTATCTTTCCTGACTCCTGTGTCTTTAGAAATCAAATATTCTTGTGCATTTTTTTTTCTTCTTTTGGTGAAGCAAGATCATTTTTTTTTTATTTTTTTATTTATTTATTGAATCACTGTGGGAAAGGTTACAAAGCTTTCAGGTTTATGTCTCAGTCATGCAAATATCAAACACATTTCCCTTTACCAATACTTATTTTTTCCCATGAAGAACCCCAATAAAACCCCACCCCCCACCCCTCCCTGTCCCTGTGAGGCAGATGAATTCTAGTTAACACTCTATCCGCTTTGATTAGATTGTTTCAATAAAAGATTCACCACTATTATTTAGAGTTTTCCCCCCCCCCCAAATCAGACATGCTGAAAAAGCATTGTGAAGTGATTGAAGCAAGATCATTTTTAATGAAACTTAGAGAGACGTGAGGAAAAAGAAAGCGAGGGAGGACATGTTCAAGGGAGAACAGGGTCTTGACGAGCAAGCCTCTGGGGCACTTAATAATCGAGTTTTTGTTCCCCCTGGATTCACAGTAAAATCACTTCAGGAGCTTGAAAAAAAGTGAAGTTCTTGGCTGACTAAAGGAATGGTTACATTTGTCAGTATTTCTTTAATCTCCTCATATGACCTCTATTTTCAGTCTGAGAAGAAAGCTACAGTTTCGGTTCTGTAAAGGCAGTCAGTATACAGTAGTACTTAGGAACCTACATAAGAGTTGTGTTGAGTCAAATCTTGGCTTTTGCAACTTACCATTTTCAGGAGTGTAGAGAAACCACGTCCTCTTTCTGGGTCTGTTTTTTTTCATTTGTGAAATGGCTTGATTTGGTTGTTTTGAGGCATATATGACAATTGTGGTGGAGATTGTGGTTGTTTGAGAAACAGTCGTGGTCACTAACCATGATAATAACACTATTAAAATTTATATGACCTGAATTACTTAAAGTTATCTTGGTTTAAAGGACAGGTTTACATTCCCCATACACCTTGTTCAGCTTCTAGATATTCAGCACAATATAATCAACTAGAAAAATTTATAAGCATATTTTTTAGTAGTCAGGGAAAAATAAAGAGGGAATGTGTATTAAAAAACAGTAACCATTTTATTTTTTATCCAGTTGATGCAATAACAACTGTGATCTCGTAAATAACAGAAATGGACATATAAACTAATACAAAAAGATGACCAGGATTTCATACTTTCTTCATGAAAAATGACTTGTTTCTTTAATAAATACAGTTCTGTCATAAACAAATAGAATGGATTTACATGGGTCTAAAAGAGCATTTATTTTGGAAATAAGTTTGAGTGTGTTAAGAATTTATATTTCTGAATTTATAGCAGGGAATAAAAGTTAAAAATATAACCATACCCACAGAGAAATATCCTGCCTATATAGGCTAAAGCTAATCACCTTTTCTTCTTCTTCTTCTTTTTTTTTTTTCTGATGAGATTCTGAAATAGTCGTTCTGCTATTGTTCTATCATTATGTCAGCAAAGATTGCATAAATGGTTATGGCCAATGTTTGCAGAGGGTCTGTGTCTCTTTTTTCCTGTACACATCTGAAGATAAATAAAATAGATGCTTGGCAATTCAGTGGCCCTGGCATGGCACCCTATTAAGAACATCAGGGAGAGATCTGCAGATGCCCCTTGCATATGAAAGAACTACTCATGGTTCCTGCTTCCTCGCAATTTCTCTTGAAATATAATATTTCCCAGTTCGCTTTATTTATTTTGATCTGGAGGAGCATTTTTCAATTAAAACGTTGCTTACAGTAATTTTTCCATATTGTGATGTACACTCATTTTAGAGTAATACAATAAGGAAGATACTATAAAATTTTAAGTGGAAACTTTGAGCTATCCTAAGCAAAATTCGCTTGTGAAAGTTGATTAGCTAATTTTTAAAATCTTTGCTTAAGTAGACTCACATTAAAATTGTGCAATATTTTATGTAGAGCCATAATTTTTGATGTTTATTAGTTAGGATGGTCAGTCTGGAGGTTACATAAGGTATTCAGAATCAAGACAGCTGAGTATTTGGTTGGCTTATACTGATTATAACCCAGGATTCAGATTCTAATTCATATCAGGTTGAATAAATTACTATTTTTGGCAATATTCTCAGATATATGTAATTAATTGCTAGCCAGTCAAAGAATGTCATTGTGTCTTCAGTGTTAAAAGAACCTAAGTGTCAAATCCTTATTAATGAATTAGAAAACTAAGGCCTAGTAAGTTTAGAATATGTAAAATTTGAGTCCAGGAAAGTTAAATATATAAATAAGGATAGAAACTATATTAGATTTTATTTGTTATTATTTACTTACTTTTGCTTTTAGTACCTGGCTGTGCACACCTGGCTCTGCTCAGGGCTTCCTTCTGGCTCTGTGCTCAGCTAACGGTTCTAGAGGTGCTCTGGGGACCCTATATAGTGCTGAAAATTGAACTCTGGGCATCCACCTGCAAGGCAAATGCCTTACCCTAGAACTTGTTCTCTGGCCACTAAAATTAGATTTTAGATTTACATAGAAATTGTGTAACTCTGTGTTGTCCTTAAATTTGGTAATTTAGAGGTGAAAGCATCCTTTCACAGACTGAGAAAAATTACATTATAGGAAATGTAATGTCATACGTTATAGGAAATACCATGCTTAAATGTTAAAAATACATAACATAAGCTTATAATTTGTGTACAGATATAAATAGGAATTTATTGAACACATATTTTATTTTAATAAATTGAAGATTGCAAATGGTCATAAGTAACACCTGAAAGTGCTAAGGATTACAGGCATCTTATTCTTCTACATGTATTGTTGCAGTTCTGAAGATGGGAAGTAGAATAGCCTATTGATTAAGCTGAGATTCCGGAGTCAGAGTTTATGGATGCAAATTTTAGTTCCTTTCACTGTGGGACTTTGACTAAGTTACTCAGCCTCACTGCACTTTAGTTTACCATTTTTAATGGACAAAGAGAGTTCCTGTTATGGGATTTTTAACAGTTAAAACAAGAAAATACATGTTACATACTTAGTAAAGGTCTTGAAATAGTCCTTACAGAGGGAACCATGATTATTATTGTTATATAGCAACTAATTATATAAAATACTTCATATGTACACTGATTAATTTTCCAGGAGAATGATTGCAGCTTTAATTTTTGAATTACAGTTGTAATTAGCCTTCTGTTTGAAACTTACTTCACATTTTTCAATGACATATTTTATTTTCTCATCTACCTTTTCTTGTTTACTCTAGGGAAACAATGAAATGCAAGAGAGGATAGAAGTATGGAATTGTCAACATGCAAAGGACTCTTGAAATATTTTAATCACATGAAGCAAAGGCAAATTTTAAACATTATTAAGTTTTTTACTCTGTAGTCATAAACAACTCTGCAATCCAGTTAGACCTGCCTGGAGAGGGGATAGAAATATATGGAACCCAAAATACTGTAGGGAGAGCACAAGGATGAGTACTTTTGAGAACTTGGGATTGAGGGGCATTTATGAGCTCAAAAAGGAATAGTCTGGTGGTTAAAAGACATGCCATGTTGATTACAGTCATCCATAGTTGGAAGTCACTCTTCTTTTTTTTAATATTTGAATTTTAGTTTCATATGGTTGTTCACATTATTTGATTACATTCAATATTTCAACACTAATCTCACCACCATTAACCTTCCCACCACCATTATTTTTAATTTTCCCACCACAATTCAAGCCTGCCTGCCACAGGCAGATGCTAGATAAGTTGTTTACTGTTGCTTATTGTGAGTATCATGAAAGGTCTCATGGCCACATGCTCCTGGAATTCTAAAATTATAAATTATTGGAGTCCAGAGAAATCTCTGTAGGGAGTTAATCCATTCTGAGATTCATTTTTGAGTCTCTGGATCAAGGCCAGTGTTGCAGTTTGTGGGCGTGAGAGTCAGGATCCTGAGGGGGCAGGGAGATGGGAAGGGATGAAGTGTCTCTGCCGCCGTGTAGCCTGGTGTCTCAGTTCCTGTTCCCGCATAACCTGGGTATTTTTTCTGGAAGTTTGTGGCCACTGGAGGTTCATCTGGAGTGGGCAGAGTTGGGGCACTCACTCTATCTGAGGTCCCTGGTAAAATGGGCTTGGCACAAGGTCTAGAGAGATCTCCGGTGAGCTGCTATATTCTGGGATTCACTGCCTAGTCTGAAATCTCTCTTCTTACTGGTCTTCCCATTCCTGGACCCAGAGGGCTTCTACAATATTTATGCCCTTTTTTGCCTTGCCCAAAGTCACATGCTGACTTTCATATCAACACTCAGTCTTTGAAAATGAGATGAAAAAGAGAGGCTCCTTTAAGGACTAGATACCTGGATCAGATTGGTTTAAGGTGAAATTCTCATCATCAGATTTCTCCTGTTACGATGAGTGAAGTTACCACCCTGGCACATACATCTTGGGGTAATTCTGTAAAAGCAGGAAATTTCATAACCAGATTCTTTCTTCTCAGTGCTCAGAGCACAATTTTTTTTTTTGTCTGCAAATAGCTTGAAGGAGACTGAAAGATTCTCTATGGACAGTGTTGTTGGAGCACCTGGTGGAGTTGACCATGGCTGAAGACACAGGAAATCCAGCCGTAGTGGAATCTGCTGGTCAACATAATTTACATATGTGTATATGTATACACACATATGTACAAACATACACACTTGAGCTCTAGGTTTTTTGCAAAAATATTGTGACTTACATACAGCTTCTGCATGAATGTGTTTTGAACTTGTATATAAGTGTGGGCTGGAGTGATAGCACAGCAGGTAGGGCATTTGTCTTGCATGCGACCGACCCGAATTCAATTCCTCCGTCCCTTTCAGAGAGCCTGGCAAGTTACTGAGAATATCCCGCCCTCATGGCAGAGCCTGGCAAGTTTCCCGTGACATATTCGATATGCCAAAAACAGTAACAACAAGCCTCACAATGGAAACATTACTGGTGCCCACTCAAGCAAATCAATGAACAGTGGGAACGGTGCTACAGTGCTACAGTATATATGTGTAACACAGAATGTTTGGAAGCGACCCAAATTAGAAAGTGATCCAAGTATAGAAGCCAATTATGTAATGATGGTCAGTGTAACCAAGGAAGACATATTCAAGGACAGTTTCTTCTCAGGCACCTGAGTTACAGTTGAAGAGTCACCTGGGTCCTCTCAGATTCATAGGTATTTAGATCCCTGAATTGGATTTTCTAAGTTGGAACTTAAAAAAAATAATTAGTGAAAATAGAGATAGAAGTGGTGAACTATATATAGCAATTTCAAGGCCTTTTAAGTTCATGTATACCTAATAACTATGTGTATAGTTTTAAAAAGTTATTTGTACACTTATTCCTTCTCAACCTTATCTTCCTTCCCCCACCCCATGGCCTCAGGTGACCTTAGTTCTATTATAAATGTCCACAGTTGTGTTCTTCTATTCTGCTTTGTTGGTTCATCAATTTTATATCCTTATATTGCACACATAGGTGAAATCATCCAATACTTGTCTTTTTCCTTCTGACTTATTTTGCTTTGCATAATTCCCTTGAGTTCCTTTTACTTTGCTGTGAATAGCAAAATTTCATGTTGTTGTTATTTCCCTAATAGCTGGCATCCCGTTGTGTCAATACCACATCTTTTTTATCTATTGATGGACACTTCTGTTCAGTCCGTATTTTAGCTATTATGAATAATGCTGCAATAAACATCAGGTTGGGTATTACTTTTTGTGGTAATGTCTTAATTTTCTTTTGATCGATATCCCAAAGTAGGATTGCTGGATCATATAGTAACTCTATCTTTATCTTTTAAAGGAAAAGTCAGTGTATTTGGTTACACCAATTTGCATTCCCACTGATAATGCTGGGAGTTCCTTTTTCTTCACACCTTCACCAACATTGTTATTGCCTTTTCAGTGTAAGCTATTCAAATGCCTGAGGACAGCTCATTGCGGTCTTAATTTACATTTCCCTGATGATCTCTACATGCATGCTTCTTAATGATCAATCTGACTTCATAGGAATAAATTTTATCCAGACTCAGAACTTGTAAGATAAAATCTTAGTGTTTCTTTTTTTATAGCCTTGTCCTTGTGTCCTGTGTTTTGGTCGCCAGATTAGTCCTCACAAAAGTCTTCTGTGTAGTGAGGTTTGAAGATTAGTAAGTGAAAGAGTCCTTGGAGAGCTTGCAAAAGACGCAGATTCCTAGAATTCACCCTGGAATGTTCTCATTCACCAGGTCTGTGGTAGTATCCAGTGACCTAAATAGTCCATAAATACCCCAGGTGATTCACAGGCCTTATATGAAGGTTAGGATTAATTTTATAGATCATCATTAGTTCTCAGCTGCAGCTGCCACTGATTTGTATATACAATTGGGAGGGATAGCACAGCGGGTGGGGCGTTTGCCTTGCATGCAGCCAACATGACCGACCCGAGTTCAATTCCTCCTCCCTTCTCGGAGAGCCCAGCAAGCTACCGAGATTATCTTGCCCTCACAGCAAAGCCTGGCAAGCTCCCCGTGAGGTATTCGATCTGCCAAACACAGTAACAAGTCTCACAATGTTACTGTGCCCGATCGAGCAAATCGATGAACAATGGGAAGACAGTGATGATAAAAATTCTGTAAAGTTCAGTCCCCCCAGGCTACATTAACCAGAGGACACACTTGTTGAGTTACCCTAGAGGAGCCTATCATGTGAATTTAAGAAAACAGGGCTGTGTTTTTTTGTACTGGTTATCTACCAGCCTTTATCCACTGGTTTTAGTTCTCCACACTTCACCCTGGCAGTTGTGGACCATCATCAACATCCTCTCTCAGTATCCCATGTACTCATTGCGATAAACAGATCCCAGGGCCCAAACTTAAACCTGAAATTTTGCAAGGAAGTGGCAGAAGATAAAGCCCCTGAGTCAGAAGTTTTTCCTGGCACTCCATGTAAGATTTTGCCTTGGTGAAGTTCCTTAACAATGTTCTATGGCACTTTTCCTTTGCTGCATGACTCAGTCTGAGACAGTCCCAGGGGTTGTAGTAGCCACACCAACTGCAGGGGCCATATGGCTGCTATTGATACCACCACGATTCCTGAGTATCTGCAGTGTCTCTTCCCTCTCACATCGCCAGACTTCTCCCTTCTCTGCATCCCGAGAACAGCCCTTTCTCCTGTCCTTGTGGTTCTATGGTGGGGAACACAGGGTCCTTTCTCTCTGCTCTCTTCCTGTCTTCCCCTTTCCACAGCTGCCAAGTAGAGACCCAAATGGCTGTGCCAAATGCACAGATGTGGTGGCGCACATTCAAACGGCTGCTGTCCCAGCTGAGAGACCTCTTTAAACCCTTTCAGATTCCTGAAGTCTTTCTTGTCTGCCTGTGTCTAACTTACATAAGCAAGGTTTAAATTTGTCAAGATTTTCACAGGATCTCAGGACTGTTACCTTGCTCTTATACTGCAGTGGAAAAAGGAACCATGTCATGTCCTCTGAGCTGCTATGGGACCTCCTGATGTTTAGAAATAATTGATTTCTTGAAATTGTGTTTCAGAATTATAGCATAAAAATTGTGTACTGTGTTTCAGAGTTATGAAAAATCGTAACATGAAAAATTGTGTACTGTGTATATGTTGCAATTCCCCTGCGTCTTCAAGGTGTATACTTTAAGAGACTTTGCAGATCTGATAATGCAGATTATCAGATATTTAGTAAAACAACTCAAAAAATGACTATTATGAGCTGAGCAACTCTGATCTTAGATTATCATAAGATCTAGAAAGTTCCCTATCTTGTTAAAAAAAAGTCCTTTTTATCTAAAATCTGGGAGTGTTTGAGTCACTAGAAGGCACCTTCATCATAGGGTTTGTGGAAAAAACTCGTTTCAGCTTCTCTCAACCATTCTAGGTGTCAGCTGCTTCTCTCCACCACAGGAAAACTCACTTGTAACTGAAGGGAGTGGGGGTTGGTGAATATAGGTGATAGGCCTAAAGATAGAATCGATAAAAACTAAACTAAATGGGAACTGGAATTATCCAGCTAGGAGATAGCAATGTCATGCCTTCCAAAGCTTCTCAAAACGCATTCTCATGGCAAGCTTAATGTGAAAAAAATTTTTTAAAGGCATATGAAATCTTCCATAAGGCTAATAAAGATGGTTTTTTGAAGGGTCCTCCAAGGATGACTTGCTATTATTTTTAACTGTTATGGAAGCCATTCCTAGCAGCACTAGAATTGAGCCCAGCACCTCACACATATGAGACATGTGTTTTTTCCCTCATGCCACATCTATGGTCCATCAAGAGTTGGATGGTTGATAATTCTTTGGGTGCAAGACATACTTGGTAAGTCATAACTACTTCTTGGTGTTGGGGTCATAACATGTCTAAGATCTTTCAGATTAGCAAGTGTCTTTGTTTCTCTCAAGCTGTGACTATAAGAAAATGTACCTAGGAGCTCTATTTCAGGAGCGACTTTTGCCACTCTAAGCATCCCAGCAATAAGAAAACTACAATGCAGCTTCTTTGTGAGTTACCTCACTTCATGCTCTTGTTCCCTAACCTCCTTTAGCAATTGGACAAGGCATACGCCTCACCATCTGGTGCCAGATAAGATGGTTTTGAACAGACTTGGCAGATGTTGGCAAATATCTGAATTGGTGACATGTGGATAAAGAAGTAGATTCATTTTTCCTGAAGTTTCAGCAGGCAAGACCAGGTTCAGTGGGTGGAATTGTATGGGTGGCATATTTCAACTGAGTGTTGGGAAGAACTTTCTAATGATTCAAATGACCCAACATAGCTTTTGCCTGTTGTCTTGAAGTGTCCAGCTCACTTTTCTGGTGAAAGTGTGCCCTAGAAGAACTACCAGAAACAACAACAAAGGAATCCTAGTATGAAGTGGGAGCTTAGTTGGTTTTCTGTCCTTCTTAGCATTTTCAGTAAAAATATTTGGTGAGTGGCTGTAGGAAGGAGGTAGGACATTTAAGAAAAAAGAGTGAAAAAGAGATGGTTTTAGATTGCCTATAAGATGAAGAAATAGTTCATCTTTTAAGTACATTGTGGTTACTGAGCTCCTATATAATTGGAGTATCATGGCATTTAAAAGCCCAAAGACACAAGTCCTAGTGTGAATTCCCAGAACTCTGCAGTTACTTACCTCACCCTCATACTGGTCCAAGCCTTCTGCTCATCTTTGGTGATCTTCTACAGGATATGCTGAATATCCATCAAACCTAAGCTCTTTGATAATCTTTTGTTTCCATATCACTATTTCTATTTTTCTATTTGGTACTTGCAACATTAGATAATTATTGGTGTGCATTCATTTTTTTCCTCACAGGGCTATGAAAGCAGACTTCTTGACTTACTTTGCAAGTTAATGACTATTGAAGTGTCTGGCAAATATTAAGTGATAATGTTTGCTGACTGAATATTTGACAACTCTCCTTCTCCTACAAAGAAATAGCTGGAATGATTTTTATTCTCAAGTTAAGGAACTAAGAGGAATAATACCTGAATATTTTTCTCCCCCTGACCTTTTCTATCCTAATTAAATTTAATTTACCAGTCCCACTCATTTTACTTCAAGAAAGCATGGGGATGGTAGTCAAGAGAAGAGAAAATAAATGTTCCTAAAATCAGAGAAGGTGAAAATCCTCCTCACAGCCCTCCTCTAGGTAAGTTGCCTTTAGTAGCAACAGTGATAAAATAAAAAGAAAATCTTGTACCTGTGATTTTCTAGGCATAATATTTAAAAAAAAAACATGACCCAAACCTAGTTTTCCAGAACATAACCCAAAACTAATCATGTCCTTCTCTGTTTTTGTTGTTGTTTGTTTAGTTTTGGGGCTACACCTTGCCATGCTCAGGGCTTACTTCTGACTCATCACTCAGGAATTATTCCAGTCAATGCTTGGGGGACCAGATGGGATGCTGAGGATTGAACCCAGGTTGGCCATATGCAAGGCAGAAGCTCTATCTGCTGTATTATCTCTCTGGACCCATCACTGAACACAGTGAAATAAGAATTTTCTACCAATACCTTTCAGGTGGTCACTCAAGACTGGAATACTACAATTTGTGATCTACTTTTCATCAGGGATTTTAAAGTTCTTTCCTTTTAAGTATTAATCTCTTTGATAACCACCACTGCCTCCTCATGCCAATGGGAAGCAGAGCTGGGAGGTGATGAGGAGAAAGCTGTGCTCTTTGTGATCTGATATATCTGGATCAAGTCCCGTTGTTTGATATGGATGGATTATATACCTCTTCAAGTTCAAAACCTCTGTCTTCTACAATGGGCATAACATTCTATATCTCATTGGAATATCTTATTACTGTAGCTTGTAAAATAATAAAGATGTTGAACATATCCTATACCAAACACATAGTGAAAATTTGAACAATGAGATCTGTTTTTATTTGGGGACAAAACCCCTTTTCTCTGTCTTCTTTTTTTTCTCCACTCTCTGAAAGACATTCATGTGTGAGTCCTGAGAAATTTCTCCTCACATGAATTTTATTGTGTCCTGGAATGTCATTTCCTCACCGCTTAGTAGAGAGCAGTCAAGGTCCCTTCCTGTTGAGACTCTGTTGCCGTGTGTTCAGTAGCCCAAATAACCTCCCGTGGAGGATGTGACTGTTACATGGAAGATGTGACTGTTACCAAATAGACACTGGAAGAAGGTGGAGGTCCTCAGTCTTAATATCCTATAACATATCATACCCAGATCATGAGTCCTTTACTTGAAAAAGCTCTGAACAGTAGTGACAGAAGCTCTGGAGTCTGTCAATAAAGAGACATCTTATAAAAATTTATGAAGTTCAGGTTGTAAAGAACAAACTGCACATACAAAGCAGTAGTAGTTTATATTAAAATAATTTCATCCTTAAGTCTGTTGTCTCCCTATCACCTAATAGAAGCTCGTGCTGTTGCTAGATGCCTCAATGCCCTGTAAAGTTTTATGTGGGCTTTTGAAAAGGGATGATAGTTTTATAAGGTATGATTTTCTCATCTTACCAAATTAGATTATTTGAGAGAGCATCCCTGGATGTAAAATTTCAATCCTGAGTAAATCTATGCCTCTGAGATTCTGCGCAGCCTGCTCACAGAGTGGAAACAGAGCATAATAAATCTGTCGTGAGCCCATTTCTCGCTGCACCACTCTATAATTCATTCTTCTCTTGATACCTATGACCACTTTTCCCCTAGCTAATCAGTCTTCATCCAGGCTGATATCCTTCATGCCACCCCCACCCTTTCTTGGTACAGATCTTGCCTCCTGGCATGGCCCTTTTGCTTGCAGGCTTCTTTCTTGAACTATGAGCTATCAATGTCCCTGGATCCAATATATTACTCACATAGTAAGCATTTATTCTAGTCTCAGGATGACCTATTCATGGCAGTCTACTTTATAAAATATATTCTATTTAAAGGTAAAGGTAAAGGCCCTCCCGTTGATCGTCGATTTGCTTGAGCGGGCCCAGTAATGTCTCCATTGGAGACTTTGTTGTTACTGTGTCTGGCATATTGAATACTCTCGGTAGCTTGCCGGGCTCTCCGAGAGGGGCGGAGGAATCGAACTCGGGTCGGCCATGTTGGCCGCTTGTAAGGCGAACGCCCTACCTCTGTGCTATCACTCCAGCCCTATTTAAAATGAATTAAAATTGATAGCAGCTTCTCGGGGGTACACTGGTCGGTGCAATGATTCTGTTCTGCTTTCCTGTGTCTCCTCTACAGAAGCAAAGTAGAAGTGACTTCCCACCAAAGCTACATGTTTTCATCTTTTCAAATCTATTCCCCTTCATTCAGAGTGATGCTGCTTCAGTCTTCTGTGGCTTGTCTCTCGTTTCTCTGGTTTAATATTGTTTTGATCCAATGGTACCACCACCATCTGCTGCTGCAAAACTCAGAGTGACTGCAAGAGACTTGCAGCAGGGAAGGGAAAAGAAAAAGTCTAGGAAAATTTCCTCCAAAGTGGACTTAGAGGTTGTGACACTGAGGTGAGAATGAAATGCATGGTTTTATAGGTAAGAATATAGTACAAGAATTAATGCACTTGCCTTGCAAGTGGTTGGCCTAGTGTTATCCCTAGAATCAACTATGACTCCCCCAAGCACCACTAGGAGTGATTTCTGAGCACAGAACAAGGAGTAACTGATATAACTTCAAGTGTCACTTTAAAACCAATCCTCCTCCCTCCCCACCAAAAACCTCCAATATTTGGTTTCTAATCCTGATTATACTCTTAAATATTGTGATTTTTGGAAAGGAGTTTCTTTTTATTAGCCTTCATTCTTGGCATTTGTGAAATAAGCATGTTGCAATTAGCACAGCGGTAGGGCGTTCGCCTTACAAGCGGCCAACATGGCCGACCCGAGTTCGATTCCTCCGCCCCTCTCGGAGAGCCCGGCAAGCTACCGAGAGTATTCGATATGCCAGACACAGTAACAACAAAAGTCTCCAATGGAGACGTTACTGGGCCCCGCTCGAGCAAGAGAAAAATTATATAAATAAAAGATGAAAATTTATCTTCTCATCTTTATAGTTCAGTAATTAGTATCTTGAGAGTAATCAATGGAACTTTGAACCAATGGTAGAAGACTTATCAAGAAATTGTGCTATCTTTTGGACCACTCAGAAATAATATGTATAAAAAGCCAAATTGTTAACTTTCGCCTAGTCATAGGGAAGCACCGTGATCTGCAGTTTGATGTGGGATATAAGAATTGAATACTCATTGGGACACACAACTGACAATGTATGCAACAATGTGCAATTACTGAGTTTCTGAGGAAAGTTATCTTAATGTCTTTCAGTGGTTTTAAAGGTTTATCCTAAGTAGCTCCTTAAACATTTTTCTTTCCAGAATGCTTTCATTCTCTGCATTTATTCGCTTATATTTTATTTCACTCCACAAACTTGCTAAAATACCTCTTTCTTGTCAAGTTAGTTTTACAGAAAAAAGAAGTTGAAACAATAAGAAGTTGCCAAATGTGCCCACAGTGTTACAACTCAGTAGTGGCAGAACAGGACTAGAGTCTCAGAGAAGAGCCTGAAGTGGCAGCTGCTTCAGATGGTCCACACACCTTCCGCATCACTTGGAAGCTTGTCAGAGATACAGAATCTCAGATATAACCATTAAAAAGAAACTTCTCAGTGTTTCGTATGCATATTAAAGTCTGAAAATATGGAAGGGCAGTCTGTTACTTCCATTCACTGCCTCTGTGATTTTGACATACTGTCTGTCCCCCTGAGTTTACTGATCTGGGAAGGAGAAACTGGTGGAGGTGACTTTGAGGAGTTTTTTGGATTATATGTGTGAAATAACACAGACAGTGCCCTCTGCACCCAGATTAAAATGTTATTGAGAATCATATAAGTAGGCAAGGAGGATAGGAAATGCTTATAACAAAACTTCATAAGTAAATTTCTATGCAGACATCCTTCTAATATCATCTTCTGATGTCAGCAAATTCCCATTGAAAATATGTGATGTTGGGTTGGAGTGATGGCACAGCGGATAGGGCACTTGCCTTGCACATGGCCAATCTGGGTTCATTTCCCAGCATCCCATACGGTCCCCTGAGTACTGCCAGAAGTAATTCCTGAGTAATAGTCAGGAGTAATGCCTGTGCATTGCCGGGTGTGACTCCCCCACCAAAAAAAAAAAAGTGATATAAATGGGCATCATATCTAATTGGGCATTGAATAAACAGAATGTGTCTGAAATGACTTTTAAAAAATCTGTTTCTGAAATGACTTCAGGATACTAAGGCCATTGAGTTCTACATATTCCAAATTCTGAATATAATCATTCTAGATATTTTGTAGCAATATGAGTTTTAAAAAAAGAGCCAAATGACCTAAACTTAGGGCACAAAAATGGTTTATTTAGTATTTTTATAATAAGAAAGTTATCAAGTGCTCCAAGGAAATGACATTTTATACTCAACTAAAATCATACACTCACTACGATGTGCTAGTTTTCCAGTACAGACAATGCTTCTACGAAGACAATTTTTGAAATGTTCCCTTTGTCTTTCATCAACTTGCAGAAGAACCAGTTGGCTTTGAAAAAATCCTGCCAGCCACATGGCATGACAATTCTTGATAGTGCCAAGGAAATTGAATGGAACAGACAATAGTGACTCACTTTGTTCTAAGATATCCAGGGCATGCTTTGAATTCTAGGTCACCTGATCCTGAGTTGTAAATATGGGATAATGGCTAATGTCATGCTTGTGTTCCTTAGGAAGTCCTTAAGATCTCCCCAATGGGGACTCTCTTGCAGATTTCCTACTGTGACCATCTGAAGGGGTCATTTGTGCACATGTTGCTTTCTACATACAAGCTTGGAAAATGGAGCAAGAGCTGCAAATCTTTATATTATAGTGGGAAACTCAAATGGACACGATCTATATAGTTCTTTTATATGAGCAGCAGCTGTGACATGTCCTTTGTATCACACTTTATCTTTGATACAAATCCCCATTAATTTTAGTGTACATGGCTTTTAACTCTACAGGTAGGATGACATATTTGTCCTGGCTGAAATACCCTGGGTTGACTGCATTCACTGACTCTAACACATCTAATACTAAGATTTTCCTTTTAGTGAGGCTGACATTGTATTACACCACATTATGCAACTCTGGTTCTTAGAATTTTTTTCCTTGCTTGTATTGTATTCTCTCACTCTTCTTCAATTAATTGTATCATACCCAATCTGATCATGTTACTCAGTTACTGAAGAATGAAAGTGAGATAAAGCTACCTCTTTAAACAAGTCTGTCAGTATGTTGCTGCAAAAGCATTCTGTCTGTATGAGAGAAAAACATTCTATAGCAAAAAACTGAAGTTATAAATTTAGGAGTCTAATACATTACCCTGTTAAGGGTGTTTTGATATTTAATGGATTGAAAAAAATTGGATTGGAGACAGTGATCTTTTGGTAATGGGCATTGTGCTCTTGACTTAAAAAGGAAGGAAGGAATATGTCAGCTATATGGATATTGTACTTGTCACCAAGATAGAGAAAGCTGGATAAATAATTCTTCAGAATTATCCATGTAGTTTAATAGTTTATAGCCTTGGTTTTTCATGAGAAAGTTATGATTTTACCTAATGCTGTTTGCTTTTGGAGTTCCCTTTGTTCTGAGAGTGAGAGATCTCAATATAAGTCTTGTTTCCTTTCTTAGGGCAAGCTAAACTTCACATACATTTTTACAGTCCAGAGAGTCGTGTTGATTCTTTATTTTCTTGCCCTCATACTGCATTAATGATGAACCAAAATTTGATCTTCTTAATCTTCTTATTCAGGTTATTCTCTTGACCGAGCAGTTATATTTTTACCTTGATTTTCCCTTTTCTTTATTCTTCCCTTTTCTGTGGTTTGAAAATTGTTTCCCTATAGAGATAACAGCAATAACCATAGCAATCATAGCCTAAAGTCTGCTTTGCTGAGTGTGATTTTAACCTCCTAAGACTAGTAACTGACAGAGCATGATACAGACCAACAGTTAGAAACCTCTTTCTTTATGGAAACCATAATAGAGAAGCAGGAAGAAAATTTAAATATCATTTAATTCAAACCATTCTTTTTTATAGATGAAGAACTAGGTCAAGAGAGGTTATGTGCCTCATCCTAGGTTGCATAGTTAGCAATTAGAATTTCAATTAGTACCCATTTTCAAGGAGGTTTGCGCTATTCTCATACCATCTGATGGGCTATCTTGGATAAGGTATCTTCTCTGCACCAATCTGTTATTACAACAAATAGAGACTCACTGTAGAGAATTGATCAGAGTGACTGCTGCCTCACTCTGCTCTGGCTAGGGGTTAAGAGGAATCCCTGTAGCTCAGGCAACACTGCAAAATCTGTTCCCAGTATGGGGTTATTATCTACTAGGATGGAAGTCCAGATCTAGCTAGATCTTACAAATTCAGGAAGCAAATCCCTGCTAAGGAATTTTCCATGTTATTTGGATTCCTTCTCCCTTCAAAATAGATCAGATCCAGGGTGACACTAATCTGCCTTCATTGTTCTTTGCTCTGTCCACTGTGCAAGTCCTGACACTACACCGACAATAGAGTTTGACAGATGGAAAGCCTGCAGTAGTCCCAAGACTGGATGCCAAATGGGACAAAAGACGAGGTGATCTGATGGGTTATGGCATCACTGAAAAGGATACAAACATTGATGCAAAAAGGAACACAATGAATGGCGAGGAATAACAGCGTTTTTCCTCACTAGATGATTTAGAATTGAAAATATGGAAAATTATTTTCTATTATACCTATATCCAATTTTGATCTGAAGTATATAATAGTGATTCATCAAAGAAGTATGACTTAATTGGATGTTTTTTGTGCTGCAAATGATAATATAACATTGTATGAATGTCATAATACAATGTAAATGACTCAGTATTTGTATATATTATAAAATTATCACCCTAGTAAGTCTACTTAACATATGTTCCATACACATTACATATTTTTTCTTATGATAAGAAATTTTAAGATTGTATCTTTTAGCAGATTTAAATTTTCCATTACTGTGTTTTTGTTGTCACTATGCTACATTTGCATGACCTTTTATTTTTGGTAGTTCCTTTTTCTTTCAATGGCCATAAAATGAAGATTCATTGAAATGAAGTTTATTATAAAAAATGTATGGAATTGAAGCTGTGATTCACTGAGATATACATACATGTGAAATAGTGATTCACTGGGATGTCATTGTATTTGCACTCCATATGTGTCTTTCCTTTTATTTCCCAAGCAGGCCACCAGGTCTCTGTTCTGGGAAAGTTGTGTCTTGGAGAAGAAAGCAGGAGTTTCTCATTTTAGAGGAGAGATTACCTTTAGTGTTCAAGAGGCACCCTAGGTGAGAGTGTATCCTGGGAGGGAAGAGCAAAAATGTGAATCAGGAAACCTGAAAGGAGAAAGTTGATTTCTTCAAGTTAAGTGGATCCATTGGCCTGCTTCTTGGAGAACCAATGCTATGGCACCAGGGGGTAGTGTCACATACAGCAAAACTGGTTTTCCTGTAGGGATTTCCAGCCTCGATAAAGAATAATACAGCACAGGACGGAAGCCCCTCACAACTAAATCTGGAGAGTACTGTAGCCCATGAATTTTCTTTCATAAATGTAAATCTGATTATTTTTCCCAGCAAAGGTCCTTTCAGTGACCTTGCATCTATAGTAGATAGAGAAAGGTGTTCCAAGTGGATGAAATAGCATGTGAAAAGTTGTGAAGTTAATGACACGTGTCCCTTGCACCAGTGATTTTCTGTATTTTTAGCAGTTTGTGTTCCTGAACTACTGCAAGGATGGGATGCTTATGGGTGGCTTGACTGCCATCTGGTGGAAGTCTCTGTAGGTCAGTGTCTTTCAGACAATTTTTGGGGGAGCATACACAAGTTTTTTTTTTTTTTTTTAATAAAATCTTACCTAGAAACCCAAACATCTCTCATGCTGTGTCCTTCCTCACACAGTCTAAGACTCCTCAGACATCTTTGTGTGTCCACACAGCAGATTATTTGACCAAATTTTTCATGAGTAAAATCAGATTAAGATGGCGGTATGACTCCACTTTGAGGGCTGGAGAGTGTTAGGCTGGATCTGCAGATGCAAACGTACTGAGAAAAAAAAAATTTCTGAATACAAACCAGTAATAGAAAAAAGAATCTGTTTTTCTTTTTTCTTTTCAATTTCTATCATGAGTCTCACTTTGATGGTGAAAATTTAGTTATAATTTAGGGTCGGTCACCCTGTATGGAACTATTAATATCTTTGTTTTACAGCTGAGAAAATAGAAGCCCAGAAAGTTGAATGGTTTGTGAAGATCAAAAATCTCTTAATAATTAGAACTAGCATTGAACCCAGGCAGCTTGCCTCTATCATGGAGTATATTCCATGATATTTGTCTTTGACTTATGCAACTGTGTTGTGAAGGATTCATGGGGAGTATACAGTTCTCTCCTGGAGATTATCAGTGCTCTTGGCATCCATCATAATTATATTTATTTTCCTTTATTCCAGGTAGATCTAGAGCATCATCTTTGCAGGTTTCTCTGATCATATTGGATGGTTCATTCAACTTCTCACAACCTCCACCACACCAGGAGGAAATCTTTGAGGCTGTCTATAACTCTGTCTAGACCAGTGGTTATAAACTGGGCTATTGCCCTGAAGAGCATTGGTCAATGTCTAGGAATATTGACATTGACCATTTTTAGTTGTTCAAGTTAGAAATGGGGATAACTCTACTGGCATCTAGTGAATAGATGTGAAGGAGATTGCTAAACTTATCACAATGTATAGGACAGTCACTGAAACAAAGGGTTGTCAGGACCAAATGTTAGTAGTGCCAAGAATGAGAAGCTCTACCATAGACAAAAACTTATAGTTCAGCGATTTTATTTAAAAAATTCACTTTATTTCCAGGGCTGGATTTTCACAGGAAGGCACAGAATTCTTGGTTCTCAGATCCACCAAAGCTTCAGGGAATTTTGTTACATTTTCTTTCATTAGGGTTCCGTACTGGACTGGTGTGTTGATAGAAACAGCCTCTTTCTTAGATACTCACTTTAATTGAAGCTCTCTGAACACACCTTTTATTATTTTTTTCACCCTCTCTTATGTAGTGGAAATGTGGGAAACTTTGCTATTATTCATCATGTATCTTTTGATCTTAGCCAGTGAGTTCTTTACCTATTAGAAACTTGAGCTGTAAGAATTGATTGTCTTTTCCTCAACTTTATGTAATAAATTTTCTGGCAGCCGTACATATGGAAAAGTCAGCACACTGAATGAAGTTTTGCAGAAATGCAAGGAAAACCTTATGTTGTCCATGTCAGCATTCTGCAACCTGTGTTCTAAAGTATGGTGCTATCCCTAGAGATGCCACTGGCTCTTCTTTTAGAAGACAGAACTGATTCATGTTGCCGTTATCTAGGGATTCAGAAGCAATGTATTTCAATTTGTTTAAGGACTTCCATAAAGTATTTGAACAGGAAATGTTTTTCATGGAACTCTTAAAAATAGTTTGTATCTAGTTTGAAAAATCTTGTTTGTGTGATCAATGTGCCTTTTATTAAAGCATTGACACAAACAAGAGTATATGGGTTTTAGAGATGTTAAAAGTTAGACTCTAAACGACTTGATAAATGATTGGTTCTCAGTGGTAAGAAGCTAGAAAAATAAACAGGGAAAGATAGAAATTCCAAAATTGAGAAATACATTTTGTATCATTTTTTATATATCCCCAGGTATTAGACACCAGGGGTTTTAAAAAGCATGAGCCACAAAATGATGATACTGAATTTATATCTATCCTGGATAATTGTAAATGGTCTCTCTTATCTTTGATTCGCTTTTCTAATCTCAACTCCACAATGCTACAAAAGAAATATTTCTAAACAAAGATGCAATCATGACACTGCTCTTATCAAAGAACTTCTGTGATTTTATTTTGTACAAGGACAATCCAAACCTCCTCACACAGTGTTCTGAATACACTCTGAATACAGTATTCAGTGTGACAGAAATGAGCAATTTTTGTCAGTAGCCCTCCACCGCTGTGGGAATGGTGAAGTAGCATCACAAGTAGAAAGCAATAATAGGAACACTGATGTAAACTGTGTCACCTAAAAGAAAGAAAGAAAGAAAGAAGAAAGAAAGAAAGAAAGAAACAAAGAAACAAAGAAACAAAGAAAGGAAGAAAGAAAAAGTATTCTTTATATGAGCAGCATTTAATTAATGGGGAAATGCTTATGTGAAAATGATAATTGTAGATGCTTTATTACTTAATAACCTCCATTATATTTTTAATGAGTAAGTATTTGCTTTTTGGGGGCGGGGGTATGTAAAGCTGTACTAGGGCTTACTCATGGATACTCAGGGATCACTCCTAGCATCTTTGTAGTGCTTGGGGAATAATATGTAGTGTTGGCGATAAAACCTGGGTCAGCCACAGGCAAGTCAAGCAACTTACTCACTATTCCATCTTTGTATTTAAATATTGTTTTGAAGTTCTATTTAATATATATCTTTATAAAAACAGGAAAACAAAAAATGCAGTATTACATTTAAATAAATTGTTTTAAAGGAAGAAGAAAAATGAGCAAATCTTACTCAGTTAGCTCTTGCCTGGCACTAGCAGTGCTTTTGTGTAGAAAGGCATTCGGGTGCACAAGACAAGCAGTGCTGGGAGACTTTGTATCTGCTGTAGCCAAGGTATTGTTATTGTGATTCAAGTGTTTCGGAAATACATTGACATTGAAGCCGATCTTGGGTTGGCATGTATGTATGTGCCCTGCAGCCTCTGCATATGTCTTCATTTTGCCCCGGTAGGAATCATTCTCAGCCTGCTGACTGGGTTCTATGTGCCAGGAGGCTGACCTGTATAGACAAAGGGTATTAAATCCCTTTGGTTAGTGGAAGATGCTGGCACAGATAGGAGAGAGGAGAGTGAGATTAGAATGTATATTTCCTGGATCCCTCCCTAGACAAAGAGCCAGAGGTTGGCTGTCATGTTCAGCTCAGTGCTCCTCTCAGTGTGGAGTCTACACAATCTTTTCTCTTTTCTAGGACTGTGATAACTGCTTTCTCTCATTTTTTGCATATGAGCTAAGTCTGCTAGTACCACACTAGTCTAACCCTGGGTCCCTGTGTTTTCTTGTGGTTCCTCTGTAATGCAACTATACATATATAAACAGTTACTTAAAAATAAACCCTCTTGGATTTTTTCCCATTTCAGTCTCATATTTCTTTCCCACTAAGATCCTAAAACAAATCCTAATATGATTTGCCAGCTGAAGCACCTAGAATGTTGAGTGTCTATAAATGGTAAAGATTTACGTGAAAAAGAATGGAATTAAATAGAGACACTACAAATTTTCGTTCATTGTATTTTATCTCATAATTTCAAATGGGCCATGAAATTACAAAATGAATATTACATTTGAAAGTACCTTTGATAAGGAGAGTATTCAATTATGTTCAAAGAAGGCCATTTATTTTGTGATATATTGACTGGAAAAATTTCCAGTTTGCTGTTCAATGGAAAATGAATGGAGAGCACACCGAGTTGACTTGGCCGGTGGAAAAGATTCCACCTGCACACAGTTTTCTCTGATAAGGTCTGTGGAGTTAGGTATGTTAGATCAGTGGGAACACAGACCTAGGAATCAGTGGATGGTTCAGTAGCTAAAACCTTTGCTGATAGTCTTTGGTAAGTTTCCAAAGAATTTTCAAGCATAAGAAGTTGTTAGCCAACTGCACCTAAAAAACTTTTGTCTGGTGTAGGTCTTCTTAAGGAGAATTCTCCAGAAATAACCAGATTGGAATGCCTATTCTGGAAAATCCTACAGATTTATAGTTCCCTGTGTTTTTTGAATGAGGACATAAATTATATCATTGAAACTGCCAGAATCATTATTTTACAAGGAATAATACAATGTTAGGTTTTTAAAATAATAAATGTTAGTTCTTAGTCTATTATTGGATATTATTAGATTATTATTGTTATTGTTATAATATTGTTATTTTGAGCAAAAGATTATATTTTAAGGTTACTTTATATAAATTGCTTTTGTTTATTTTGGTTTTGGAGCCATACACAGTGGTGGTCAGAGTTTATTCCCAACTCTGCACTCAGGGATCACTCGAAGCGGGATTTGGGGGAACATATAGGGTACCTGGGATCAAATCTGGATAGGCTACGTGCAAAACAAACACCTTATCCATTGTACTCTATCACTAGTCCCTGTAGCACTATTGCACTGTCGTCCCGTTGTTCATCGATTTGCTCGAGCAGGCACCAGTAATATCTCCATCGTGAGACTTGTTGTTACTGTTTTGGGCTTATCGAATATGCCATGGGGAGCTTGTCAGGCTCTGCCATGCGGGCAGGATACTCTCAGTAGCTTGCCGGGCTCTCTGAGAGGGATGGAGGAATCAAACCCGGGTCGGCCACATGCAAGGCAAACGCCCCACTAGTCCTACGTAACTTAATTTTATCTTAAAAAATAATTAATATGGCTGACTTTTTTAGGGGATGGGAATACTCTCAAATAAGACAGACAATATAAATATCAGAAGCTTTTCATTTGTCATTTTTTTTTTGCTTGTACCTTTATCTTTTTGTACCATAGAACATGTGTTTCAAATGGAAGTGCAATCCACACTTCCTTTGAAGTTGCAAAGTGGATGGAATCTTTACTTCTTCTTTTTTTTTTTTCTCTTGGTTTTTGAACTACATCTGGCAATGTAAAAGGGTTACTCCTGGCTCTGCACTCAGGAATCACTCCTGGTGGTGCTCAGGGGACCATATGGAATGCTGGGGGTTGAATGTGGGTCAGTACGAGCAAGGCAAACACCCTACTCACTGTACTATTTCTTCTTCAGCCCTTCACACTATGTTCTTAGCCTGTTATTAAGAAGATAGAGCAAAAGGTTATCACATTTTCCATTTGATCAGAACTGAGGCACTTTGAAGAGTTGGGTTTGAGAGGTAAAAAGACAAATCTGTAACCAAGCAGAATTTGCTGTGTAGAGTTTCTTGGGTACGTACTAAAGGACAAGCATCATAGGTTACATTGGGACATATGATTAGGAATGATGTAAATAATATTTTGAATAGATTTCCCTCAAATTCTGTGTGTGATTGCACACATGCGCCTGGGCGTGCTTGCATATTCTATAATTACTCTGATCACAGAGAAATATGATATGAATTATTTTATTTGGTAAGAGAATTTTAGAACAGACAAAGCTTTAATCTTTGATCTGCACAACTTACTAATAGCCCTACGTTTGCCTCTGTTAATCACACAAGGAATGATTTTCTCCTATTCTGGGAATGGAGCAGGAAATACCAAGATCTATATGTTTCAACAATTTATAATCTTATACTTTACCCATAAAATGTAGCTTCATTTAGATGTTATTCTGAAGTAGCACTGAAGTATTAATGTCATAAAATTTGAATTATAATGCAACAACTCTGCAAATGCAGCTTGTATTTTTAGATTATTAAATTATAATAATGAAAGAGTGAGAATCTTTCTTCTCTTGTATTCCCCAACCCAGTATTCATATCTGACTGTGCTGTCTCAATGTGTTAAGACTCAAACTTTATTTTATAATGATGAAGATTTTTTTTAAGAAAGGAAAATAGTCGTGGTATTTATTATTAGGTCTAGGTAAGACAGACTTCTCATTCTGATGTGAAAGCTCTTTGATGTGAGGAATGCAAATATAAAATGCCTAAACTTGAATACCCTCAAAATACCTTTTTGATGAAGTGGCATATTTGGAGGAGGGAAAACCACAGTGAGTCAGCTGTCTCTACAAGTCCAGATCCCAGGACAACTCCTGACAGGTTCAGTGACCTTGGCCATCTTTGTCTAACTCCATTTTCATTTTACCTCTTGACGAATAGAATTTCTTTCAACTAACCTGCAATCCCTGGATGGACTTTGGAGGGTAGATGCTATGTAAAAAGCATTCACACCAAAGTTTATAGGAGCATGCTGCAATCTGAAATGAGAACGCAAATATGTAATACATATTGGACCTTGTAATCCTCATCAGATGTATTAAAATCTAAGTATATTTTAATGAAGTGCTCTGAAATATGTGGCCACAAATTCATTACCGTATACACATTGTGCTCAATACAGATTCTTTTTAAATATGAAATTGTGGCTCTAAGCCAGTTGGCAGCTTGAATATCCCTGCTTTATTAGTTAGCAAATGATTCTGGGCTTTATCACATTTATTGTCAATCTCACTTTTTGGGTGCCTAGGAATTCAGAATTATATGCTCAGCTGACCCTTTAATTAGCTCTCATTCTGTCTTACATGATTTATGGCCTAGTGGCTCACATGTAAAAATGATATATGGTGTAGTGAAGTGGAAAGGTAGAATAGGGTCCCACCTCCAATCGTTTTACGCTTTCCTCTGACTGGTGACTAGAGTGCTGGGGGGCAGACAAAGCAGCAGTTACGCTCTCTGGATTAGTTATTATGACAAGGACAGAAGGTCTAGTTTGCTAAGATTTGTGCTTGCTTGCAAATCTACTTTTGTTTTAGTAGGAAACACAAGTGCATTGATTCAGGTGTCTTGAAATTGTCTTCCAAAAGATAGGAGGGAGGCGATTGATTTAGTCTCTTACTTTACATTTTAATTTTCTAGTTCTCAATACAAATAGCATGCAGGAAGTCACATAGCATTTAAGGCACAGGGTTTTGCAGTGTTTTAGCAGCATCATTCTAATAGACCAAGTGTTTAGGTAGGGTAGACAAACTGGGTGAAGCTCTGAACAGAGAGGGTATAATAAGTTGGTTAATAAGTTCATAAATGTGATGATCTTAGACACGTGTCATTGATTGGGAATGAGTGCAGGAAAGGAGAAGCTATAGAGCTGGGTATTAGGGAAGGACCCTGACTAAGAGGGACCCCTGGCAGAGACCCACATAGGACAAAGATGAAGAGTACACAAGGTCTGAAGGTAGAACTTCCTGAGCAGTGCGCACAGAAAACAAAAAATCCAAGAAGGAAAGAGCTTTCTAGTCTTGAGGTATAGAAAGAAAGTGGGGGTAAGTAGTAACATGTTTGTTGGGGAGCAGTAGGAGTTGACACTAAGAGGGGCAGAGGGAGTGCGGGATCTTGAAGGCCACACTGAGAAGAGAGATGTTCCAGCAGGTGCACACTCCAAAGACTTTTGCTGTGTTTTTTCCAGTGCCTGTCCCCACTAGCACCTTAAAGGCCTAAGGGGCATCTGCTTAATATATCCAAGCCCCATTAGGTCTAAGCCCCACCTGTATGATAGGGAATATAATGTCCTGGGTGGAACTTTATACAAAACTGTCCTGTTACCTGGGGGTGGGGGCATGGCTCGTATAAAATGGTCCTGTTACCTTTAATGGTTTCCTCTTGAACAGTAGTGTCAGAAAAATCATTTCTACTGTAATCATGATTCATTAACTCATGCAACAGAAATCAAAGAGTTATGTCTTGAGTATTTTCTCTAAGCATCACGGTCACGGTCATGGTCCTCCCGTTGTTCATCGATTTGCTCGAGCGGGCCCAGTAACGTCTCCATCATGAGATTTCTTGTTACTGTGTTTGGCATATCAAATACGTCACGGGTAGTTTGCCAGGCTCTGCCGTGCGGGCGAGATACTCTCAGTAGCTTGCCAGGCTCTCCGAGAGGGGCAGAGGAATCGAACTCGGGTCGGCCATGTTGGCCGTTTGTAAGGCAAATGCCCTACCGCTGTGCTATCTCTAAGCATATCTTATTTTAATTATTGGATGCATTGTTTATGTAGCATGGAAGTCATGATTACTATAAAATGTATACTTGACAACTTAGACTGATAATTTAAGTTGTTCACCCTCAGAACTTAAATACTCTTGCCTCTGACATGGTGTCTTAGATTTGAATTAACAATTATTCAGAAAGGGGTGGTGACTTATTTGGTGCCTAGTTGTGTTTCTCTGATTTTCCAGACCATGGTGGGGTGAATAATAAAGACAGGATGTCCTAGAATGCTGTTCTTCCCCTAAAAAGTAATCATATTGGAAAAACCTGCAGAACTTCTTTTTACATATTCAGTTTCCACTTTGGAAAAAGGTTGATGTATGTTTATATTTTAAAAATGCAAATGCCAACCATAGAAGCATTCTTTCATACATTTATACTATAGTCTAATTCATCTTAAACTATTTGTTTTCCTTCTAAATCTTGGAGTTGCTTTTGTGCGTCTGCATTTTAAAAAGAAAAGGTGTATATTTTGTAGTTCAGAGAGAACTTCAAGGAACTTTCTGGAAAGGATGTCCAGTGAAGTGGGGGAAAAGAAGGACTAGACAGTAGAGGTGTTGTAATGGTAAGGAGATACCTTTGTGAACATAGCACTAGGTGAGACTTCCTGTTTGGACTGGGCTCTGGTTATCCAGAATCACCCAGCGTATCATCTAGAACTCATCCTCCTAATACTAACACCTTTTCACTAATCTGACTTCTGTGATTTCAGAACTTGTTCATGGAAAGAGGCTCTGACACAAAGCTTCCTCGACACAGTGGGATATTAACAATAAGCATTTAGTCAGGCTGCCCCTTTTCTAATTTGTTCCTGCCTTCTGAGTTATTTTTCTTGTCACAGAATTAATAATGTTTAAGGTCATCTGTGCATGAATTAGAAAATTAGAGCATTAGAGGGTACTCAGAGTCTCTCTCTCTCTCTCTCTCTCTCTCACTCTCCCCCTCCATCTCTCTCTCTTTAATTTTCAGCCACACTTGGTGATGCTCAGGGTTATCCTGGCTCTTTGCTCAGGGATTACTCCTGGTGGGGCACAGGTAACCTTATGGAGTCCTGGGCATCAAACCCGGCTCAGCCACGTTGCAAGACAGACACCCGACTCAATGTATTATTGCTTTTGCCCAGATTTTTCTCTTATCAACAGACACCCTACCCACTGTATTATTGCTTTTGCCAGATTTTTTCTTTTATCAGTCTTTTAAATGCAGGGTTCTAAAAGACAGAAAGTTTGGTACAGAGTGGGAACGCTTGGCCCACTCTAGTTTGTTCTTGGCCCAGGGTTTGGACCCTTTACCTTTTTATGCTAGAACTGAAACGAACAACTGCTCTTGGGAACATACAAGAAACTTTCTGGTCTATGAAAGCATTGCTATCAATTTGTGAGGAAGTCACTGTCACTGTCACTGTCCTCCTGTTCATCGATTTGCTCAAGCGTCCCAATAAAGTCTCCATTGTGACACTTGTTACTGTGTTTGGCATATTGAATACATCATGGGTAGCTTGCCAGGCTTTGCTGTGCAGACAAGATACTCTAGGTGGCATGCCGGGCTCTCCGAGGGGGGTGGAGGAATCAAACCCGGGTCGGCCGGGTCAGTCATGTACAAGGCAAACGCCCTACCCCTGTGCCACCACTCCAGCCTGTAAGGAGGCCTACATTTAATTCTAAATCATATTTTTATTTAATGCAAGCATATCCAAGTGTATGTAGATCTTGACTAGGTTTCTAAATGCAAGCTTTAGACCAGTCTGCTTCAACCGGTTTCTAACCATGACTCTCTTATCACCTTATTTCCTTCCTGTAGCCCCCCTGTCCTAGTGGTTGGCCCCCCCCTGGAGTTTAATGTTACTGTTCCCCATTTCTGTGATTTTTACCTGTGGTCTCTTGGAATATCCTGGAGGACCATAGGGAGGCCAGTGGACCCCACTTGAGAAATGCTGCTTTTGACAATATATTTATATTTTCAAATGACCTGATTGGATAACTTTGGAGTCATTGGGCAATGCTCATGTAATATATTGGTTCTTCACTTTACAATAAAATGCAGTAAGGCCCTGTGGTTATATGTGTTTAGTGGGGTCAAGCAGCCTGCTTATATTTATTAGCTCAGTGAATTGGGAAAAGTCCTCTTTCCTTGTTTGAAAAGCAAGGATACCAACATCTGTCTCATAAGAATGCATTAAAATGGTTAATGCATTAAATCTTTTGCACAGTGCCTGCAACTTGGTAAGGGACAATTACTATTCTCCATCATCATTCTCCACCATCACTGTTATAGTATCATGCAGAATAGTTTCATTGTCCAAACAGTTCTCATTCTCTCTCTCTTCATTGCTCTCTCTTTTCCCTTAACATTGATTTTTCTAAAAAAAATTTGCCTCCAAGGGATGGATATTGGAATACTGTATAACTGAAATCCAATCATGAGCAGCTTTGTAAGGGTATATCTCACAAGTGATTCGATTAAAAAAAAAAAGTCCAAAAAAAGTGGCCTCCAAGTTTCACCCTTCCAAGAATGCTGTACAGTTGCAAACATACTGTATGGGTTTTTTGCTTTTTCCCTCTAAATCTGGCTTCATTCATTTAGCAACATGCATTAAGTTCCTCCATGTTATTTTGTAGATTGATGGCTTCTTTTGTTTTAGTACTGAATATAAATATTTCATAATTTATATACTCCAGTTTTTAATCTGTTCATCTATAGAAGGAATATGCAACTTTGGTTCTCTCAAATTTTGGTAATTATGAATAAAGCTACTATAATAATTTGTGTGCTTGGTTTTGTGTGGCCGAATTTCTCACTTATTTGAATAAATAACTAAGAGAGCAATTGCTGGCTTGTCTAGTAAGACTGGTTTTATAACAGACGTTTTCTTTGCTGAAGTCACTTCCATTTTGAATTCTACCAGCAATGAGAGATTTTGTTGCTCCACATTTTCACAAGTTTTTTGTAATGTCACTGTTTTGGCCACTCTTTTCAGAGGTTAGCCATTTTAATAAATGTGCAGTGGTGATTCTTTGCTGTTATAATTTGCATTTTTCTTACCATTTCATGAGATTATATTTTCATATGCCTATTTGTTATCTTTCTGTCTTCTTAGATGAGGTGCCATTTCAGATAGACTGTTTTAAGTGGGATTTAAAAAATTTAAAAAAATTGTATTGCTGAGTTATATTTATTTTTATATAAATATAAATATTAAGATAAGAATATATCTTTTTATACAATATATTTGTATTTTTGGTCCAATTTCTTCTTAAGAGATGTGTTTTTTGAATATTTTCTCTCTAGTGTTTCATTTGTTTCTTTCATTATCTTATTTATTTTAATAGAACAGAAGTTTTTGCTTTTAATGAGACTTCATCATTTCATTCAGTACTGCCGAATACCCCACATCCACTGTAGATCATTGTTCTTCATGTTGCGAATAAATGCTTATCAAATCAAGGGTCCCTGAGATTTACTCCTTTTTCGTTTTTTGAAAGTTTTTCTTTTTTGCATTTTACTTTTATCTCTGTGACTTATTGTGAGTTACTTTTTGCAGTTAGGGCAATGCCACTCTCTGATTTATTTAATTTTGCATGTAGATGTCCAGTTGTTTATTTTTCTTTGAATTAATATTTAGATATTTATACAAAGATTTCTTAATCACTGAATAAATTAATAATAAAATATTTTGATATAATATAATTTTTCCATGAAAAAATTTCTTCAAGTATTTAGAGAGTAGCATTTAAATACATGGGATTATCAGTGAAATGCTTTGACATATTATATCTGATTTTTTAATATTATTTGGGAAGACTGGAATAGTGCATATTATTTAGGCTAGTTGTATTTTTTTTGGTCACGGTCATGATCACGGTCACGGTCCTCCCGTTGTTCATCGATTTGCTCGAGCGGGCCCAGTAACGTCTCCATCATGAGACTTGTTGTTACTGTGTTTGGCATATCGAATACGTCACGGGGAGCTTGCCAGGCTCTTCCATGCGGGCGACATACTCTCGTTAGCTTGCTGGGCTCTCCGAGATGGGCAGAGGAATCAAAGTCGGGTCAGCCATGTTGGCCGCTTGTAAGGCAAACACCCTACCGCTGTGCTATCGCTCCACCATGAGGTACAGTTGTAGACTTACAAATTTTTGTGCTTGGGTTTCGATTATACAATGATCAAATGCCCATCCCTCCACCAGTGCCCATTTTCCACCACCATGTATCCCAGTATCCCTCCCACCCCCATTCTCCCATCCCACCCTGCCTCTTTGGCAGGGCATTCCCTTTTGTTTTCTCTCTCCTTTTGAGTGTTGTGGTCTGCAAAAGAGGCATTGAGTGGCAATCATGTTCAGTCCACAGTCTACTTTCAACATGCATCTCCCATCCTGGGAGTATCTTCCAAACACCCTTTATTTGGTGCTCCCTTCTCTATCTGAGCTGCCCTTTCCCCTAGAATGCCCGGCTGGCCTCTAAACCAAGGAGTAATCCTCCTGGTACTGATCTCGGGTATTGTTGGGTATTAATCTCCTATTTTGTTACTTTATGTCCCCCAGGTGAATGTGATCTTTTTATGTCTATCCCTCTCTTTCTGACTCATTTCGCTTAGGCTAGTTGTATTTCATAACTGAAACCTAGTCACTAAAAATGTTTTACATTATTGCTCATAAAACATTTTTGGTTTATAATTTCTCTTCAATCTTCTCTATTACCTGAGATAGCAGTTTTGAAAATTGTTGAATCCTTCCTTCCTTCCTTCCTTCCTTCCTTCCTTCCTTCCTTCCTTCCTTCCTTCCTTCCTTCCTTCCTTCTTTCCCTTTCTTTTAAAATCTCTATACTTGGCTAATAAGACTTAACATCTGCTGACATTATTGATCCTAGAAATAATTATATAATATGATGTCTGGGAAAATTTCCAGGCATAGAGCCCAGGAAATCCATAAAACCTATATATTTCAAATCATATAAATCTTGTGAAATATTTTTAGAGAGAGTTGCCAGTGAGCGGATTACATGGATCTATACTAGAGGAAAGGGTTCCCCTCCTTTCAATTATTTCTTAAAAATAATTTTTAACTAAAGCAACCTAGGTTTATGGCATTATATATGTTTTAGATGAACAGCATTGTATGTAAATGTCTATGTATATTCTGTCATGATCATCTTCAAAAAATCAACCACCACACAATTAACCTCTGGATTTGGGGGGAGGAATGTTGATTTTTGTGATCCTTATTCCTGACTCTGTGCTCAGGGTTCACTCCTGGTTGGCTGGGGAACCATATGAGATCAAACTTGGGTTACCGTGTGCAAAGCTAGTGCCCTACTCACTGTACTGTCTCTCCAGCCTGTGACCCTTTTTTACTTTCATGTCCTCCTTTCCTCCAATCTACTTCCCATCTGGCTATCACCAATCTTTTCTCTATAAGGTAATCTGTACTATGTGAGTTCTATTTTATTTTGTTTGTTTATTTGGTTTGTTTCTTTTGTATTCCACATGTATATGAAACTCCCTGGTATCTGTTTTTCTCTTTCTGTTTCATTTAGTATAATGCCATCAAGGTCTATTCAGGTGTCATTGTTTCTAAATAACTGAGCAGTATTCCAATACACACACACATACTTGCTCTCTCTCTATATATATACCTTCTTTAACTATTTATTTGTCAATGGACATATTCTATATCTTGGATATTAGAAAACAGTACTTCAGCCGACATAGAAGTGCTTATGTATTTTTGAATTTGTATTTAAATATGTAATGTATGTGTATGTGCATATATATTTATATATATATGTGTGTATGTAAATACTATTAGAGGGCCAGTGCTAGGGATCAAGTCTAGAGCCTCATACATGCAAGGCAAGTTCTGTACTGCTAAGCAACATCCCTAGCTCTGTATTTATATTCTTTAGAGAAATACATAAAAATGGAACAACTGAATTACATGGTGTTTCTATTCTCAATTTTAAAAATAAATCTCCACATATTTTAATAGAGGCTGCATCAGTTTTATTCCCACCAACAGCATGTAATAAGGTTTATACTTTTTCTGCATTATATCTGCCACTTGTTTCATATATTTTTGTGAATATTTAATTCTAGCAGGTGTGAGATCACATTTTGGTTTGCATTTCCGTAAACATAAAAAAGTTTAATGTTTTTGTGTGTCTTTTGGCCATCTGTATGTCTGCATTGGTGAAATCATGTGTCCATTTTAAAAATTGGTTATTTGGGGTTTTTTTGTTGTTGTTGTTACTAGTGAGTTGTATAGTTCTTCGTGTATTTTGGATATTTTAACCCCTTTTTTAGATATTTGCTTTGCAAATATCACATTTAATAGTGATTTTATTTTAAAGGTAGATTTTTTCACATGTGACACCTTTTTAGCTAGATATAATCCCAATTTTTATTATTTAAAAAATTATTATTAAAGAACCATGATTTACAAAGTTAGTGATAGTTGTGTTTTAGGCATATAATGATTCAACACCAATCCCTCTACCAGTGTCAACTTTCCTCAGCCAGTGTTCCCAGATTTCCTACCTACCCCAATCCCTACTCCAAAGAACCTGCCAGCTTGACAGGCACATTGCAAAGTTTCAGTGGTTGCCGCTTTTTTGTTTGCAGTTTGCAGATTCATGTTTGCAGTTCTATTGAATCTGTGTTTTGGTTATATGGCTATACCTCTCACTCATATCACTGCTATAACTGAGCTATGATGCCTGTTAACCCATTACTTCTTGTTTTCTTCTTCCCCTTGAATTCTTTCCTTCTCTATCTTTCTCCTCCCAAAGCACTGGGATCAAGGATGATCTAAGCATCCCCCTTTTACTGATGTAGTGCCATTTTGTTTCCCTTGCTGTTTTAGTCAGATTCCTAAGACTGTTAAGGTTCTTAATGCTCATGTTTTCATATGTGATTTTATGAAATACATATTTGACGAAATATGTATTTTACCTCATATTTAAGTACTTAATCCATTTAAAGATAATTTTTGAAGGCTGGAGAGAGAGTGGGTAATGCTTTCCTTCCATCTGACTAGCATTAGTTCTATCCCAGCACCTCTGATGGTCTGAGCAATGCCAGGAGTGATCTTTGAGCACAGAGTCAGGAATAAGCTTGAATATCTCTCATGTGGCCCCCAAAGTGAAAAGAATTTATGTGTGGAGTAAGATAATGATACAATATGTCTTGGGTACACGGCTGTCATGTTTTAACAGAACTGCTTATTAAAGGGACTTCCCTTTCACAGTTGTATATTTTTGGGTCCCTTTTTTCTTAAGTAGTTATTATGCACATGGATTTATTTCTGGATTTGCAACTCTATTCTACTGATGTGTATCTTTTATTCCAGTATTGGGCTCTTTTAATTACTATAACAATGTTGTAGAACTTGAATTCAGGGAGAATGATACCTCTACCCACAATATTTATTATTCAGGGTGCTTTCGTTATTTGGCATTTTTTGTAGTGCAGATCCCATACAAAATTTAGTGATTTCTGTTTTATTTTTATAAAAAATACCATTGGGGTTTTGCTAGAGATTGAATTAAATCTTTAGACTACTTTAAGTTCTTCTTGAAATGATTTGTATTTTTCTTTGTTTTTGAGAGGCTGAGGAGTGCTGGGGAATTAGCTGTGTGTTTGAACCCACTCTTGACTCTGTGTTTGGGGGTTGCTCCCAGCAGAACTCGAGGGTTTTGTAGTGCTAGGAATCAAACGAGGATCAGTTCATGCAATGAAAGTGACTTAACCTCTGTATTATCTTTCTGGAATGAATCTGCCTTAACCCCTATATTATCTCTCTGCTTTGTATTTTTAAATTTTTGCAAATTCATGAAAACCAAGAGCATAGCCTGTTCTCCAAGTATTTCCTTTTAAATTTGCTGGAACATTCTTTTTAGCAAAAAAGTAACATCTTGGTTTGATATTTTGCTTAACGCTAAAGCAAATTATCTGAAGATAAAATTGAATAAAGGATTAATGGTTTAAAAAATTCTGCTGATACTGAGAGCACAAATGAATATATGTACTTCAAATGAATAGGTTTTTAAAATAAAGACCATTGTAATCTCTATAAAGAATGTCACTCTCACTGTCACTGTCCTCCCATTGTTCATTGATTTGCTCGACTGGGCCCAGTAACGTCTCCATCGTGAGACTTGTTGTTACTGTGTTTGGCATATTGAATACGTCATGGGTAGCTTGCCAGGCTTTACCGTGTAGGCGAGATACTCTCGGTAGCTTGCTGGGCTCTCCGAGAGGGGCGGAGGAATCGAACTCAGGTTGGCCATGTCGGCCACGTGCAAAACAAATGCCCTACTGCTGTGCTATTGCTCTATAATGTATGATATGGTAAACCCATGGGAAAACTAATAATAAATTTAACAAATATTAGTTAAATTTTGGTCAAGTTACTCTTTTTATTTTTTATTTTTGTTCACACCTGGTGATGACTAGAGGTCACTCCTTTTGCATTCAGGAATTACTCCTGGCAGAACTCAGGGGTCCATATGGGATACCAGAGATTGAACCCGGGTCAGCCATGTACAAGGAAAGAACCCTACCTGCCATACTATTGCTTCTACCAAGAGAAAAGCTACTCTTAGTGGAATTTATTTTTGCTTCTTTATTTTTTCTTTTATGGTTTCCTGCATATCTTTTTTATGTCTTCTGTTTATGAAAGTGTCAATGTTACAAACAAATGTAAGACAATAAGATAAATTGGCAGTTCTATAATATATATATAAAGTTCTATAATAAAAGTTCTATAATATGTTCTATATCCAATATGTATACTTACATTTCCTAAACATGATGTTCATAATTGCATCATTTGTAATAACCCCAATTGGAAAATACTCAAATGTCAATTTGTAGTATATTTATATACTACAAATTAATATATAAAATAATATATTATATATATGTATATATGTATTTATATATATATATACAAATGAAGAGGCAAGGAGACAAGGAGATTGTATAATGGTGGTTAGGGCACATAACTAGCACACACCTGATCCAGATTCTATCCCCAGCCACATAGTCCTCATAATATCTCCAGGAGCAACCCTCAAGGCCTCTGAGCACTGCTTGGTATGGCCTCAGTGGCCCCCAGCACTGCCAAAGCCTGAGCTGCATCATATCCTTAGGACCTTAAACAGCTTGCCCAGTTGGTTGAGAATCACGGCCAGGTCTCCAGATCTGATTTGTAACACTTGGGAGCACCATCCCCCAAATAACAAATGAAAACAAATGGCTTGTAATTACAAAAAACAGACAAAACACACAAAGCAATACATACCACATAAATTTACTTTCAGAAGTTTTAAAATGGGCAGAAGTTTTAAAACATTGAATCCAAGGTGTCAGAATTTATGTACAGGGGTTATTCTAGAGAAAGGAGAAATTTTAAAGTAGGCATGAGGAGGATTCTGTAGTTTTAAATAAGATTCTATTTTTTTTGTATTTCTGGTTATATGTGGGTATGTTTACCTTGTGAAAATCAATAGACCATATAATTATAATTTTTCTTACATGTAAAAACTTTATGCTTTAGCAATATTCTACAAGAAAGGATATTTGCATCAAGTTTGGCCTTAATGAAGGCAGCATTAAATGGATAACAGCATATAAAGCACTAGGAAATGTAGGACAGTTCTGGTTAAAAAATTGATAGCACAAAAATTATTGTATATTACTTGTGTGGGTGGTTCGAGCCACTAATGTCAGTGCTCAGTGCTCAAGACTCATTCCTGGCTCTGTATTCAGAGATCAGAGATCACTCCTGGCCTTGCTTGGGGGACCATATGCAGTGCCAGAGTTAGAACCTGAATTGGCCACTTAAAAGAAAGCATCTTAGCTGCTGTACTGTCTCTAGCCTCAGAATAAGGATATTTTGAAAGGATATTTAATACTTAAATAATGTTATGAATTATTACTTGCATTTTTAAGAAATATAAGTATAAAGTGAATTTTACGTGGAATTATTCCTGTATAAAATTCATATACTGCTATGAAATAAGATACAAAATACTTGAAATAACGAGAAGAATGTCTTTAGTGATTTACTGTTGCTACAGAATAGAATTCAAATTTTGGGGGGAAGTGTGTTAGAATTGCCATGATCTGGTCTTTCCATAATCTCATGTTCTCCTGCCAATCTATACTATAACGCTTTCTCTCTCTGCTTGGAATTCTGTAAACACATTTCACTCTTCTCCTTCCAATCTGCACACACACTTTAAAATCTTTGTGCTGGGTGGTCATTGTGCTTTACTTACTCATACTATCATCATATTTGTATATTAATTACTACTGCACTTCCATTAATTAAATACAATCTCCAGCACATGGTGGGGTATTAATAATTGAGATCATTTTGAAGGATTTATCATTCTATAATAGTATACTGTATTATTTTATTTCTTTAAATAGTTACATGTCTCACTGTGTGGTTTTCAAATATTAGGTTACAGTGAGATCAAGTTTGTCTTCTTTTTTTTTTTTTTGTAGGAGTATTGCTATTTATTCAGCCACTGATTAGCTGATTGAATTGTGCATGAACTCCACCTTACTTTTTTTTTTCTTTTTCCATTTTTTATAATTTTATTTATTGAATCACCGTGAGAGCAGTTACAAAGCTTTTGGGTCTAAGTCTCAGTCATACAATGAAACACCCGTACCTTCACCAGTGCCCATTCTCCACCACCAAAAATCCCAGTATACCCCATCCCACACCCTCCCCCTGCCTGTGGGGCAGATGATTTCTACATTACTCTCTCTCAACTTTGATCACATTCACTATTTCGACACCAGACCCACCATTATTTGAGATTTTACCCCAACACTCAGATCTGCTGAAAAGGCAACAATAGACAATTTGTGTTCTATTGCTGGTTATGAATAACATATGATGTCGTGTGGCTGCAGTAGGGCCATGTGGTTTTGAAATTCTGAAATTTTAACACTTAAATCTGGAGGGATTTCTGCCAAAAGCCACTGGGTTTAGAGATCTGCTCCTGAGTCTCTGGGATCATGGCCGTTGAGCAGCTTGATGAGGAGCCAAAGAGGCCGTTCGTGGGCGATGACTTGGGGTCTCATTGGGGTGGGGAAGACAGGCCCGGCTTCACCTCCCCCCCCATCCCGTGATACCCAACAAGTTTCGTCACTGCGGGTCCAAGCCTGACTGTCCAATGGCCTCTGGAGGATGACAGCCACCAAGTCGCCAAGAGGGAGCAGGCGGGGTGGACAGCACCCATTCCCCCCTGGGGTGGCCTGGCGACAGTAACCTACTGTGGGGTCCGGACACATTTCTGACAAAAGCCACTGGGTTTTGAGATTTGTTTCTGAGTCTCTGGGATCAAGGCCGTTGAGCAGCTTGATGAAGAGCCAGAGAGGCCGTTTGTGGGCGATGACTTGGGGTCTCGTTAGGGTGGGGAGGACAGGCCCGGCTCCACCTCCCCCCATCCCATGAGACCCAACAAGTTTCGTCACTGCGGGCCCGAGCCTGACTGTCCAATGGCCTCTGGAGGATGACAGCCACCAAGTTGCCAAGAGGGAGCAGGCGGAGGGACAGCACCCATTCCCCCCCTGGGGTGGCCCGGCGACAGTAACCTACTGCGGGGTCCAGACACATTTCTGACAAAAGCCGCTGGGTTTCGAGATTTGTTTCTGAGTCTCTGGGATCAAGGCCGTTGAGCAGCTTGATGAAGAGCCAGAGAGGCTGTTTGTGAGCGATGACTTGGGGTCTCGTTAGGGTGGGGAGGACAGGCCCGGCTCCACCTCCCCCCTCCATCCCGTGAGACCCAACAAGTTTCGTCACTGCAGGCCCAAGTCTGACTGTCCAATGGCCTCTGGAGGATGACAGCCACCAAGTCGCAAAGAGGGAGCAGGTGGAGGGACAACACCCTTTCCTCCCTGGGGTGGCCCGGCGACAGTAATGTACTGTGGAGTCCGGATGCATTTCTGCCAAATGCCACTGGGTTTTGAGATTTGTTTCTGAGTCTCTGGGATCATGGCCATTAAGCAGCTTGATCAGGAGCCAGAGAGGCCATTTGTGGGCGATGACTTGGGGTCTCATTGGGGTGGGGAGGACAAGCCCGGCTCCACCCTCATCCCGTGAGGCCCTGTGTGTCTCGTCACTGGGGTCCCAAATGTGACTATTCAGTGGCCTCAGATGGATGGCGGCCACTGGGCCGCCAGGGGGAACAGGCCAAGGCACGAAACCTATTCCCACCTGGGTTGGCCCAGCACCGGTAGCCTACTGCAGAGACCAGACGCATTTCTACCTAACGCCACTGGGTTCTGAGATTCGTTTCTGAGTCTCTGGGATCATGTCCATTAAGCAGTTCAATCAGGAACCAAAGAGGCCTTGCCTCCAATTATATAGCTGAGCCGGAGGTGGTTTGTGGGTGTGTTCCCCACATACCTAACTTTTGGCCATTTACTTTCTTGGTAAACTTTGCCCCAAGTTTTTGGGGTCTGACCAAAGGCACAGCAGCAATTTTGGGGTATCTGGAAGTCTGAAGGCGCCATGAGGCTGCTGATGCACTCGCCTCACAGGTAATTGGACCTGCTGGCGGCACTATACCCCCAAGTTTGTCTTCTTTTTATGAAAATACTTAGAACATGATAGAAATTTAATAAATATTAAATGGACAGTATTTGAATGTTTTGAGTTGATACATGAACAAAAATGAATTGAATTTGTGTTTAATGTATAAATTGTGGTTTTTAGCTTTCAATTTACCTTTCTTATTACATTATTTTAAATGTAAATATAATTGATGAATATTTTTGAATAAATTTTATGGGTAGGTATTAGACAGAAATAAGAATTAGGACAAGATTTATATTTGAATAATTTTCAAAGCAGATTAATTTAAAAAATACAGCTTTTTAAATATACAGATCCACTCTGCATTGTGAAAAATATTTTGCTATTAAACCTTGCTTTAAGGAGGGAAACTTACAACAATATTTTTGTTTTTTAAAGATTGATGGGGCAAGAGAAAGTGAGGTCTGAGTATTTTAGCAGGAATGAAATCAGTCATCAATTTAAAGCCAAAATGTTGTTTTTGTTGTTAATAAGTTTGCCCCCACTCCATCCCTGAAGATAACCCATGAACATACCAAAATCCTTGCTTGTTTTGGCGTTTTATTTGTCGGTTTTATTTGTAGATTTATAGTATTGTATTAAGAAACAGCACTACCAGTCTTTGTGGAAATGTTCTTTCTCTTTTTAATGTCTTTACAAACATTGTTCCCTTTTCCATTTAATAATGGAACTCCATTTCTGATAGTTCCAAACCCTCTACTCTGTCATGTGTGAGGAGAGTAGCTACATTTTATTTTATTTATTTATTATTTATTTATTTATTTTTGCTTTTTGGGTCACACCCGGTGATGCACAGGGGTTACTCCTGGCTCTTTACTCAGGACTTACTCGTGGTGGTGCTTGGGGACCATATGGGATGCAGGGAATCGAACCCAGGTCGGCTGCGTGCAAGCAAACGCCCTACCTGCTGTGCTATCGCTCCAGCCCCCAAGGGTAACTACATTTTAGAAGGCTATTTTCTATTCTTCAGTTAGTTTTTCTATTTGAAATAATTTAGATTCCCAATTTCCAGGATATGTGTTCACAGTTGATTAAAATTTAAAAGAAGTGTTCCTCAGACTCAGTCATTGAGGCCTCATCGCAGAGGGAAAAGATGGCTTCAAACTACTGATGAAAAAAGCCTTATTCTTATTATTGTCTAGGAGACATGGAATGGCAGTGAGAGGAGTTTGGTTGTCGGGTGATGAAAGTCATGAGTTAAGGAAGGGAGAGAGATTGCCACAAACTGCACTTCATCCTCTCTCTTGGGAAATGACACCAATCTCTAAGGCTCGTGGGCATACAAGACATGACAATCATGTTCTAAAATGACAAAAGGTAGAAAGACAAACTGTAGAATGATTTGGTAAGTCTTCTAGCAGGGACTTCTGCTTCAAAAAATCATTACAATTTAACCTATAAAATATTCCAGAAACTACCCAGAGCTTTATGATAAACTCTCAAGAAAGGAAGACATAAGATATGTTTCAAGCTTGTGCTTATTGTTTTAGATTAGTAAGCATAATTAATTTTAATCTGTCTTCTCTAGAAAGAAAATAATTGTGTTTTTGTAATGAAATGTTTCAGATCATCAAAAATAAATGCTTTAGCCATAGCCTAAAGTTCCAATTATTTATTTTTAAATCATATAATGAATTAAAAACTTACTTTAATTTGTCATCACTAAATATTTTTTAAAAAGGAAATGAATAGATATCCAGACTGGGCTGGCTTTACTTTTGTAAATGAGGGATTAGGATTTGTTCTATAAAGGACACACAGCATTTAGCTCAGACATAATCTGATTGTATTGCAATACAAAGGCCATTCAAGTCAGCTCAGTGTCCACAGGTCTGTAAATGTCTTATCGCTGATTGGTCCAGGGAAGAATATTAACAGAAAGGGCATGATGAGTTATAATCCACATCCCAGAGCATAACAGCTGTGGTTTTAAATGGTTTCTTTCAGATTTCATAAGTAATGCAATATTTTTTAAAAAATAAAAACCATGATAAATTGAATGAAGCTTTTTTTTTATTCACAAAGAGTTTTCCCTATTTCATACTGTGATTGGATAGTGTTCTTGTTTCAAATTTCTTTTAGATTGTTATATGGATTTGGAGAATCTGTTTAAAATTAGACTTACTGCAAAGGTTTTTATCAAAAGAAGACTTTATTTAGAGAGAAAAATTATTACCCAAGGACAAAAGCCATAAACCAAGAACTTTCTGGGTAAACTAGTAAGTAGGGCCTTCTATTCAGAAGTCACATGTTTTAGTTTTTATATTTATCCATCATTAACATTATAAAATCACAGTAAAAATATTAAAGAAATACATTTACTTTCCAGGTGTGAGTCAAAATTTCTGATGATTTAGAAGGGAAAACAAAGCAAAACTGTAACAAAAAAGCAAAGCAAAAATTCTTTGTGATCATAAAAATATTTTTAAATGTCAAGTTTAACTGTGAATCATATGTTGTATTTTCTTTTCATCTTGTGATTCACAAATGTATTGAATTATTCTGTCAAACATGTATTTTGTGTTTATTTTCTTTACTAATGTCATTATTTATATTTTGTCTAATGTAGAAAACATTATGTTTTCCTCGGTGATTTATTATAAGAAGTAGAAAGTGCACAAAAGTCACTACTTGATAAATGTCAAGGATTTAGTTTTAATGTTAAGATTTGTTGATTGGGTCAGAAATATAGTTCAATGAACTGAGCAAATGCTTTCCATATACAAGTCCTAGGTTCACCTCTGATGCCACGTGTTCCCCCAGCACCTCAGAGTGTGACACCTTCCCCTCTCTCCACCATAAAGATTTGTTGGTTGACTTCCAAGTGTCACATGTCTTTTCGAAATATAGTGACCCATATGCCTAATTATGAAGTTTGGGTAATGTTGACCTCTCCTTTATTTCCAAAATGACTCTTATAGGCCATCAACATTTCTCATATTCTTAGCTACAGCAAATTTTTGTGGGGGCTACATCTAATTGTGCTCAGGGAACACCCATGACTCTATGCTCAGGGAACACTCCTGGTGGGATTTGGGGACCCATATGTAGTACCAGGGATCAAACTCAGGTCAGCTGTTTGCAAGACAAACACCTTATCCACTGTACTATCTCTGATCCCTGAAAGTTTTTTAATTGATAGTAATATTCTCTATGTATAGGTATACTGGATACTGTTCTTTTTTTAATTTGATTTTTTTAAATACAGCTACTGGGAAACAGAATACTATTGTAAGTAATTTAAGCAGTTGTTTTGAATTTTCGTATTATCTAAATAATAAAATAAACCTTGGTTGAGTATAATACGTAAGGTTAAGGCGTTGACCTAGAAAGAGTTTTAATGGCATTGCTTAGCGTCAGGACCAAGTCAAATTCTGTCAAAGGAGAATTTGGTTACACAAACAAATCACTTTTTTCTTGCTATCTGAAAAACTTTTATTGAAGTAACTTTTATAAATAAATTCCATTGCTTAATTCTTTTGAGTTGCAGTTTGGTTGCTCCTAAGCAAATATTTTGTGATAAGAACAGGGTTAAAAAATTGCATCCTATTGAATTGGAAAATATTTTAATGCCTTTATATGAAATGAGGGATATGCCTTTTCTGTGCCTTATTTGAGAAGGTCTTTAAAAATGGATGTTAGATGAGGGAATCAGAAACTAGATGAGCACTATAGATGCAAACAAACAAAAATGATCCAATTAATGATACTTCTGTCTGAAGAGAAATCATGGGAACAAAGATAAAGGAGTGTTAAAGAAATGTTGCAAATGTGCTTATAGTGAAACAAATTTTAACTAAATCTAAAAAGGAGTTAAAGTGAACTGTGATGTGGCCTTGGTTGCCTGGATAAGATAGTCAGGTATAAAAGTAAACTTAGTAGCCATAGCAAGAATCTTCAGTTCGTTTTATATATAATTCTATTTCATGTGAGACTGGGACTCCAGCTTTGTCCTTTAGCCTAGCAGTGGTATTGATGTTATAGGTTATGGGAAGGATTTGATTTATGGGGACAAGATTAAGGCAGCAGAGCAGCTCTCACCATCATTATCTCATCTATTCATCACACTTACGAAATCAAGGTTAGTGAATTACAGTCCTTTCTTTTGACCATTGCAAAGTTACTATTATTTTAGTATATGTATAACTTTTTCTACATCTTTCAAAATAATGAGAATCCTTACATAGATAAAGTTTTTTTACATGGGCTGAAATCTATTTTTTTTTCCTTTCTAACTTTAGTTACAGACTAAAATGGAAAAGTCTGAGAATGTTTTAGGTTCAGTATGTGGGAACAGCCTTCAGAACACAGATATGTTTCATTGCTTAGGAATGACACCTTCCCTGAATAAAAGACTCTACCAAATTAGTTTGACCAAGTCTGTGTTGCTGCTCTGTTGATAATTAGAATTAAACTGACTCAGATATTATAGTTTTCATCATCATTACATTTATGCTCTTCTTGTTCCTTAAAGCAAGCACTTTGGTGAAAGAATTTTGTTTTAAAAGTTACTCTGATGCCTTGCCTTTAGTAAAAGGTAGGTTTTAGTAAAATAATTTAATAGTTTTATTAATGTAATAGTTCTAAATTTGAAATCACTTCACACTGGAAACTGTGTGGTTAACAGGAGTGAGAGGCAATCCTCTTCGAAGAGGAGGTATGATAAATCTAAGGAATCAAAGCCTACTAGCCCATGCTTTCCCATATCCTTTGTAAGTCACTGTACTCAGTAGATTATTATTTAACTCATTTCCTCAGTATAATATGTATTTTAAAGGTCGATTGTGTAGAAAATTTTCTTTCATGGCAAGACAAGCTCTTTAGTTACCTAAATAGAAAAGAATTCTGTGAGCTATTGGAGGAGGGGGGACAGAGCTGGGAGTTGGGCACAATGATGATGCTCAGAGGTTACTCCTGACTCTATGTTCAGGAATCACTTTTGAGGTGGCTTGGAGGTCCACATAGGATGTCTGAGATTGGTCGTGTGCAAGGCAAGTGCCATATCTGCTGTATTATTATTCCAGCCTCTAAGTCTTTAAGCTTTGATGATGGGGACAGTTTCCTAAAAAAAAGAATATAATATGTATATTTTAGTTGCAGTTTTGGAAGAAAACCTTATATTATGCAGAAGAATATAGTAAATTTTAAACATATCATACCTATGAATTATCTCCGTTTTGTCTTTTTTGGACATGGGCAGAGACACTTTTCCTTCTTTCAGCTTGTTTTGACACTTAGATTAATGAATTATGAGCTATATTATTTCATTAGGATAAATAGAATTAAGAAAAGATGTTCTCCTTGGGATTATCTATGTGAAATCTATCATTAATCATATTCTGGAAAAGAAGCTATGGTCAAGGTTGAACTAGGAATGTTAGGTAATCCGATATCTACCTGGTGGGAAATATATTATCATTTAGTCTATCTTGGGTGAAGTACATCTAGAATGGCTAGACAATGAATGACATCTTAAAATTGCATGTGAAACCATGAAGTGTTCTAACCAGGAGGATTGCTTTTAGTTTAAGGTGTGTTTTCTAAACCAAGGGGTATATCAACTGTACAAATAATAGAACTCTGAATTGGAGCCTTCACTAATTTTATCAGCAGCCTTTTCTGTTCCCAACTCTCTTAACTCCCCATTCTTCCTTTAGTGGAAGAAACTCAAATGACTAACAAAGTACTTAAAGTAATAAACAGAAACATTTCTGATATATGACTGCAGGGAGTTTCGATCATGAAATCATTTTGACACCCACCCTCCTCCAGTAACTCCTTTTGTGATTACTGCCTAAAAAAAGGTAGAGAGAGGGGAAGAGGAGAGTGTGCCCAAGAAGTGAGAGAATGAGTCTTGTCCTCCTACCAGTTATAGCATTATGCAAGCATTTTGCTGGAGCGATAGCACAGCGGGTAGGGCGTTCGCCTTACAAGCGGGCAACATGGCCGACCCGAGTTCGATTCCTCCGCCCCTCTCGGAGAGCCTGGCAAGCTACCGAGAGTATTGGATATGCCAGACACAGTAACAACAAAGTCTCCAATGGAGACGTTACTGGGCCCGCTCGAGCAAATCGACGATCAACGGGAGGGCTTTACCTTACCTTACCTTTCTAGAAAAACAAATGGTCTTTCTTTAAATAAGGACTTTGAAAAAGGGGGGTCTTATTTTAATGTTTTGTTGTCTTCTATTACATTTTATCACATTGTTTCTCATAGTGACTGATAGTGGGGTTGGGGATGGTGGCCTCAAATGAAATTTTAGGGCATCTTGGGGATGGTAGCCTCAAATGAAACTTAGGGTTTTTTAAAGCTTAAACAAGGTAGATTCATAGTAGGATGTCAAGTAATTTTGTTTCAAAAAAGGGAGTAAAATAAATTCTGAACCTCTGGGTTAGAATGAAATGCACAGGTAGGAAATTATGCAATCATTTGTGTAAGGATAGAAATAAATAAAAAATATTCATGTAATTATTAGCGATAGCACAGCGGGTAGGGCGTCTGCCTTGCACGCAGCCAACATGGCCGACCCGAGTTCGATTCCTCCGCCCCTCTCGGAGAGCCCGGCAAGCTACCGAGAGTATTCGATATGCCAGACACAGTAACAACAAAGTCTCCAATGGAGACGTTACTGGGCCCGCTCGAGCAAATCGATGATCAACGGGAGGGCCTCTCGAGCATTCATGTAATAAATTGAGACTTTCAGTGACCAACAATAGTGGTGTCCCTATACACAAAACCATTTTCCAGACTTAGAAATTGAATAACAGTATGCCTTGACACGTGACAAAGATTAAAAACAAAACAAAACAATTTCAGACTTTTCATTTGCATATTAAAGTTATGGTTTAGGGAGAAAAGTACACTTACATAAATTTGTAACTAAAATGTTTCTGTTTAAAAATAAATTTTGAGAGTTCAGGAGGTGGTACAGTAGCTAGGGCAAAAGCACATGCCACCACCACGTGGTACAGCCCTAGAGGCCCCTGGCATGACAGGGATAGTCCTAGTGATTGTAATTCCCAGAACTGTGGGCCCCAGCATGGTGGATTCCTGGCATCTTTGCATTGAAACTCCATCCCAGGGTGACTGGGACACGTTGATGGGCTTCTGAGACACCCGAGTGCCACTTGGGGCCCCTCCCCCTCAAATTAAAAAAGTTATAAAATGAAATTTGAAAATAATTCAATAAAATGTTTTCTTCTAAATATTGGGGAGAGAAAAAATTCTGATACAAAATACTAATAATAAACTGAAAATTAAATAATGAAATAAACTTGACAAATGGAAGAAAAAAGAGGTAGAGAGAATATTAAATGTTAAAGAAACATCTTGTGTAATTTTATGTACGTATATTTGAAGAAGAAAAGTTTTCTGCTTGTTAATATTTTTTAAATATTGATGATGATTTAAATATTTTTAGAAAAGTGTCAGATTTCTCTAAGTCTACACCTGATCACGGAAGAAAAGTACCGAAATTTTATAAAATGCTCTAACATTAGGGCAGAAGTGATAGCTCAATGGTAGAACTCATGCCAAGCATGAGTGGGGCCCTGATTTTTATCTAACACAATTTGGCCTGATCTTCCAGGTGTTTGCCCTGATTGCCTAAAGCAAACTAGCCAGAAGTGAATAGTACCGAACTCTTTGACCCCAGGAGTAGCCTTAGGGCTACTGAAGATAGCCCCTGCTTTATTTGGTTAAGGGTTGGGGGTTAGACCATACCTGGTGTTGCTTTGGAAGTCCTTGCTTGGGCCTTGCTACCAGCAGTGCTGGGGAAATAGAACCTGGGCCTCCTTCATGCAGAGAATATGCTGCAGCGTTTTGAGCTATTGCCCTTGGTTCTGATCCCTATCTTTTTAATAAAAAAAGCTCTTAAAACAGATAAAGGCAAACTTTTGAGTGATCCCCACATAATTTATACCCATATACATATATTTACATATTTTTCTTGAATGTTTGAAAAGTCTGGAAACAAAATACTGAATATATTAGTATATCTTTAAAAATTATGCTCAATATTTTTAACCTACAGATACTTTTATGAAGTACCTGAAACAATGTGTACCCATTAATATGAAAATAGTATAAATTGTATTATAGAGTATAATGATAACTACTGCATTAGTGTAAAATTAGTATTCTAGATTTACGACATTTTATTGCTATTAAAATATATCCATTTTCCTTTTCTTACAGGAAGTAGATGAAAGACTTTAAAATATTTATTATAACATGTATATGAGTTTTTATATTTGTAATTTTGTTGTACACAATTAACACACCTTATACCAAAGTGCTCAAGACCCTCCACCAGTGTCTCCCTGTTAATTTAGTCCAAATTTCAATTCCTACTCTCCTCTCTCCTCTTTTATTTGGTGATCTCAGTTCAGTAATCCTGTGTGAAGGGTTCATTATTATATGACACTGTCCTCTTGTTTTGTTGCTCTGTGTAGTACATGAGTGAGATCATCTGATGTTTGTCCCATTTCCTCTGATTTATTTCACTTAATATGATAACCTCTAGTTCATCCAAGTTTCAACTAAACACAAGATTTTATCTTTTATTTAGCTGCATAGTAAACCTTTGCATATAGATGCTATGGCTTCCTTTACCTATTCATCTGTCTCTGAACACTTGTGTTGTTTCCATATTATGGCTACTATTGTGAGTACAGTAGTGAACACAAGTTTACAGTTATGTTTTCGAATTAATGATTTTGTGTCTTGGGGGCATATACTAAGAACTAGAATTTCTGTGTTATACAGAAGCTCTATTCTTAATTTTGGGGGAAATTCCATCTAGGGCGAGCTCAATAACATTCTCACTTGTGGTGCATAAGGCTTCTTTTTCACCACATCCCCACCAACACTGGTTGTTTCCAGATTTTCATCAGGTCATTTCCATGGGTTTGAGATGAAATCTCTGTTGTTTTGATGGACCTCAAAGATGTTTTCAAGGATTTAACACCATTTGGCATAGATAACAGAAACAAAAATTAAAAAATGTGACTTGCAAGCGACTGGAGCAATAGCAGAGCAGATAGGGCGTGTTTGCCTTGCAAGCAGCCAACATGGCCGACCCGAGTTCGATTCCTCCGCCCCTCTTGGAGAGCCCGGCAAGCTACTGAGAGTATCTTGCCCACCGGCAAAGCCTGGCAAGCTCCTCATGATGTACTCAATATGCCAAACACAGTAACAAGTCTCACAATGTTACTGGGCCTGCTCGAGCAAATCAAAGAACAAGAGGAGGACAGTGGCTACATCATATTAAAAAGTTTTTACAGGGCAAAAGAAGTGGACTAAAACAAAGACATCCTACAATATAGGATAAAAATCATTGTGTGGAGATTGGCAGACTCTTCCATGAAAAAACATATTGACGGCCACTGGTACACATGAAAAATTGTTTATTGTCTCTTACTATTAGGGAAAGTCAAGCCAAGATGATTTTTTTGGGGGGGAGGCGGTCTGACTATCACGTGTCTTATTAAATATTTTTTCTTCTGGTTTTGTGCCACACTTTGCAAGGCTCAGGTTTCATGGCCACACTTGGCAGTGCCCATGGCTCTGCACTCAGAAGACCATACGTAGTGCCAGAGATTGGACTTGGTTGTGTGCAAGGCAAATGTCACCTCCATTATCACTTTTTTGGGTTCTCCTTCCTTCCTTCCTTCCTTCCTTCCTTCCTTCCTTCCTTCCTTCCTTCCTTCCTTCCTTCCTTCCTTCCTTCCTTCCTTTCTTCCTTCCTTCCTTCCCCAAACCACATGGGAGTGGGTGTGGCCACTTGTGGTTGATGGATGGGTGGAGTGATGCAGGGGCAGTGGTATCTTGGAAACCCATGTGTTTTAGGCACTTAAAGATCCCAGTATCTGCCACTGGCAAGGAGAAAATAGAGGTCACGACCTTCTCTTTAATTTGGAGGACTGAGATCAGCATTTTCATGATGAGTAGGCAGACTGAAAACTACATTCCATCCTTAAAGTTTATTTAATTTTGTAGTGTTTTTTTAAAAGACTCAGGCAAAAAAGAAGCATGAAATGGCAAAAACTGTTGACAGACAGAAACTCAGTCCTAGATTTTGTTTGATTCAGAGCAAGAAAACAAAGTAATATTAAATTATGGAGTATTTTTATGTTTATTTCCAGATGTGCATCTCTATGTTTATGTATATCTATAGTATACTGACAGAAAAAGCGCAGAAAGATTAGCCGAGTTCTAAAAAGTAAGTCTGACCTTACTTTCCATCTGATGAAGAAGCAGTATTTGGGTCTAGAATTTTGGGGAAGGCAGAGGGAACTGAATTAAAGTGTGTTATGGAAATGAGAACAGTTATATCAAGCACACTGTATCAATGCATCATGACATATAGTTTTAAAAGTTGAGACATTTCTGTCAAGGGTATATTTAATGTTTATGCAAAACATTAACATACTAGCAAGGGATTTAATTATGATTGCTCAGAAATTATTTATGTTAAGCTCTCATTTAAAATAAAGTGATGTTTAATCAAGAACCATTAATCAATTGTAACACTGACTTAAAGAGCTATTTAATGAAGGAAAAATTAGTTCATTATATTAGGCTATTTTAAACTGAAGGGAAAATGACATTTATTTAACATATAAAGCGATGATATTTAAATCAACTGCATTCTCCATTCTCTCCTGTTAAGGATATTTTTCATTTTAGGGTATTTTTCACATAATTTCTTTTGAGTTAAAATTAAGACATTTGGAGCTATGTGTTTTTCTGCAGGAAAAAAATTTTAATAAAGCTGTGCTTTCATGAGATTTTAGAAAACAATCTCATTACATAGTAGGCATGAAAATGGGAAAACTTCCTAGTTATTACTACCTTTTTGCATGTACACATATTCACTCACACACATACAGAGAGGTACACTCACGCAGTCCGTCAAATTTTTATATATTCTTCCACTATCTCCAGTGCTTTTACCTTGCTTATTCAATCACAAAAAATACACACTCTTAGATTGATACATACACATATACTTTATTTTTCTCAGTTAGATACATATAGACACATTTTTTTTGCTCAATCTGGCTAAAATACACACATACACACACACACACATGCACACACAAAGAGTTGCTCAGTCTGATATGCCCACATACTGAGGTAAACATGTATGTATATGAATACAGGAATAAAGTCATGGAAGCTGACACACACATATGAACACAATCGTGTCAGTGCACACATATGGTTGTATTTAATTCAGCCATGTGTCTACACACAGATTAATGCCCATTTGTACAGTTATTCTCTGCTTCCTATTTCTTTTCACTGTATTGTAACTGATTTCTGACTTTTCTTTATGTTTATTTGATCTCTCACTTTGAGCTAGGAGACTCAGAACAACTACTTCATGTGATTGCATTTAGAGTGGGATTGATAATTTTGATACTGGCTTTTTTTTGAATTATTACACGTAGTTTAAGAGGAACAACTCTCTGACTTTGCTTTCATAATCAAAATGAGTGTTGATAAGGTTATTAACGCAGATGAGAAAATTGCCTTTCATACATGTTTGTCAAGTCAATAAGGCCAGATGGGAAGTTAGAAAATTGATCAAGTGGTACAGTACATGCCTTACTTTTGCAAACCTTCAAGTTCTGTGCCTGTCACCTTATGGCCCTACACACACCACTGGTGTTGTCCCCTATTAAAAATGTCATGAAATTAAAAACTCATGTTTCATTTCTCAGGAATGTCATATCTGGTGGTACTCAGGGGACACTATTGGCTCTGCATGCAGGATTTAGTCCTGGTGATGCTCAGGGGAACGTAGGTGGTGCTGGGGGTTGAATTTACATGCAAGACAAGTGCTTGAACCCCTACACTATCTCTCTAGCCCCCAAAGTATATTATTTCCTAACATCAGAGATAAGTGTCCTTTTTGCTATTACTATATGCTTTTTTTTTTACTTGAGTTCAGTGATTGTAATTGACCAAGAAATAATGTGCTGAATGCAAATACAATTTAGCATTTCAATAGAAGACTGAGTAAAAAGGTTGGCCTTTTAAAAACTTACCTTTCTGAAACAGAACTTTCTTTTTGTGTGAATGTATAAGGACAAATGTGTGTCCTTCTTTGTATTTCAAGAGTTAGAAATGCCCACTGTTCTTCACAGAGAAACGTGTGTGTGTGTGTGTGTGTGTGTATGTGTGCGCGTGTGTGTGTGAAATTGGAAAGCACCATCTGGGGCACATCATATGTTCATATTTCTTCAAAAGAATTTGAAAATCATATTTTTGAAATTTGATAGCACAGCAGTAGGGCACTTGCCTTGCAAGCGGCCAACATGGCCGACCCGAGTTCGATTCCTCCGCCCCTCTCAGAGAGCCCGGCAAGCTACCAAGAGTATTCGATATGCCAGACACAGTAACAACAAAGTCTCCAATGGAGACGTTACTGGGCCCGCTCGAGCAAATTGATGAGCAAGGGGAGGACAGTGACAGTGACAGTTACTACTGAAGAGGTGAAATAAGATAAATCTCACAAATTAATCTCCTTCATTGCCACATTATCTTGTAAAAACATTTTTAAAAAAAGAGAATAGTACACTATAATACTTCACTGTCATGCCTGGGGATCGAACTGGAGTCAGAAGTATGCCAGGCAGGAGCCTAAATTTCCTTTTACTCTCTCTGGATACTTAATTGCACTTTTTTTTTTTTTTTTTGCTTTTTTTGGTCACACCCAGCCATGCTCAGGAGTTACTACTGGCTCTGCACTCATGAATTACTCCTGGCAGTCCTCAGGGAACCATATGGGATCCTGGGGATCGAACCTGGGTAGGCCATGTGTAACCCTAACCACTGTGTTATTGCTCCAGCCCCTTGATTGCAGTCTTGAGCCTTGCTGTTCAGTTAGAAATATTTGTGAAATTGTATTTAGGACAAATACTGAATTTCTATCTGATATTTGCTCGAGCGGGCCCAGTAATGTCTCCATTGGCGACTTTGTTGTTACTGTGTCTGGCATATCGAATGCTCTCGGTAGCTTGCCGGGCTCTCCGAGAGGGGTGGAGGAATCAAACTCGGGTCGGCCATGTTGGCCGCGTGCAAGGCAAATGCCCTGCCGCTGTGCTATCTGATATTTAACATAATCTTAAAGAAATTGTTTGTCTCCCATAAGGAAACTTTAGTAAAAGGAAGACTCTTTTACTCTCTGTGTACTTTCTTTTCCAGTCAGACTGGGAAATCCTCATTGTCCATATAAGTAATTTATTTTTTAAAAAGATACTGATACATAATTGAAAATAAAAATCCATTATTCAGCACATATTTATAAACAAATGCTATATGATAGGCAGACTTAAGTCTTCGTGCTTTCAGAGTAAACAAAATGAAAAAGTAACTGGTTCTAAGGTTTATATTAATTTAGAAGATAAATATATAATCACACTTAGATGAGTATAACCACTAAGGAAAATACATAAAAATAAATGAAGTAGTATAGGAAATGTGTTGCTGTTTTTCATATAGGGTAGCCAGAAAGATTTATTTGAGAAGACTTTAGTATTTAAAATCCAGTGTGGAGAAGAGATCTCCAAATAAAACAGGAGGTGGAATTGCCCAGAGGCAGAAAATCAAACAGATGATTGGCATGTTGAGTGAGTAGGATAAACATGGAAGACTTAAAGTCAGACATTGAGTGATCTATACCATATGACTTTGCAAGACTTTTGTAAGGACTTCGGATTTTATTTGAGTGAAATGGAAAGTCCTTAAGAGATTCATAAGCAGAAGAGAAATATAATTTAACTCATGATTTAAAAGGTCACTTAGGTTATTATGAGCTGGATAAAAGATGAAGGAGAAGAACCCCTTGGGGGAACATGCCATTCTAGGTAAGACATTACTGTGGCTTGAGGTAGAATGAATGTCCTGAGAAGTGATCAGAAAATAGAGTAATGTGTTTGAAAATAGAGTAAATAGGGTTTTTATACCTATAGGTTTTATACCTCTTCTAGCATAAGAAGAGATAGAGGCCAATTATTGACTCCTAGACTTTAAACTTAACAGCTAGTTGAAGAGTTTTGATTTATTTAATTGGTAAAATAATTAGAGAATAAGTAGGAATTTGGAATTTCTGAACAATTAGCCAAACACTTAAATGAATACATAGTCTTTATTTGTTTGATGTTTAAGTGCATGATTAATACTGCCAGTATGTATGTATTTTATATATATAATACATAATATTTGTTGTCAGTGTATAAATGTACTTGAAACCAAGAGCCTGAATAAGATCAATCACCTTTGAGTGAATGAGTATAAGGAAGAGGCACAAAGATAATGCCTCAGAGTACTGTAGTATTTATGATCTGATAGATGAAGGGTCTTAAGCAAAAAAAAAAAAATCCATGAAATTTGACCAGAAGTATCCGAAGAATTTCATTGCAGTCAAAGTTCCTAAATGTTGTACACTGATAAAATGTCAAATAACTTGAGAACTGTGAATTTATCATTGGATTTACTAATGTGTGGGAAATTAGTGACCTGGTTAGGGGCCTGAGAAATGTTCAGTGAATGTGAATATCTGAATTAAATAATCAAGTAATCAGTCAAAATATGGCATACACAGATGAATAGGACTTTTATCTAGTAAGTAAAATAACAACAGCATTCGGGCTGCAGAACTAAGTGATTTAATGATTTCAAATTGTACTTAAGGACATAAAATACAAGGATAGTTCTTTTTACTGTTTTCAATTAGCTTCTACCATTTCCACCTTTATAATTATTACTAGTCTTTTTTCAAGTTCCCTAGTCAACTCTCAGTCTCTACTTTAGACTTAACTCTATGTTTAATATTTGTGATATAAAGGTGATATTTTGAGTTCCACTTTCTGTCCCTTTGCCTACATACATATCTCGCTGTATTTGCTCCTATCCAGTATTTCCTCTCCACACTTAGGTTGCCCCTCCCTTTTAGTTGAGTCTCTTCACTTGATGACTCCAGATCTTTAGGATCTTAGTGGTATGCAGTTCTCTAAGCCTTAAGTTTTCTCTTCTTCTCTCTATACTTCTTACATCATACACATGCTTGTCACTGCTCACCCATCTTAAAAACACAGAACAAGTCTCAAATTTATATCATTATATAACTAGATTAAAAATAAAAGGGGCATTTAAAAAATACACTTTGGAAATAAATAAAGGAGTAAAGGAAATGATAATCACTTATAATCCCATTCGTTAAAATAGTCATTAAATATGCCTGTCAAGTTGACAGGTGAGTGAAGGGTGGGGTTTGGGATAGGGAGGAAATCTGGGAACACTGTTGGAGGGAGGTTGACACTGGAGGAAAGATTGATGTTGAATTACTGTATGACTAAAATGGAACTATCAGTAACTTTGTAAATCATGGCACTTTAGTCATATTTTTATAAAAATAAATAGTCATTATATATGTATAATTTTGAATATTTTTTCTATTTTTACAGATAAGATTCAAATATAAATTCTTTTTTTTGCTCAACATTGTGTCATAAGACTTTCCACATGAAAATACTGATTATTTATATAGAATATTCGATTCTGTGGTTATGTTGTGATTTATATATGCTCGTTATTTTTATTGGATTTTTACCTAGTTTCTATTTTTGATGCAGATAAAGCCAGAGTGGCTATATTTGTACATACATCTTTTACTACATTTCAGATTATTTTCTAGGCTAGAGAGTGGAGGAAAGTGCTGAATCAAAGGATATACACTATTTTATGACTCCTGTTAGCACTGCCAAATTATTTTAAAATATGATTCTGTCTATTTATATACTTACTGGGAAGTGTAAGAATGCCTCTTCCTCAGATTTTTAAAACACTTTTAGCACTTGTGAAGAACTGCTATTTCATGGAACAATCTTTTACTAAATTACTGTATGACTAAATTTTCAAAAATTTCTGTTTATTTGATTACTAGGGAGGTGGAAATAACTTCATATTTAAATTTGTCAATTTTTCTCTTTTGTGATTTTTTCTCCAAAAACTGGACTTCCAGTTTTTTTTATTATTTATATGATTTATCATTTGAGTGTTAGTTTTCTCATCTTTGCTCCAATATTTTTTCCCATTTGTTGCTTTTTCCTTTCATGCTTTTATTTACTTTAACAGTTTTAGACAGTCAAATGGTTAATTTGTAACTAATTGGTTCAGAATAGTAAATCCAATAAGACCCAAGACCAGATCAATTAGATATAAGACCTTGGCATATGTCAGGGCACATAATTAATGGGGGACAGTTTCAAATGACCTGAGACCTCACAAAAAATAGTTTAAGTAAAATTCAATAGAATCAAGTAGTAATAAAAATATTAAGCTCATATAAAAGTTTTTTAGCAAATTTTTACATAAACAGAGGGAAGTGACGATTTTCCTCAGTGTAGCAAAATATCATGAGGGTATACACTGAAAACGATAACTAGTTTGAAACCTTTCATATAAGCAGGAAAAAGTATTTATAACAATATAGAAGCTAGGTTTTCTTATAGGGTACCTAAAATAAAACAAAAATTTCCAAGTATGACCTTGATCAAAGAATATGAAATAATTTAGAAAAGAAAAACCAAACACTAACAAACATTTAAAAATCTGCCCACTGCTTTTAAGTGATGTTGAATATAGAAATTATATTTGAAAATTATGTTTGAAATTATATTTGAAAGCATTTATTTTTTTCCAGAACATTTTAGTATGTGAGTGAGTCTTCTGATTTAAAGATTTTAAAACTGAAAGGAAAATAAGAGACTTCTAAAAGAGGTATTTAAATATAGACAATTGAGACAGACTTTTTCATTGTTGCTCATTCTAAGATGTCTCTTAATGGAATTATATTCATAGACACCTCTAAGAATAACAGTGGTGACAATACACAGCAATATCTATTGACATGGAATACTGTTAAATTTTTTTAGGGGATGGGGATATTGGGCCTTACCTGCAGTACTTAGGGATTAATCTTGACTCTGTGCTCGTGGATCACTCCTGGGATTAGTAGGAGACCATATGTAGAGCCATAGAAACTAGGTTTGCTTCATGCAACATAAGCACCTTCCCTGTATCATCTCTCCACACCAACACAAATTATTTTTGAATATAAAAATTGAAAACTTTAAAACCATAAACAACTAAATCCCATTTATGTAATAATGAGAAGCTTATAAATATGCATATTAAACAATAAAGATCATACATTGTAAGAAAAAAAATTTTGTGAATGGTAGGGTAAGTCAAACTTTTTCATTTTTCCATGTACTTTAAGATTATGAATTTTCTGCATATGATTTTTATGATTATACAATTAAGATATTTGCAATTTGAAAAACATGCTATTTTGGGGAGGTGGGGTCACACTCTGTGATGCTCAGGGGTTACTCCTGGTTCACTCAGGAATCACTCCTGGCGGTGCTTGGGGGACCATATAGAATTCTGGGAATCAACCCAAGTCGGCCATGCTCAAGGCAAATGCCCTACCCATTGTGCCATCGCTCCAGCCCCAACATGCTATTTTTAAAAAGATCATATTTCAAACTACTCTAAAGCACTGCCTCTATTAAGCATTTCTCTTCCCTTAAAGTACTTCCTCTATGAACAGAGAAATTTTAGGAGGCTTTCTGTATTTAGTTTGTGTGGGGGTTTTGTGATGCCAGGATCAAACCCCGGCTTCACATATGCAAGGCAAATTACTGTACTCCCTCCCACTGAGCTACGTTCCAGGCCCCCTAGAAAACTTCTTAAAAGCTCTTTCTGAGATTTATCTAATATGTGGTTTGAGGTGATAAAATAAACTCCTAAGTAGCCAATTTCTAAGAGTAGAACAAATGTTTCAGTACTATTTATTAGATAACTATTGATTCTGTGATTCCCATTTTTAGAGAGTAGCAACTTTTATTTCCTACTCCATGTTTGAGGCAGTTCTGTTCCATTTGTTTTGCTTCCGATTCTTGTGACATAACCTTATTTTTTGAATTATTATGTTATCATGCTGTATCTTAATGTGCCTTGAACAAATCTTCTTGTTTCTGTTTTTCAGAACACTCTTACATACAGAATTTTTAAGATGGATCTTAGAACCAGGAGCTTAAAATTCATCCCCTCATGTTTCTAAATAAATGTAGACTAAATGCACATTATGTATATCTCCCTGAAAATCCAAGATCGGAATTATGTGTCATCTTGGATGCTGTTGTATTCTTGTGAGTTATTTAGATATGATGAATTCGTTGTTCTTATGTCTTTTGATTTTTTTTTTCTTTTTGTGTCACACCCAGCGATGCTCAGGGGCTACTCCTGACTCTGCACTCAGGAATCACTCCTGGCTGTGCTCAGGGTCCATATGGGATACTGGGAATCAAACCTGGGTTGGCAGCGTGCAAGGCAAATGCCCTATCTGCTGTTCTATGGCTCCAGCCCCACCCCATATATTTCTTTACTAATTACTCCATATTTAATATTTACACTTTATAGAAATTTTCATTTACAGAAATCTGGGTATCAGATTGTTAACATTCTTAGCATTATATATAAGAATAAAACTAAATGTTTAAACTTCTGCCCTCTATATTTTGACTGGTTCTGAGGACTTTTATTTCCTGTCATATAATTTAGATAGGGCTGGAGCGATAGCACAGCAGGTAGGGAGTTTGCCTTGCGTGCAGCCGACCCGGGTTCAATTCCTCTGTCCTTCTCAGAGAGCCTGCCAAGCTACCGAGAGTATCCCGCCTGCACAGCAGAGACTGTCAAGCTCCCCATGGCTGTGTATTCAATATGCCAAAAACAGTAACAACAAGTCTCACAATGGAGACATTACTGGTGCTAGCTGGAGCAAATTGATGAACAAAGGGAGGACAGTGCTACAGTGATACATTGCTACATAATTTAGACAGCAGCTTCTGTATTCTGGTTCAAAGTATGGTGTTACTGTAGCTGTGTGTTAATCTGAAGATATACAAATATGAATAAACTCTAAAGGGAATAGGGATGCTTCAATGGCAAGAAACGCAAAGATTGATCCTTTTTCTGAAATCTTGATTTTCCTCTGTGACAGTGTTCCCTGTGGGAAACATATGGATCCAGTATTTCCTTGACCTGAAATCCCTTTAGCCAATTTTTAAAAGTAGATCACTGTTTCTCCTATAGCTTAGAAGGTAAGGAAGTGGTACATTCACTGATGGACTAGTGAACTTGTAACAGAATACAAAGTGACCTTTTTTCTTTTGTTCCTGAGCTTTTATCTTATATTATTCTGGTGACATGAATCATAGCTTTGAAAGTTAACAGCATGATTCAAAATCATTAACCCTAAGTACTTTTTGCCTAGAAGAAAACGACCAATATTCTATAAAGAGGTGGTGAAAACATGCTTTATTTTCATATTTCACTTGCTGTTATTGGTCTTGTGACATCATTTTCTCAATAAGGACAAACATGTTGCTCATAGTCTCATAAACACAGTTCCACTAATTTTATTTACCTGTTAAAATAATAACATGTATTTTTGTACTTATTTTAATTTGTGTATGCAAAACTTTATGTTATTGTCATAGCTGAAAATTTTTATTTTGTTAAATATCTAAGAGGACCCATCAAAGGAAGGACCTATATTCAGAGCACCAGATGCTACTGTGAAGCAATGTGTTTCTCTCAAAAGGACTTTGATGAAATATATGTAAATTGCCTCTTTTGTTATTTATTTTTGGAATGTTCTCTGTTATGCCACATTTCATTTGTTTTTGTATTTTTATTATAAGATACTTTAAGTGTAGAGACAAGTATACAAAATAACTTACCAGCATGCACCTGCCACCAGTTTTATTAAATCTCAATGTATTTGCCTTAGCAATTTTTTAAAAAGTCAGCACTAAATCAAAGTTGTAATTGATGCAATCTACACCCTTGCCTCAACCGTTTTCCCCAGAGCTAACCATCATCTGTGTGATTGTGTATGTATAAGGGAAAGCATGCTCTCATCTCTATTTTGTGGTTCTTTGGCAAATTGGGATAATAATCATGCCTATTTCATAGAGATATTCTGAATTAATGTATGTGAATCTCTTTCAATTGTGTTCTAGTCATTAATAAGATCATAGTATTGTAAAGCAACCAAATGGTGAAAGTGGGATTCAAAAAAATAATTATAATTACAGTGGTCATGTTACATTATTGAGAGGTCAATAGCTCTAATGAGCCTGATTTGGAAAGATTAAGGTAGAAAATCTCTGGAAATGGGAAAAACTAGCTTTCCTTGTTCCATCTCCACAATTCATCCACACCTTCTAATTTGTATTTATGAAGTAGTATAGGGTTCAGGCAGGGAGCCAGTTACCAACATTGTAATATCCAATTTGTTTTCCTTCATGGGCATGATATCTCAGGGTTTTATTGAATTTTGTAAGCAATAATTTGAGTTTTCTTTTTGCAAGATTGTTTATCATTTGTCCATTTTATACTGTAGCACTGTCTGTAACATTGTCCTCCCATTGAGACAAGTATACAAAATATCGATTTGCTCCAGCGGGCCCAATAACATCTCCACTGTGAGACTTGTTGTTACTGTTTTTGGCATATGGAATATGTCAGAATACATTACGAGTAGCTTGCCAGGCTTTGCCGTGAGGGTGAGATACTCTCGTAGCTTGCCAGGCTCTCCTAGAGGGGTGGAGTAATTGAACCCAGGTTAGCCATGCCAGTTGCGTGTAAGGCAAACGCCCTACCACTGTGCTTTCGCTCCAGCCCCCATTTTATACTGTTTGCTTTCTATTATTAATTAGGAGATAGTATCTATTTGGGACTAAGAGTGACAACTTTAGCTTACCATTCTCCAAATTGTCCTTTAACTTCATGGCATTTGAGAAATTTGTTGGCACAGAATTAAAAATAATTAGTTTTGTCAGATTTAACAATATTTTTCGTAATGACTTGTGTTTATTATAATTGGTTTAATATTTATCCTACTATATGACAAATTATTAAAGAAATTCTTCCATATTTTCTTTAAATGTCACAAAAATTCTGTTTGTAAACAAAATTCTGGGATCTATTTTTTTTGTCTAGCAAGACATGGAAAGCCAATTGTCAAACACTGTTTACAGTAAAATTTCAGTGACCTCTTTGTCCATCCACAATCTAAATGGGCTCTCTTTAGTGCATGTCCTTGTAATAATAGGAAGAGGAGAAACAGCATAGCAATCAGTCTTATTGAATATCAGGCATCAATCATTCCTTGAATTTTCATTTATTATTTAATCTGAATGAAGCCCTAACATCATCATCTTATCAACAAGGGAACGGAAACAAACAAATTAAGGGATTGCTTGTTATGCAGTTATATAGGTGGGATTCAAAGCCAAACTCTGAAACCAAGATTAAAACTCGCTCTAGAGTTTACTTATATATTATCACCCTATTACATGACCTCCCAAAAATCTTTCTGACTAAAAACCCGTCTACTCTTCTTTTAGTTCTTAAAAATACAAGCAAAATATGGGTGTTTGGATGTAGCTCAGCCCTATAATGTTTTCCTTATATATGTGCGATCCTGGGTTATATCCTTAGTATCACACACACACACACACACACACACCATGCAAAACCATGTTGGCTAACTTTGGCCACTTTCCTCTTTTCTTTATCCCCTTCCCTTTTCCCCTTCCCACTCCCCTTCCTCTCCCTCTTCTTTTCCCTCCCTCTCCCCCTTTTGTTTTCTTCCCTTCCCTTCCATTCTTTTTCCTTTCCTTCTCTTCCCTTCCTGCATTCAAATGAATTTATATTAAACATTTCTATTAAGCCATTGTTACTTACAAAGTTATTCATGATTACATTTCAGGCATATACTGTTCTGACATCAATCCCATAATTAATGTGCTTCACTTGTTTTTATATTTTCCCTCACTTATGAGAAGAGGATGAGAGAGAAGAAAAGTTTATTGATAAATCAATAAAAATGAAATATACCTTGAAAAGAAGAGGATGTAAAATTTTCAGCTCCTGAAGAAAACTTACCCATGTGATTTTTGACATTCTCTGGCATAAGCTAGTTAGCACGGCTATCCCAGAATCAGTGGGAGGACACTGAGTGCCCCTTGGAGATATGAAAAGTTTCAGAGGAATACAGAGCAAGAGGAAATGTTAGCAGCCCCTAACAATCAGAGAATGCATTGCTCTTAAATGAAATTTAATTCTGAATTTGGAAGGAATTTGGAATCTGATAAGGAAGACCTCACCAGAGAAAAGTAGGGAAGGATATCCAGATAAAGAGTCACACTTGAGCTATAATTTAAAGAAAATACTAATCTTGGGTAGAGGTGTGCACTGTGTAATTATAAGGGACAAATTTGACAATCTGCATTAGAAATTAGCAAATAACATCAACTATTTATCAAGCTCTTTCTGTGTGCCAGGCATATTTGAAGTTCTTTCAATGAATTATTATCTTTTACAACCATGTTAAATAGAGACTACTACTATTATTTCACTGTTATAGATAAGGAGACTGAGATACAGAGAGGTTAAACGACTTGAAAACGGTCACACACCTTATAAAACATCAGGTAAGCACAGACAATATCTTTAGAGACTACCATTTCAACAATTACACCACTCAATTATACCACACTTCTATAGATTATAATACCAGGCTAATGCCATATTAGATCCTGTCTCCCATGATTGTGAATGTTATATTGAGGAAGTTGGCTCTAAGTAAAAAACTGGAGTGGTCTCCTTGGCTTTTTGTTTTGCTTTGTTTTCTGGAGGGCGATGGGTGTGAGGCCACTCCTGGCTGTGCTCAGTGCTTATACTTGGTTCTCCTACACTCAGGGATCAATCCTGGCTAGTCTTGTAAGGGACAATATGCAGTGTCAAGGATTGACTGAGTTGGCCATATGCAGTACAAATGTCTCACCCCTTTACTATTTCTTTTCCTGTAATTTTAACCCTTGTTGGTCCAGATTTCTAAGGAGATGTTAAGTTTGAAATCTATCAGATATGGCTAGTGGGTCCATTATCCCAGGTGGCCTCTGGGGTATATCTTCTGGTCATGCTGAAAGTAGACTTGATTGGAAAGTACAGCCCAGCCAATGATAGTAACAAGCATTGTTCTTTCTACAGAAGCCATTGAGTGGCATATATAGCAGGGAGGGCACTTGAAAACAGAAAGAAAGATTCGATGGTCAGGATAAGCAGAGATGGCTAGTAGTCAGGATAAAGAGACTTATGTTGATAACTAAGTGTTAAAGTTGTTTTGAATCCCAATTGACCTTTCATTCTTTAACTTATTTTCTGTGTTTACAATCCTGAGTTGAATAGTTCTTGAGTTTCTATGTATGTGATTTGACACATACATGCACTCATAAAAATGTTCTCACCAATTTACCACTCCTAAGAATCACAACTTTGAAATACTGTGATTACTCTTTTCTCTATCTTTTTTGTTAAGGAAGAAAAGACATCACATTAGAAATGTTGGTATTTACTAAACATGTACTACTTTATCACACAAATGCCCTGTGTCATAAAGACAACCTCAAATACGTACAGAATAGGACTTTAGAACAAGATGTCGGGGATTTAAATACCAGTCAAATCATGCATGGCATCGGGCAAGTTACTTAAATTCTCTGAACATAAATTTCTTAATATGTAACTCACGGATGATAAAACTTTCTTACAAAAGTAGTATAAAAATTGAGTGGTTAATACATGTAGAGTTTTTATAGCAGTCCTAACACATCATGCTATATAAAGGTTGGCTATATAATACTTTGGTTTCTCAAGCTTAAAAAAGGCTTTTTTTATTTTAGCTGTGTTTTATCAGTAGATGAATCTGTTGAACTTTTGGGGTAGCAGTTAATGGATGTACAATTACGAGCTGTCTAACAGACAGCACAGAATTTTGAAAAACACTCTTGCTGAACTCTTTCTTGGGGACCAGATATTTTATCTCCCAAGATTATTTCCCAGATTTGCATGTTGTAAGCTGGCTTGTTCGAGTTAATACCATGCAACTTCAAAATGGCAGTATGTTCTAAGTATCAGAGGTGACATGATAGCAGAACACATGATGGGACACTTGTAGAAATTCTTGAGAAAGGATTTTGTGTGCTTTAATTTGTGCTAAAAATTCATCAACACAGCTCCAGGAAGACAAATTTTACCAAGACATATGGAGGCTGTTTTAAGGTTGGTTTCATGATTCTGATTGGGACTGTTTTAATTTTATCAGTGGCCACTTAAACACAAGGACTGAAATGTAAGGTAAATTACTATCTAAAATAAGTTCTTCTCTTAGGATGTCAAAGGGAAAGGAATTAATGTGAAAAATTAAACTAGAGACTATGGAAAGGGTGTAGGGAGAGGTAAGGAGTGCAGTGGGAAAAAAGAATGCTTTAAAGTGATGAATTACATAAAGGAACATTCCCAACAGGATGCATGAGGAAGGGTGTGAAGAGAGTTGCATATTTTAAAGATTGGAATAAATAGTGCATATTTGGAGGGTCTCAGAGTGTATAAAGAGATCTGCTTAGCATGGCAGCCAGCTGCTCACCTCTCATGAAGGAATAAGAAGAAATGTGCTTAAGATGAAGTGTAAAGGATTTGGGTTTGACTTTCTAAACAGTAAAGATTGTTAAACATTGATTTGACTTGTGTTATTTCAATCCTGTTAATACTGAAAAATGGCTTAACTACTAATCAGCAGGAGATATCCCCATGCAAAGGCAAAGTAATGGGATCGTGACCTCTGATTAACTACACTTTGATTTGCTTTAGTATTTCAAAAGAGTTTTTTTTTTAACTTGAAGGTATATCTATGTATATTTTTTTCTGGGAGTCTTTCTCACAACATAGTTACCTTTACAGGCTCTTTAATTTTGTGTATTGCCACTTTCTCTGCCTTGCACTATGATTTTGTTGTAGGCACATTAAAGTGCTTTTTCTAAAGACTATACCTCCTTTTATATTCTGATAGTTTTAGGTATCAATTTGTGTTTTTATTCCAAAATTTTTTTCTATTTTAGACTTTGTATTAGTCCTAGAGGTTCAAAAGTTAAGTAAGACTTAATTTCTATCCTGTTGGGATTTAGCATGTCATGGGTTGAAGACAGATATCACTACAATTAAAATGCATTAAATGTTGTAGCAGAAATGCTATTTATCTTCTCAGTACAGAGAAGGACTTTATCCTGCAAGCATGTGTTTGTCAACATATATTGATAATCACCTTGCTGGGAGCATCTTCGGGGATATGGAACTAGCTAGGGGCAAGTGCTGGGAGGCCTCATAGGTAAGGCTCTGGTGGGCACCTACTTCACTGCAGCATTTTCAAACCAGGGGAGAGTAAGCCTGAAGTTTGGTAGAGTATTTGTATCTTCGATATTACCCATTAAAGGTATTTTGAGATTAAATTAGATTAAGAATGTGGGAATGCCTAGCAAGAAATAGTCACTTTTAATTGTGTATTGAAAAGAAAGGAGAGGAATGGGGAGATAGTACAGGAGATGAGGCACTTGTCTTATATGTGACTAACACAGTTCAATCCCTGGCCGCACATATTGTACCCAAAACAAAGTCAGGAGTGATCCCTGAGCATAGTTTGGAGTAACCTGAGCATCACTGGGTGTGAGCCCCAGCCTCCCAAACAAAAAGTAGATATACATTTCTTCATCATCATCATCATCATCATCATCATCATCATCATCATCATCATCATCATCATGAAATGTTCTCCAACCAGAGAAATCCATGCCAGTGGCATGGGGGAAATACAGGAGGTTTGTGTTAGCCTTGTGTCAGACTTTTGGACAAGCAGAATGATATGGAATGTGTTGATTTTATATTGCTCCTAATTTGAATGTACCAAATCTAAGCTATTTTAAAGTAGTTGAAAAAAATGTTTTTTAAAAACTGCATAACTGCTAAAATGAAAGAGTCATTGGTGGTTTTGTTATGGTGTAAATGACACTGTGGCATCGTGTGCTTGGATGAAAATGTGTATCTCTTAGATATGTATGGCTGAAGTGTACCTAAAGTCTGACATTTGCATTAAAGGACTGCTGCAAAGCAATAAAGTAAATGTGGCAGTGTATGGTATTATTAAATCTGAGTGGTGTATTTGTGGAGACTCATTGACCTGTTCTCACTGCTCTTGTATATATTTGAGAATTTTTATAACTAAAATTCTCTGGCCTCCTCCTCTAGTGGATTATTTATCATAGGCTTGATGGCCTAGACTTATAGCTGAAGGAAGCATGTGGAATTTAAATAGGAAGAAGAAAATAATAGGCAGTTTAAAAATCATAATTAAAATCTTTCTATATATTAAATTATTTGCATGTGAATTTAAATACAACTCTTTAGTATGCACTTCCTAAAGCAGCATATATTGTTTAAAAATTTATTTGTTTAAAAACAAGCAATGTTTTTTACTTTCATTTGCAAACAGGAACCATGCACAGAGTTTATTTGGAAAGAATCAATTTAAGTAGGAATGATTTTAATGGTCAAAAAAGGGCAGCTATGTAAATAGTTGACTTTTTATATCTAATCTTTTATTCCTTAAAAAATTTTTGGACCACACACCCCAAATTGGGTCTTATTCCTGGCTCTGTGCTCAGGAATGAGCACACACCTTGTGATGCCACACCTAGTGATGTTTACTCCTGGCTCTGCACTTAATAATTATTTCTGGTGGTGCTTGTGCTTTGGTGAACACATGGGATGTGAGGGATCAAAACTGAATTGACCATAAAAATCAAGTGCCTTACCTACTGTGCTATCTCTCCAGTCCCTTAGGCATCACTCTTGACAAAGCTCAGAAGATGATATATGTGCTGGGATTGAACTAGGATTAGCTGTATGCAAGAAAAATGCCTTACTTATCATTGTTGATTTTTTTACTCAGTGTTGCATATCTCTTTATTCCTGTTGCTTTATACCTTGCTGAATCAACTTTATAAGATTATGTTTTCTTCCTTTAATACATCTTATATATATTTTAAATGTTTTTATGAGGAAGATGTTTAACTTTGGTGGTTTATTTTTTGCTAAACATAAAATATGTGTTCTCTTTTATGTTAAGAAACAGGGTTCATTTACTCTCCAACTTAGATTTTATAATAGATTTTATAATTTGAGCTGTATATTTCAGAAATGAGTTTCAATATAAAGATGGTTTTTCTATATTGAATATCAGAATTAGAATTAAAAGTCAGTAGAGATTAACAAGTTGCCTTCCCCCCCCACCCCCCCCTTCCTCAACTGTTTTATCTACTTTCAGAGTTTTAGTTCTTGAATGTCAGATTAAAATTCTGAAGGATGTTTGATTCATCTCAGAATTGAATGTCAAATCCAAAGACAGATATTTATAACTGAGTTCTGTTCAGGCAAAAAGTCAGTTTCCAGACTGCAGCTTGGATGATTGGAAAGCTCTTATTCACAGTCGGATGTTACCATCATTTTAAACAAACAAATTAAAGCTTTAAGATTGGATTTTAGTAAACCAGCCATTTAATTCCCTCTTTATTATGCTTTATGTCTGCACAGTGCTGTGGGGTTTGTACGTTGCATTCTGATAATTATTTCTTTCTCACAACAACACGCTGGCATTTGTAGTATTATCTCCACTTGACTGATGAGAAAATTGAAGTTGTAATGGGTGAAGGCATGCCTAAGAGTCAGCCAGTTAGTTAGCAACTTAGCTAAGATTCCTATTTAGTTTTTCTAGCTCTAAATTTTCCATTATAAAATATCTATTATGAGTTTCTACAAACAAGAAACTGGCAAAAAAGAAAGATAGCTTCCATGCATTCTATAGCTCTTTATAAATATTTCATGGTTTTTATTAATGGAATATTGGCTCTTACAGGTGCCTATAAAATTTTTGTGTAAAGAAATACAATTGTGAAGTTAACAAATAGACAACTATTAAGAAAAATATAGTTATGATTGTTTTCTGGTATGTTTCCTTTTAACACTGACACCTTAAAAGAAGGTGTTAGGAATGTTTAAAAAATGTCAATTTCATTGTATTTGGGGGCTCACAAATAATGCTCTAGCAACTCCAGGCCATTCCCAGAATACTCCCCTGACTGAGCAGCCCAGAGAGCTGGTGTTCAAAGCTCTGGATGCAGAGTCATGCTGGAGGGGTCCTTTTTTGTAGATATGATTTTTGAGATTTTAATTAAAAGACAGTAAATATAAAGTGATCAAAAGTAAAACAAAAATGTAAAGCAAAACTATTAATCTGTGTAACATACTGTTGGTATAACCACATAGAGAATTGCTCTTAAATTATTTTAAGCACAGTAGTTTCACTATATATCTTAGAAATAAAAAAATGAAATATTTTTATTTATAATCTCAGCTTCTAGTACATATATAATTGGTAGTAATAGTCATATTATGATCCAAAACTATTATTGTAAGATGAAAGAGACGCAGTTATGTTGGTGACCTTGAGAACTGGAAGTTTAGATGTTGATAAAGGAAGATAAGGGTAAAGATCAGTGAAGATGAATGATATTAGATATTAATAGAAACCTTGAATTTAATTTGCAATGTCAGTCTAAACTTGTGATGTATTTAATAAAAACATATTTTAAACCTCTTTCTACTGAGGAGGCCTAGAATCATTAACTAGCAATGGCACCACTAGTGTTTCCCTCTTAAAAGAAAATAAGGTCCTTGAGAAACGTTTGTTTCTTCAACCTGTTACTAACCAAGAAAGGAGACCATAAATACTAATAGGCCTATGTATAAAGGATTCAGGAATTGATCTGAATGGATTCTTACTAAATCAACAATAGAATTTTTTGACCTTCAGAATCATATCTATAATTGATTGAATCATATATTTAAATGAACAGGTTTATAATGATGTTTAGAATAAATAATCTCTCAGTAGTCACCTGTATAGAATATTAGCAAGCCAACTCAGTATTTAGAAACAGATGGAAAAAATAAACCACTATTCTGCTTTTTTTTGTGTATCAACTGTACTTCAGGATTTTAAAGAATTGGTGACAGAGTTTTTCTTATATAGATAATAAATAAACAATAGGTGATAGAATATTTTCATTCTGCAATAACAGATTAGGAAGTGGCCTCAGAGAAGAAGCTAGTATCACACAAAGAGAGAAGAGAAAGCTTTATTTACCGTATGATAGCAGTCCACAGAATCATTTGTGACTTACTCCTGACAAAGATTAAACTTCATTTTATCAAGTCCTTTGATCCATTTACCAGTTTTCAGAAAGAAAAGAAAACCAGACAAATGTATTAACAGACAGCAGAGGGATGTAATCAGGGAACTCTAGTCTGCACAGAACTCCTAATTTAATAACAGCCTAGATTATTTAGCAAGGGGAAAGAAGGATATGAAGGGAAGTAGCACTGTAGCACTGTCCTCCCATTGTTCATCGATTTGCTCAAGCAGGCACCAGTAACGTCTCCATTGAGAGACTTGTTGTTACTGTGTTTGGCATATCGAATACGTCATGGATAGCTTGCCAGGCTTTGCCGTGCGGGTGAGATACTCTCAGTAACTTGCTGGGCTCTCAGAGAGGGGCAGAGGAATCCAACTCAGGTGGGCCAGGTTGGCCGTGTGCAGGGCAAACATCGTACTTGCTCTGCTATCGCTCCAGCCCTTGAAGGGAAGTATAGGTGTAATTAATCTTAAAAGATTTACCAATGGATTGTAGTTTGTGGATATTGTTTAGATTCTGATTCATGTTAGGAAAGAAACACACAGCTGCTTGGAAATTTGGAAACTGGCTGGATATTTGATAGTAGAGAATTAACTCACTTTAAAAGTATGATAAGTCATTAGAGCAATAGTACAATGGGGAGGGCATTTTCCTTGCATGCAGCCAACCCAAATCTGATTCCCAGAACCCAATATGGCTCTTAAAGCCTGCCAGAGAGATATTTGAGTGCAGAATCAGGAGTAATCCCTGAGGACTGACAGGTGTGGCCTACAAACCAAAAATAGATAAATAAATGTGTGATAAGTTGGAATGTTGTATGCATGAAACCCTGTGATTAACAGCAATGTAAACCATGATGCTTTAAATAAAATAAAGTATGATAGTAGTGAAGTGTTCAATTCTCTATTTTATATACATATTGAAATATTTTTGGAGGAAATTATATCTGAGTATTGCTTCAGAATTATATTGGGGAAAATGGTAGATATATAACTGAAAATACAAGCTGATAGTCATCAAAATGGAGGAAGCATGTGTATGCTCTCAATGTTTGTGTATGCTCTAAAAACGTTTCTAAGAAGATGGAGTAAAAAAGAGATGTATAACTTAAGATCTGTCTCAGATCGTATTGTGGAGTGGAGTGATCATTCCTAGAAATAACTTACATTAAGATAAGAACTTCAGGGGCTGGAGTGATAGCACAATGGGTAGGGTTTTGCCTTACACCCAGCCAACCCGGGTTCAAGTTCCAGCATCCCATATGGTCCCCTGAGCACCACCAGGAGTAATTCTTGAGTGCAGAGCCAGGAGTAACCCCTGAGCATTGCCAGGTGTGACCCAAAAAAGAAAAAAAGATAAGAACTTCAGGTTAGTAATTTTTTGAATTACATTCTAAAAAATATTTTGTATGATATAGTTAAAATTTATTAAGTATTAAGTACATGCCGAACAGTTGAAATCGTTTTCTGTGTTATCTTGATTCAGTTTACTTGAAAATCATGGATAAAATCTATTTTGTTCATTTTACAGATCTTATTGTGTGATTACAAAGCTTAAACCAAGACACCACTAGCAGAGAATGGCTTGCAAGGGAACCCCTCTGGATTTCAGTATCTGTGTGACTCTCCATTCTCTATTTAGTTTGAATAGTGAAGAGGAAGGGGAGTTTCCAGTAACACTGTTCGATGGGTTTCTTTCACTTTCTTGATCAGCTTTCTATGCCAAAATTTTAATATTTGGGGCTGAATATTATAATCTTCTTCTTAGTTAGAAACTCAACACCTAGGAAGCCTCCTCCAGGCCACTCTCTGAATCTTAATGAAGCAAGCTGTTTTTTCTTTCCCACAAGATGGGAGGAAAGAACAATTTTGTTTTAATATTCTTCTTAATCAGTTGTTCTCGGCAGTTTTCCCTGGTGCAGTGTGTTTGAATGGCATATTGCTGGTAGGAAGGGGAAAGACGAAACATCCGGAGGTGAGACCTCATTATCCTGCAAGTGCACAAAAGTGGAAGAAACCTATGGCAAATAAGAAGGAATGGCATTTTAAGTCTCACAAAATGAAAACAGCCCTTGGATAAAACTCTGATGTTCACCCGGGGGATTGCTCCCTAATTTGGAACCCAGGAGAACTTATGAAATCTTTTAAAAAGTTGATGCTCAAGTCATCCGTGAACTGTCAGAACATTTTGCATAAGTAATCTCTAGGGGAGTAAATGAAAAACCTCAAGTCAATAAAATCCTTTGTCAAGTGACCCTCTCCTCTTTTTATGCTGCAATTATGCTTTGTGATAATTGGAGTTTTGCTGGTAAAGTAGCTGCCCAGGAAGATAATTAAAATAAGTTTCTATACCACAAGCAGGTTGATGTCTGGCTCCAAACACATACAATTATAACGATTTGGGAAACCTTGATTGAGGTGGCATCTTAAAAATTCCCACTTCATTGAAATGTAGGCAACTTGCAGTTTTTTTTCCTGAAATTTATAACACACATAAAATATAATAAAGCATTTTAAAGGATGGTATAAAAGTGCTAGGGAATTCATTTCCTAATCAGCAGGATGGTTATTTAAAATTTGTTATAAATTTCTCCAGGATTGATATATGCTTATGTCCTTCAGTCTTAAAAATTAGTTGTTTTCTTCCTTCTCTATGAGTGGATTTCTTATGGCAGGGATAACTAAGCTCAGCCCTACATAGCTTCTCTCTCTTGAGGAGACAGAATTGTCATAGTCTGCAGTAGTCTTCTGTGTGGCTTCAGTACAAACATAACTTTGCCTAGAGATATCTCTCACTACATAGTTGTTCAAAAGATTCATGATACAGAGATTTTCAATCAAGTTAGGATTTTCTCCATATTTTAAGTATGATTTAAATGTTAGCTTTCTAATATTTATTACTTATAAAATTTGTGTGTCAGCCAACCAAATGGTCATTCCCATCACTGGTTTTTCATTTCAAAACATTGTGTGATAACAACCTAGATTAGAAGAGACAAAAATCCACATTTTAAAAAAAGTTAGCGGGTTCACGAAAAATTAAAAATTGTAAAATACAACTTCATTTCTTTCTGGATTTTTAAATATATCTAGAACTTACATTGTTTACACTTTAATGATCAAGAAACTAGGTATTTCCTATATGATTCATGCTCTTGACAGTTAAGAATGAATTATATAAGATGAGCACTTTAAGCAAAGATGATAATGATGATGATGACACTGATACATCATAAAACTCTACCACAGTTCACCAGAGTATTTTCATCCGTTCCCAACTTTTCTTTTGCCTTCAGTTGCTGATCTCACCTCCCACATCCTGAACATGATGAAAACCATCTGGGGTGAGTTCCCTCCTATATCTCTAACTTTTCTCATTAATTCTCCATATCTATGTGTTCTTGGTAGGGAGTTTTTCTCTCCTCTAATGCCTTTTCTTCTGTGTTATCTATATTCTATTCCTGTCTCCTTCTTTTGGGAACTCATTGCCAAGTTTTCCCCTCTCTTCCTTAATTACATGCTTGTGTACTCTAATTTCAAAGTTGTTCAGGTCTCTTCCCTCTTTGAAACACTTTCCATTTGCTCCTAATGGTCCTGTCCTTCTTAGCCAGAACTAATTGATGTGAGCTATGTAACTATCCTATCTCTTATTCGCAAATTCATTGCTTTTTAAAATTTCCTTTCATATAGCCTCTTCATTACTGTCTCTTTTGCTGCCAAGTCCTGTCCAGACTGATGATTCTCCCTGGCTATAATTTTTTGCCTTCTCTTCTCTCTGTTTTCTGTTTTCCAGACCTCACTCTTGTTACACCCATTATGATCCTGCTCAGGAGATCCTGTTCCCATCTAATCTAATGTGATTTGTGAATCTATATTGATCCCTAGCTTCTCTATTGTGATTGTTGATTCAAAGAAACTTGACCAAAATTAAAGACAAAGTATAAAGGCTTTTACTTCCCCAGTTATTTTAAGTTTCTCAAGATTGCTCTTATATTTTTCTCTGCCACCCTCTTTCAAAAAATCTAGAGAAACAGCTGTAACTGATGGTCGTTAAATATAAGACATCTATAATATATTATTTGGAGTGAAAAAATGACAGGTAAATTATAACATTTAAAATCTATGGTCTAATAAAATAATAATTTTTATTATAATTCTCTATGGTAAGTGCTCATTGACCCATTTCATGGTGTGTATTTGATAATAGAGTTTTTGTTATTCTTAGAATATGCCTATCCCAGGGCTGGAATGATAGTACAATGGGTAGGGCATTTGCCTTGCACGCAACTGACCCGGGTTCAATTCCCAACATCCCATATGGTCCCCTGAGCACTACCAGGAGTAATCCTGAGGGCAAAGCCAGGAGTAACCCCTGTGCATCACCAAAAAGCAAGAAAAATATGCCTATCCCTTCAGAAACTAAAAATTGGTTTATATATCTAGACGTTAACTAGGTACGATATTAAACCAAACATCACAGGCATAAATCATAAGAATGCTAATGTACTTCACATTTAAGTACAAATGAGAATCAGGTGTGCATAATGGTATACACTAAAATACAAGTAGAAGATAATGATGGGTTGATCATAGCAGTTTAATGAAGGAATATGGATTTGAAATACGAACTAAATTAAAATTATAGAAACATAAGAGTCCCTGGTAAGAATAGTTTGTGTTCTGGACCAGAAAAAAAAGGCACAGAAAGGCAGAAGGGGGGGATAAATTCAGAGATACAGGCTTAAATTAGAAAAGAAGCTCACTTTAAGATTTTCTTCCCTTATCAAACTAAGCTGCTGTTGTATCTGTAAACTTACTAGGTCATTTGTTCATGTAATCCTAACATTGACAGAATGGTTAGGCCTCTTATTTGGAATTTTAAACTATAAAATAAAGCTGTTGCATGTGCATAACAAATGCATGTGCAGAATGTTTCTTCCCACCTCCTAACTGGTTCTGCCCTACCCTGATTCCAACATAGCTTTTATTTTCCTCCTTTTACTTGTTCACACCACTGATATTTACCCCACCCACCTGCCCTCAAAACTGTACAATACCAACACTTCAGATAAAGGGAGATCCCTTGTTACAACAGATGTCCTTGATACCTGTAGAACACACCAACACAGACATCTCTCTTTATTCCCATGAAAGTCAGAATTCGGTGTAGAGAGCCTAAAATTTGGAGTTATATATGATTAGAAGGAGACGGTGGTCCGATCCCGTTTGGAAGTTTGGTACAACAGTGACATCGGTCAGGCAAAACCATCGATTGAATATGATGTGGTCAATTTTGTTTTGGAACCGTCCACCGGGAGACTCCAAACTCCAACGTTCAGATTCAGCCTTCTGGGACTGTGAGTTACCATGGATGGTCTTGGTCAACATGATGAACTCAGATAGTCTATCATACTGTTCGTTCCATTCTAGGCCATGGGTCCTGATGTGTAGTTTTCAGCCGATCTTCTCAGTCCTATCTTGGCATTAAAATCATAGACAATGATCTTGTAGAAGGTGTGGTCTCCTTTAGAGAACTTCTCCAGCTCCATGTAGAACTTCTTAATTTCTCCTTCATCATAATTGGATGTTGGTGCGTAGACAACGAAGATAGAAACTGCTAGCAGTGAGCCACATCTATTCAAGTGAAATCCTCTGATTTGGATTGTTAGGCATTTGAATGAATCAATGCTCATGGCCAAGTTTGTGTTCACAAAGACACTGACACCTCCGACGCCTCTTTTGTCACATGTTCCAAGGAAAAGTTCTTCTCTGGTGTCGAAAATGGCATGATGTGATTGATGCCTTCTTGTCTTGGTCAGACCATAGATGTTGTGCTTGATCTTTCGCGCTTGTACTATCAGGTCCTCGATGGATGCATCTGATGCCAGCGTATGTGCATTGAAAGTACAGACAGTCATTTTTGTCTTTCTTCATTTTGGCAGCCTAGTTTGGCCTTGAGATTTTATCAGCCTCTCCTTCCTCAGCCATCTTTTATTTTTACTTTATATTTGCTTTATTTTGCTTATTATTTTTATATTTATTTTTTTAAAAAAATTATAGTGACAAACTATGAGGTACAGTTGTAGACTTACAAATTTTTGTGCTTGGGTTTCAATTATACAATGATTAAGTACCCATCCCTCCACCAGTGTCCATATTATACCACCACGGATCCCAGTATCACTCCCACCCTCATTCCCTCCCCCTCCCATTCCACCCTGCCTCTGTGGCAGGGCATTCCCTTTTGTCCTTAGCCTTCTTAAAGCTGACATATTGGTGGCTCTTTCAGGGTCAGGGGAATGAGACCCATTGTAGTTACTGGTTTTGGCATATTGAATACAACAAGGATAGCTTGCCAGGCTCTGCCATGCAGGCGGGATATTCTTGGTAGTTTGCCGGGCTCTCTGAGAGAAATAGAAGCTTTTAGGGCGGTCTATATTCACCCTTGCAGATGTCCAATGGTTAAAACCATACTTGAACCCTATCTAATATGGTGCGGCAATCCTGGAAGGTGGGTATTAAGTGTCTTATGATGTGTAGTGGCCGCATGGTCCGGAAAGCATCCTGGAGCGTGGCAGAGGCTGGGTAGTGGAGGTAGTGGAGGTAGTGGAGGTCTGCCGATGAGGTATTTATCTGGTACCGGTAAAGGTGGTTCTTCTGTGTGTAATCCCTTGGTTGCCAGTGGTTGGTGGAAGCAGACAGGGCAGGGGAGGGTAGGGCTCCTGGTTTTAATCCCTTGGTCACCTGTGGTTGGTGGGAACAGTCAGAGGATCTCTGTTCCTGGGTCCATTGAGCCTGGAGTCCAAGGTCACAGAGTTCCGCTTACCTGGTTCTGTGGGGCTTCACTCATGCGTGAGTCTCGGCCTAAGCATCTGGAAAGCATCCTGGAGCATGGCAGCAGCTGGATAGTGGAGGTAGTGGAGGTAGTGGAGGTCTGCCGGTGAGGTATTTATTTCATACTAGTAGGGTGATTCTTCTGTGTGTGTAATTCTGCTTCAAGGAGAGGGGAGAAAGAGCTGCAAAGATTAAGAAGAGAACTCCCAGAATGACCACCAACTGGGAGCTCTTTGGCACTATTGTGGCAACATGGGGAGATGCCGTCATTGACAACATTGACAAGGAATATGATCGACTGGTTCAGCACCTCCATGACTGTGCAAGGAATGCCAAGAGAGAGAGAGCCGAAAAAAAAAAAAACCAGAAACGCCTATCTTCAAAAACTCTTGAGTGTATTCGCCAATGTGGCTTGGCGCAAGCCTCAGGCAACCGCAAGCTAACATCTGAGCTAGCAAAGCAGTGCAGAGAAGCGATAATGGAAGACCTCAAAGAGAGAAGAGCAGCAGTGCTGGCAGATGCGGCAGAAATGGGGAAAAACTTTCGCAATACCCAACTGTCCTTCACCAACAACAAGACCGAGATGACTGCCTTCCGACATCCTGATGGATCCATCATATCTTCCAGAAGGGCAATGGAGAAAATTATCTATGACTTCTACTCGGATCTCTTCAATAGCCACGTCCACCTGCCCACATAGCAAATTCCGCAGGTTGGATATGTCGTTCCCAATGTTCTCCCTTCCAAAATCTGACAGACTATTTCATCGGTAAAGAAGCAAACAGCACCTGGCCCAGACAATGTCAGACCTGAACACCTGAAGAATCTGCTGTCAGTACTCATCAATACACTGGCTTGGCTCTTCACATGATACCCCTTTGAATGCAAGATTCCATCCCAACGAAAAACCAGCAGGACTGTACTACTGTACAAGAAGGGAGACATCCATGACATTGGCAACTATCTCCTGATCTGCCTATTGTCTGTCATCTACAAGCTGTTCACTCGAGTTATCCTGAATAGTATTGGCAGAACACTAAATGAAGGACAACCATGTGAGCAAGTCGGGTTCCAAAAAGAATTCAGCACCATCGACCATATCCACACGACAACCAAGCTCATTGATGTTTTTCGGAAGTTCAAGATGTTGCTCTGTCTAACGTTCATTGATTTAAATAAGGTCTTTGATTCTGTTGATTCTAAAGTTGTCATTGAAGCCCAAGCCAAACAGTGCATTCAAACTCAATACATCAGAATCCTCCATGAGCTGTATTACGGATTCACTATGAGGATCTCACCATTGTACAAATAAGTGATTATCCATGTCAAGAGAGGGGTTCAGCAGGGTGATATCATTTCATCTAAACTCTTCAGTGCCACCCTTGATAATGTCATGCGATGACTGGAATGGGAAGAAATGGGAGTGAAGATAGATGGTCGGCAACTATACCACCTCTGCTTTGCTGATGACATCGTTCTAATAACATCAAACATTAGCCAAGCGACACAAATGCTGGCCAACTTCGACCACGAGTGTGGAAATGTCGAACTAAAGGTTGGACTATATACATTGAATCTCATGAAGACAATGTTTATGAGAAACAGTCTCATTCCTGATGTTCCATTCACTCTCAGTGCAACAAACATCTCTGAATGCAACAGTTATATGTACCTAGGTCAAGAAGTCAACATGATGAATGACCTGGCACCTGAGTTCTGCAGGAGGAAGAGAGCGGCTTGGAACACCTTCAAGAGCATCGAAGAAATAGGTAAGAGGATGAAGAACCTATGGCTCTGGACACATCTCTTTGATTCCAGTTTTCTTCCTGCATTAACATATGCCTCAGAGACCTGGGCCCTACGAAAACAGGATAAGAATGCTACTCAGGTATTTGAGTCTCCCAAAGAGGAATCAAAAGAGTTATGCTTAGAGTATCACGCTTCACTGAAATTTGAGAAAGAATCTGGAGTTCCAATCTCCGTCGATGGTCAAGAATCAGGGATGCTGTCTCATTTGCCAAGGCATTGAAAATTATATGGGATGGACATATAATGAGATTTGGAGTTCACCACTGGACTAGAGCCGTTACCGACTGGATTCCATGGGGTGTCAAAAGATCGCATGGCTGCCCCCCTATGAGATGGTCAGACTTCTTCGTCAAGACCCTGAACTATCAGTTTGAGGCTCTGTGTTCCTAGAATGAGCAGACGCCTTTTGGCTACACTAGCACGTGACAGGAACGAACGGAGATGTTACTGGCGCCCACTCAGCAAATTGATGAGTAGCGGGATGTCAAGTGATCAAGTGATCAAGTGATATATGATTGATATGTGATTGGATTCGACTTTTTCACTCAACATGTGTATTTTCTATTTTCTTTTGACATTTTTACCTCCTATGAAAAGGAAGGAACCTTAATTTTACTTTGAAGGTTATCAGTGGGTGATAGGGGGCGGGGGATGAGATGGGATTCTGAGAGAAGACCTGTTTCAAATATGTGACCCGGATTTTGCCAGAATAACTGTTTCTTGACTATATATCTCAGCATGTCTCTAGAGCACCTATATCCACGTCATTTATATGCAGATTCCAGTTGTTACTCTAGACCTTACTTCATTCAAGTCTGTAGGGATGGGTTTTAGAAGCTACATTTTCCTCTATTTCTTTTGTTGTTGTTGTCATCATTGTTGTAATGTTCCTGGGTTACACACTTATTTGTAATACTTATTGAAGACCACACTCTTATGATGCCAGGGATCACTATGCTTAGTGCCACCAGAATTATACTTTCCAAGTGGGGCAATGCTAGGGATGGAACTTGAAGTCTTATACTTGCAAGGTAGATGCTCAACCACTAAGTTATATCATCAGACTCTCATGAGAGGCTCTTTTCCCTCCCTTCCCCTCGCCCTCTTTGCCGTCCAGTACCTTCCCTTCCCTTCCCTTCCCTTCCCTTCCCTTCCCTTCCCTTCCCTTCCCTTCCCTTCCCTTCCCTTCCCTTCCCTTCCCTTCCCTTCCCTTCCCTTCCCCTTCCCCTTCCCCTTCCCCTTCCCCTTCTCCTTCCCCTTCCCCTTCCCTTCCCCTTCCCCTTCCCTTCCCTTCCCCTTCCTCTCCCCTTTCCTTTTAAAAATAAAACTCTTTAAATAGTAATGTCTCCATTGTGAGACTTGTTGTTACAGTGTTTGGCATATTGAATATGTCACGGGTAGCTTGCCAGGCTTTGCTGTGCGGGCGAGATACTCTCGGTAGCTTGGTGGGCTCTCCTAGAGGGGCGGAGGAATCGAACCCGCCTCAGCTGGGCTGGCCGCGTGCAAGGCAAACGCCCTACCACTTTGCTATCGCTCCAGCACAATAAATATTATATCAAACTTTAAAATAAATATTAGGCCAGATTGTGATTTTAAAAAAGTATAAACAGGGTTTTCTTTTTTCTAATGATGTGTCAGGAATTGAACCCAGAACCTCAAGCAATCAAGGCATATAATATATCACCGAATTATTTCCTTTGCCTAGTATTATGACTTTTGCTTTTGATGTCAGCAACATGTGACTTATTTTGTCACTAGTTCTGTTAAGATATTATATTAAAATTATTTATCTTGATCACTGAGGTTTTTGGCTCCCCATTAAATTCCATACCCAAGGCAAGCACCTTCTTCACTTCACTCTAGTCCTGACTCTGGTTTATCTCCAGGCTGAATCATTTCAGTGTTTAACTAAATCAGAGTGGTCCATTTCCATGGAGTTTAAATGGCATTTGTACAAATTCTCTATTTTTGATATAGATAAGGATAAAATTCTACAGCTTGAGTATGTCAGCATGAATGCCAGGAATTCAGATATCTCAGAAAGAAACATAATTTTGCAAATGACAGTATCACCTAAGGATTCTATTAGGTAGAAAAAGCTGCAAGATTGTAAATCTAATGTTTGAGGCTCATTTCCAATCGCTCTCGATAAGAAAAGAAAAACTAGGAGTCAACAGAAAAAGGAAAAACATTCAAGTAGATCAGAACTAGCCTGGCAAGAGAAGTGATCACGCAAGATTTTTGTATAATTAAATGTCAGTTTGCATTTTGAAATATTGCCTGCTGCTTCCCACTCCATCATCAAGTGAGATGAGAGGGAATATTCTCTCTGCAGACCCAGCAGCACTTGCTGGGTTCTCTGTGAGCCACAAGCTATAGATCAGAAGTATCAGAGCAGATCATTTCCTCAAGGTGATAAAATTTTGCAGACTTATTAACATGGCATTATGATTTCCCCCTGTCAGAAAAGCACATAAACAATAGATAAAGTAAAGCTATGTAAATATTTTGAATTTTAGAAGAGGGAAGAATTTTAGGAGGCATCTAGTCCAGTCTCTTTTTATTGACAAGTAATTTGATGCTCAGGCAGATGAGTGTTTTCTCAAGGTCACTTGACTATCAAGTGACTGACAGAGCTGTCAATTTCTTCCCAGAGAAATTGGGCAAATTTGTTAGTTTGTGAACCCAGTGAGTCGCACAGTAGGAAATGTTCTGTCCAGACAGTGGCTTTGAAGTTTTTAGATCTGATGTGGAGTGGGTAGTGGGAGATTTGCCTAAATAAATGTTCAGGATCAGCTGAACACATTTGCTTCCTGTCATTTCTAGAAAATCTTTACTTTCTCGCCCTTGTTTTCAAATTACACAAATACCAAATGGAATGAATCAGAGTATACATGGGTAGAGGTTAGACATATGAATTTTGGTAAAGCCCCTTGGTGTTTTTACTTGCACTTGAATTAAATACAGCTGCAGTACACATTTCTTTGTTTCTGACAAACGTGTCTTTAACTGTCAGTAATAATGTGCACTAATTCAAGGTTAGGCTTGAATAGAGATGCATGATGAAACAGTGTCCTAAATAAGCAATCTGAAAAGGTATAAAGGGGAATTCTTCAAAAACAAAACAAACATTGCTGCTTTTAATTTTTTTCCACTGTAAGAATGAGAGGAGCTTAGCGCATAGTTAATAATATTACAGGGAGTTTTCTTTTTTTATCTGCTCGTAACTGTACTAAGTGCTTGCATGACCCATTTGGAGCTACTGGAAAAATTCATTTTTGTAAATATTTGCTGTAGAACATAATTCTGTGTTATTTATTATCATGGATTGGTTTCAAAACAAGATATTTTGAATCTTTTTCTAAACTTAGATGTAAAGATTTGAATAAATCACACTCACCTGAGAGCACACTCTCTCGGGTTCATGAGCTGCTTCTTTTATTATATTAATTAATTTTATTTCATTTCATTTCCATTTCTCCCCAGTTTTTCTACGAATAGGCAAAAAAATTGTGTCTTTGACATGAGTCCTTTTGGAATTATTCTAGCATTTTGTGAATATGTTTACTATTTTGATATATTTTATGTCTGAGTCTGGGTCTTTGAAGGGTTATAAGAAGAAAAGAGATTATGATTCTGTGCATTTGCGGTTATTGACATGTGCTTCTTTTCAGAATGTCAGGGTTATCCCTTTGCTTTTCCTGGTGGCATAATGTCATATACATTTCACTCGTTAATGTGCACATAGTGATTCATGAATTTCGATAGCAAGTCTAGCCTAGCTCAGGGAGTTGGTTCCCACCATGCATGACCTCACTTCACTTATTTTGTTTATGATACTTATACATGGGAACATAGGGTGGTTGATTGCCAGACACCTATGTGTAAAAATAATACAAAGTATATATTTATAGATTTGAAAACATGAAATTGATTTCTAGCCCAATGTAGTCAAAAGATTTGAGTGCCTGAACAAATTGTATGCAGTCTGTTCTTTTTTAAACATCTTTTCTGAGTAGAAATCAAAGCAATTTTAACAACTTCATAACTTTTAAATTAAGAATCTCTCTAAAAATAGTTGAGGGAATATATTTCATGAACATTTTATAGAACAAATTTAGGAATTACTCTTAGGGGTAAGAAAGAAATTTGGTTTTCACTATTGCCATTTTAGTTTCCCCGTAAATGAATTAAAACAAAGCTTGTCTTTTAAAAATAAAATGAGCACATAAAGACTTTAAATGTCATCAAATGGAACATCAGAAGCAATGGGGATATTTGGCAAAGAAACTTTTAAAAGGGCAAAAGACTATTTAAAAGAAAATCAATATGGAAAGAACAGGTAGTCAGAGTGATAATAAATTAAAAGTTCAAGCAAAATCAACTTTCATGTTATCAGAATCTTACCCCACAACCCTCTCTGTTAGGCCTTTACCTGCTTCTCTGCTTATTGATTCCAGCTAGCAAAGGGTGGTGACATTAGCTGGACATTCCTCTTTTGTTTGCCCCCTGGAGGATTGGTCTTGTTCTCAGGATCATCAGGACACCGATTTTCAAGTTCCCCTTTCCTTTTTTCTTCTGAGCAGTTTTTGATTTTGACTCTTATAATCAAGATCTGGCCGTCTCAGTCGCCACAATATTTGAGTCTTTGTGGCCTGTTCTACTTATCAGCGTCTTTTATATACCTGACCCTCTTCTCAGTAATTGGGTCATCTTCTGCTTGTAGTACCTTTAGGATTAATTTCTCTAACAGAATGTGCAGGGTCATTTATGGGCAGCTTTATGATTCCCATCAGAACTGTCAGCTTTGAATTTTGACCTGATATGCTAAGTTCTTAAGGGAATTGCTGTTTTTGTCTCATGTTACCCTCAAATATGTTACAATTGCTGTGTGTGTGTGCCTTGACCCAACATAACACTATCTTTTATCTAAATTTATCTTTGCTCCCTGTTAGTGGCAATAGCTTAAAAGGGTAACTACAAGGGGAAGTAACCACAAGGTCCTTCCTCCCAACGAAGGACCAGAAAAAAATCCTCACAGAAGGGATTGGCTTCAAATTCCATATCTCCCCATTAATTTTAACTGTACATGGTGTCTGTGCATTTGTTTGTGCATATGCATGCAGAGCATTGCTTCTTCATTATTCGAGAGCATTTTAAAATGTAATATCATGAGAAAAATGAAAGTCACATTATTGCCAGAAGTTTTCAGTTCTGAAAAAGTAATTATCAGAACTTGACTCTGTAGGAAAATTTATATTCTATTTTTGAATATCCACAGATGTTAAAACTTTGCTTTGCTGCTCAATTCAAACAGATTCTTTGCCTTTTGAAGGAGGAATAAATTATTTTTCTAATGAATTGTTTTAATATCATATTATTAGTATTGTTCTAATGATAATTATCTAATTTTTGTTCTAATTCACTATTGTGTCATTCTTTTACCTGATGGTGGAAATGCGCAACATTTAGATTTTTTTTTATCTCTCACAGTGGTAATATAGACACACGTCTACTACACACTTTACGTAGGTACTGTGGAGTGAAAAAATTGGTCAGAACAGCTGGCTGAATGTTGATCTGTGGACGTGCATATTATTGTTTTGGTGCCCAGCACTAGAAGGAAAGCTGGAGGCCTTGTCCTTTTATTCCTGATAATATAACACTATTGGTGCCCATTCGAGTAAATCAATGAACAACAGGATGACAGTGCTACAGTGCTAATATAACACTATATTTGTCTCAAGATGCAGCCCAAACCCTTTCAAGGCAAAGTATGACTACTATATACTTTGTGAAGAAATAATTTACTAGTGTCCAATAAGGACCTTTCTTACAACTTTATATAATTTCTTCTTTTTTGATGTCCAATGTAACCACCTACCAGTGCTCACAGCTTTGTATACAGTGAGTCCATCTGCCCTTAACCACATTGTAAGAGGCATTGCATTAATCATTTCACAACGCTTTTTCAGCATGTCTGATGGGGGGGGGGTCATAAACTCTAAATAATAATGGTGCATCTTTTATCCAAACAATGAATCTAGTCAAAGTAGATAGAGTGTTAACTAGAACTCATCTGCCTCACAGGAATTGGGAGGGGTGGGAGGTGGGGTTCTATTGGGGTTCGTGGTAAAAAATAAGTATTGGTAAAGGGAAATGTGTTTGATATTTACATGACTGAGACCTAAACCTGAAAGCTCTGTAAGTTTTCCCATAGTGATTCAATAAATAAATTATAAAAAAAAAGAGGCATTGCATTGGTTGTGTTGTCTTTGTCTCCTCCTCCTCCTCCTCCTTCTCCTCCTCCTTTTTCATACTCCTCTTCTTTCTTATCCTTCTCCCTTTCCTCTTCCCCCTCCCCTTCTGCTCCTTCTCTCCTCCTATCAAACTCAATGAATGAGATAAGGTTCTTGCATGTGGCCCACCCAGGTTTGATTCCCAGCATCCCATACGATTCCCTGAGTTCTCCAGGGATAATTCCTGAGAGCAGCACTAGGAGTAAATCCTGAGCATTACTTGGTGTGGCCTACAAGACAAAACAAAATGAGACAAAAGAATAAAATTTTAAAAAATTGTGAAAAGAACAGTCACAAGAGCTAGTATACATGGTCAATATGAAAAATGTTGGAACTTTATAAATGCACTATTTAAATGTAAAGTTTTAAAATATAAAAATATAGAGAAGTATTATTGAAAAAGTGCATAATTGTACTAGTAATCATATAAGTGCAGTTGAAAACATGCTGTGCTTGCTAGATGACCTGAGTTCTTAAATCAGTTCTTTAGTGGTTTTAGTATGGTGGACGGTAAGGAGAAATAGACCGTTTTTTATATTATTGATTAAAGTATAATTTATTCTCTTATATCAAAGTTAATTGTTGATATTTATCAAAAGTAAATCTAGATGTTATATTTTCCACAACTTATCTTAATGGAGTGATCATGGATATACATTAAGACACAGCTATTTTAAAAAATGGTCATTTTAATATTTTTCAATTTGGGTCTATTGTGACTTATGCTTCAGTGATTGTTCTAGTGAATTTCATGTCTTTCATGAACTTATCTTCCTCAGAATAAAATTTGTATGTCTTATCAAAGGCATTTTCTCAATTTTAGAAGACTATGCTAATTGTACTAATTTATACTTAGTCATCAGTATATGAGTTTTATTATTTATTTTATTTTTGGTAGTGATGATTCTCTATATTCTTTGTATTTTCTTTCATTTTCATCTTAACCATTCTGGATAAGGTAGTGGCATAACTTTTTAGTTTTAATTTGCATTCTTCTAATTAGTGATGTTGAAAGCCTTTGTTTGGTTTTATAATGAATCCAAGGATTTTGCTAAATTTTCTATTTGGTTCTCTGTCTTATCAAATTTCTGGAGTTTTCAGTTATATTTTGGATGAGTCAATTTTTGATACACATATTGGAAAAATATCTTCTTTGTGTGAGAGGTCTGAGAGTCACTTTTAAATCTCTCAATGATATTTTTGATGAAGATATGTTTTAAATTTTAATGTATATCAATTTATAATTTTTCTGTTATGGTTAATACTTTTCTACCCTTGCTTACTGAAAAGTTATAACATATCATAACATATTATTTTATCTGATCCTTTAATAGTTTCAGTTTCAGTTTTTCATATACCACTTAGATTTGCAGTCCTAGAATTGATAACTAGCATGAGATGTAAATTCTTTTCAAATATGTATTGCCTGTTAACTTACTGCCTCATTGAAATGACGATCTTTTCACCATTACATTATCTTTATCACAGTCAGGTGGCAGTATGTGCATATATACATATTTGAATAATATATTTATTTTCTTTTCTTGTCCACTGGTTATTTATTTATTTTTTGTCATGGATCCAAATCAGACTATCTTAATTACTGGAGTTTCATCACAACTTGTCATATTTGTTAGCATAAGTCCTCCAACCTTACTTACTGTAGCCTGTAGTACTGTCCTCCCATTTTTCAGCAATTTGCTTGAGCGGGCCCAGTAACGTCTCCATTGTGAGACTTGTTGTTACTTTGTTTGGCATATTGAATGAATACCTCGTGGGTAGCTTGCCAGGCTTTGCCAGGTGGGCGAGATACTCTCAGTAGCTTGCCGGGCTCTCCAAGAGGGGCAGAGGAATCGAACTCGAATTTGCCATTGGCCACGTGCAAGGCAAACGCCCTACACTATGCTATAGCTCAAGGCCCTATGATGACATGCAAGTTCGTGAAGTGGGGGCAGAGTAAATGATAGCACAGCGGATAAGGCATTTGCCTTGCACATGGCCAACAGCCGACCGAAGTTTGATTCCTCCGCCTCTCTTGGAGAGCCCAGCAAGCTATTGAGAGTATCTTGCCTGCGCGGCAAAGCCTGGCAAGCTACCCGTGACATATTCGATATACCAAACACAGTAACAAGTCTCACAATGTTACTGGGCCTGCTCGAGCAAATTGATGAACAACTGGAGGACAGTGCCAACCTTACTATTCTTTAAAATTGCCTTGATTCTTTTTTTTAACTTTCATATATATATTTTATAATCATGCTCTTTTCCTCCAAATTTAAACCTCCAAATGTTAATTTGGCTAAGGTAGCATTGAATTGGCTGATAAATTACAGAGAATAAATTTGTAAATCCTGTGGTAAGAAAATGTAAAGCAGTGGACTAACTGGGGAGAAGATAAGGGAGGAATAAGTTAGATGCAGGCTTTGGGGGTGAGAGGGAAACTGGGAACACTGGTGGAGGGTAGTGGACACTGGTGAAGGTATGTATTAGTGTTGGAACATTGTACACATAACTCAATCACAAATATCTCTGTAACTTTGTAAATTATAGTGATTCACTAAAATATAAATTAATTTTAAAATAGTAAACGCAAAGTAATTTTTTGTTGTGGTTGCTGTTTTATATTTTGACCACACTTGTTGTTGGTTGGGCACCACTCCTGGTCAGTGTTTTGGGTCACTCCTGGGAGTGTTCAGGGAACCATATGGCACCATTGGTTGAACTTGGTCCTCCTGCATGCCAAAAAACTGCAGCCCTAATTCATTAAGCTAACCCTGTGACCCACAGAGCAGCTTTTAAAAATAAAAGACTAAAATGTTACTTGGTCAAGATTTAAATTTTTTATTTTCCCAAAAGATCACATTTAAATGTTCTTTGTAAAATTTAAATGGATTCAATATGATAGATTGTAATGCCCACTAATATATTTCTTCTATTTCTTTACTATTTATGTATATTTATTCAATATATTATGTATATATCTCCATATATAAGATATATTGAGATTTCTATTTATACTATAATATATACAAAACATATATATGGTATATTCTAGTAGATATGAAGTTAGAATAATATCTAGTTATTAGATAATTTAGAGAAATTATATTTAAAATTCAGTGAATTTTGCTTCATTAAAAATGGGGAGAAAAATACATTTGAGAAGCTTAGGCTAACTTTTAGTTTCTGAGGGTTGACTCATCTTTAAGCTAGTTCATTTTACCTGTGGTGGTTCTATTCCATACATATTGACTAGGAATCTTTTTCAATTAGGCATTTATTTATTATTTATTATTTCTGGCAAACATAACTCCTGTTATGGATGAAAAATTATATATATAATTAAATTATATTAAATTAAACTGCGTGAATTTGTCATTTTCACTCCAAATACCTTTTCAATATATTGCCCAAGAAAAAAGTCTTTTTGCATGTGAGTTTCCAGAACTGTAGCTTCTCTATAATTTTTCTAAATTTCACTTTTAGAAAAATTAGCCTTATGTAGGCTTGATTTTTCAATATGCATTATCAACAGGGTTCTTATAAAAGGTTAGGAAGAATACCCTTTCTTGATACTGAGAATAAAAATCTTTTTACTGAGGGAAAGGGAATTAGAAGGGATGTTTCTTATACTTAAGGATGAGATCTAATTAGGTCAAGGAACATTTCATTCAATACCACATAGGTGTTCAGGACCGAATGAATACTTAGTATAAGAAAGCAGGCAAAGGTATATAGAGCAAATTCTGGCAAAGGAAGTAAAGAAAAGATGAGGTCGTTCAAGAAGTTTCTATAGTAAGGAATAGAAGTTAAGCTACCTCCTGAGAATTGACTAGAGGACTCGAACTTTCTGGAAGTGATATGGGTTAAAAGTTGTATTCTGCCAATGCTCTCAAACACGCATGCCTTGAAGGTTAAAAGATACTATTTATTATTGAGTTGAAAGTTCTAGATCATGTGTCTTGACTTTTTGTGTCTGTTCTGGGAGTTGTCATTTAAGAGGGCCATGTGAATATTGACACTTGCTATTAGGACTAGGACAATGAAGTTCTCTTTCCAGGCAAGTGTTGATGTAAAATTTGTTGGTAGCTTTGCTGTAAGCCCAAGAATAGGGCGTAGACTAATGCGTAGTCTATGAAGCAGTGATTCTCAGCCCTGACTGCCCATTAGATGTCGGGAGAGGTTTACACTAATAAGGCCAGACACTATCTTAGACAAATTGCATTAGAATCTCTAAGTTTCAGATGCTGAAATCTATTTTTTAAAAACTTAATTAAATATTTTCCCTATTCTCTTTTGTGGTGGCAGTTTCTTTGATGACCTGTGGTTGCACACTGTTTTGATGCTCTCTACTTGGAACTTCCATAGGACTTTTAATACACAGATATTTTTTAGAACTAAGGAGTCATCCTTGACATCAGTATTTTACTCTGTTGATTTCCTTTCAAGTTCTTCCACTTTCTTCTTTGGCTGTCACCAATAGCAGCCAAACCCAACTCCTGGTGTCTCTTGCATGGATAGTTCTAATAGTCAGTCCTGAATCTCTCCATGTTCACGTAGCAACCTGATTCTGTGCTTCATCATTTGACAACTCTGGAATCTTTTCACAGACAAATCTTATCCTATACGCCCTCCATTTAAATACACTTCTGTGCCTTCCTAAAATCAAAATCTGAACTGAGCCTGCAAGGGCCTATATATATAAACCAAAGTGGCTCTCTAACTTTATTTTACATTTTTTTCAACAAGAAGTATATTTCTGGGGCTGGAGAGACAGTAAAGTGGTTAGGGCACTTATCTTGCATGTGGTTGACTCAGATTTGATCCCAGAGTCTCATATGACCCTTCAAGCACTGCCAGGAGTAATTCCTGAGTTCAGAGCCAGATGTAACCCCTGAGTATTTCTGGGTGCAGTGCCCCCATCCTGAAAAAAGCACATTTTCTTTGTACTCATAGAGTCTTGTTGTGCTGAATATATAATAATGCTGTAATTCTAGTTTAGCCTAAAATGAAGACATATTTTAGAATTTGATATCATGGCACTAAGTATAAAATGCACTTCTCGCTCTCATTATTGATAGTCTTACGCTATTTATTTGTAATGGCACCTTGGATCATTCAGAATCCAAGGTACTATTACAAAAATGACATTACACTTACATTACAAACTTAAAAAGGCTCTGATCTATATTAACAATGAACTCCTGTGCTTTCTGAAAGCCAAGACCAAATTAGATAGTAGGTTTTGGATAAAGCTGAATTTTAGCTGCTTTAATTATGGCAATTATTTCCTTTTACCAAACTTTATGGAATATCATCTAAGTGCTAGGCACCTGGTTGTCTGAAGAACTGCAATAATTAATGATAATAAAATAACCTCGTTTTACTTACATTGAAGTAAGGCAAATGCCTAGGCATCTTTTACCCATCATATAATGTAATTCAAAATAGTAGAAATCTCTGCTCCATTAGTACAGGAATTTCAATGTGTTATCAACTTTCCCTTCCTGTGCAGTTTTTCAAATTCCTGAGATATTCCGAGCCAGTTTTTCTACATCTTAACCTTTAGTCCCAGATCACTGCTGGGTCAGTCTCTTATTAATCTTTAGCAGGTCACTGATATTCTTCAACACCCTGCTCCTGCTTTTCCTGGGTATGGCTTTAATTTCAGGTGTTATATTTGACTCACATCCTGTTTCTCATGGTAATGGAAAAATCAGCTGTAATGTTTGTATAACTTCACTGATAGCATTGCGATTAAAAACAGATAAAAAACTTGTAAATTCCAAGTTTATTGATGTTGTATATGTTCTTCAAGACAACAAGAAAAATGCTCAGTAGACGAATGCCTCTGTATTGTGAAAAGTCTTGGGGCTGGAGCTATAGTACAGTGGGTAGGGCATTTACCTTGCATTTGGCTGACCCGGGTTTGATTTTCAGCATGCCGTATGGTCCCCTGAGAACTGCCAGGAGTGATGCCTGAGTGCAGAGCCAGGAGTAAACCCTGTGCATCGCTGGGTATGACTCAAAAAGCCAAAAAAAAAAAGAGAGTCTTATTTGTGAAATCTCAGAGATGTATCTATGTTCACAATGGTACTGACTGGACCTACTTCTCATGTCTGAATCCTAAGTCCTCTGTCCTCCAATCTCAGCAAGATCTATAATATGTATTGATTTAAATAGCTGTTTCCCCTTCAATATATCTTTTGTAAGAATGATTATAGAAAAATTAATCCCAGCTCTTCCCATTGTGGCAATTCTAACTCTCTCCATAGTGATCCAGTTATTTTCTTTCCCAAGCTAACTCAGAACAGCATTGGTACATTCACCAAGTTGAATTTTTCGAACTGTTCAAAGTGGGTATATTGAATCCAACCAATGTCATGTCCTTGTCAACATGAACCTTGGCCATAAGCATTGATTCATTCGAATGCCTAACAACCCAAATGGGACAGTTACACTTGAATAGATGTGGCTCATTGCCGGCAGTTTCTATCTTCGTTGTCTAAGCATCAACATCCAACTATGATGAAGAAGAAATTGAGAAGGTCTACATGGAGCTGGAGAAGTTCTCTAAAGAAGACCACACCATTTACAAGATCATTGTTGGTGATTTTAAATGCCAAGATAGGACCAAGAAGGTCGGTCAAAAACTACATTCAGGACCCATGGCCTAGAATGGAATGAACAGGGTGAGAGACTGTCTGAGTTCATCATGTCGACCAAGACCATCCATGGTAACTCACAGTTCCAGAAGTACAAATCTAAACATTGGACATGGGAGTCTCCTGGTGGACGGTTCCACAATGAAATTCACCACATCATATTCAATCAACGGTTTTACCTGACTGATGTTGCTGTTGTCCCAAAACTCCAAATGGGATCAGAACACTATCTCCTTCGTGCAGAATTCTACTTCGCAGAGCGGGGAGAAAGGGGTTCAAAATTTAAGAAGAGAACTCCCAGAACGACTACCAACTGGGAGCTCTTTGGCACTATTGCAGCAACATGGGAAGATGCCATTGTTGATGTCATTGATGAAGAATACGATCAACTAGTTCAGCACCTCCATGATTGTGCAAGGAATGCCAAGAGAGAGAAAGCCACAGAAAGATGGCTGTCTTCAGAAACTCTCGAGCTCATTCGCCAAGCTGGCTAGGCGCGAGCCTCAGGCAACCACAAGCTAACATCTGAGCTTGCAAAGCGTGCAGAGAAGCAATCAAGGAAGACCTCAAAGAGAAAAGAGCAGCAGTGATGGCCGATGCAGCAGAAGCCAGGAAAAGCATTCGCAACACCCATCTGTGCCCCGCCAACAACAAGACCAAGATGACTGCCCTCCGACATCCTGATGGATCTATCACATCTTCCAGAAGTGCAATGGAGAGACCTCTACTCAGATCTCTTTGATAGTCATGTCCACTTTCCCACATACCAAATTCCACAGGATGAATATGTTGTTCCCAATGTTCTCTCTTCCAAAATCCGACATGCCATTTCATCAGTAAAGAAGCGAACAGTGCCCAGCCCAGACAAGGTCAGACCCAAACACTTGAAGAATCAACCATCAGTACTCATCAGTACACTGGCTCACTCAGCTCTTCACATGTTACCTGTCTGAATGAAAGGTTTCGTCCCAATGGAAAACCAGCAGGACTATAGTACTGTACAAAAAGGGAGACGTCCACGACATTGGCAACTATCACCTTATCTGCCTATTGTCTGTCATCTACAAACTGTTCACTCGAGTCATCCTGAATAGTATTGGCAGAACACTAGATGAAGGACAACCATGCGAGCAAGCCGGGTTTCGTAAAGGATTCAGCATGATCCATCATATCCACACAATAACCAAGCTCATTGAGGTTTCTCAGGAGTTCAAGATGTTGCTCTGTCTAACATTCATTGATTCAAAGGCGGCCTTTGATTCTGTTGAGACCAAAGTGGTCATTGAAGCCCTAGTCAAACAGGGCGCTCAAACTCAATACATCAGGATCCTCTGTGAGCTGTATTATGGATTCACTACCAGGATCTCACCTTTCTACAAGGAAGTAATCATCGACGTAAAGAGAGGGGTTAAGCAGGGTGATACCATTTCACCGAAACTCTTCAGTGCCACCCTTGAGATTGTCATGCAATGACTGGAATGGGAAGGAATGGGAGTGAAGTTAGACAGTCAGCAACTACACCACCTCAGCTTTGCTGATGACATCGTTCTAATAACACCAAACATTAGCCAAGTGGCACAAATGCTGGCAGACTTTGACCGTGAGTGTGGAAAGGTCAAACTATAGCTGAATCTCACAAAGACAATGTTTATGAGAAACAGTCTCGTTCCTGACATTCCATTCACTCTCAGTGGAACGAACATCTCCAAATGCAACAGTTATGTGTACCTAGGTCGAGAAGTCAATGTGATGAACAACCGGGCACCTGAGCTGTGCAGGAGGATGTGAGCAGCATGGAACACCTTCAAGAGCATTGAAAAAATAGCTAAGAGGATGAAGAACCTCTGGCTCTGGGCACCTCTTTTCAACTCCACCGTTTTCCCTACACTGACAGAGACCTGTCACACCTACGAAAACAGGATGAGAATGCTATTTGGGTCTCCCAACAAGGAATCGATAGAGCTATACTTGGTGTATCATGCTTCGCTCAAGTGAGAGAAGAAATCCAGAGTTCTTACCTCCATTGATGATCAAAAAACAGAAATGCTGTCTCATTTGCCAAGATGTCAAAAATTAGATGAGCTGGACATGTAATGCGATTTGAAGATGACCACTGGACTATAGTCATTACTGACTGGATTCCATGGGCATCAAAAGATCGCATGGTCGCCCACTTACAAGATGGTCAGACCCTGAACAAATGGTTTCAGGCTCTTCTGTTCCTGGAGTGAGCAGACGCCATTGGGCTACACTAGCATGCGACAGGGATGAATGGACACATTACTGGCGCCTGCTCGAGCAAATCAATGAACAACGGGATGTCCAGTGATCAAGTGATTCAAACTTGAGTTACTTTAATTCAGAAATAGGACTTACACAATGTAGAGCACACTGTAAGTCCAGGGAATCTGCTTTTAAAGAGAGAATGTGTTCATCTTCCTGTGGCTTCCAGTTCCTATTGATGATCTGTGGTTAACTATTTGTACGTGAAAAGATTCATCTTCCAGTACCTAATGAAACATTTCGGGGACAGTACGACTTAAATCTGTTACAGAAAAGAAATATTTTGTGAGAAAAAGATAAATTCAGAGAGGCAGCTGTAATCGCATGAAATCAATCTTTTTATATGATTATGAAGAGTAGATTAAGTCTATGGGAGCCTTATCATCACCAGTCTCCATTGATGGGTGGGTTTATGGTGTACCTTCACATCTTCATTTATGCCAAAAATATGAGATTTTTTTCCCAAAACAAAGGGGAAATATGCCCCTCAAACTGAGTCAATTATTTTTTTTTTAAAGTAGTTCACAATATTTTATTATATTTAATATTAAAACACCAATCCCACCACCATTACACCTTCCCACCACCATATTTCGGGTGTTTCCATTCCAAACCCCAATCCCTGCCCCAAAGTAGAACCAAAATAATATAATATTTCCCTCTAAGTTTGGTTGCCTCCTACTTTGAATCCCATCATATGTCGTGTGGTACTCTTGGTCTATGGGTAGGGTGTGTCCTGTGAAGTGTTGTGTGGCTGCAAATGCGGCCTCATGGTCCAGGGATAGGTTCACTCATGGTGAGGCTGGGTACCTTGGGATGGGGTGGAGTCTCACCTGCCCCCCTCTGGGGTGTCCTGAATGAAACAACCTCACGCAGGGTCTGGAGGCATGGTTATGGCAAGTGTTATGTTGCTCCCTTCCAGGAGAGAGAAGGATGTGTGATCTGGATGGTGGCCACTGACAAGATTATCTGGCACCAGCCAGGGCTGGAGGATCTCCATTCCCGGTCCTGTTGAACTGTGGATCGAATTTGATTGACCATGTGTAAGTCACACACCCTGCATGCTGTCACATCTCTCTGGCCCCAGAACAGTTACAATTTAAACTATAATTGTTATGGTTTGGGAACTGGTGGTTTAGTATATACAGATGCTTCCTGTCTACTTCACAGAGGAACCCAGGTTCCCTAGGATGCTCCTAGTTCTCCTCTTCTTGTTCCCAGCCTCCATTTTCTCTCCTTCCTTGGCTTTATTGCTACTGTGATCTAGAGCCAGTGTTTGGCCATCTTTGCTAGTTCTGCCATTCTCTAGACATATTATTCCCAATATTATAGATTACCACTGTACCACTGTCCTCCTGTTGTTCATCGATTTGCTCAAGCGGGCCCAGTAAAATCTTCATTTTGAGACTTGTTGTTACTGCGTTTGGCATATTGAATACGTCACAGGTAGTTTGCCAGGCTTTGCCGCGGGCGAGATACTCTTGGTAGCTTGCTGGGCTCTCTGAGAGGAGAGGAGGAATTGAACCTGGCTTGGCCAGGCTGGCTGTGCACAAGGCAAATGCCCTACCACTGTGCTTAATGAGAACATTTAGTATTTGACCTTGTTCTTCTGACTTAATTTACTTGATGGTCCTCCAGTGCTGTCCATGTTATAAGCAAGTTGTGTTATTTCATCATTTCTTGTGGCTGAGTAGTATTCCATATATATGTATATATAAGTATATACATATATGCATATATATTTAAATGTAATATATATCACAGCTTTATAATGTGATAGAATACATATCACATCTTCATTATCCATTCATCTGTTATTGGCACCCGGGTTGTTTTCTTGTTCTGGCTATTATACCAATGCGCAACATATGAGCATAGGTGTGCATATATCTTTTTTTTTTTTTCCCCTTTATTTTATTTTATTTTTTTTAAAGTTGTAGATTTACAATTTTTTGTGCTTTGGTTTCAATTATACAATGATCAGATACCCATCCCTCCACCAGTGCCCATTTTCCACCACCATGGATAATATCCCTCCCACCCCCATCCCCCAATCCCCCCGTCTCTGTGGCAGGGCAATCCCCTGTGTTCTCTCTCTCCTTTTGGGTGTTGTGGTCTGCAAAAGAGGCATTGAGTGGCAAACATGTTCAGTCCATAGTCTACTTTCGACATGCATCTCCCCTCCTGGGAGGATCCTCCAAACATCCTTTATTTGGTGCTCCCTTCTCTATCTGAATAGCCCTTTCCTCTAGGATACCCGGCTGGCCTCTAAGTTATGGAGTAATCCTCCTGGTGCTGATCTCAGCTATTCTTGGGTATTAATCTCATACTTTGTTACTTTATATCCCCCAGATGAATGCAATCTTTCTATGTCTATCCCTCTCTTTCTGACTCATTTCGCTTAGCATGATACTTTCCATATTGTACCACTTGTATGTAAATTTCATGACTTCATCTTTTCTAAGAGCTACATAGTACTCCATTGTGTAGATGTACCAAAGTTTCTTTAACCAGTCATCTGTTCTTGGGCATTCAGGTTTCTTCCAGTTTCTGGCTATTGTAAAGAGGGCTGCAATGAACAAACAAGTGCAGATGTCACTTCGACTATACATTTTTGCCTCTCTGGGATATATTCCCAGGAGTGGTATTGCTGGGTCAAATGGGAGCTCAATTTCTAATTTTTTGAGAATCGTCCATACTGTTTTCCAGAAGGGCTGAACCAGTGGACATTCCCACCAACAGTGAAGGAGTGTCCCTTTCTCGCCACATCCACGCCAGCATCGGTTGCTTTTGTTCTTTTGAATGTGGGCCAGTCTCTGAGGTGTGAGATGGTATCTCATTGTGGTTTTGATCTGCATCTCCCTGATGATTAATGATGTAGAGCATTTTCTCATGTGCTTTTTTGCCATTCGGATTTCTTCTTTGAGAAAGTTTCTGTTCATTTCATTGCCCCATTTTTGGATGGGGTTGGATGTTTTCTTCTTGTGGAGTTTAACCAGTATTTTATATATCCTGGATATCAACCCCTTGTCAGATGTGTATTCGGTGAATATCCTTTCCCATTCTGTAGACTGTCTTTGTACTTTGGTCACTGTTTCTTTGGAGGTGCAGAAGCTTCTTAGTTTAAGATAGTCCCATTTATCTATCTCTGTTTTCACTTGCTCGGCCAGTGGCGTGGCCTCTTTGAAGATACCATTAGCTTCAATGTCATGGAGGGTTTTGCCAACTTTATCTTCAATGTACCTTATGGTTTCTGGTCTGATGTTGAGGTCTTTAATCCATTTTGATCTTACTTTTGTACATGGTGTTAGGCAGAGTTCTGAGCCTATTTTTTTGCATGTAGCCGTCCAGTGATGCCAACACAATTTATTAAAGAGGCTTTCCTTACTCCACTTCACATTACTTGCACCTTTATCAAAGATTAGATGAGCATATGATTGAGGAGAGATGTCAGTGTGTTCAACCCTGTTCCATTGGTCTGCAGTTCTGCCTTTGTTCCAGTACCATGCTGTTTTAATTATTACTGCTTTGTAGTACAGTTTGAAGTTTGGGAGGTTGATTCCTCCCATTTTCTTTTTCCCAAGAATTGCTTTAGCTATTCGTGGGGGCTTATTGTTCCATATAAATTTCAAGAGTGTTTGCTCCATTTCTTTGAAGAATGTCATGGGTATCCTTATAGGGATTGCATTGAATTTATACAATGCTTTCGGTAGTATTGCCATTTTGACAATGTTAAGTCTCCCGACCCATGAGCAGGGGATATCTTTCCATTTCCTCATGTCCTCTTTTATTTCCTGAAGTAGCGTTTTGTAGTTTTCTTTGTACAGGTCCTTTACTTCCTTAGTTAAGCTGATTCCTAGGTACTTGATTTTCTGGGGCACAATTGTGAATGGGATTGTTTTTTTCATGTTGCTTTCTTCTCTCTCACTGTTTGCGTATAGGAAAGCCATGGACTTTTGGGTATTGATTTTATAACCTGCAACTTTACTATACGAGTCTATTGTTTCTAAGAGTTTTTTGGTGGAAGTTATTGGGTTCTCTAAGTAGAGTATCATATCATCTGCGAATAGTGAGAGCTTGATTTCTTCCTTTCCTACCTGAATGCCCTTAATATCTTTTTCCTGCCTAATCGCTATTGCAAGTACTTCCAGTACTATATTGAACAGCAGTGGAGAGAGTGGGCATCCCTGTCTCGTCCCTGATCTTAGAGGGAAGGCTCTCAGTTTTTCCCCATTGAGGATGATGCTTGCTGTAGGCTTGTGGTAGATGGCTTTAATTATGTTGAGGAAGGTCCCCTCTATACCCATTTTGGCTAGGGTTTTCATCATAAAGGGGTGCTGGATCTTATCAAATGCTTTCTCTGCATCTATTGATATGATCATATGCTTTTTATCTTTTCTTTTGTTGATATGGTGGATTATGTTGATTGATTTCCGAATGTTGAACCATCCTTGCATCCCTGGGATGAATCCTACTTGGTCATGGTGTATGATCTTTTTGATGAGTAGTTGGATTCTATTTGCTAGTAGTTTGTTGAGGATCTTTGCATCTGTGTTCATCAGGGATATCGGCCTGTAATTCTCTTTCTTTGTGGTATCTCTGTCTGCTTTTGGTATCAGTGTGATATTTGCTTCGTAGAAACTGTTTGGAAGTGTTTTTGATATTTCAATTTCGTGGAAAAGCTTAAAGAGCATTGGGAGTAAGTCCGCTTTAAAGATTTGGAAGAATTCACTAGTGAATCCATCCGGGCCAGGACTTTTGTGCTTGGGGAGACTTTTTATTACCATTTCAATTTCCTTGATGGTGATAGGTCTGTTCAGGTATTCCAGGTTGAGTCAATTATTTTTATCAAGGAAGAAAAAAACTTCTGAAAGTTTTAAAATATTAGTTGTACTTATTTTCATTAATATAAAAATCTTTTGGGATTTGCTTTAGGTCAGAGAACCCTGTCACAATCTATGTCAGGATACAAAACCACTGGTTAGTGATCTGAACAAAATAACAGCAACAACAACAGAAAATAAGACTGAGTCAAATGAATATTAACTTCTAAGTTCCAATTTCAGTCCAATATAATAAAGCCACAATTCTATGGAATAAAGCTGAGTATACTCTGGGGACTATGCAAGAAATTTTCCATTATTGTTCTCCTGAACAATGAACAGCAAAATGATTGCCTCTCCTACTTTTATCATAAGCTTTTCATTTTTAAGTGCTTTATTTTATTTACTCCCTAAGCCATCATAGGGCCATAGATAGGGTAATGTATATAATCAGTGTTTCAGAAAGTATTGTCTATATAGAAACTCCCATATGAATACTTTCATAAAAATGCACTGAAACACAACAAACTTATAATACTCTACTTCTTTCTTCATATCTTTTAAAACTTTGTGTTTTGGAGAAGGGTGTTTGTAGCCTGGGACACCAAATCCAACTTGTTACCTTCTTTGGAAGTTGGACTTTAGGAGTCAATACCAGACATTGGCAGCACGGTGAAATGGGCTTGAATCAGTGTCAGAGTCCTGACTCTTTCCATCTGTGTGCTATTCTCTTGCCAGATCTTTCCTTCTACACCCTGCACTCCATTCCCTGTGAAAGTTCACTGCAACAAACAACAGATGTCACATGGAGGTTGGCACAAGTGTGCTTATATTAGTTTGGCCACTACAACAGAATTTGAACTTGAAACTTTGTTTTCAGTTAAGGAATGAAAGACTTTTTCCTAAAGAGTAGGGATTTTAGTTGCAATGAAATGGTTGCATTTTTTTCTTCTGGAAAAATGTACTGCTATTAATGTTCCTAAAATTATGTTCCTAAAATTTCAACATATAAATAGCATTATGTGATGAAATTAAGCAAAAACATTAAATGTGGTTATTGTGTTGACAGTGGTAAAATCACACATATGTATGTTTATTCTGAATATATGTATATATTAAGTGCATCTGTACTAAACAACATCATAGATGCTGGGATATACAGACCAATAATGCAGAGTTCCTGAGAGAACTTCAAAACTGACTGAAATCTCAATGTAAATCTGAGAGAGGAAGTTGTAGACTTCCACACAACATTTGTCCTATTTTGCAGTCACTTACTGCTTGCTCCTCTGTATTTCTTATTTGAGTATATGGTTCTCTACAATTGGATCTTGTCTCTCATGTTTACTGTTGTCTCCCTACTAGTATGCCCTCTGCCTAGAAAGTTGATAAGTATTTACTGAAATTAATGAACAAAATAGCAAAACTGGAACCTATACATTGATTAAGATGATAAAACAAGGGTTGGTTGACAGATTAGCTACAGGAACCAAATGCTTTTGGAGGGCAGAGAGATAAGCACCTGTTAAGAGGAACATCAGTGAGAACATCAAGAAAAATGAAGAGTGAGGAAGAGACATCTCAAATTTGGCAATTGGGTGTGTTTTTAATTTAACACATCATTAAAAAAGATTTGTTCATAATGGCTTTTCAAAATGTTCCTAAATTTGGAAAAGAGTTGTAAACAAGGCTGCTGGGGTTAAGACATGGCTGAGCAGTGAATGAAATGGATTTATGTGAGTTGAGAAAATTAGGAAATAAAGCAATGGAGTGGGGGCAGGGTCTTTTCACACTTACATAGAAGCGAAGAAATCATCCTCATTCTCCATCTGATGCTGCCTGTCTCAAAGACTGTTCCTCCAAATGTCTAACAGAGATGTCTTGACCACTTTACTTTTAAGTCAGCTTCTTATTTTCTTATTTCTTATTTTATTTTTTCAAATAACGATGCAAGTCAATGCCAGTTCTGGAGAAAGTCATTTAAAATCACTCTTTAGATATTCAGTGGTTATCTCATTAGCTTTCTTCCCCTCAAAAAAAGTTACTCAAAAAATATTATTCTTCTTTGACCTGTCTCAAATATCTTTTTTTTAAATTAAATTTTATTGAATCACCATGAGATAGCTACAAGCTTTCATGTTTCATTGTGTGTTACAGTCACACAGTGATCAAACACCCATCCCTCCACCAGTGCACATTCCCCACCACCAATATCCCTGGTATACCCTTCCTTTCCCACCCTCTCCCTGCCTCCATGGCAGGCAATATTCCTCATACTCTCTACTTTGGGGCATTATAATTTGCAATACAGATACTGAGAGGTTACCATGTTTGGTCCATTATCTACCTTCAGCACACATCTCCCATCCAACCAATTCCTCCAGCTATCATTTTCTTAGTGATCCCTTCTCTATTTCAGCTGCTTTCTCCCCTTCTCTCATGAAGCAGGCTTCCAGCTATGGAACAATCTTCCTGGCCTATGTATTTACTGTCCTTAGGTGTCAACCTCATGTTATGATGTTTAATACTCCACAAATGAGTGCAGTCCTTCTATGTCTGTCCTTCTCTTTCTGACTCATTTCACTTATCATGATACTCTCCATGTCTATCCATTTATAAGCAAATTTTATGACTTCATCTCTCCTAACAGTTGCATAGTATTCCATTGTGTAGATGTGCCAATGTTTCTTTAGCCAGTCATCTGTTCTAGGGCACTTGGGTTGTTTCCAGATTTTGGCTATTATCAGTGCTGCAATGAATGTATAGGTATAGATATCATTTCTACTATGCTTTTTTGTGTTCTCAGGAAATATTCCCAGAAGTGGTATTGTGGGGTCAGATGGAAGCTCAATTTCTAGGTTTTTTTAAAATTAATTAATTAATTTATTAAATCACTGTGAGAACAGTCACAAAGCCTTTCAGTTCAAGTCTTGGTCGGTCATACAATGATCAAACACCTGTCCCTTCACCAGTGCACATTTTCCATCACCAAGAACCCCAGTATGCCTCCTCCCACCCACCCCCCACCCCCCGCCTATGTGGCAGATTTCCACTTTACTCTTTCTCTCTCTACGTTGATCACATTCAGTATTACAACAAAATACCCAACATTGTTATTTGGAATTTTCCCCAACATTCAGACCTGCCACAAAGACATCATTAGAAAAATTTGTTTTCTAACGCTGATTATGAAGGGCATATGATGTCATGTGACCACAAGAGCAGCCACATGAATTTGAATTTCTGATATTTTAGTAATAAACCTAGAGGGACTACTGCCAGAAGCCCCTGGGTTGAGATTGGTATGTGTGCCTCTGGGATCATCGTTGGTCACAAGCCAGAGGAGGCGTTTGAGGGTGGCAAACCAGAGCATTGTCATGGCAGGGAGCAGGGCCAATTCCACCCCCATCCCATGAAGTCCCATGTGCCTCATCAATGCAGTCTCATATCTGGCTGTTCATTAGGCTCTAAAAGATGCAGGCCACCATGTCACCAGTGCGAAGGGGGACAGCTGGAGGGATAGACACCCTTCCCCTCCCAGGGTGGCGTAGCACCATAGTTAAATACAGTCTAGATGTATTTTGGTTAGGCATTATCTTTTGCTCAGATTTTTCCACCACCATTCAAGCCTGATTTTCAGGGACAGATGCTAGATCATTTACTTTCCATTGATTACTTGGCATATCAGGAAATGTCGTAAAAACGCTTAAGCGGCCGTGTGGTTCAGAAAATAGTCCTGGTACCCGCATGCCAGAGCCATGCTTGTAGAAGCTCATGGTCACTGGGATTCCATCTGGAGAAGGCAGGGAGACAGCACCTACCCCATCTGGTACCTCCCGTGATATCGGCTCTGGATGGGGCCCAGAGAATTCTCTGGGAGCTGTGGGGCTGTCCAGCCGGTTTTTTTTTTCTATGCTGCTGTGTGCTGTAATTTTTCTAGTTTTTGGAAGGACCATCCATATTGTTTTCCAGAAAGGCTGGCCTAGTGGGCATTCCCACCAACAGTGAAAGAACGTCCCTTTTTCCCCATATCCACTCCAGCACTAGTTGCTTTTGTTCTATTGTTTCAAATATCTTATATTGATGTATGGTTAGCTGTTTGCCATCATACTTGATAAAATAATACAAGAAAAGCTTCTGATATTTGATTCAGTCTCTCTGCCTTTTCTTGTCCACACATTTCTCTTCATTACTATTTAAAGAAGAATGATACCTACTATCTCATTTGATAATTTTTGTTTTCCAGGGCCCCACTGTTGGTAATTGGAGGATCATGTAATTATAGGGATCAGACCCAGACCAACTTCATGCAGATAACTTGCCTTTTTAATAGAATATGCTCAAAATGTGTAATTTATTAAAAAATACAACACAATAGTGTCCAATACTGCACTTAGGAATCAACAAAGGATGTAAAAGACTTATACACTGAAAATTTTAAGTCACTTCTGAGATAATTAGGGCATGAGAAAATGAAAAATATATTTCATGTTCATGGATTGGAATAATTAACACTGTCAAAATGACTGTCCTACCCAAACAAACAAAGTCAATTCAATACCCATAAAAATTACAATGACAACACTATAGCAGGGAAGGTGCCTACCTTGCTCATGGTCAACCTGGGTTCAGTTCCTGGCTCTATATATAATTTCCAAGACACAATCTGAAGTGATCTGTGAGCATAGAGCATAGAGCTATGAATAGGTCCTGAGTACAGCTGGGTATGGTCCATATCTCCTAACCTTCTCCTACCCCTCAGCCCTTGCAATAAGAAAGGTAAAGGCCCTCCCGTTGATCATCGATTTGCTCGAGCAGGCCCAGTAACGTCTCCATTGGAGACTTTGTTGTTACTGTGTCTGGCATATCGATTACGTCACGGGGAGCTTGCCAGGCTCTGCTGTGCGGGCGAGATACTCTCGGTAGCTTGCCGGGCTCTCCGAGAGGGGCGGAGGAATCGAACTCGGGTCAGCCATGTTGGCTGCGTGCAAGGCAAACGCCCTACCGCTGTGCTATCGCTCCAGCCCTTGCAATAAGAAACAAAACAAAAAGAAAATAAAGAACAATGACATTCTTCATGCACTAGAACCAAACTCCACTATAATTTGTATGAAATAATACATATCCCTTAAAGCATTTCTGCGAAAATAAAGATGGATGGTATTTTATTACCTTGCTTTAACTTATACTATATAGCTATTGTAATTAAAACGATGGTGCTGGAGTGAAAATGGACTCTAAGACCAGTTGAATAGAATTGAGGGTCCATCGATAAGCCCTTAGATTTATGGATAGCTAATGTATGACAAAGAAGCTGGGTGAATGAAATGGAGCAAGGAAAGCTTTTTCAACAAAGGGTGTTTAGATAACTGGATAGCTATGAAAAATGAAACTGAAACTCAGTCTCACACCATTACCAAAGTTGACTCACAGTTGATTAAAGACCTTAAGACTAGACTAGAATCCATAAAATATGTTGAAGAAAACATAGGACTCTCCAGGATAGGAATCTGAGAGGTGTCTTCACTGATTTGACCCCATTGGGAAAGATAACAGAAGAAAAAATAAGAGGGGCTACATCAAATTTAAAAGATTATTTTTTCCTCAAGACATACTGCCCACATTAGTCGATTTTTCACTCATGCAGATGCATTTTCATGATTTTTTGCCAATTTACTTAGAAGTTTCTTTTTTCCCCTACAAAAGTCCTTTTGTTTTTTTGATGAAAAAGTTAAAATTATAATTTCAAGGTTAATAGTATTGATGATGCAAAATGATACCACCACCACCACCACCACCACCACCACCACCACCACCACTACCAAAAATGTCCAGGGATAGGATTTTTATTTATTCTGAGACCATAAAATTGTCATAATCACTGATAAGTATGAAAATACAGTAACACTGGAATTAACTAAGTTGAAAAATTGCATATGATAAAGTGAAACTAAAATTAATAGCAAAGTTATCTTCATCATTCATGGTTCTTGAGAATATGATAAGAAAAATCCTCACTTAGATTGTAATCCATCTTAATAACCTGATCTAACTAAAATATGAAGAAATATATCAACACTTGAAAATAAAATTATCTTAGTGTGTTTTACTCTTTTTTGGTTTTTCATTTACTAGTTTAATCTCTGTTGTATTTTTGTTATTTTATATTTCAGATGTTCTGCATTGCAATTTCATCAAAATTTAAATTGATGTTCCTGGATGCCTAAAAACAATTTGTTTCATTACATCTACAAGAAAATATGTCGATTCCCAGTGGCTGACTTACAAAAGATCTTGTGAAACACTGCCTAATGTAAGTTGTAGACATACTATATTTTAATCTTTGCTCTACGTCCTCTTAAGAAAGGGTTTGTGTCTGCAGGTATACAAATTTATGCATGTGTTACATATACTTGTGTGTCTTACACATATACTTTTTCATAGTTTTTATTCTTAGCATCATTATATTTTTCAATAGTTGTTTGAATGCTCAATATATAAGAAGTATGGTTCCAATCCTTAGGAGAGACACCCAGAAATGTGGTTACAGCCCTCACAAAGCTCAGACTCTGTCAAGGAAACATACATAAACCACGTACAAGCACAAAAATCTGTGATGTGCACACCATGATTGGGGCACAGAAGGAAGGTTACAAGTCACTGTGTGATCCTATAACCAGGATTGTGCTGGCATCAGGCAAGTTCCCTACACAGGACAGTGCTCTCATTAAGATCTCAAGGCTGGGCAGAAGTGAACAGAAGGTGATGAGGAAAGGAGCAAGGATGGAGGAGGAAGTGCTCTCAATGCAAGGAACACATGTTCAAAGATATGTTTTCTCAGTTAGGTACTTTAGGTAGCTTTTTAAAAAAAGTGATACTGATGTCTTTTGTCCATTTTGTTTTGGGGGCCTTGGGGTATATTCCACGTAGTGGTGTTACTGGGTCAAATGGAAACTCAATTCGTAGATTTTTTTAAGGAATGTCTATATTGTTTTCCAGGAAGTCTGGACCAGTAGACATTCCCACCAGCAGTGAATGAGAGGTCCTTTCTCCCAGCATCCATGTCAGCACTGGTTGTTCTTTTTGATGTGTGTCAGCCTCTGTGATATGAGATGGGTGATGATATATAGTGGTTGTTTTAATTTGCATCTCTGTGATGATTAGTGCTTCAGGGCATTTTTTCATCTGCCTTCTAGTAATTTATTTTTCTTCTTTGAAGAAATTTCTGTTCATATCCTCTCTCCATTTTTGTATGGGGTTGGATTTTTTTTCTTGTAAAGTTCTTCCAGTGCCTTATATATCTTTGATATTAATTTCTTATCAGGTGACTGTTGGGTAAATAATTTATCTCATTCTGTTATTTCTATCTCAGTCATTGTTTCCTTTGAGGTTCAGAAGCTTCTAAATTTAATATAGTTCCATTTGTTTATCTTTGGGACTTTTCCACTTACTTGGTCAGTGGTGTTTCATTCTTGAAGATGCCTTTAGATTTTATGTCATGGAGAGTTCTTCCTACATCTTCCTCTATGTAACTTTTGGATACTGGTCTCATATTAAGGTTTTTAATATATTTTGATTTGACTTTTGTGCTGAATGTTAGAAGTCTGAGGGTTTTTTTTTCAAATGTAGTGGTCCAGTTTCCCCAACACCACTTGTTTAAGAGGCTGTTCTTGCTCCACTTCATAATTTTTGCTCCTTTATAGAAGATGAACAGGACATATATCTGCTTCAAGATATTCAACTCTATTCCATTGATCTGTTTTTGTACCTCTGCATTCCTTGCAGCACTATCCACATTAGCTAAAATCTGGAAACAATCAAAGTGCCCAAGAATGACTAGATAATGAAACTATGGTGCACATACATAATGGACTATTACTCTTCCATTAGAAAAGACAATGCCATGAACTTTGCTTCTATGTGGAGGGATCTGGAGAGTATCATGTTGAGTGAAGTTAGTCAGAGGGAGAGGGACCAACACAGAATGATCCCTCTCATATGTGAGATATAAAGAAACATAATGCTGGAATACAAATGCCTAGAGACAGTGAGGACGAAGAATGTGAAAACTGGTTTTCAGTAGGAAACATGCCACTTGAGGAGCCTGAGGGATAGGACAGGCAGAGGGCAATGTCCGTGGTGGAGGGAAGCAGTCAACTGGGAGGAAGTGATGCTGCTGAAAGGTAGTAATGCACTTTTATGAAACTCTATCGGCAACAGTATTGTAAACCACAGTGCAAAAACATATATCTAAAAGCACCTCTCTCAGGGCAGAATGGTGGGTGGGAGTCAAATGGGAGTTGCAGATACATTGGTGGAGGCAAGTGGACACTGGTGAAGTACTGAAAAATTGCATGCCTGAAACCTAACCATGAATAACTTCGTAATTCCATGGTGACTAAATTTAAAGAAAAGTGATATGAGTAGCCAGGAGACAGTTTTATTTATTTATTTATCTATTGTTTGGGGTCATATTCCGCAGTTCTCAGGGCTTACTCCTAGCTCTACACTTAGGGATCACACCTGGTAGGGCTCGGGGTGCCATATGTGGTACTATGGATTGAATTCAGGTTTGTTGTTTGCAAGGTAAGTGCCCTCCCAGCCCAGTCAGGAGACATTTAGCTTAAATCAATTAATGAGAGTTAATTGCAGTCATGCAATAAAAGAAGAAGGCCGCCTCTTTCATAGGCATGTGTCCTTTCTCTCCTCCCCCCCACCCTGCTCTCCCATATCCCCCCAGGTATAAAATAATCCTTCAGCCCTGACAACTACTCTGAAGATGGAATTGTGAAGATGGCAACTTTTTTGTGTGGCTTTGAAGAAAAGGGGATAAAGAGCGACAGGCCTGAGGACCAGTTGAGTAAAGAGAAGAAGAAAATCCTGTTCTCGTTCTGTGAGGTGTGTAACATCCAGCTCAACTCTGCGGCACAGGCCCAGGTCCACTACAACGGCAAGTCCCACCGCAAGCGAGTGAAACAGTTGAGTGATGGGCAGCCCCCGCCTCCAGCTCCCAGCTCCGGACTCCTTCTGGCCAACAGCCCAGCCTCCAACACCAGTGCAGGTAAGCGGGGAGCCAGGTTTCTTGCAGCTGGAAGAAATGATTCTGTTCTAGAAAACAAAGGGCAAGACTTGGCTTTCTCCTTAAAACTTCTGGGGTTGGTAGGAGAATACTGGGGACATAGGTGGAAAATGTACACTGGTGGAGAGATGTGTGTTCAATCGTTTCATGACTGAAACTCACTCATGAAAGCTTTTCAATTCCATCTCACAGTGATACAATAAACAAAACAAAACAAAACAAAAGCTTCCATCACAATATGTGATTCATTTCTCTGTAGATGAAAATTTAGGAACTGTTTACTTCTCAGTATATATTTTTAACTATTATTGACATTTTTTTTGAATTTCAAAGAAGTTAATTTCATTGCCTCATGAGGAAGAAATTCTAGAAGTGATGGAACCAGCGCATACAATCTCAATGCTATAGAATTTTCATGAGCTTTAAAAGGAAAATCACATGGGACACAAAGGGATGATAAAAATGTTAAAAATAATAGAGATCTATAATTAGGCAGGACATTCATAATGTTAATTATAACTCAGTAGTGTATGAAATATTTTAGTCATGGATGTATATTCTCATGTATTTGTTTTGGGGAATTATGACTAATTTCATAGATCTCAACTTTTTCTAAGTCAACACTGGTGCTTCAAGTTGTGATTGATAAGGTAGTAGCAGCAAATTGATATCAATTGCTACAAAGATACCACTATGACTAGTTTGGGAAGAAATTTTTTATTTCTTTGAAAAAATAGGTAAAATTTTTAGGATTTTAGCTCTTCAAATTTACTGTCATGGATATGATTCAAAGAATATCCATGTGCACTAGAGAAGAATGTTCATTTGATTTTGGGGGGGGGATGACATATCTTGAATTTTTGTCTTTTTAAAGCTAGTATTTCCTTAATGAGTATGAGTCTGGTATATCTTTTGGGTGTTGATAAAGCATTGGTGAAGTATCCAACTCCTATTGTGTTGAAAAATATGTCAACATCTTTCCGGTCTATTAGCAGTTGTCTTAATTATTTTTATGATCCTTAATTAGGAGCATAGATGATTAGGAGTGTGTTCTTACTGATGTATATATTCCTTGATAATTGAAAAGTGATCCTCCCCATCTCATGACTTTTTTAAAACTTGAATTCTCTATTGTCTGATATGAGTATTGCTACCTTAGCCTTGTAAAAGAGTTTATTGCTTGAAATACTGTTTTACAGCTTTTACCTTTTAGTTCATATTTGCCCCTAGTGTTTAAATGGGTCTCTTGTAGGCAATAGAAAGTTGGGTACATTTTTATCCACCCTGCTTCTCTGTGTCTCTTGATTAGTGTGTTTAGGCCTTTAACATTTAGTGGGATTATTGACATGAAGGTTTTTGCCATCTTTCCTTAGAAATTAGGCTTGTTCTTGAGATTTAGCTTGTTTCAAAGAAACTCCTTCAGTGCTTCTTGCAACATTCATTTCAAAGTCATGAAGTCTCTGAGCTATGATTTTTTCATGAAAAAAAAGAACTAACTCATTATTGAGTATTCAAATCTGAATAGCATTCTATTGGTTAGAGTATTCTACTGGTTAGAGTATTCTTGGTGAGGTGTCTGTTACATTGAGTTTTTCATATATTTCCCAACATTTTCTTCTTGCTCACAGGGTCTCACTTGATAACTCTACTGTGAATTTTAAGGAAACTCCTTTGTATGTAATTTCCTTTGTTAGTTTTATTGCTTTTAATATTCTATATCCTTGGCTTTTTTCATTCTGCTCATGGTGTATCTTGAAGTGTTTTTATTTGTGTCTCTTTGGCTAATTCCCTTTGGGTCTCTTGAATCTGGTTGCATGCACACCTTAGCTCTGGGAAATTCTGTTATGATTTCTTTTTTTTTCTTTTTTTAATGTAGGAGTACTGCTATTTATTCAGCCACTGATTAGCTAATTGAATTGTCCATGAACTCCACCTTACTATTTTTTTCTTTTTCCATTTTTTATAATTTTATTGATTGAATCACCGTGAGAGCAGTTACAAAGCTTTTGGGTCTAAGTCTCGGTCATACAATGAAACACCCGTACCTTTAGCAGTGCCCATTCTCCACCACCCAAAATCCCAGTATACCCCCATCCCACACCCTCCCCCTACCTGTGAGGCAGATGATTTCCACATTACTCTCTCTCTACTTTGATCAGATTCAATATTTTGACACCAGACCCACCATTATTATTTGAGATTTTACCCCAACACTCAGATCTGCTGAAAAAGCAACAGTAGACAATTTGTGCTCTATTGCTGGTTATGAATAACATATGATGCCACGTGACTGCAGTAGGGCCATGTGATTTTGAAATTCTGAAATTTTAACACTTAAATCTGGAGGGATTTCTGCCAAAAGCCACTGGGTTTTGAGATTTGCTCCTGAGTCTCTGGGATCATGGCCATTGAGCAGCTTGATCAGGAGCCAGAGAGGCCATTCGTGGGCCATGACTTGGGGTCTTGTTGGGACGGGGAGACCAGGACCGTCTCCACTCCCATCCTGTGAGACCCAACAAGTTTCGTCACTGCAGGCCCAAGCCTGACTGTCCAGTGGCCTCTGGAGGATGATGGCCACTGAGCCGCCAGAGGGAAGCAGTCGGAGGGTTAGCACCCTTTCCCTCCTGGGGTTGCTCAGCGACAGTAACCTATTGCGGGGTCCAGCCGCATTTCTGCCAAAAGCTGCTGGGTTTCAAGATTTGTTTCTGAGTCTCTAGGATCATTACCATTAAGCAGCTTGATCAGGAACCAGAGAGGCCGTTTGTGGGCGATGACTTGGGGTCTTGTTCGGGTGGGGAGGACAGGCCTGGCTCCCCCCCATCCCGTGAGGCCCTGCGTGTCTCATCACTGGGGGCCCAAACCTGACTGTCCAGTGGCTTCTGAAGGATGGCAGCCACTGGGCCGCCTGGGGGAACAGGCCAAGGCACAAAACCTATTTCCACCTGGGTTGGCCTAGCACCAGTAATCTACTGCAGGGACCGGACGCATTTCTGCCAAAAGCCGCTGGGTTTCGAGATTTGTTTCTGCGAATCTCTGGGATCATGGCCATTAAGCAGTTCAATCAGGAACCAAAGAGGCTTTGCCTCTAATTATATAGCTGAGCCGGAGGTGGTTTGTGGGTGTTTCTCCCACATACCTATCTTTTGGCCATTTACTTTCTTGGTAAATTTTGCCCCAACTTTTTGGGATCTGGCCAAAGGCACAGCAGCAATTTTGGGGTATCTGGAAGTCTGAAGGTGCCATGAGGCGCTGATGCACTCGCCTCACAGGTATAGATTGACCTGCTGGCGGCACCATACCCCCCGTGTTATGATTTCTTTAACTAATGATTCTTCATCAGGATTTTCTTCTTTCTCAGGTATTTCAATAAACCTTACTTATATTGTACTTGTTGAATTCATCCCATAGTTTATTTATTTATTAACTAATTTATTTATTCATTTATTTATTTTGAGTCCTTTCCTCATCTTCTCCTATTTCCTAGAGATTTCCTGATTCTCAGCTTGAAGCTCTGATATTTTTAGGGAAGGATTTTTGAGTCACCCCTCGCAATGTTCAGGGGTATTTACCTAACTCTATGTTCAGGAATTACTCCTGACCATATGGAATGTGGGGTATTGAACCTAGGTCAGCCACATGCAAGGCAGATGCCCTATGAACTGTACTATTGCTTTGACCTTGGAGCTCTGATTTTTATCCTCAGCCTCTGTTACTCTACTGTCTGGGCCTCCTTCTGGTGAGTTTTTTAATTCACCTACCAAACTCTTTAGGTCTGTCACTTCTGATTGTAACTTCCTCATTTCTGAGCTGATGTTTCCTTGTTCTTGTACCATTGTTTCTCAAATTCATTAATCATCTACAACATGTTCCCTTAAAATCCTTATCTGAGAGGCTATGGAGATAGTTAGGACTGATTGAGTCTTCTTGGTGTTATCTCTGCTCACTGAGCAGGAGTCTTCTGCATGTTATCTTTACTCACTGAGCATGGTGGGGTTCTATGCTGCTTCCCATTGCTTCTGTTTCAGTCTGGAGAGTGAGTCTATCTAATTCCCCTCTCATTTCCCTACCAGGGAATACTCCAGCTGATCCAGGTTTGTGTTGCTATTTTGCTTTGCTACCACAATTATCCCCAACAAATTTATTGTTACAAGTTGTTCATATTTTTTTGTATTCCAGGAAGGCTCCCAGTGACATTGGCACTGCCAGTACATCAGGTTGCAATTTAGGATTTTAGAATTCTTACCCCACAGGTATTTGTGAGGTTTTGTGGGAATAGTAGATTGGAGCAAGAAGGAAGTTGATGTAATAAAGTGCTGGAGGGCAGCCAAGCTATTCTAGACTAAGTTCAGTTTAAGATTCCAATATTTATTTCCTGAGAGTTATTAAAACAAATTAGGAAATATTGGGAATCAAGGCAGACAGGGTCAGCCTGTGCTGTGTTGAACAAGTGCACACCTTTGCTGACCCGGGAATGGTGGATAATGGTGGTTCCCATTGACAGAACCCTTAGGATGAGCATTACCACAGACAGGAGGGGGGTCGGGAGGCTGGGGGCTGGTGCACTCTGTGTCAAGCCGGCTTATTTTAAACATGTATATTTCTTCTCCCATGCTGACCAGAAGACTCCAGGTTGATTTATTTAAAATGGCACTTTGGGGGAAGGTATTTACTCTCAGTGGGGCAGAAAATGAAAGTTTCCATTTTGGACCTCCTTATACACATGCACAGTCACACCCAGTACACAGACATGCATATTGGACCACGAACTTTGTGCTGTATCCTCATAGACCCTTGTAAGCATTTTCTAAAGAATCTTGAAGTGGATTCATAATGTCCTTTTTCTCCCTCTGCAAAATTAGATTTCTGGGATTTCCTTCCTCTGTTTTCATTTTTTAAAATTTTCTTTTATTGAAACACTGTGGGATTCATGGTTACAAAGTTATTCATGATTGGGTTTCAGTCATAGGATGCTCCAATACACCCCTTCACCAGTGTATATTTCCCACCACCAATGTCCATAGTTTCTCTACTGCTACCACTTCCATCTCCAACCCCCCACTCCAGCCTGCCTCTATCCCTCCCCCCGCCCCAATCTCTCTCTCTCTCCCTCTCTCTCTCTCTCTGTTCCCTTCTGGGCATTATAGTTTGAAGTACAGACACTTACAGAGTCTCATGTACCCACTTTTGCAATGATAGTTGGAAATGATTACTCTGGATAAGAATTGAGAATTGAGCATTGGAAGTAGGTGAAGGGATATACATGATAATCATCTGCATTCTTATACACAAAAACACAGCTTTACCTTTATATAACATGAACCTGAGAGGGACACTAATTCCACCTGTTAGGCTTGTATCAGGGAGTTGGCAGCAGGGTGTCAGTGGGGTTTGAACAATGGCAGTAGTCCTTGCCAAAACCTACAAAGGCTTACCTCTGACATCTGGCACCGCAGGACTAACCTGCCCCTGCTTGCCTCCGGTCTCTCTCCATTTCCTTGTAGGCTGACTAGGGACTAACTTAGGGAGTTTTGATTCTTTCATCTCTTTGCCCTGAATTCTACTCAGGCTTTGCGTCCTTATCTTATCTTATCCTTTGGCTTCTCTTCTTTATTTGCAGGCCATTGAGTATGAATGCTCAAGGCAGAATTAAAGAAAGATGTAAAATTTGTTATAATCGTGAAGATTTCTACAAAATGGACCTCATACACAGGTTTCCATGGTAGGCCTAGTTCAGTTTTGTCCTAAATATCATAGAAGAACTCCAAATTCCACACTAGCAAGTAGGACTTCAGACTGAAGTGAGATGAAGCAGTTGCCATTTGCTGGAATTTCATTTGGTGCCGCTACATAGTTCTTTGATTTCATGGAACTTTTTCTTGATCCATGTTGAATTCCAGTTAAAATATGTGTGTACATTGTAAATAAATGAGTTTTTTATTTCAAGCTAAACCTAACTACTTTTTAAACAGTTTGTGGTTTACTTTCACTAAACTGCTTCTCCCAGTCAATACTTAGCATGCTGAAAACATACATGGATGAAGTTATTGGCAGTCATTTACACACTTAATAAAAAATAAGTATTCCATACAGTGAGTAGCGCACTTGCCTTGCAAGCAGCTACTTCATTTCCATCCCCAGAAGCCCATATGGTCCCCTGAGCTGTCAGGAGTGATCTCTAAGAACAGAAACAGCTGTAAGCCCTGAGCCCAATCAGGTATGCCACCCCCCTCTACCAAAAAGAATAAATTTTCCACTTTGTTTTCCTTCTTTATTTTGACGAATATTGTAAGTATTCACAATATATTCTTAGTCTGTCTATATTTGCTTTTAAGTTATAAATGATCTTAGGCTAAAAACTAATTATTGTCTTATATGGAAATAGCCATTAGTAAAGCAATTAGTAAAGAATTGAATTGCTTCTGCTAGATTCAAAGTATCTATTCCAAAATTGAAATTAACTTTGACTTCTAATAGTTGGTAATAATTAGTATTAATAGGTAGGTAATATTAGTTGAAAACTTTCTATAAGACCTGTCTTGATGCTAACTTCCCTACAGGAATTTTCTTGTTTAAATTCTCTCACCTTTGAGGTAGGTACTATGTTTATCCTCAGTTTGAAGGCTGGGAACTGAGAGATAAGATAAAAATAGAAAGATAAAATCATCTGTTCAGGTTTATGTAGCATGGAAACGTGCATTTAGAGTTCCATAGTGAACTGTTATTCTTTGTTATTCTTTTGCTTTTTAAATTATTCATTAATATTTGGGTTGGGGTTGGAGAAATAGTACAGGGATTAAGGTACTTCCCTTTATGCTGACAACCCCTGTTATAGAGCCTCGTTCAATTTTCAGCACACCATGTGGTCCTCCAGTACCACTGAGAGTGATTCCTGAGATAGAGCTAGGAATAATCCCTGAGCACTGCTGGGTGTACTGCCTCCACTCAATACTAATACTTGGGTTAATGTCAGATCTGTGTGTTATAATACATGTGTGGTCATGGTCATTTGTTTTACTCGAATGGGTTTTGAAAACAGTGTAAATAGAACTACAATGCATGAATTTCTCCATTGTTATCTTTGCTAATGAAGTGAAAGCTGATAACTGGTACATGCATGTACATAGAATTTTATGGATATGTTCTATATATAACATAGTTCATCAACTAATACAGCACAATATGTTAATATATTAAAAATTAGTATGAAAATAAGACTTATTTTTTTTATTTTTGCTTTTTGGGTCACACCCCCAAATTGGGTTATTTCTGGCTCTGCATTCAGAAATTACTCCTGGCAGTGCTTGGGGGACCATATGGGATTCCAGGGATTGAACCCAGGTCAGCAGCATGCAAGGCAAATGCCCTACCCCCTGTGCTATCTCTCCAGCCCCAAAGACCGTTTTTAAAGTGGCAGAAAGGACAGTTTTCATACACTGAGGATATTGTTAATTATCCATTCTCTGAAAACATGGTTTTAGCATTCAGTGGGGACAAGTCTTTTAACCAGTGAAAATTGTTAGCATTACTCCCGCCATCTGAAAGAAGAATTAGAGTAATATTGTCTCATTCTCTTTGGAAATATAAACATGGCTGTTTATATAAACATAATTGTGACTATTTACATATCTAAATACTAGACATATCGTAAACGTTCAATAGGAAAAAGTCAGAGTTTATCTTAATGAACAATAGAAACCAAAGTCATTAAAATGGTATTTCTGAAGAATTTCATGATAATATAAACAATAATCTCATGGTAAGTGAAGTATCAGGAGCTTAGTGGAATATACCTTATTGGCTGCTATTCAAAAATTTACTTCACTGTGGAGCAAGCCTGATGTAGTTTTACTTTTTCCAGTTGCTATCCTCAATTTTCATCTGTCAAACATCTGTTTTCTGTTGGGTTGTAGCCCCTTAAACACCCTCTCATTGCTACTAAATTTTTACATTAGTGTACTCAGAGGAATTCTTTGAAGCAGAAGATTCAGTTCTACTTAAGAAACACCCATCATGGACCCAAATTAAGGTTTGGGTATGTCTGTAGTTTAGGAAGCTGGAGAACTTTGGATTTAGAAGAGACCTTCTCTGAGGGAAGGTGATGTGAACAAACATATACCAGAGGCAAAATCATCATTTACAACTCATGGAGAAAAATCTTCCATCAGCAAGTCCAGAAAGATCCAACCCTGCAATAACCTTGATTTGAACTTCTAGCCTCCAGATGTATGATAAAGTTTTGCTCTTATTCCAGTTCCATGTAATTTGTGGTAATTTTCTTTTTAACAACAATCCTAGAAAACTAATACAGGGAGGAAAATAGTAATGCTTTTCCTCCCCAAGGGAGACAATTGTGATAGTGTGGTTATATTTCCCAGGAATTGTTAATTTAAATAATCACTTCCCCTCTTCTCTGCCACTCTTTTAGTGTTGGACGGTTGATGTTGGCAGGAGCATGAGTGGGGTCCAGTGGGTGGTTGTTGGGACTTGAGTAATTTCTCTGACTGACCCCTACCATAGAAGTTATTCTACTAAAAATTTCACTAAGAATTTCCAGAACCTTAGCATTTCTGCTTCTTGAAGATTATCTCTTTCTCTTTCTCATTCTCCCTTCCTGGTGCTTTATTTCTGTCTTAAGAATCGTTGTAATATTTTTTTCTGAGAAAAGGAATCATGACGTTTACAGCATGAAAATCCCCTTCCCATCACTGTCCGCAGTCCAACATTGTAAGAGCTCTCTGAACTGGAAAAGGTGGAATCAGAAGGGAAATCAGGAGAGTGAAGTTAAATTGAGAAAGATTCCTTCTTATTCTCATCTAGTCCTATGGGGTAGTTGGGATTAAGAGAAATGGGAGATGAGTCTTGGCTTCTGGTCTAATTAGTTATATTTTCCTCCCTTATAGTGTCCATAAAGAAAATGAGATCTTGCTGTTCCTTTCCCCTGATGAGAGAAAGCATAGGCAGCCTTGTGAGTGAAACTGGGAATCTGAAAGAAGCCTAGTAGAGTGGTTAATAGAAAATATCTCCCTATGTGTTATGAGTAACGTTCAGGCCAAACTAAAGATAGGAACAAGGGAACCATTAGTGGTACTCAGTAATAACTAGACAGAAAATCTCTTGGCAGGTTCCCAGATGAAGAAAAAATAGCCAGGCCAACACACAGACACACACACACACAGACACACACACACACACAACCCCCCCCCCCCCCCATAAGCACCCTCTGCATCCTATCACAAATCTGAATGCAAGTCTGGGAGAAAAGGGTCTCCAGATTGCCTGAAAGAATATTTCCATCACATTGAGAAGTGAGATTTGGGAGACAGAAATTTGTCATTAGCACATTTTTCTTTAAAGACTGGTAAAAAGGAGTCTAAAGAAGTCTTTATAATAGAAGGGAAATGATAAAAGATTAAACCTTTGATCATAAGAGAACAATGGAAAAAAGAAAAAAATAGGAAAATATAACAATTATCTGTATTTCTCTAGAGAAACAGAATCTGTAGAGTGTGTAGCTATGTATATTATATATGTGTGTATGCACATATATGATAAAATGATGTACTATTATGATGATTTGTTAGGTAGAATTTGCTTACATGAATGTTGAGGCTGATAAGTTTTAGGATTTTCGGTTAAAAATATAGAGTCTTGCAGGATTAGAAATAGGAAGTCTCAATTTGAAGAAAGGGAAAATTGGAAAGATGTGATGTGCTTGGTCAAGGGCAGAAAGAATTCCATCTTATTATGGGACATCAGCTTTTGGTCTCTAAGGCCTGTGAATGCTTAGATGAGGTCCAGTACCCTAGGCAGGCCACTCTGCTTTTGTTTGTTTGTTTGTTTGTTTTGTTTTTTTTCTTTTTGGGTCACACCTGGCGATGCTCAGGGGTTACTCCTGGCTTTGCACTCAGGAATCACTCCTGGTGGTGCTCGGGGGACCATATGGGATGCTGGGAATCAAACCCGGGTTGGCTGCGTGCAAGGCAAATGCCCTACCCGCTGTGCTATTGCTCCAGCCCAGACCACTCTGCTTTTAACAACTTACAGAGTAAATGTGATACTCATCTAAAGACAAGCACACAGAAACACTCATAGAATGAAGCTTGATCAAATATTTGGCACCTCATGACCTAGTCAAATTGACAAGTAAGATTAATGCACATACCGTTTGTTCCTTGTGATTCTTATAAATCATGTCTAATAAAATATATTTCTGGACTATGAGAAAACTTAAAAATTGATACTCAAGGCAATGATATCTAAAAGTGTGAAGTTAAAAGGGTTTGCATGAAAGTAATCATCTTTGTACTTCACTTAAAATAGTTAAATTGTTAAGACCACTTAGTTTTCAAAAGTCACATGCATATATTTTAAAATCTGTAGCAACAACTCTTGAAAGCTATAAAGCGGCTTCATGCCCTACCGAGGCCACGAGTTGCCCCCCACGAGTGGCTCTCCAGCAGTGCCGTGGCCCCAGAGGCACACGGACCTAATTCAAAACCCAGCAGCTTGCAGCAGAAATGTGAATGGACTGTGCATTAAACTATGGCGCCGTGCCCCCCAGGCAGGGAAAGAGTATCTGTCTCTTCCGATTCTTTCCCCCAGGCAGCACGGTGACCACCACCTCATAGTTTATTGGACAGCCAGGTATGAGCCGGTGGTGATGGGGCAACTGCAGCCACATTGGATGAGGGGGGTGTGCGGAACTGGCAAGTCCTTCACGCCCTACCAAGGCCACAAGTTGCCCCCCACGAGTGGCTCTCTAGCACAGCCATGGAACCAGAAACACACAAATCAGTCTCGTAATCCAGCTCTTGGCAGAAATCCCTCCAGCCTTAAGTAGTAAAATATCAGAAGTCCAAAATCACATGGCTGCAGTTGCGGCTGCACAACATCATATGATTTTCATAACCAACAATAGAAAACAAATTATTTCACAACGCCTTTTCAACAGTTCTGATTGTTGGGGGGAAATTCCAAATAATAATGGTTCATCTTTTGTCAAAATAATGAATGTAATCAAAGTAGAGAGAGAGTTAAGTAGAAATCAACTGCCTCACAGGCATTGGGAGGGGTAGGAAGGGGGCGTGTATTGGGGTTCTTGGTGGTGAAAAATATGCACTGGAGAAGGGAAATGTGTTTGATCATTGCATGACTGAGACTTAAACCTGAAAGCTTTGTAACTTTTCTCACAGTGATTCTTTTCTTCTCTCTCTCTCTCTCTCTCTCTCTCTCTCTCTCTCTCATAGGGCAGTACCCATTGGTCTGGGTGGAGGGTGTGTATTGTGTGAATCAAACTCTGGGTATCAGACATGCCAGTCATAAGCTGTACGACTGGAGTTATCTCCCCATCACCATTTTCTCTCTTTCTGCATGAAGAAAGAGCTTCTAGTGTCAGGGCACTGAGCTAGGTAGTGTGACGATTAAAATGTGTGTCTGTTTCATCCGCGGGATATAGAGAGACTTCACAGTAATGAATAATGGAAAACCTTTGGCCCTGAATTAAAAAACTGAGATTTTAAAAATAGAGAGAGGGAGAGGGGGATGAAGAGGTGGATGGGAAAGGCAGCTGTGGAGGGTCCTGGTACTTTGGGGTTGTTAAAGTAGAGTAAAGGTAAAGGTAAAGGCCCTCCCGTTGATCGTCCATTTGCTCGAGAGGGCCCAGTAACATCTCCATTGGAGACTTTGTTGTTACTGTGTCTGGCATATCGAATACTCTCGGTAGCTTGCCGGGCTCTCCGAGAGGGGCGGAGGAATCGAACTCGGGTCGGCCATGTTGGCCGCTTGTAAGGCGAACACCCTACCACTGTGCTACCAGCCCTGAAGTAGAGTAACTACATCAAAATCGTAAACAACACTTGTAAGCATGTTACCTTAACTTCAACAACAATAAAAATAACAATAAATATGAGTGTTTTAAATCAATGGGTTCACCTTTTGCACTGAACCTTATACATGTAAAATTAAAATGTATCCTCAGATGAATTTTCCAGGCAGGTTGGAAGAACTTTACAAACCAAGCTTATAACTGCAACACTATTGACTACCACAAGATGGCGCCAAGAGTATATCAAAAGTATGAACCTCGGTCCCAGTCACACTTTGCTGTAATTTATAAAGAAATATGGATAGCAAAGAAATATCTCACAAAGAAGTAAGAATGCGTGTGAACAAGTATGTGTGGGCAGCGCATGCTCATGTGACAGACTTTTCTGAGTGTTTTTTATGCATTTGGTAGAGTCTGTAGAGGAGGTGTCAGGGTATTTGTGTGTGTATGTGAGAGGTGGGTAGTAGGAGGAGACTTTTTTCTCTGGTTTCAGGGATAAAACTATAACCTAACATTTACCTTATCTACAAAGGGGAGTTTTCATATATATACATATATATGTCAGCCCATTTTAAGAAAAATTAGAAATTACCTGGGTGATTAATAATATAAGCTGTGTGATAGTTGTAGGGAGGAACTGAAATTAATTGATATGAAATTTTGCGGGAGAAACATGGTTGTTTTCTGTTTGGGTTTGGGGCCATACCCAGTGATAGTCAGGGCTTCATCCTGGCCCTGCACTAAGGGATCACTCCTGTTAGAGGCTTGGGGGATCATATGGGGAACTGAGGATTGAACCTGGGTTGGCCACATATAAGACAAGCACCGAACCTGCTATACTCTTACTCTAGCACAAACCCCACCATAGAATGATGGCTTAAAATGTGTTCTTTTTCCCCATTTTTGTGAGTGCATATGCTTCATCATTTGACCAAGAAAAAGTATTTTAAAATGTAAGTTTCTGGGTGAGGGTATAACAAGTATTGATGAAGTCAGCGAGTTTTTGCCAGTAAATGCACTAGGAAAGTAGGGAAGTGAAGAATTGCACTATGCAGTTACAGTAAATTATTTATAATATACTTATTTCCCTATATCTTTTTTATTGTAAGTCCATAGGAATATTCTCATGGAATGATTATTATACAACCTACTTATTTGATAGAGCACTTGAGAATTGATATGGCTTTCTATGAAGGGATCAGAATTAGTTGGGTCTCTGTCAAAATATCTGGGCTTGGATCCTTGAAAATAAGGCATTTGTTTTCCTTCATAAAAGTTTCTAGAATGGAGTCCAGGAATTGTCTCTTCTTGGAATAATTTATTTCTAGTGAATAATTTAAACCCAGTAGATGGAATATTGATATCTTTTCTCACTGTCTTGCCCAGAATTTATGGTCATAAGTTTCATGTACTTTACAAAACCCCAACTATTCTAGTCAAGAATAGAGTTACTGTCTCACATTTATAGCTTAAAGAGAGAAATACTGCAAGGCTTATCATAATTAAAACTCCTTATTAATGCAATCAGAATAGTTTGAAAAAAGATAGGCTCAGTTTATCACTCCAGTCTTCCAAAAATGCCTGGATGCAGAATTTTTGCCATTTTGAATGGTGTTAGATATCTAGAAACACAGGACGAGGCCTCGACAAGAACCATTCAAAAATTTATAGTGGATGTTGAGTTTTAACAATGTTAAACAGTGGTGTAAATTATGTAATTATGGAACTCCAAATAATTAATTTATAATTTCAATGGAACTTTTATATAAAATGGAAAAATAAGGTTCTGTCTTTAATTTATTGAGAGACAGATATTCCTTTATTTTAACAATCTTTCAACTCTGAATTTTTGCATATATCATTTTTGTGAGTCTGTAAGTGTTGTTTTATATCATTTTGCATTTTAGATTTTTAAAACCCAAATACTGACACCTTTTACCATGGAAACAGAATCTCAGACAATTATGGCAAGTGTTTGGGTGGCTGAGTAATTTGAATTATCAAAGGCACACTTGAAATCTTGGAGTCTTTTTGGAATTGAAGTGTCACCTAGATTTGAAACTAATCTAAGAAGAGAGAATTTTGTAGCTGGCTCAAATAGAAATAAAAAATGAGGGAGTTCATTTTCTTTATAACTCTAACTATTCCTTTGAGGGATATTTCACTTTGATGCCTGATAGGAGTGCCGTCAGCATTATTATTGGACACTGTTCTAAGTTGGTTATCCCAGTGGATTGTTACAACTGACGATGAATGTTCTTCCTTAGCACTTAAAGATTTTCTGGAGCTTGTTCTTGCATCAGTAGTGAGTTATGACACATGTTTTCCTTTCCCTTGTTTACATAATGCATATGGAAGAGCTTTTTAGTTACCGAATGTAATGGTTTACACATCATATTGACCCTTGTCATTTGAAAAAATGTATCGATGTTTATTTCATGTCCTTTATTTGGGGTGAGATTTGGGCCAGGTCTAGTGGTGTTTGGGAGCTAGCTGTATTTCAAGGCTATTTCCAGCTTTGTGGTTGGGCGCTGGTCTGAGCTTGGGGAACCATACAGTGATGGGGGATAGAACTACAGTCAGCAACGTGCAAGGCATGCATGATACCCCCTGTACTGTCTCTTTACCCCAACACACTTTATTTCAAAAATCGACTCTTGGTGAGACTTCTTTTTAATATTGAGACTAGACTGCAAATGTTGGCAGTGAATCTGTTCTTACTTGGACACGATGTAAAAAAAATAAGGAATTTTTATTTAGATTATAGTTGTTGTAGGAGTCACAATAGCATCAAACAACCCTCATACTGTTTTTTGGTTGCTAATGAGAGAATTTACCAAATTACGTAGTGAATGAATAGTTTCCTTTATGTGGAAAATGACTGTGGTTATATTCTAGATGTAAAGACTAGAACCACATATTTCATTATAAGTGAAATACAATATATAGGAAAGCTGAGATTCTCATCAATGTCTCTAGGATTCCTCTTGACTACAGAAAACTGAAGAAATAAAATGCTTTTTGGGGGACAAACTATACTTTTTAGTTTTAAAATATAAATTGTATGTTTCAGGGTCAGACATAGTGCAGGGACTTAGGCATTTGCCAGGCATGCAGCTAATTCTAGTTCTATCTCTGGCACTGCATGTGGGCATATTGTCTCGTGGGTACTATTAGAAATGATACATGAGCACTTTTGGATGTAACCTCCAAGCCAAAAAACCTTTTTTTTCAGGTATATAGTATGGTAATTTGATAGCATGTACATAGTGAATTTATTGTTTCAGTCAAGCTAATTAAACATATTTATCTCCAATATTAATGCTAGTTTGTGTGTGTGTGGTGAGCACACCTGAAACTAATTACCTTAGTATACTGTACAGAGGGCGTTTGCCTTGCACGCAGCCAACATGGCCGACCCAAGTTCGATTCCTCCGCCCCTCTCGGAGAGCCCGGCAAGCTACCGAGAGTATCTCACCCGCAAGGCAGAGCCTGGCAAGCTACCCGTGACATATTCAATATGCCAGACACAGTAACAACAAGGTCTCCAATGGAGACGTTACTGGGCCCGCTTGAGCAAATCGATGAACAACGGGAGGGCCTTTACCTTACCTTTTACTGTACAGTATTACTAATTCTAGGCATCATAGTGTAACTAGATATCAAGCTTAATCATTTTACATGACTGTGACTTTGCACCCTTTGACCAAGATCTCTAAGATAGTGAGTGTCCATTAAGATCAAAGTCTTCAGTTATTAGTTTTGTGCTTCTGTGTTAACACTCTTTAGAGTAATTGCTATAAAAAGTATTTATTTGAGAAAATATTTATTTGAGAAATGTATCCATACTCTAATATAGTATATTTATGATTTAATTGAGTATGACTTTACAGCATAATACATTTTTTCTGTGAGTGAGTTTTGGAGAGCTATTAAACTAAATTGTATATTGGATGATAGTATTGTGGATAACTTGCTTTGGGTTAAAGAAAAGGAGGCCAGCATCACCAAATGTTTTATGCCTCACTCAGAAACACATTTATCCTTTCAAAATATCCTTTAAAATGATAAAGCATGTTGCTGAAATATTTATGTCAAGTGCTTTTCAGGTCACTGGGTATAAACTAGGTAATCAATGAGAGTATGATCATTATATTTCATTTTCTTAGCACACTATTTTGTTTTGTTTTTGGGGGGGAGCTACACCCAGTGTTGCTCAGGGCTTATTCCATGACTTTACTCAGGGATCACTCCTAGAGTGTTCAGGGGACCATATAGAGTGCCAGGGATTGAACCACATTAAAGATAAACATCTTTCTTGCTGAACTATCTCTCTTACTCCAACACATTAATTCTAAATTACTTATTGTGTTTTATTCTCAGACTCACTTTTGTGATCTTGCATTATAATCACATCTCTGCTCAGCTTTTTATTTCAATATGAGTAGAGTCCTCTCTATTTGCCCATCCTATTAAAGCAGTACTAATCTATAAATAAATACCCATGGTACCTAGTTTGGGTACCATTTTGCAATATATAACTTTATGGCAGCTTGGGCAAACATTTCTATAGGTCCAAATTCCATACCAGAAATTCCTAAAATCCAGGAATCTCTGGATGTCAGAAGGTTTTATAATTTATATTGGTAAAAATAAATGATCTGAACTGATATGAGGTTAATTATATTCCTTATGTATCCCATTCAGTATAAATGTGCACATATTTTGCTACATAAATGTTAATGTATCTGATTATAGAATTTTATCCCAGACTCCACTGAAGGCATTATAAAATTTATGGATTATGCACAGTGTTATCTTCCTAAATTCTGAAAGCATTTTATTCATGAAGTGCATCTGGCATTAAAGATACCAAGAGTGCCGGAGAGGTAATACAGGGGTTAAGGCACTTGTCTTGCATACTGCTGACCCAGGCTCTGTTCCTGGAACCCTGTATAGTCGTGTGAGTTTGCCAGGAGTGATCTCTGAGTGCAGAGCCAGGAATAAACCATGATCATCTCCCTGTGTGGCCCCCAAAGTAAACCAATTGAAGGTATTAGATGAGGAACAGAGGATCTGCAATACAATATTATGATACATTTGAAATATACATCTTTTTAGAATGCAGCATGTGTGGTCATGCTAAAAAGAGTTTTAGACATACTATCTCCCACAGACTATTTTCTAAGACAAGAATAGAGAGAAAAAGGTGAGGATAAGATAAAGTAATGACTAAATCAATGATTTGCAAAGTCATTTCTCATCATACATTCAACTTGTCCTTGGGGATTTATGAGACTTTATGGGGCACAAAGCAAATGGAATTCAGGCAGCATTAGTAACTAATTGCCAAGGAAGTGTGTTCTCTTATAATGTGGGTTATATATACATGTACACACCTGGGCGCATGCTTATGTGCCTCTAGCTAAGTACATCTAAAACCATCTATCCAAGGAAGTGTGCCTACCTATGAGCTTCTGCCATGAGAATGCCCATGGAAATGCCATATTTAAATTGCTCTTTATATTGCTTTATGTGCATGTTGTAGTATAGTCCTCATTTACATTTGTTTTAGATTGTAGTTGTTCCTGAAAGTGGCACCTAGGAACTAGTAGTATCTTTACAACTGAACCTAGTCATTTATAGAAAATTCTTAAATAAGTAATTGCCTTTACTGGATCTTGATTTACTCTGCCTTTGGAGTCTCAGTGAGAACCAAAACCCATTTATAGAACCTGATGAGGATCATTTATGTTTGTTCTTTCTGAATGTGACCAACTACAGATTTCTTCCAGTTATTTTTTATTTTTGGGGGGATGCCTCTTTTATGTCTTTTTTTTTTTTTGCTTTGCACTTTGCATGTACGTGTCAAAGCTCTGCGTTTTGTGATCTAAATCATTGCAGCTATTTTCTGTGGTATTGTATCTTGTGCCTTTTTGAGACTGTCAACTGGCTTTTGCATCTTATATTTTAGTAATCAAACAGAAAGGATGGTAAAAGGTAATGGCATCAATTTTTGAATGGTTGGGGTAAGGGCATATGGATATAATGAGCTATACATTTAAAAAATACTAAGCAGTTGAGACTGTGTTAAAATATTCTGTATCTTATATATTTATTTTTCTGCTGTTCAGAGTACAGCTTAAATCTTTATCATTTAAGAACTTGCCTACAATAAAATTGATAGGATTTTGCCCCAGTGCCAGTGTTCATTCCTATGCATTTTCACTTCATTTTAATTTAGAAACAGAAACTTAGGGGTTAAAAGATATTTACTTTCTCTATAATGGACATCTGTGGCAAATGTATGGAAATTGTTTTCTTATTAGCCTCCAGTGATTGCATTTGTCTGTAGAGAAGTCACAGGAACCTACAGCAATTTTGATTTTTGCAGCTTTTATAAGTCCTTCTAATATAGACTACTGATTTCTTCTCTGTATCCTGCTCATTGTTGAAAAGCCAGAGCTATTTTTAACATTTACACAATTTCGATAGATGATTCTTCATTCTACGAGGTTTGGTGCTAAATCTGTGGAGCCTTTCATAATCATATCCTTTTTGTGGTTTGCTTCAATTTGATCACAGTGGCTGATTTCATGCATTGATAATGAAGGCTTAGGTTGCCTGTTTCTCGGCATAAATCCACCTCAGACTTGTAGGTTGACAGTGCTTCTGGTTTCAGCACGCATGGAGATATAGAATTGAAATTGCTCTGCTTTCTTACAAATGACTCAGAGTGCGCTTGTCCTTCCTAAAATGTTGCCAGCGTGTAAAGGATTTTCAATGAGCAGTGCAATAAGCCAGCATCTGGAAAGGTTTGGAGCTGCGCTGATATAGCGTGGTACTGTCACACAGATAATCAGGGCTGGAGCCAAGTCTCGGTAGCGCTGTGCATTGCATTGGTCACATACTGGAAGTTTTGTTTATCCAACTTGCTTGCTCTCAAAGCTGGTGAAAGCCCTGCCAGGATGTGGAGTGGACTTCCTAGCAGAGGTGAGCATTTTATTCTTAAAACTTGGAGACCAGGATCTGGGGTGTCAGTAGCAGATTCTTTTGAACATCATGTTGAATCTCTTGGAGTTATTAGTGGTGTTTATCATACTGTGCTGAAAGAGCTGAGGGGGCAATACAGAACAGCAAAATCTCGGGGGTTTTCATTTAATTGGGAAGTAACTCCTTAAATGGGTGTGATAGCATTCTTTTCTTTCAGTGCTAGCTGTTTGCCGAGGACATCTTACCAGTAGGTGACTTCCTCTGCATTTTAAACATTCAGAACAAGTCAGTGATAATATGTGATCTGCTATCATTTCTGAAAGCAGGTAATTAACAGTGTTATTTTGTGCTTTGGGTGAATAAAAAAGGCTATGCAGTAAATGGACTTTGTAGAATCTGATTTGAAAAATACAAAGAAGGAAACAAGTGATGTTTACAAGGTAACTAAGAAAGTAAGTGAAATAGATTACATGCTGGAGTTGACACCTTGTTCAACTAGACATTATTAATAATTAAAAGTTGTGACCTGTCATGCTCTGGACAATCTATGAAAATTGATTTCTGGAGATGGTGTACAGAAAGAGGACCGGGGAAATTAAAGCAGTATTTTCTTCATAAAACACGTTTTAATTAAATGTGGCATGTTAAATATGGAAGATTTCATCATTTCTATGTAAATAAAGTAGTGACAGTGGGAAGTTAAATGACTAGATCATCATGTTTAGCAAAGTATGATGTGGTATTTTAACTACAGAGTATTTGAAAGAAAGCTACCTAAGGGCAAGTTCAAAGTTAGCCTCTGTGCAGTTGGAGAATATTGCTTTGATTCATTTAGACTCTATTCCTACGTGATGAAAAGCTGTTTCTTAAAGAAAGAGTATGAGAGATATGATGTATTCAAATAGCCTTGTACTTATGAAGTGTCTGTTTGGAATTGAGGTCTGCAGAGAAATCTATTTATATTTGATTGGAAGCTAACATGGCACACGGGGTACATATATTTTTGTGTTTTTTCCTGCTAAATTTATTTGAGGCTGCTGTTTTATAGCTCTTAGGGCTTAAGTTATAGATAATTGTGTATTTGTTTGACAGAAGATTCGAGAACCCGTTTACTGCCGGTACATGTAAAGCTTGACTAAGCAGACGCATCAGGAGCAAACCATTTGTGTTCGCCAATCTGTCTCAGCAAGTCCCAGGGCCACTATCTTGCTAGAAGCCACTGTGTGCTTTTGAAAGCATGAAATTAGTTTTATACTGAGCACATGGTTTCTCATTTAGTAGCTCTTTTTATGGTAATGGTCAATTTATGGTTCACTGCCAGGATTTCAGTGTTCTGTCAAAGCTGATAGCTTCTGCTAAGGTGTCTCTGTGAGATAATTTAAAAAAAAATTGGTGGTGGGGGGAGCTAATTAGACCCTTCAGAAGAGACTCTTCAACTCAGTTTCTTTTCTGAATGCATTGTCATTTCTCCAAGGTTCCTATATGTTGTTTAATGTAGGACTTTCAGTTTAAAGTTGCTAATGCCACTTTCAACCTCAATTAATATGTAACATCAAAATAGTTATGCTGTGAAGTGTAAACTATTTGCTCGCTTTTTCTCTTTGTAGTGCATTTGTATTAAATCGATTTTTATTAGTGCTGGCTGTATTGTGCAATTCATTTTTATGTTTATCTGCCTGTTTGTTATAATATATCTTAGAGCACTGTTGAAGCAAGTGCAAGGATTTTGTAAATGTTATAGTAGATATAAAGTGCCCATACTTTATTTATTATGCCTATATGTACAATTAGAAGGGTTAGTTAAGAAATAAGAAATCTGAGACTGCATTAAAAATGTTGATAAGTGTTTTCTTTCCTTGCCTTTCCTTGAAAACCACAACCCCTCAAATGCTACAGATGTAGAGATATTGAAGATAATTTTTGTTTCCCCAGAGTGATAGTATATGAAACATACTTGTAGCTATTTTAAAAATTATTTTTAGCTGTTTTATTAGCCATAGCAAAATAACATTTGTAGAAAGTTTTGCTGGCCATAATATATTTTGAAATAAAATTGATCAAAACAAACAAACTGGGCATGTAATAACATATTTATTTTTCTGTTCATTCTTTGAGTAATGGTAATAGATATACAGGTGAATTGGGGTACATTTAATAGTGTTAGTGGTATACTTTTCCCATTCATATGGTCTTGACAGTGGAACTGAAAACAACTTTGAGATCTTGAATTTCATTTTCTTCTTGTTAATCCTTGGATTTTTCTTAAGAGGAGAGATTACACATAATAGGGATTCAGAATAAGATGTCATTTGTAAAATGAAGGGATATACGATGCACTATGATCTGAATAATTCCTGTTTTTAATGCACAAGTACAACAACATGCTTTTCTACTTATTTTGGGAATGTTATGCCATAAGTTATCAGATTGTCAGGTGGATTTTGTTTTATATTTTAATTTACAATTAAGTCTCATTTCTCACTTTCCTAAAGCCCATGGAACAAATTGAGTTTGAAAATTGAGAATGAAAAGGCAAAAAGGACATTGAGGGTTTTTAAAAAAATTTTTGATGATGTAATGTGTTTAACAAATGAAACCTTAAAGACATTTCAGAATGTCAGAATTCTCTTAGAATAATGAAGCTTGTCATATTACATAGATCATAGAAAATTCACAAGAGGAAGTGAGGAGTAATTTAGCATATCTGCCTGAAGTCTTAACAGCAGCTTTTCTTCCACCAGAAGTAAGATTTAGAAAGTTGTTACATGAATTTAACTCTCATGAATCTTAGTGATTTACCTGTAACTTTCACTTTTATATTGAGAGACAACAATCAGTCCTAAATTTTCTAAAGCATACTTTTTAGTGATTAGCTGAGAAAAGTATTAGGGATAGTAAAGCTTTTTTGGTTGAAAAACCTGAATTCCAAGTACACCCCAAGCTCTTTGATTCCTCCCATTGTACATGTTTAATGGTTATTTCAAGCTGCTTAATGTAGTTTGAAATTTACTTTGAAATATGTTGCTAAAGTTATTGATTTTCATTACTTCAAGTGTGTCACACAAGTATTTGTGGTATACTGTAAGAAAAATGATTTTTTGTTTGGATTAAACCCAAATCTGACATGATATCCTGTGTTTAATATAAAAATTATGCTGAATTTCTGAATGAGAAATGAATCTCCAATAATTACTCAATTATTTGAATCTACCAGCATGGAGACTTCAAAGTCCAGTAAAAGCAATCATTTTCTACTGTTAGAGTGCTTTCATGGAAGCTCTTTCAGTAAGATGCCATTTGATACTCTCAACATGGAATGGAAAATAGGATTGGTGCAAGCGAAATTATGAGTAAGAATATTAAAAATCTCCTGTAATTGCTAAGGTAAAGCAGAAAAGGGAGCACATTTTATAATTGCTGTCAGTAACATTTCAAATACCTAACTATGAGCATTTTACAATTATTCCATCTTAATCCTTGCCAAGTAGAATATTATAAATGTTCTCCTCTCTCAACAGGATTGAGTTGCTTATAGATTAATTTTGTCTTATTGCATGTAAGATGCACATGAGTGGTCCCTCTTTGAATGTCCTTTATCTGAATTAAAAAAAATTGACTCATCAGAAGAGAGAGACAGACATAGAAAGATTACATTCATCTAGGGAATATAAAATAACAAAATAGGGACTAACACCCAAGAATAGCCGAGATAAGTACCAGCAGGTTTCCTCCATGGCTTGGAGGCCAGCTGCACATGCTAGGGGAAAAGTCAGCTCAGATAGAGAAGGGAGCACCAAATAAAGGGTGTTGGGAGGATCCTCCCAGGATGGCAGATGCATGTTGAAAGTAGACTATAGACTGAACATGATTACCACTCAATACTGCTTTTGCTAACCACCCAAAAGGAGAGAGAAAACAAAAGGGAATGCCCTGCCACAGAGGCGGATGGGATGGGAGATGGGTGGACATGGGAGGGATACTGGGATCATTGGTGGTGAGAATGGCACTGGTGGAGGGATGGGTACTTGATCATTGTATAACTGAAACCCAAGCACAAAAAAGTCTACAACTGTACCTTATGGTGTTTCACTAATAAAAATTTTAAAAAGTAAAAAAATTAAAAATAAAAATAAATTTGACTCATATCTTAGGTTGCCACCTCCTGGGTTTCTCAAAAAGGGACAGTAACTTGCAAACAGAAGAAAATTTCTTGGATCACCTAATTGTCCAGTGCCTCATAAACTGAATTAAAAGGAACAGAAATAATATTTATTGTGTATCTACTCTATACCACATATCTATTATGTGCCCTATAAAATATTTATAGACTTATTGTTATTTTATTATTTTCCCCTGTGTGTTTAATTATTTTTACAATATTATTTTAATGTAATTTTTGTTTATTTTTAGTTTTTATTAAGGCATCGGATTTACAAAGCTATTTGAGGTTAACTTTCAGGCATGCAATAATTCAACACCAATTCCATTACAATGGACAACTTCCCCACACCAGTGTCCCAGTTTCCCTCTCACCTTCAGGCCAACCTTCTTTACAGGGACATTTTAAAGTTTGCTTGTTGTGGCTGAAACCTCATGCTTTCAGTTTTGTTGGTTCTGTGGTTCAAATATATAGATATATCACACCTCTCACTGACAATTTCTTAGACCCCTGCCCTTGCTAGTTCCTCTCCTCTTCTTACTCCCACCTTGGATTTCTTTCTTTCTCTACATTCCTGTAAAAACTTTATGTTAGTTCAGTACCTATTTTTCATCTGGTAAGCTGTTTAATCAAAAACCCTTTTTCCAGGTCAACACAACTCCAATTTTAATACTGGAACAGGACATTCTATCCTGAGCGTTACATATCTGGGAAACTTCCCCACTGGAGAATAAAGGAATCTTGTTCTTAAGTCTTCTTTCATCTTACCCTGAAACTGTTTTAGAAAATCTTCTTTGTTCATTCAGACTTCTGAAATGCCTTTCTTCTCTTTTTATCACATTCTCTTATCACCCTTCCTCCACTATTTTTGTAAATATTCTCAATAGAAGTCACTAGACATCATTTGACAATTTTATTCTCAATCTGAGAAAAAATAGAAATGAACTCTATATACTGACATGGAATTTCATGTTAGATTACCATGCAGTCAATTGACAAATAGCACAGAGGAGATATATGCAATATTTCCATAAGGCAAACTTTCCCCATCAAAATCATTTTCTCAATTATCTGTCAGCCCTGTAGGAAACCAATGTCAGTTCAGGAAACCAATTTTGAGCCAAAATTAATCAGCTGAATGTGAATGTGAATGTAATTAACTCATGTTTGGGAATTGGGTTGACTCTTCCATCCCACGAACAAAAGTACTCTTCAGTAAACTCTATTTTCTTTCAATTAACTTGAGAATATTTCACAATGTCTATTGTCCTATAGGACAAACTAATTTAATTGTATTTTCTCCATATCTATTAACTGTATGCTGCTATTTGAGTATGTTTCTTTCGGATCTCAATTTTTTTTAACCTAAACTCATCAATTTTCATTTTTACCTAGTCATAAATATTACTATATTAACATTATGAATTCTAACTAAATATATTTAAAAATGTTATCAGTAGTCTTTTTCTGGTATCTAAACTGTATTCTTGGTAAGATACTCTAGATTCTTACTTTATTTCTCACTCTATTCTTGTCGATTTGTTAGATCCAATATCCTACTTTTTATGTTAATGTGATTTGGCTGTAAATTGTATATAAAAGGGCTTAGGAATAATAGTGGTATCTGACACTTTAAAAAGTACCAGATTTTTACATGTATATTTTTTGTTTTTATAAAAATACCCCAAGTAAGTAAGATTTTACTTACTTTGCAAATAGGGAAACTAAAGTATAGAGAGGTTGTGTTGTCATCCCAGAGTCACCCAGTTAGCTCACTGGGTTTTGAGTCCAGGAAGCCAGACTCCAGAATCCATCATAAGTTTTAACCACTACTTCCAGTGGTTAAGTGTCTGAAAAAATATTAGCAGAGTTATTTTGTGACTAAATTAGAAAACTGTAGAAACGATGATAAGGTAATTCAGTGATTTTATAACTAGCCAAAGTGTATCTGACCAATATTGACTAGAGTGAGGTTCTATGACTTGAGGGTGCTTTGGTAAGAATGCTGATGGGCAAGTCATTTTTAGAAGATATGATACTGAGAAAAAAAATAGTTCACACATGCAGTTAATATCTATTTTGTTACCTAGGCTATGTTCCTTCCCAAATGAGTCACAGTTTCTGGGGGTGCAATTCAGAAATTAGTATTTTTAATATCCCCAAGGCAAATCTAAAATGCAGCTCCAGTTAGTGTTAGTTATTCTAGAAACATAGATCAAATCTTGCATTTTCAATTTAACTATAGCAAATGGAGGAGTGAGTGAAGGAAAAATACAGGAGTATAGATGAATTGTAAATAACTAGAATCAAAGGCATGATGGGGGGCTGGATGATAGCACAGCGGGCAGGGTGTTTGCCTTGCACACGGCCAATCTGGGTTCGATTCCCAGCATCCCATATGGTTCCCTGAGCACTGCCAGGAGTGATTCTTGAGTGTAAAGCCAGGAGTAACCCCTGAGCATCGCCGGGTGTGACCCAAAAAGAAAAAAAAAGGCGTAATAGGTACCTTCCCCGATCTTTGTTGCACTGTAGATAATATTAGTAGAAATAAAGTGCTGGCAAAGTGTGAAGTTGACTTCATTGGTAAGAACTGGCCTGGAATTTGGGAAGAATTAAGAGAAATTTTTAGAGCCTTTCATTGGAGAATGATATAGCAGAGCCAAACGGCTTTAGTGTTTTATGAAGGAGATGAGAACTTTATAGAATTTATTTTATATTTTAATCCCAGTTTTTTAGTTAATTGGTGGTAAAATTAAGATCACTGGGTAAAATTTTGAAGAAAGATTTTGCTTAATATAAAGAATTTCTAGTCAGAAGATAAGTAAAAATAATGCCAACAAATACTTTTCAATGGCAAATTTAGAGATAGTAGACAAAATGTAATGAATCAGAATTTATCAGGATATGAGATTCATAGCTGACCATGATGACTTTATGGTTTGGTATGTGGTAAGTATGACATTTACCTCATCTATCTTTTCAGTAAGGACTTACCTGTCAACTATAGTTGACATAGGTTGATTTTTGGAAAAATGAGAAAAGGGAGTGAGACCAATGAGCTGCTTTCAGTCCACAGATAATTTTGAAACTTCTTGTTGACTGCAGGACAGACTTTAAGAAGTTTGGAGTAATGATCAGAGGCTCAGGTGATGATTTAAAGCCTTACCAGTCAATGTTAAAGTCATCAAATTTTACAGGATTTGAATACACAAAAGGTTTTCCGAGTAACAGTATATCCTTGACACATCTTATACTAAAGGGCAAGCTTCTTTAACGTGGGATAATAAATCCAACAGTTAGCAACATCATATGTTAGAAGCTTAATGGCTTAATGAGTTAGGTAGTAGCAAAAAACAGTTTAAATTTCTGAAATTGTTGGAAAGAGTACTTAAAAATGGAGAAAAGATGAGCTATTTGTTATTATTAAGAAAAAGTTTTAAGTTCCCAAATGAAGTAAAAAACAAGATGAAGGGTTTTACAAATTATTCTGCAAGTTCTTGTTTCAATATGTATAGCTTATAAATGTTGATGAGTTAGTTACAGCAATTTTCATATAATCAGAAGCTTTAATTATTAACTATAATTTTTATAATCAGGCTTCTTGCTGACCAAGGTATTATACATTTTTTCCTTAGCACATTTGATTACATTTATAAAATGTGAAAAATAAATTATGTAAGTAAAATATTTTTAAGTATCAAGTTCTTTCCTCATAGTTCACCAACTAAACAATCAGATATGTACTCTGGTATTGTGCTTATCAAAATGTATATAAATTATTTTTAAATTTATTTCCACTAGATTATGAGAACCTTGAGAATATGACTCAGTCCTAATTTTCTTTAAAAGCTGTGGCTCATCTCCCATTTGACCCAGCTATAGCACTCCTGGGAATATATCCCAGAGAGGCAAAAAGGTATAGTTGAAGTGACATCTGCACTTGTTTGTTCATTGCAGCACTCTTTACAATAGACAGAATCTGGAAAAAACCTGAGTGCCCGAGAACAGATGACTGGTTAAAGAAACTTTGGTACATTTACACAATGGAGTACTATGTAGCTGTTAGAAAAGATGAAGTTATAAAATTTACATACAAGTGGTACTACATGGAAAGTATCATGTTAAGCGAAATGAGTCAGAAAGAGCGGGATAGACACAAAAGATTGCATTCATCTGGGGAACATAAAGCAATAAAACGGGAGACTAACACCCAGGAATGGCTGAGATTAGTACCAGGAATTTTGTTTCATGACTTGAAGGCCAGCCACACGTGCTAGGTGAAAAGGAAGCTCAAATAGAGAAGAGAGCACCAAATAAAGGGTGTTGTGAGGACCCTCCCAGGGTGGGAGAAGCATGCTAAAAGTAGTCTATAGACCAAACATGATTGCCACTCAATGCCTCTCTTGCAAAACACAGTACCCAAAAGAAGAGAGAGAGAGAACAAGGGGAAATGCCCTGCCACAGAGGCAGGCTGGGATGGGGGTGGGGGTGGGGGGGGGATGCTGGGACCCATGGTGGTGGAGAATGGGCACTGGTGGAGGGATGGGTATTGATCATTGTATAACTGAAACCCAAGCACAAAAATTTATAAGTCTATAACTGTACCTCATGGTGTTTCACTAATAAAAAAAAAGCTGTGGCTCTCAAGATAGCACATAGCATGTGATAAACTTAAAGCATTGACTAATGGATATAATATTTGAATATAGGATCTGTGAATCCTTGTGCAAAACTCAGCAAATTATTTTATATTACTGCTCATAAAATATAGTGGAACACCATTTTTATTATTCTGATAGGCAAATCGACCTTGTAAAAATATAATGATTAGCAAGCATGTGAACTTAGGGAAGTTCATACATTATTGGATAGAATGTATATCATGTGGTTATTGGTAGTATGGCACTCTCAAAATTTAAAGTCTTTGACCCAACAATTCTACTACCTCAGATTTAGTCAACAAATATGCTTGTAGGTATATATCAAGATGGAGAGAGAAATCCATTTTCTTGTATTTGTCTATTTACATGTAGAATTTTATTATAACATTATTTCAAGTATTAAAATATAGTTAATACTTGGCAATTGGTAATAGTAGTAATTATTATTCATCTAATTTATGCAAACTGTCAGTACTTTTTATATTTATGCTATAATAAAATACCACAGACTAGGGAGCTCATAATTACTAATACTTTATTTCTTATAGTTCTTGAAAGTAGAAATCTGAGATTAAGTTTCCTGCTTGGTAGGCTGAATGTCCTTTGCTGGGTTACAAATTTTAAAAAAGAGAAATAGGATGAGTGATGAATTTCATAGAGGTTCTGGAAACTGACTACAAATTAGCATTAGTTTCAACTAAATTCTCTTTCATACTCTTTAAAGTAGGAGCTGGGTAGATAATACAGTGGGTTGGGCACTTGTCTTGCAGGTGGCTGATTTGGGATCGATCCCTGGTACTACATATGGTCCACAGAGACCACAAGGAGTGATCCTTGAATGCAGGGGAAAGAGCACTTGGAGCACTGCAGGGTGTGGCCCAGAAACCAAAAACTAAATCAAAATCATAAATCAGACTTTTACTTTACCATTGTATTTATACTCTTTTGTTCTTTCGAATGTATTTATTTAGAATGGTTTACTTTTGAGAATAATAGATTTATTCATATAAAATTAAGTTAAAAATGAAAGGAATAAAAGAAAAACTAAGGAATATGGTGTATTCAGATGTCATTCCAAAATTAGTAGGGCTGTCAGATGATGAGGGACACCATGTTTCTCACTACAGTTAATGGAAGGAAAAACTGAGAATAATTAATTTTTCTAGAAAACCTGAGGATGATTCAGCTTCTTAGTATTATCTTTGTAAATTATCTGCTCGTTACAAGTTTTAGATGAAAATCTGGCATTTAGTCAAGATCTAAGATGTTTCATTGACTCTCTGTAACCATTCATTTTGTCTAACTGATGGTGTGTATTTTTCCTTCCACAAGTTGCTGGATTCCTTTAATTTTCACATCTGTACTCAGTCATTTAAGTTTCCATCTCATAATATACTTCTTTATACTTGATTTATTCTTTGAATATTCAAATAAACCACAAGGACCTTCACGAGACCAGAACAATGTTAATTGAAAAGTCCAGATTACCTCAAATCAAATCACATTGCCATCTATAATTAAAGAATAAAAGAAAAACTGTTAAAATAGTAAATAAAAGAGTGAACTGTATGCTGGAAAATGAATGAATAATGTAGTTGTAAGATATGGTTTAAGGTAAAGGTAAAGGCCCTCCCGTTGATCGTCAATTTGCTCGAGTGGGCCCAGTAACGTCTCCATTGGAGACTTTGTTGTTACTGTGTCTGGCATATCGAATACTCTCGGTAGCTTGCTGGGCTCTCCGAGAGGGGCGGAAGAATTGAACTCGGGTCGGCCATGTTGGCCGCTTGTAAGGCGAACGCCCTACCCACTGTGCTATCGCTCCATAAACCATAAAGATATGGTTTAATTCCACAATTAAGGCAGCATTCAGTGCTTCTGAGTTCACCTTGTCAAGCAGTGTGATTTTACTGTTTAATCTCTTACAATTTAGTTCTCTGAGATATTTGATATACTGGGTAATCTTATGTTAAGGTTAAAATCAAAGTTGTGATGAAATGATGGGCATTTTATCACAAATTTCCTTACTTCTAGGGATTTAATGCTGAGTTAGAATGTTTAATTAACTCATTCTTTTATGTTTAATGAACTCAAAATCCCAGCTGAGCTGAAGTGGAACTGGTTCTATCTTATATTCAGCATCAGCTGGCAGAAATTTGTCATGAAGTGCTTGATTAATGTTATGATCAACTGATTATTGATTAACTAGTCATTTTTCTTTAAATGATATTCTAAATTGTCTAAATTGTCGCCTCTGCTGCTCTTAAAATATACCCTTCTTTGCATTTGAAGATGATACTATTGAATTTTTACTGATATATGTGTGTGCATGTGTGTGTGTGTATATATATATATATGCCTTTCTTTTATAATAAATTTCTGAGACTTATGCATTGAATGTAAAGGATCAAGTTTTGTGCCATCCTACAAAGTCAACTAGATAACAGGAAAGTCATGATGCATGGGGTTTGGGGGTTGGGGGGTTATTCTCAGCACTATGCTCTAACTGACTGAGCTAACTCAACAGTCACTGTTGAACTAATGCTTATGTTCTATAAATTTCCATTTTACTCAGTTAGAAATAGAACAGAGTAGAAATAGAAATAGAACAGAAATAGAACTGAAGAGATGAATTTCACATTTTTTTCCATATTAGAGCCACATATATAGTACAGCAATAAAACTCTTGCCTTGGACACAGCCAGTCTAGGCGTGAGACCAAATACCACATAAGGTCCCCAAAGTACCACCTGCAGTGATCCCTAAGTATGGGATTATCAGGAATAAACCCTGACTACTGCTGGTGTGGCCCCAAACAAAAACCAAATTTTCCTTATTTTATATTCTTAGAGCAAAGGTGTCTAAAAAGCAGTACATATGGGAGATTATAAAACTCAAGTACCAAGACTGAACATTTTACAGAAATATAGCATAATCCAAATTACTGACTTTCTTTCACAGGCATACTTCTCTTTGTGTAAAAATTAGTGTTACTTTGGTGGTGATGGAGTATAATAACTTTGTACATCAGTACCGTAAACTTTTTTTTTTTTTTTGCTTTTTTTGGGGGAGAGTCACAACCAGTGATGCTCAGGGGTTACTCCTGGCTCATAAACTCAGGAGTTACTCCTAGCGGTGCTTGGGGGACCATATGGGGTGCTGGGAATCGAACCCGGGTTGACCGCATGCAAGGCAAACGCCCTACCCACTGTGCTATTGCTCCAGCCCCCATTACCGTAAACATTTTCACTGTTGTAACTATGCCACATAAATTATGATAAAAATATAAATTCGATAAAATAATAATATATTTAAGTTTTTTAAATCTTAAATGATCAGTGACAAATAATCAGTGCCAAATGGGTGGTTTAAGTCCATCTGGAAGGTTGGGATGATTGTGAAGAATTGTGTAGAAATAACTGTTTTGAAAAACAGTCAAGCTCATTTCAGAGGGCCCAGCATCTAAATGTCCTACAGTCTGTGTAGTCCTGGTTGGTTACATATTAGCATTAGCTGAAAAGCTTTTAAATAGTGCTGATGCCTAGTTCAACCTTTATCAGTTAAATCTGAATTGGTGGCATGGGTGTTTTCCAAAGCTCTTCAGTTTCTTCTAAAGCCACCTTTGAGAATTGCTGCTTAAATAGGGGTTTGTGCTCTGCTGTGCAGGTAATGGAGGGTCTTTGAAAAAAGTACCACAGATAAGTGAAGGAACTGTGAAGAGTGAGATAATAGAGGAACTGCCTAAGAGTATCTGAATTGGCACCCAGCAGTCACAGCTTCAAATCCTGTCCTGACTCTTATTAACTATGTGGGAAAGTTCTCTAACATCTCTAAACTCAGTGTTTGCATCTGTAAAATGTACCTCATTAGGGAGGAGCCACAATGAAGTTACATGTACTACAGAATTTTAATTTTAATTTTAAAGCACAGTGCTTTAAAATGTATTAATTGTGAAAAAATAAAAGCAGTTTCTGAGTTTGCATTCTTGACTATTTTTTTTCTGTAAAAAGAGGGAACAAGACTATCCAGAAAGAAAGTCAATGTAGATATTTTATACTTGAAGGAATGAGATGCATTACAGTTAAATGCATATTTAAGGAAAAAAATGTCCCAACGGGAAGTTTACAACTTTTGGTGCCTTAGGACATGGTGGTAATTGTATAAAACCATTACATGGCAGGGATTCTTATACAATTTAATTACACTTTTGATTTTATACTTTTTCTCATTGCTATTCTATCTTTTTTTCCTTATAACACAAAATATATCTATTTTGCGTTAGAGAATACTTCTGTACTTATGCCAGGCCTTTTTTTCTGTCTATACATTTTTTTCCTCTGCGTTCATTCAGGAACATTTCATTCATTTAGGAATAATTTATTTTATAGTATTAAGTATACATTTTGTCCTGAATTATTTTATCAGTTTTTGAACTTTATTTAATTTACATATAAGCTATGTTGTAATAACTTATTTGTAAGTTAAGTTGTGGTTTTGAAAGGATTTTTCTGTGTATATTTTAAATTATATCTATGATTCAGAGCCAGTTAAATAATAGGAGTGTAGGGTAGCTGGAAATCTCTGAGAAATTTTTTTATTATTTGTACTAATAATTTTTTAAAATATATGCAAATAAAAAAGTAGTAAAGAAAAGTGAATGTTTCTATTTTGTTTTTCATAGTTAACTTTATTCTAGAATTATATTACATTGAAGAAAATTTTCTTGTAGACTAGTTAAATAAAGGTAGAGAAACTTTAAAGGTCTCTATAGGAGGTAGTTTTACAATACGTCATCTCAATAGTTATTTTTAAGAGTTATTTATGATTAAGCCAGAATCAAATAATAAACTCAGATTGCTTCATACTGTTATGTGTGGTCATTCTAATAAAAGGTATGGTTGATCTTAGCATTTTTACAGTGCAAATGTTAGAAAGATTGAATAAGAAATTTAATATAGTTATATTTAACAATTTAGAATTAACTGTTAAAAGCATCACCAGCATTGCGATTGAACACTATGACTTTTGGTCTCCTGCCTTTCTGATATTTAGGAAATTGAAAAAGACTACTATTTTATATAATCATTATAAAAATGAAACCTGAAATATTATGCAATATGGGTAATAGTTAATGTAATTATTACATTAGTTAATAATATATTTCAAAGTTTTGAGGTTCAACGTTTCTCTTTTGGGTTTAATCAGTTTGTCCATATGGTCTAAAAATGCACATTGGTTTGGAACGTTTGACAGATTCCTTTTTCTGTGAAAATTATATACTCATAAAATTTGGTTCTCATGAAATCTCCTGCTAGATTGGGTCTCCCTTCAGCTATCTCAAACTGTGCTTAATCACCAGGAAATTTTTGTTGATTTTCATTGATCCTTGCTTTGTTAATTCTGTTCTGGCTGTGTATTCTTTTTTAGTCTATGCTTTTAACAAGTCCTACAAAATTAAATGTTTCCTTTTGGGATTTTGAGGAGCCTTAGCTAAAAGGAAAGTTACTTTTTAAAAAAAATAAAATACTTTCATCAGTTTTTTAAATCCAGTTTGATTTCATTATATTTTATGTGAAATAAATTTTTTAAATTCTTGTATTAATTCCACTGTGATTAGATTTCAACCTATTCTCTGATGCTATAAAGTATAAAGTACTTAAATCTTCCTAGAAAACATTAACTTGGGCACTGAATTGAAGGAAAAATGTATTGGGGAATCCTTGTTTCCAATAATTTTAATAGATTCTTAATTTGTTTTTTAATTAAAAATCATAAATAGGTTTGCAATGTCTTTTTAATGAATATTTTCAGGGGCCAGAGAGATAGTGCAGTGGATAAGGTGCTTGCCTTGCATGCACTCAGTCTGGGTTTGATTTCTGGCACCATTGTGGTACCACTCCTCTACACCATTAATAATTCCTGAGTGCAGAGCCAGGTGTGGTCCTGAGCACAGACAGGTGTTACCCCCGAACCAAAACAAACCGAAAGAATATTTTCACATTGACACCTCTCCATGCTTTAAATTAGTGCGCTTTTGTCTGTTTGGAGTCTTTTTAACAGAGTGTACGGATCTTGTCTTTAATAATTAAAGATGGTAGTTTTCTGACCACTATTAAGGATTTTTCACTGACATCAGTTCTTCAGGAAAATGTGCAAGATACTGAGACTGAACAATAGTAGACTTAAAAGTTACCTAAAAATATGGATAGGTCTGATAATATTTTGTTTGAGACAAAAATGATAAACTATGGAAAAGGTAGCATTCACATTCACAGATAGTGATATTTCACTCTATTACCTTCCGTATGAAAGAGATTGTGGTATGTTGGAAAGTATACTTGATGAACACTGGATTCCATGGATTTGCATTCTGAGACTACATCAACTTTTAGACTTTGCGTAAGTGATGTAGCCTTCTAAGTTTAAACATCCTTATCTCCAAAGGAAGAGCTGTAGACTGCCTTTGTTTCCTTGTCTTTAGTACTTTAAAAAATATTATTATTATTCAATTTCGGCGGCACACTCATCTGTGCGGAGACTTACTCCTAACTCTGCACTCAAAGATAACTCCCGGTGGGCTCAGGAGACCACAAGGGGCTGAAGATTGAGCCCCTTGCACAGGTCAACCAAGTGCAAGGTGAATACCCTACTCCTCTACTATCACTCTAGCCTCCCAATTTTTCAAAGAACCTCGTATGCTAGAAAATTCTGAGTTGACCCATGTTCGATTCTACTGCCCCTCTCGGAGAGCCCAGCAAACTACCGAGAGTATCCCACCTGCAGGCAATGCCTGGCTAGCTCCCTGTGATGTATTTGATATGCCAAAAACATAACAATGGAGACGTTACTGGTGCTGGCTCGAGCAAATCGATGAACAATGGGAGGACAGTGACAGTGACAGTGAACTGCATTTGTAGTTTAAAACAAGAGAAGAAATTTTGTCATGTATTGGGTTTCTTCAGAAATAGCTGTCCCAAGAACATAAAGGATTAAGTGAGAAATTATTATTGAGAGAACTGTGCGGTGAGAGTTTAATCATGTGCATTTTATTCAGGCAAATTTTTCATTGATTTTTATCTGAAAGAGTCGGGTTTAACAAAAGGGCAGTTGCTCTCTGAGAATGAGGATGAGCTAGCATTGTTTTATGATTCAACGCATTGTTAGGGTTGTGACACTCTTCAGAAATATCATGAAGTGCCCCTATTAATATTTTATCAATATGCGTATATTTTACTACTAAATACTCTTTTTGTAGAGTTTACAAAAATGCCTCAATGATGTGATTAGTCACCCAGTGAAAACCTTCTGCCTCCGAGCTAGTCTAGGCATCTGCTCACAAGTAAGATTTCCTCAGAGTTCAAAATAAATCTTCTCAGCCATTTTCTGGTAGCCTTGATGTGCCCCATATGGCTTAAATATGTAAAATTTAGGTGTGACATGATGATTATTTTCTAAAATGTTTATTTGGGGCATTGTTCTTTTTTAAATATGCGTTTCCCAATTTATCCTATATAATCCTAAGATCATAAAAAATTAAAAATGTACCTAAGCATAAGAACCTAATGAATATAGTCTACTTAAGTGGCTTAAATAAGTAGGTTGTGTCTATTTTATTATTTCCCACTGATAATCCTTAAAAGTACAGATGTTGCCAATTATAATTGTAGCAAGTGTATATGGTTCAGATACTACTTTACCAGTTTTAATTGACCTTTACCAAGTGTTACATACCAAGATGTTTTTTTTTTCTGTGAAGTCCTAATAATACTTGACCAATGTACTCCCTTTGGCAGTCCAGTGGACCAGAAATAAAATCATTTGCATTTTATATTGTTTGCAATATCTTTTGGAAAATTAAAACTGATGGATTTTTAAGTAGAATAATTCACATGAGTATCTATCTTAATATATTTCAAATTTGTAAAAATATTAAAGCTTTGAAGATTATCTGAAATTTTACTACTACTACTACAACTACTACTGCTACAATTCCAGTGTTAGAACCTAGATCTGACTGCTACATTGTATCTTCTGAATTACTGGGACCTTATATCTGGTGACAGCATTCAGTCTCAAGGCTTGCATGGATCCTGAAATATTCCAAGGTAGTCCCATCAACAGCCAAGACACAGAGACTGTAAAACCCAGCTCCCAGACATCTTAATATCTTTCCTTTGGAGAACCTGGTAGGCTACAAAAAGTATCCTGCCCGCACGGCAGAGTCTGGCAAACTTCCCGTGTCATACTCAATATGCCAAATACCAGTAACAATGATGGGTCTCATTCTCCTAATCCTGAAAGAGCATTGAAATGGCTCTTTTAAAATCTCAGGGCTAGGTAGAAGAAGACGTTACTGGTGCCTGCTCGAGTCTTTACTTTATGACTCCACAGCTCATCGTGGTGCTACTTTAGTGGCTAGAACACTCCCATCCTTCCTTTCCCTTTTTCATCCACACTATTGTTGTGAACCTGAGGAGCAGATCCTGCAACCTTAGCCAACCAGGCTCATCACTGAGAAAGCGAAAAGTAAACAGGAGACAAAGGAACACACAGGGACAATCCAAGCTTTATGGGCACCTGAGCAGCCACAGGTTGTCACACAGGCCTTTTATTTAATATCACATCACTTCCCCAGTGGGGCTGACAGTGTTTAAGTTGACAGATACGTCAGCATACAATAGGAACAGGAAGATCAGAGACTGGGTATTCTACATATCTAAGCCGCAGGCACTGTTCTAGAGTAAAGCACAATTTCCTATTCTATTTTTGCCATGTTGTCCCCACATCTAAAAGATCCTAAACAGTCTAGTCTGTGCTTACCTGGGCAGATCACTATCACTGTCACCTGTCACTGTCCTCCAGTTGTTAATCAATTTGCTTGAGCGGGCCCAGTAACATCTCCATTGTGACACTTGTTACTGTGTTTGGCATATCAAAAACGTCATGAGGAGCTTGCCAGGCTTTGCTGTGTGGGAGAGATACTCTTGGTAGCTTGCCGGGCTCTCTGAGAGGGGCAGAGAAATCAAACTCGGGTCGACCAGGTTGGCCATGTGCAAGCCAAATACCCTACCCACTGTGCTATCGCTCCAGGCCACCTGGGCACCTGTAACTATTCTGTTCTTTCCTGCTGTCATATATTTTGCTGGGTGCATTTTAAAGAAATGTTTTGTATTCTAATACCTAAACTGTCTTATCTATGGAGCATATCTCATCCCTGGTGTTTTTTGGTAGGGGGACAAATTCCCAAGCACCATGACTCTGGTGACCTACCTTTAAATTGCCAGTATTGGGCCTGAGATGTATGTGGCTCAGTGGTAGAATTCTTGCCTTGTTGACATGAAGCCATGAGTTCGATCTCTGGTATCACCCCATCAGCATTGCCATTTGAGACTCCAAGTGTCACAAAATCAGAGTTGTGATTGTTCACATTTCACAACTAAATATGTGTGAGCCCAGCAGCCAAGTGCTCAGGAGCTGCAGCCATGTGTGTGTCATTGAATAAACACTGACAATAACGAACAAAGGGAAAGCAAGGGGAACCAGAAAAACGCAGGTGCATGCAGGTGCTTAGATGAGTTAAGTATGCTCTGATGACATGCTTATGCAAAATGCTTAAAATAATTTGTTTCTGCTTGTATATTAATAGATTACTATGCTGCCATGGTCAGGTTACTGACATTTCCTCTCATGTATTATTGTTAATTTTTTATAAAACATTTATGCAACATCATGATTTTTAAGGGCACAGTTTCACACATCTTCAAAATCTGTTATTATATCATAACTATCACAAAATTACCAGTTTTACTCCACCATAACCCATGGACACTGGCCCCAACTTCCACTCTATACCTACACCTTACTGGTGGCCATAGCTCTTTAGTCTAAGTCCTTGGTTTTATTTTAGTTGCCTTCATCTGGTCCATGAATTGTTTCTCTATATACTACAAATAAATTAGATTTTGTCTTTCTGCTTCTGATTTACTTCACTTAAGACTGCTTCCTATAGTTTCATCCATGTGAAATATGTCTTCATTTTGTCTTAAGAATGAATGCCTTTAGACAATGTTTTCTAGATTTTTGCTGTTGTATACACTACCATAAACACATGTAAACATATTATTTCAAATTGATGTTCTTTGAATAGGTAACTATGAATGAACTTGCTGGACCAAACAGTACATACATTTTAGAGACTGCACCAACAGTGTGACCAATGGTGTGTGAAACTCCTATTTTTCCACATCACCATCACAACCAATGGTTCTGTTCTGTTTATTGTTATTTTTTATTTGTTTTTGGGTCATACCTGGCTGTGTCAGGTATCACTTCTGGAAGTGTTCAGGGGACATAATAGTTTAATGTTTATTCTGTCTCTCTGACTCATTGCATGTTTTTTTATTAGTGGAACACTATGAGGTACAGTTGTAGATTTACAATTTTTTTTCCATTTTCTTATTATTATTAGTGAAACACCATGAGGTCCAGTTGTAGATTTAAAATTTTTTGTGCTTGGTTTTTGATTAAAAATATGGAACGCTTCACGAATTTTCGTGTCATCCTTGCGCATGGGGCCATGCTAATCTTCTCTGTATCGTTCCAATTTTAGTATATGTGCTGCCGAAGTGAGCACAGATTTACAAATTTTTGTGCTTGGGTTTCAGTTATACAATGATCAAATACCCATCCCTCCACCAGTGCCCATTTTCCACCACCATGGATAATATCCCCCCCCCCCCCCCCACCCTGCCTCTGTGGCAGGGCATTCCCTTTTGTTCTCTCTCTCCTTTTGGGTGTTGTGGTCTGCAAAAGAGGCATTGAGTGGCAAACATGTTCAGTCCATAGTCTACTTTCAACATGCATCTCCCCTCCTGGGAGGATCCTCCAAACACCCTTTATTTGGTGCTCCCTTCTCTATCTGAACTGCCCTTTCCCCTAGAATACCCGGCTGGCCTCTAAGCTATGGAGTAATCCTCCTGGTGTTGATCTCAGCTATTCTTGGGTATTAATCTCATATTTTGTTACGTTATATCCCCCAGATGAATGTAATCTTTCTATGTCTATCCCTCTCTTTCTGACTCACTTCGCTTAGCATGATACTTTCCATATTGTACCACTTGTATGTAAATTTCATGACTTTATCTTTCCTAACAGCTACATAGTACTCCATTGTGTAGATGTACCAAAGTTTCTTTAACCAGTCATCTGTTCTTGGGCACTCAGGTTTCTTTCAGTTTCTGGCTATTGTAAAGAGTGCTGACATTGCATTTTTTAAATGGGGACCACCTGGCATGACTGACTGTACTTGAGCTGGTGGTACTTGGGGACCACCAGGTTCATACTCAGTTTTGTTCCATCTGTCATCACTGTCACTGTCACTGTCCTCCCATTGTTCATTGATTTGATCGAGCGGGCCTAGTAACACTGTGAAAGTTGTTACTGTTTGTCATATAGAATACGTCACTGGTAGCTTGCCTGGCTTTGCCATGCGGGCGAGATACTCTCAGTACCTTGTTGGGCTCTTGGAGAGGGGTGGAGGAATCAAACTTAGGTCGACCAGGTCGGCCCTGTGTAAGGCTAATACCCTATCCACTGTGATATTGCTCCAGCCCCCATCAGTGACTTATAACCCTAAATTCTTGATTTTTGGGAGACATCATCATTTTTTTTCCCACTAAATATTATGTGACTGTGGGTTTTAATGTATAATGGCCTTTAGTATGTTGAATTGTATTCTTTTAAGTTCCATCTGATGAATATTCTAATAATAAATGATTACTGAATCTTTCTAGGTGATTATCTGCATCTATTGATGTGGTCATTTGACGTTTTTCTTCCTTATGTTGATGCGGTGTATTATTTTAATTGATTTACTTAATTGTTACTAATCTTGAAATCCTTGGATTAATCTTACCTAACATGTGACCTCTTTAGACTGGTGAATTTATGCTGATATTGTTGAGGTTCTTTGCATTTTTGTTCTTCAGAGATAATTGATCTGTTGATTTACTTGTGTTGCCCTGTCTGATGGTAATTTTGACTTCACAAAATATGTTTCAAAAAAGCCCCTTTTCTTCAGTTTTTTAACAACAATTTGAGAGGTTAGATAGCATGTTGTATTTGAAGGCTTGGGATAACTCAGTAGGGAAATCATTGAATCTGTATTTTGGTTTTTTTTGGGAGAAATTTGAATACCATTTTAGTTCTCTTGCTTTTAATTGACACTTCTAGCTTTTCTATTTCCTTCTAATTCAATCTGGGGAGGATGTTAGATTCTAAGTATCAACCTATCTCTTATTATGCTATTCAGTTTGAGAGCATAAATTTATTCATAGTAGTCTTACTATCTGGGCTGGAGCAATAGCACAGCTGGTAGGGTGTTTGCCTTGCACGTGGCCGACCTGGCCAACCCAGATTTGATTTCTCTGCCCCTCTTGGAGAGCCCGGCAAGCTACCCAGAGTATCTCATCTGCCCGGCAAAGCCTGGCAAGCTCCCCGTGACGTATTCGGTATGACTAACACAGTAACAACAAGTCTCATGATGGAGACGTTACTGGGCCTGCTCGAGCAAATCGATGAACAACTGGAGGGCTGTGCTACAGTGTGCTACAGTGTTACTATCTGATTTTTTTGTTTGTTTTTGTTGCCACTTCCAACTGTACTCAGGGATTAGAATTGGCTCTTTTCTCAGGGATCACCTTTGTTTTTTTTTTTGTTTGTTTGTTTTTTTGTTTTTTGGGTCACATCCATCGATGCTCAAGTATTACTCCTGGCTCTGTAGTCAGGAATTACTCCGGGCGGTGGTCAGGGGACCATATGGGATGCTGGAAATCGAACCTGGGTCAGCTGCGTGCAAGGCAAATGACCTACCAGTTGTGCTATCGCTCCAGCCCCAGGGATCACCTTTGATGGTGCTCAGTGAGCCATATATGGTGCTAAGATTGAACCCAGGCCAGTCAAGTGCAAGGCAAGATTCTTTTTTTTTTAAATTTTTATTAGTGAAACAGCATGAGATACAGTTGTAGACTTACAAATTTTTGTGCTTGGGTTTCAGTTATACAATGATCGAGTACCCACCAGTGCCCATTCTCCACCACCGCAAGGCAAGATTCTTACTTGCTGTACTCTCTCTCCAGTACCTATCTGTTGTATATTTGTGATCTGTGATAGCTTGTCTATTTTCGTTTTTGTAGCCTATTTTTCATATAGAATATTTGTCTCATTAGATGACTATTAGTCTGAATATCCCATTGAAATACATACATGAAACTATACTTTGAAAAACAAATACTTTAAGATGAAGTGGTATGGTTATTTAGGTAAATTTGTAGAGTGCTTGCACTGAAATAATGTTGTCTTTAGTCTCCAGTCCCCAGTAGCTCGTGTAATAAACAATAGTGCTGGGTTATTCACTCAACGTCTCTATGGTTTAATTTCTTCAACCTAAAATAATGGAACTGATATCTGTTATATAAAACTTATAGAGGTTCTATGTATATTACATGAGATGTCTATGAAATATTTAAGAACAAAGACATTATTATTGCTAATATTTCATCATCAACATTATAATTACATAATTTCCTGCTATTTTGTGTTATAGATTATCACTTTGCCATCATGAGATGAAGTAGGAAATTTAGAATAGGAGTGCTGAAGACTATTATATTTAAGTGCTATAAGTACTAGCATAAGTACTATATTCTAGTACCAACAAAGGTAAAAAGAGGAGCTTCACATGTCGAACAGCAAGTGAATAGAATTAATAAAATGATTACAGGCCTGTATAATTATATTGTTAAATTTTCTTTAGTGAAGATGAGAGGATGGAAAGAAACATAGAGAATATACAAAGAAGTACAAGAAATATAAGAAACAGAAAGGAGGTAGGAAGCTGTTCTTTACCACTGACCCACAGATAATGCTAATTGACTTGTTTAGGCAATAGTTAGATAAGAGATTTCAGTAAGGGAATAGATAGAATGCAAATATTAACCTTCCACATCATTTTTTTGGTTAAATGGTATTCGTAACTGCTGTTTTTTTTAAAACAGATTTTTAATTGGTTTTCCTTTCTGAATGGATATTTTTATAAAGTTGAGAATATTGCTGTGTAGAGAAGGTTTAGAATAACAATTATCCACAAGAATGCAAGAGGGGAGACTACAATTGAAGTTCAGATAAGCAGAATTTATCACAATAAAATTTCACTTAATAAACACTATACATCTTTTTCTGTAAGATAGTGAAGTATGTGTATTTGTCCAGATTACCCTGTGTTCATTTAAAAGACAACTTTACCTTTATAAAGAAGCCCACATTTAGAAGAACCCAGGATTATTTATCTAAAACATTTATTCAAGCTTGAACATAGTCATTTCTATGAAATATTTATTTTTTCAGCTTTCTAAAAAATTTGCTTAAGTAACTTTTTTTTGTTAAATTCCTGTGCTTCCAGTTGTCAGTTTTGCACCATTTCTTGTCAGTTTCACACTGTAGAGTAGTGTGAAACTGACAGAGCTGGAGAAGTAGAGAACATTATGACTACATACCAAAAATACATTGTGTAAAAACCCAACATCTTAATTTATAGAATTCAAAATATGCCTAAGGTAACCTTATTATGTATATCTCAAAAGAAAATGGAAAATGCACACATATACACACATCTCTGCAAGTACCTTCTTTCATGCTAACTGAATCTTTCTACTATTATAGGAAAATGAGATAAAGCACTATTGCATTTCTATTTCACTATAAATCTATTACTCCTGGGTCAAGAGATAGTTTAAGTGGTAGAGATAGGGCACACAATGGGCATGAATGAGTCCCTAAATTAGAACCTAATCCATGTGGTCCCCCAGATTTTTTAGGTGTGTCCTCTATAAAATAACTTAATGTAATAATTTATTAATAAAAATTCACAACTCTCTTAGACTAGAAAATTTATACTTGACATTTATGCTCATATGTTTCAAAAGTTATCATTTTATTACACAAGATACACCAGGGTTCTATAATTGCAGAATTCTTTTTTTTTCATTATATACAAAAATTTTGAAGATATGTACTCATATTACCTCATCTGATGTCTTAAAAACACAGGTTTATGGTCAAGGATTATAGATAACTCTCTTCCTCCCTAACTTTCCAACTATAGTTTAGAGAATATTTAGAGATTTAAAATCATTATTGACCTTTTAAAAGAAAAGTCTCTTTTGATATTTCTACTATTATAAGCATTAACTTAGCCTCACTGTAAACTGAAATTTTTGAAAAATGTTCACCAGGAGGTTAGCATTATAAACATCATACTGAGTCTATTTGTATGGATTATTTTCTGTCACAAATATATTGGGGTATAGTAAAATAATTTTCTGTAATAATGTTTCTTAACAGTCTTTATCCCCTTCTAAATGCATGAACTCTCATTAATAATTTCTTAACATTTATTAATTGTTCTCAAGGTTTACTTCTTACTGGGCCAAATTATAGAGAAATTGTACCAAACTATACATCTCTCAAGGAAAAAATTGCAAATGTGAATATTTTTATAATAAAATTAGTGAAACAATTTAGCAGTTTCGTCTATTTTGTTCTTAAAAGCCAGATCATTATATATATATATATATATATATATATATATATCTCCTTTATTCTATTTTCTGTTGAACTTAAAGTACTTTAGTCCTTTATTCAGTTTTATGTTGAATTTAAATTATTCTAATTTTTTTCCCTTGAGATGACATTATGCTGTTAAAAATAGGAAATACTATTTATTTTTCATTTTGTCCCCTGGAAATGGTTTTTCTTATCTTATATGTGAGCAGTGATATTTGGAAGTTTGTGATGTTATTTTATTTATTGTTTAGACCCAAATAGATAACCAAGCAGAGAAAAAACATATATATATACACATATATATATTTATATATATATGTTTTTTCTTTTGGTTGGTATTGGGACTACACCTGGTTGTGCTCAGGACTTACTCCTAGCTCTATGCCCAGGGATTAGTACTAATGGTGTTTAGGAAACCACATATAGTGCCAGGGATTGAACTGTTTTCAAAGAGCACACACACACACACACACACACACACACACACACACACATGCATACATATATACATATATATGGGGTCACATTACTTTGTCTTTCAGTGCCAAACCTCATTCTGTGCTCTGGGGCCACATCTTGCTCTGTGTTCAGGGACACTCTTCTCTATGCTCAGGAGTCATGACTGATTGTGTTTGGGTGACCATATGTGCCACCATAATTTGAGTCATGCATCTCCCATCCATCCTGGGCGGATCTTCCCAACACCCTTTATTTGGTGCTCCCTTTTCTATCTGAATTGCCTTTACCCCTAGAGTGTATGGCTGGCCTCCAAGCCATGGAGTAAACCTGTGGTATTTATCTCGGCTATTCTTGGGTGTTAGTCTCCTATTTTGTTACTTTATGTTCCCCAGATGAATGCAATCTACTCAATTCTTCTTTTGAAAACCACAGCATCCAAAAGGAGAGAGAGAACAAAAGGGAGTGCCCTGCCACAGAGTCAGGGTGGGATGGGGGGGATGGGGGGTGGGAGGGATACTGGGATTAGTGGTGGTAGAGAATGGGCACTAGTGGAGGAATGGGTACTCGATCATTGTATAACTGAAACCCAAGCACCAAAATTTGTAAGTCTACAACTGTACATCAGGGTGTTTCAGTAATAAAGAGAGAGAGAGAGAGAGAGAGAGAGAGAGAGAGAGAGAGAGAGACCAACTTCTGCCTCAAGTCAAAATAACACACCAAAAAAGATTATCCTCACTATTTCTGATATAAGTTTGCTGAATTTTGTACTTGGAACACATCAGCCCTTCCTATTCCTTTCTCCCTTTTGCAATGAGAATGTCCTGCCATTAAATTTTGTAAATACACAACTTATCTAACTTCACTGGTCAAGATCTGGAGAAGGATTTGACCTGTGAATGAGTCACCTATCCAGTTTTACTGACATTTGATTTTGCTATTTCGATCAGACTTTGGACTTAAGACTTTCGAGTTGATATTAGAAGAGGTAAGACTTATATACCATTGTAATGGAAGGAGGCCATGGATTTTGGAAAGCCAGATACGAAATATATCAATTTAGAAATATTATTAATCTAATATAAGAAATAATTTATTCAATGATAGGGATCATGATCCAGTTTCACATCATGGATATTTTCAGAGTATTCTATCAAGGTTAGAATTTAATGGATAAAATAGGTAATTGGTTTAACGATGTTTGTCAACTGTTTGAAATGTTGGGATTAATTGACAGGAGTATTTAAACAAATTTATAATGTGATATCTTTATATAATAATGAATACTAATAGCCTTTCTGCATCTTTCCTATTCAAGGGCAATATTCAAAGAACAGAGTGTTAGTGTTAAGCCTTCATAGTCATAAGTGATGAGAAATCAGTGAGTGCATGTTATTTGTAATCCCCAGTGAGAACTTGGGTCAGTTGACTTAGGCATCTTATTACCTCAGAATCTCATAGTGCCAGTTAGAGTTTGACACAAAATAGTTTCCATGTTATGGAATGTATATGATCCCTCAATGTGTTTGTTGAAGCTCTAATTGTATATATGATGTTTTTTGGAAGTCAGTATTTGAGAAATGTTGAAACTGAATGACTTCTGGAAATTTTAAACATTGGAGAAAATTTTTCTAGCGTTCCCAGACCGCACCCCCTTCCCGAAACAGCCTACCAAATTTCACCAAAGAGAAGCATTTTACTTTGTGCATGTATGGGGGGGAGGAGAGGAGTGTTGGGGAGGGTCTTGTTTTATTTTGTTCTGTTTTTGTTCTAGACCTGGTGGTACTAAGGGCTCCCTCCTGGCTCTGTGCTCAAGGATCACCCCTAGCAATGCTTGGAGGTCATATACAGTGCTAGGGATCTGATTCCAGTTAGACATATCCAAGGCAAGAAGGGCCTTAACTCCTTAGTACTGTCTCTCTGGCTGAACATTCTACTTTTGAATATCAGGAAAATCCTGTATTCAGTAATGATGTGATTGCTATGTGAGTAGAAAGGGATTTGTGAGTACCTAGAATTCCAGCCAGGTATTATAAATTGACTAGAGGCCTTGCTAATACGAAACTCTAGATTTTCTTTGGGTATCTTGATTCCTGGTACATACTTACTAGTCTGTGACTACACCAACCAAATTAAAATGAGTTCAATTAACATAGAAGGCATGTCAGAGAATTAACTCCTATACCTAGAGATTGCTGCTATGAATAAACATTTTGATATATTTATTTGATGTTGTCTACACATGTATTTATGTTTCAGATTAATGGGATAATATTTTATTTCTCCGTAAAATTTATTACTTCCCAACAATATATCATGATGCTCTATCATGGCAATTTATTAAGATAAAGCCAATGGGATTGTCACATTAGACCTTTGTCCAGTGGATACTGGTAACAGAGAATGAAACAAATGAACACATAAGGAGACCAGGACTGTCCAAGCAGTCGTGAATAAGCTCACAGACTGGCCATTTATTTAATAGAGTATTGCCCTCATACTCTGTCTCCCAACACATGAGCCATTGTTTGTTTAAGTTGATGACAGTTAGTAAGCACATCAGCATTCAATGGGTACATGAAAAAAAGCTTGAGTATGTCAATGAATCACAGATAGACTGGCATCCTTAAATTATAGAGTGAAGTTGTGACAATTTCCTATTCTATTTTCGGCTGTGTTGTTCTCTACATCTAAAAGATCCTAAGTGTTTTAATTCTTTCCTTTCCTGGGTGCATGTTTACTTGCCTGATAAGACTAAACTGTGTTGCCAGGAGACTAAACCAACCTTGAGGTTTTTGTTAGGGAAATGATTTCACACACACGACCAATTAATTCTTGACCAATTTAAACCATTATTTATATTTATCATGATTTATAATCCATATTCCATATTGTTGGATAGGCTTATATTTATTTATTTTGGCTCTGGCAGCCAAAGACCTCCAGGACCAGCCACCACCATGCTGAGACCACTCTCCACACACATGAAGGTACTGGCAGAGGGACAAAGTCACGCGGGTTCTGGGGCCGAGATCTCCAAGCCTACTCGGATTTGGGCCGAGCATCCTCCACCCAGATCCTCCAAATTCCAGTAGGCAGGGGTCACACCCACCAACTGGCCCCCTGGCGCCGTGTAATCCCATCAGCAGCCAAGACTCAGAGACTATAAAAACCAGCTCCCGGAACCATGTCTTATTATGACATCTTATTATCTCATTCCTACTGGGCTGGAGCGATAGCACAGCGGGTAGGGCGTTCGCCTTACAAGCGGCCAACATGGCCGACCCGAGTTCGATTCCTCCGCCCCTCTCGGAGAGCCCGGCAAGCTACCGAGAGTATTCGATATGCCAGACACAGTAACAACAAAGTCTCCAATGGAGACGTTACTGGGCCCGCTCGAGCAAATCGACGATCAACGGGAGGGCCTTTACCTTTACCTTTACCTTTACCTTACTTTGGACAAACTGGCAGGCTACTGAATGTAGCCTGCCCACACGGCAGAGTCTGGCAAACTCCCCGTGGCGTACCCAATATGCCAAATACCAGTAACAATGATGGGTCTCATTCTCCTGAAGAGCCTTGAATATAATCTCAGGGCTAGGATGAAGGAGACGTTACTGGGGCCTGCTCGAGGCAACCGACGATTAACAGGATGATTTGTGATTTTGTGATTTGTGATATGTAACAATGTAATGAATACCCTTTTATGAGTGGCTTTCATATAACAAAAATATGATCATGTAATAATTTTGAATTTGAAATTATTCAGTGACTCTCTAGCCTGTGACCACCAGGATTTAATCCAATCACTAAACCCAACATTTGTAATCCAGTTCAGTCCTATTTACTCCTCAGCCAAATTGATTTCTCAGCATAGCTCCATTTCTGTATTCTGAGCCCTGCCAGAATGTTCCAGTAATACTGGTATTATGGTTTAATATCATGGTGTATTAACTTTTTCGTTTTGAAGCATTAGTATCAACTTCTGGAGAGATTTGGTGCTTTTTCTTCAGTGTGTATTCACAAAATAAATATTTGAGAAGACTTGGCACTCACTCACTGCCGGAGTTTTGTGGTCTGGGGTCACTGGCCGATTGCAATGGTCAGACAAAAGAGGAAACAAGGGCCAGGCTGGTTGGTGATCGATCAGTTGAAGTTTGTTCCAATCTTAACTTACTCTGCCTCATTCCAGTATTACCCACTCCTGTATTCCTCCTCCATTCCTTTTCTGTTCCTCCTCCATTTCTCTACGTGCCCACTCTTACACCTTTAGTTATAGCCCAAAAGACATGAGGGTTTGGGGTAGCAATTACACATAGGTGTGGTTATACAACAACAAATGCAAAGTCCTTCCCTCAGGGGAAGCTTCTAGGGCAGAATCTCATCCAGAAAGGTGATTCACCTAAGGGCTAAATACCATCTACGGATGCATTTCTCCTTTTCTTAGTCCTGTAACCATTTGAATATTCATCTTAATTCTACTTCTTAATAATATGAATCACTTTGTATGGACACAGTAAGAAATACATTAATCTTATAGGGTGGCTCTACTGGGGACATCTCACTATAGATCCCAGACTACAGTCCTCAGGCCAGATTAGTCCCTTCTAATACCAGCAGAGTCCTTATCCTGTTGTTTTTCTTTGGCTCATGACAGAATTTGTTCATGACTGTGCTCTTAACTTATAGTTAAATATTCTGACACTTGGCCTGTCCTGTTTCGATGCTAGGGTAGCTCACAACTTGCCCTGGGTCCATCTGGTTCCTTTGTTGGGACCCTGCTTTTGGGGTGCTAGCAACTAAGGGCAACTGAGGCTTAAGTGGAGTAAATATGACAGATGTCCAGGAGTAAATATTATTTGGAGTCAATTAACTCCAAGTTATAAAAGCATAGCATTAACTGTCTTCCTGTGTCCTTGAGTTCCTGTGTTCCTGAGCAAAAAGAACATTGCTCTGAAGTAAACTCTGCGAAGGGCATAAGGGAAGGAGAAAAGCAATAGTTCACTTACAAATACAAAATGCAGAGTTCTTAGAAGGATCTGACCTTAAAAGTTACAGAGTCTGATTTGGGGATATATATGATTAACAGATTATGAGACTGATCTGTTCTGTTAATCATAAATAGCACAGCGGTAGGGCGTTTGCCTTACAGGTGCCCAAAGTAACTGACCCGAGTTCAACTCCTCTGCCCCTATCGGAGAGCCCAGCAAGTACTGAGAGTACCTCGCCCGCACGGCAAAGCCTGGCAAGCTACCCGTGACGTATTCGATATGCCAAACATAGTAACAAGTCTCATGATGGAGACGTTACTGGGCCCGCTTGAGCAAATTGATGAACAGTGGGAGGACCGTGCTAGATTATTAACAGATAGTGGAAGAGAGGACAGAGAAGATAAAAATAAACACAGGGGAATGGAAGTGTCATGGGAGCACTGTGATGGGAGTAACCCAGTACACCTAAGTTCCCTGTGGCAAGGGAGAAACAAACCAATGTTACCATACACTTCAGGAAAAGTTAAATCTAGGCATATAATGTGTATTTGCTTGCATGAAACAGAATGATTACTTGAATGCTTATGTATTTTTTTTCTTGTTTTTCATCTTCACTGAATTTTAATGAGAGCTTTCCAGTTTTACCAAAGTTTATGTTTCCTGTTGATCAAATGACTGATTTGGTCTCACATTCATTAATTCTATTTCACAAAAGCTAACTGAGCACCTACTATGTGTCAGGCTCTATTACTGGCCCTGGGAAGAAGCAAACAAAACCACAGGGGCCTTCCTTAAATGCAAATGACAATCCAGACACTAAATCTGGTAAATAAGTATCATATTTACAGTGTTAGAGGTTAATTAATACTAAGGAAAAAGTGAAATTGGGGAACTTCAAAAATTCTTATGTATACATTGCAAGGAAGCAGGTGTTGAGATTTTAGAGTGGGAAGGAAAGCCTTAAGAAAGGAAAGAAGGGAAAGCACTGGTGATGTGAATTCTAGGGGAAGAGCATTCTAGATAGAACGAGTACATTTTCTCACCATTAGTAAGTTTAAGGCAAAGCAAGGACAGAGTTTTTGCTCCATAGAAAAACTGGCTGCAGAATTTAGGTGAGGTCAGAGTTGGATTCGCACAGTTGATGTTTTTTTTTTTTTTATTAGTGAAACACCATGAAGTACACTTATAGACTTATAAATTTTTGTGCTTGGGTTTCAGTTATACAATGATCAAGTACCCATCCCTCCACCAGTGCCCATCCTCCCCCACCACGGGTCCTAGCATCCCTCCCCCCATCCTCCCCCCCATCCCCCCCCCCCGTCCCACCCTACCGCTGTGGCAGGGCATTCCTCCCTGTTCTCTCTCTCTTCTTTTGGGTACTGTGTTTTGCCAGAGAGGCATTGAGTGGCAGTCATGTTTGGTCTATAGACCACTTTTAGCATGTCTCTCCCACCCTGGGAGGGTCTTCACAACACCCTTTATTTGGTGCTCTCTTCTCTATCTGAGCTTCCTTCTCACCTAGCACATGTGGCTGGCCTTCAAGTCATGGAGCAAAATTCCTGGTACTAATCTCAGCCATTCCTGGGTGTTAGTCTCCTGTTTTGTTGCTTTATGTTCCCCAGATGAATGCAATCTTTCTGTGTCTATCCTGCTCTTTCTGACTCATTTCGCTTAACATGTTACTTTCCATGTAGTACCACTTGTATGTAAATTTCATAACTTCATCTTTTCTAACAGCTACATAGTACTCCATTGTGTAAATGTACCAAAGCTTCTTTAACCAGTCATCTGTTCTCGGGCACTCAGGTTTTTCCCAGATTTTGGCTATTGTAAAGAGTGCTGCAATGAACAAACAATTGCAGATGTCACTTCGACTGTACATTTTTGCCTCTCTGGGATATATTCCCAGGAGTGCTATAGCTGGGTCAAATGGGAGATCGAATTCTAATTTTTTGAGAATCGTCCATACTGTTTTCCAAAAGGGTTGGACCAGCCTGCATTCCCACCAGCAGTGAAGGAGGGTCCCTTTCTCGCCACATCCGCGCCAGCACCTGTTGCTTTTGTTCTTGTGGATGTGGGCCAGTCTCTGTGGTGTGAAATGATATCTCATTGTTGTTTTGATCTGCATCTCTCTGATGATTAGTGATGTAGAGCATTTTCTCATGTGCCTTTTTGCCATTCGGATTTCTTCTTTGCGAAAGTTTCTGTTCATTTCCTCGCCCCATTTTTTGATGGGGTTGGGTGATTTCTTCTTGTGTAGTTTAACCAGTACCTTGTATATCCTTGAAATCAACCCCTTGTCGGATGTATATTTGGTGAATATTCTTTCCCATTCTGTAGGCTGCCTTTGTATTTTGGTCACTGTTTCTTTTGAGGTGCAGAAGCTTCTTAGTTTAAGATAGTCCCATTTGTCTATCTCTGTTTTCACTTGCTCGGCCAGTGGCGTGACGTCTTTGAAGATACCACTAACTTCAATATCGTGGAGAGTTTTGCCAACTTTGTCTTCAATTAACATTATGGATTCCAGTCTGATGTTGAGGTCATAAATCCATTTCGATCTTACTTTTGTGCATGGCGTTAGGCAGAGATCTGAGCCCACTTTTTTGCATGTAGCCGTCCAGTTTTGCCAGCACAATTTATTAAAGAGGCTTTCCCTGCTCCATTTCACTTTTCTTGCCCCCTTATCGAAGATTAGATGATGGTTTTTTGACGTGGTATAATCAGAACTTTAGCACTAACCCTGACTCAGAAGTCAAGGATGTGGAGGAATAAGAGCGAGGGTAACAATGTGGCTAGTTTTAAAGGAATTTTCCTGGCTACAGCATAAAGAGACTGAAGGTGAAGAATGAACGTGACCGGAAAAATTTGTCAGATAAGAAGTCAGTGTTTGGGGCAGTATGGTGACAGGAGAGTGGCAGTAATGATAGATGTCTGGGTTTCATTTGAAGTTGTTTGCTTGATGACCAAATACAGGGTATAGGAGCACACAGAGTCAAGGGTAACGCCAAAGTTCTCAATTACTCAAACCATCAAAATGCTGTTGCTTATCCAGCATTTATTTTTGTCCATTTGAACTAATTTTACACTTGTGCTTTACCTAACTATATATAACTGAAATTATTTTAGGAAAAAGTCTTTTGCATTTGAATAATTGTGATTGTATTTATGTGGTTTCACTGTAAATCACTCACATGTAGTACAGGCCATGTAGAAATCAGTCTCATTTTTAAAATAAACACATCATGTACAATGCTCAAATCTAATTTTAATATCTGTGAAAAAAGTGTCATGGGGCATAGAATTCTAGTACTAAAATTTTCCTGAATTTTGCAACTGCATTTACTCAGTACCTGGATCACACTTTAGTAAATGAATCCAGATGACTCTTCGTGCACTAATAAAGCAAACTTGGCTTCTATTCAAGAGTTCTCTAGTGACTGCATTGCTAACTCCAAATGGAAATAGAGTGATGACAGCAGTGTTTCCTCAAGTCTAGATGCCACCTCTTGGAGCACTGCTGCAATCTAGGGAAAGCACTGAGTAATTTTTTTTTCTGGAAGGGGGTTAGCTGCTCTTCATAACAGTAACCCCCAAGAGAAATTATCTTATGAAAAAAAGCAACCCATGTTTTGGTCTCATTTCCAGACACCCAACATTTTAGTTGGTCAATGAATTCTATACATTTATTGTACAACATATGAAAAAATAAAAGAATACATTTGAAAAGGGGGTAATGGGCTGGAGCGATGGCACAGCAGATAGGGCATTCACTTTGGGCTGACTTGGCCGACTCGGGTTCAATTCCTCCGCCCCTCTCAGAGAGCCCGGCAAGCTACCGAGGGTACCTCGCCCACATGGCAAAGCCTGGCAAGCTACCCGTGACGTATCTGATATGCCAAACACAGTTACAACAAGTCTCACGATGGAGTTGTTATTGGTGCCTGCTTGAGCAAATCAATGAACGACGGGAGGACAGTGCTACAGTGCTGGAAGGGGGATAGTATTGGAAACCTCTGACTTCAGAAATCTATTTTCTACTATGAGGAAATTACTCAAAATGTTCATAGATATTTACAAATCTTACAACAGGGTAATATTGGGGCTGAAGAGATATTATAGCAAGTAAGGTACTTGCCCTGAAAATGTCAATTCAGGATTCCCATATGGCCCCTGATCACAAGCAGGACTGATCCCCGAGTGCTGAGCCAACAGTTTGATGTGACTCCCAAACAAAAAAGAAAATTTTATAAAATAGAGTAATATTGATAGCTTTGCACTAGCATTAGTTTTAAAATAATTAAAACTCTGTATAATATATGAAAAATTAATGGTGAAATTCATCTTAATGCAAAGAATGCTACTTTTTGGCTTTGTTTTTGTTTGGGGGCCAAACCTGGCTGTGCTCAGAGCTTACTTCTAGTTCTGTGCTCAGGGATCACTCCTGGCAGTGGTTTGGGAGACTATATGAGGTGCTGGGGATCAAACTCGGTCAGGGTGCATAAATGACAAATGTCCTACCTTGTGTACTATCAACTCTTGGCCCCTGCTTATTTTGAAATTAAAAAATATGAAAAAGATCTCTCAAAATAGCACACTGGCCTCTTTGGGCACTATTAGATACAGCAGGTATTTATTTGTTCCATTCTCCTATTTATAGTGTGGATTCATTTTTGGGAGGGAGGCTAGTGATAAAAATCTCAGGCTCTTTTTTGTTTGGTTTTCACATTTATTATTTATTGCTTTTTTCTTGTTTAATCATAGTGCTAGTTCCTTTCCAGGGAACACCTATACAATGCTTTGTAGGGAAATGAGATACTGCCACTTTCTAAGTGTGATACAATTGTCTAGCATGTATTTTTCCAGGCGATTTTTCTAGTGTTGGCTCTAAACTCTGAGAAACCATTTAGGCTGGATTGGGACAAACAGCTTTACAAGTTAGGTGACCCTGGTAGGAGGGCGAACAGTGAATCACATTTAAAACATGTACAAGAGAAACATGTTGCTAAAATGGTAAGTCCAAGGTGCGAAGCAAAATACAGAAGCTGAGATGACAGGAATCCCAGGCATGTCAGGGCTTTCAGAGAAGCAATATTCACTTCACTTGTCTATATCCTAAGGTCATGAAGGTGACTCTAAGGCTGTTGCGCCTGCTTAGCATGTGGGAGACCCAGATCCAGACTGGGTACCACACGGTGCCCCAAGCCCTGCCACAAGCAGTCCCCATTACAGTGTACTAGGAGTAGTCTCTGAGCACTGCCTGGTGTGACCCAAAAACCAAAGAAGAAAATGACATTTTAATAAACAGGCAAAAATTGGTGTACATATGCTGCCTGAGCCCACGTGCTGCTTGAGCCCACGTGGCTGAGCACATGTGGTGCCCGAACACATGTGTTGCCCGCATCTCCCCTCTTGAGATGTGTACTTTCATGCTCTTGTGTCTAATGTTGGAATGTGTCTAGGGGCTCACTCCGCCCTTGGAATAACCCATATTCTCTCTTGAGCATGTTACTCTCTCTCTCTCACTCTCTTTCCCTCCACACCTTAAAAGCCCTCCAAATAAAATCTATTTATTTCAAAAAGTAAATAAATAAATAAATAAATAAGCAGGCAAAACTTAAAGTGAAAACAAGTTGCATGTTGAAACTTAATTTGTATAAGTTACATGTCACAAGAGACAAAACTGGTGATTACAATGATAACATAATATCTCTAGTGAGTTTGGGCAATGTTTGAGTGACTTGCTAAATTTGTTAATTGCTTTTTTACTTTCTTCACACAGTATTAAATAGGAAAAATAATTGTTGCTACCTGATAGAATTCTTACAAAGATTAAATGAACAATTTTATTTACAACTCTAAGGATAGTTTCTATGTGATAGCCTTGTAAACCCTCAATAATCGTTAGGGATTTTATTACCATCTGTGAATACATTTGAACTCTTGGGTTTACATATAAATTGCATATTAAGAAGATGCTGTATTTGTTTGAGAAAATAGTAATTGTAAAATCCCCGGTATTCATGGTGTATTATTTTATTTTCATCAATGGGTGAGTTATATTCTTGCCAGTAAACCAGTGGGGAGGATGTTTGAACTAAGTGTAAGATTTTTCAAAGCATATGAATAACAAAGTGCATTATCAGAATATTGATTCATGTAAGTGTGAATGATGTATTATAAAATTGAGGTATCCAGTATTGCAATAGTTTGTCATTCTAAAAATTAAATAAACATAACACAATATCAGATGACACTATGTTAATTATTCATAGCCATCATGAAAATTGGACCACATTGTTTCTTCTGTGCTGTCTATCAAAATCTTTCTCAAGTTCTTCAAACTGAGTTCATTCAGAATTTCATGAAGACTGATAGATTGTCTTCCTTTGCTATTGTAGTCTACTCTACCTTAATCCCTGAGACTGTCTGGATTTTGTAGGTGCTGATATATAATCTGAAGTTCAAGAGCTATATTGGAGGGAAAAACAAAATTTTCACAAGACAAGGAGGCCATGGCACCTGGTATATTGATATCGTAGTTTGAAATAGGATGACAAAACTGGAATGAGTAAATACAAAACACTTTTTGTAAAATTTTGGTGGCAAAGGTCCTGTAGCATGCCAAAGATGGGTTTTGGATTGACAGAACAAATGGATCCTCTGAGGATCAATTTAGATTATAATAATTGATTATGCAACTCAATATTTTGGAGTCATGAGCTTCAAAGCTTGAGGAATAAGTGAGTGCACAAAGAGAAGGGGCATTAATGACAGGAAAGCAGATACTTTCAATTCTACTTACATCATGACATTCAAAATCAGGTATTTTTATTTATAATTAATTTCACTTTTCATTTGTCTGTTTGTTTGTTTGGGAGCCATGCTGGGAAGTGCTCAGGGCTTACTCGGGCTCTGCACACAGTGAACATAACTGGCAGGACTCTGGGGACCATATTTATTGCTAGAGATCAAATCCCATTTGACCATATACAAGGCAAGTGCCCTATCCACTGTACTATTGCTTTGGCCCCCAAATTAGATGCTTTAAAAATGTTTGTTTGCCTAAAACTTTAATCTTTTAAATACAGGTCTGGTTACTCCCCCCCTATTTACATACACCTATTTCCTCCTCATTTATTTTTATTTGCTTTCCCGGTACATACCTTTTTGTATAATTATTTACTCAAAAATGTCTGATATCATTTCTCCACAAAGGTTAGTGGGATATGGAAAGTACTGATGGATCTTTGTTAATCTATAGCCATCCTGAGGAAAAACTAACCAAAGTGTGTCCCTGTTAGGAGATCAAGATTAATCTCGATTTGTGCATAAATAAATAGTAGCATACTCTTGTATATTCATATCTTACATATGTATTCTGAATCTTACCTTAAAAGTAGGAATCAGTGAATCATGTCAGAGATTATTCTGAAATAGTTTTTGTTTCAATTATTATTTAAATAAATTTTATAATCAAACTCCAGAATATTGACTGCTCTATGATGTCAACAGAAAATGCTATCCTAGCAAGTTTAACTAATTCCAGCCAATATTTCAACAAAGGATTTTTCCATCGTTGTTGCTAAAGTGCCAAACAGAATCTAGAGCTCTTTAATTGAAGGTTTCTGTTTAAACATGTAATTTTAACTTATAATTGTATTTTTAAAAACTAAATACATTTTCTCTTTAGTGAGGGAAGAGAAATTGCGATGTTTAGTGGATACACTGAATTATGTCATAAAGAAAGAAAATTTTCAGAAATGAATGGTGATGATGATTGTGAAACAATGCAAATGTATTTAGTGGCATTGAATTGCACATTTAAAAACAGTTAAACTGCTAAGTTTTATGTATGCTTTACTTCAACAAAAATTTTTATCCAAACCTAAAGGGCTTTCCAGCATATATTTGACTTTATTTGATCTTATACTCCTTGGAATAACTTAATCAGATATGACCATTCAAGTAAAAGCTGCATTAACATGAAATTTTGGTTAAATGTATAGCCAAAGATTTTTTTAAAAATTTTGTTGAGATTAAGAAAAGTACTTAAGCATTTTCTGACAGGAATTAAAAAGGTCATCTTTTGATTTTATTCTTTGTTTGTTTTTGCTTTTTGTGACACACCTGGCAATGCTCAGGACTTCTTACTCCTTCCTGGCTCTGCACTCAGGAATCACTTGTGGAGGGCACGAGGGACCTATATGTGGTGCCAGTGACAGTACCAGGATCAGCACTTGCGAAGCAAGAGCACTTCCTACTGTAACATCACTCCAATTCCTTGATCTTATTCTTATTTCAGTGACTTGTAGTTCAGTGTAATGGTTTTTAGCATGACTGAAAAGTTTAAAGATGACTTTTTATTGACTTTATCAAAGAAAGAGAAGATTATTCAATAAAAGTCATAAACATTAGACTTCTGGTATTGGAAGTTATATTAGATTGAATTTTAGGTATTATGTGCAAAATAAAATGCTTTTATTATGATCACTCCTTTTTGCAACTCTATATATTTCTAGTTTAATGGCATAATAATAGTATGACTGGGATTTTACCAGCCAGAGTTATAAATATGTAACATTCATTTCTAGGTAATATATTACACAATTCTTTTATGAAGTAGTTGTTCTTGATGTAAAAATGGATATTCAATTTGAATAAATGATTCTTGAATTTATGTGAAACTCTTAAGTTATTCCGTCTTCTAAAATGCTAGATTGCTTTTGGCAGATATCAGAGGTGGATACATAATAATCACCTTTAAGAACCTTCGCTGTATATGATGATTATTTAAAGGCCTACTTTAAAACTTGTGTGACATAAATACTTTAATTTTTATCATATCTATAGCTTTGGTCATGTATTATTGAACAATAGCTGTGCATGTTAAGAACAGTATATATTTTCATCTTAAAATGCTTGGTAGAAGTGCTCTTGAGATTAATACATGGTTTTCTAGTTAAAGAGATTTTATTTTAATGATTCCATTTCTTTTTTGGTGATTTTTATTTTTCTATTTTTTATTGAACCACCATGAGATACAGTTACAAAGCTTTCATATTTGAGTTTCAGTCATACAATGATCAAACACCTACACTTTCACCAGTGCACATTTTCCACCACCAATGGTCACAGTATTACCCCTTACCTTTCCAGCCCTCCCCTGCCTCTATGGAAGACAATTTCCCCCATATTCTCTCTCTACTTTTGGGCATTATGGTTTGCAATATAGATACTGAGGGGCTATCATGTTTGGTCCTTTATCTACTTTCAGCACACATTTCCCATCCTGAACGATCCCTCCAACCATCATTGACTTAGTTATCCCTTCTCTATTCCAGCTACCTTCTCCCCCAGCTCACGAGAGGGGCTTCCAACTATGGGGCAATATTCCTTGCCTTTGTGTCTACTGTCCCTGGGTGTCAGTCTCCTATTATGTTATTTTATATTCCACAGATGAGTGCAGTCATTCTGTCTGTCCCTCTCTTTCTGACTCATTTCACTTAGTATGATACCACTATGTTCATCCACTCATAAGCAAGTTTCACAACTTCATCTTTCCTAACAGCTACATAGTATTCTGTTGTATAGATGTACCAAAGTTTCTTTAACCAGTCATGTGTTTCTGGGCACTTGGGTTGTTTCCAGATTCTGGCTATTATGGACAGTGCTGCGAAGAACATACAGGTGCAGATGTCATTTCTACTGTGCTTTTCTGCACCCTCAGGATATATTCCTAGAAGTGGCATTACGGGATCTTAGGAAGCTCAATTTCTAGTTATTGAAGGAATGTCCATATTGTTTTCCAAACGTCCGGACCAGTTGGCATTCCCACCAACAGTGAAATAACGTCTTTTCCTCCCTACATCCATGCAAACACTGGTTGCCTTTGTTCTTTCGAATGTGTGCCAGTCTCTGTGGTGTGAGATGATATCTCATTGTTGTTTTGATTTGAATCTTCCTGATGATTAGTGATATGGAGCATTTTTTCATGTGCCTTTGGACATTTGTATGTCTTTTTACAGAAAACTTCTCTTCATTTCTTCCCCTATTTTTTGATGGATTGCAGGTTTTTTTTCTTTACAATTTTACCTGTGACTTGCATATCCTGGATATTAATCCCTTATCAGATGGGTATTATATAACTGTATTTTGGTCACAAACAAGTGGAAACAAGCATAAACAAAGGGGACTACATTAAGCTAAGACTTTTTTGCGCCTCAAATGATTACATTTCTTACAGAATTAATCTGCACAATTCTTATATTTAAAAATAGTAACTCAAATTTGCTGGAAAAATAAAAGCACACAAATTCTTATGACTAAAACCATAGCACTGGGAGGTATGTTACATTTGATACCTAGCTGAATGGCAGAGAAGCCAAAATTCTTGAATTATAGCCATATTTAGATGGATGTAGGTTAAAAGGGTGAAACATAAGAGCACATGGTTTATTTTTAAAAACAAATTGAGACTGACTCCAGGTGATGTTGCTTTTTTCTTGATTAATTGGAGAGTCCCTTAGCCTTTGGATCATTTGGGGTTGGAACACAGTGGGTAGGGCATTTGCCTTGCACGCAGCCAACCTAGGTTCGATTTCCAACATCCCATATGGTCCCCTGAGCACCGCCAGCAGTAATTCCTGACTGCAGAGCCAGGAGTAACCCCTAAGCATCGCTGGGTGTGACCCAAAAAGAAAAAAAAAAAGCCATTTTAAAAAAATTTTTATTAGTGACAAACCAAGAGCTACAGTTGTAGACTTAGAAATTTTTGTGCTTGGGTTTCAATTATACAATGATTACGTACCCATCCCTCCACCAGTGCCCATTTTCCACCATCACTGATCCCAGTATCCCTTCCACCCCTCATCCCCACAACACCCTGCCTCTGTGGCAGGGCATTCCCTTTTGTTCTCTCTCTCCTTTTGGATGAAAAAGCCATTTTCTTACAATGGCTGAAACAATGAGATATGAGAATGTTACTTTGATATTTTTTGTTGGAGATTTCTCTCTCTTTTTGGTAGTTCTTGGGCTTGACCTTCTGGTGTTTGGTGCTTTCTCCTGACTCTGCACAGGAGTTCCTCCTGGTGGTGTTCAGAGAACCACAAGCATTGCTAGGGATCAAGCAAGGTGTGCTGAGTATTAATGACTTAAACTGTGTCCATATAAGTATAAAATTGATTTGACTTTAACTTGTCCTCCTTTGGAAGAATGTAAGTTGGACAGATACATGGTGAGATTAGAGATAGTGACAACACATCAAAATTTGATCACTATAATTCTAGTTTTAACTTTAGGAGACTATTATCAGTTCAGTGCTTGGGGCGGGATCACTCATGGCATTTTTCAGAGGACTATGCTGGGGATTGATTCAGCCTCCTAATACAAACATGTGTTCCAGTTTATTGAGTCTCTCTACTCTAACATGTTTTTTTCTGGTATAACCATCATTAAAATTATCACTACAGCTGATTTTAGAACTTTTTATTAACCGCAAAAAAAAAAATCTTCATACTCTTTAGCCATATTCCTCTTTTTCCCTGACCTGATTACCCTCAAGAGCCAATAGTTTACTTTTTGTCTCTGTATATATTCTGAAATGTATTTTAATATTAATAAAGTAATATAGCCTGTGATTTTTGTGAATTTTTTTGTTTAATAATTTCAAGCATTTGTCCGTGTTATAGCATGTTTAGAATGTTATTCCTTTTTTGCCAAATAGTATTTTACACATGTGTATATAATAATTTATACATATAATATGCATTTGGACTGTTTTCTGCAATTGGTCATAAGGAATAATGTTGTCATATTAATTTATGAGCTATTCTGTAAGCATAGTATATTCACTGAAAAATATCAATCACGAATCACGACCATCATGTTATTCGTCGATTGCCTCGAGCAGGCCCCAGTAACGTCTCCTTCATCCTAGCCCTGAGATTATATTCAAGGCTCTTTAGGAGAATGAGACCCATCTTTGGCATATTGGGTACGCCACGGGGAGTTTGCCAGACTCTGCCATGTGGGCAGGCTACATTCGGTAGCCTGCCAGTTTGTCCAAAGTAGGAATGAGATAATAAGATGTCATAATAAGATGTCACGCAGCCTCGAATGCAGACGCGCGGTTCCGGGAGCTGGTCTTTATAGTCTCTGAGTCTTGGCCGTTGATGGGATTACACGGTGCCAGGGGGCCAGTTGGTGAGTGTGACCCCCGCCTACTGGAATTCGGAGGATCTGGGTGGAGGATGCTCAGCTCTAATCCGAGTAGGTTTGGAGATCTCGGCCCCAGGTTCCGCTTGCCTTTGTTCCTCTGCCGGTACCTTCAGGTGTGTAGAGAGTGATCTCAGCATGATGGTGGCTGGTCCTGGAGGTCTGCGGCCACCGGAGCCCTGGTCGAGGCGGGGAGGAAAGCTCAACCCGCTCCCCTCGAAGGGGCCCCAGCGAGGACAGCCAGGCACAGGGGCAGGAGACTGCACTGTTCTCTGAAAAATATACCAAAGAGTAAAATAATTCAGTCAATGACAACTTTGTAGGAACTTCCAGACATACCAATATTGCTATATCTTATATTTGTACCAGCAATCTATGCAGGTTCCAATTCTCTGCATCCTTGCCAGCATTTGTTATTACTTGACTTTTTGATTCTGATCATGTAGTGGGTGTGAAATATTACCTCATTATGGTTTTGATTTTCCGTTCTCTGATGATTAATGATGTCAAGTCATCTTTTATGTCCTAATTAATCATCTGTGCATTTTCTTTGGAAGAATATCTGTTTAAGTCCTTTGCTCATTTTTAAATTGAGCATTTTGTCTTTTTCATTATTGAGTTTGCCTGCTCCCACCAATCTCCGGCAACCCAGGGATTAAACCCCAAAGCCCCACCCTACCCTGCCCTGTCTGCTTCCACCAATCTCCAGCAACCCAGGGATTACACACAGAAGATCCACCCTACTGGTACCAGATAAATACCTCACCCGCAGACCTCCACTACCTCCACTACCTCTACTACTCAGCCGCCGCCACACTACAGAACACTTTTCAGGATGCTTCGTGACTCATGACACATCATAAAACACTTAACACCCATCTTCCAAGATTACTGCACCATATTTGATGGGACTCAAATATGGTTTCAACCATGGGAACACTTGCAAGGGCAATTAAAGGTCACCTTAAAAGCCTCTATATCTCTTGGAGATTCTGGCAAGCTACCGAGAACATCCCACCCGCATGGCAGAGCCTGTCAATGGCAAGCTATGTGTGGCATATTTAATATGCTGGAGCGATAGCACAGCAGTAGGGCGTTTGCCTTGCACGCAGCCAACATGGCCGACCTGAGTTCAATATGCCAAAACTAGTAAATACAATGGGTCTCATTACCCTGACCCTAAAAGAGCCACCAATATGGCAGCATTAAGAAAGTTGAGGAAGGAGAGGCTGATAAAATCTCAGGGCCGAACTAGGCTGCCAAAACAAAGGACATACCAATGTCTGTACTTTCAATGCAAATACGCTGGCATCAGATGCATCCATCAAGGACCTGATGGTACAAGCTCAGAAGATCAAGTATGACATCATTGGTCTTACTGAGGCGAGAAGGCATCAATCACATCACACCATTTATGATGCTGGAAAAGAACTTTTCCTCAGAACATGTGACAAAAGAGGCATTGGTGGTGTCAGTTTTCTTACCAACACGAACTTGGCCATGAGCATTGATTCATCGAATGCCTAATAATCTGAATCGGACGATTACACTTGAATAGATGTGGCTCACTGCCGGCAGTTTCTATCTTTGTTGTCTATGCACCAACATCCAATTATGATGAAGGAGAAATTGAGAAGTTCTACATGAAGATGGAGGAGTTCTCTAAAGAAGAACACACCTTCTGCAAGATCATTGTCAGTGATTTTAATGCCAAGATAGGACCAAGAAGGTCAGCCAAAGAACTCCACATCAGAACCTATGGCCTAGAATGGAATGAACAGGGTGCAAGACTATCTGAGTTCCTCATGTTGACCAATACCATCCATGGTGACTCACAGTTCAAGAAGGCTGAATCTAAACGTTGGACATAGGAGTCTCCTGGTGGATGGTTCCACAACAAAATTGACCACATCATATTCAGTTGATCGTTTTGCCTGACTGATGTTGCTGTCCCAAAATTCCAAACGGGTTCAGACCACTGTCTCCTTCATGCAAAATTTTACTTACATCACAGAGTGGGGAGAAAGGGCTGCAAGTTTTAAGAAGAGAACGATCAACAACTGGGAGCTGTTTGGCACTATTGCAGCAACATGGGAAGATGCTATCATTGACAGCATTGACAAAGAATATGATCGACTGGTTCAGCACCTCCATGATTATGCAAGGAACGCCGAGAGAGAGATAGCCACAAAAAAAAAAAAACCTGTCTTCGAAAACTCTTGAGCTCATTCGCCATCTTAGCTTTACACAAACCTCAGGCAAACGCAATCAAACATCCGAGCTCACAAAGCAGTGAAGAGAAGCGATAAGGGAAGACCTCATAGGTAGAACAGCAGTGGTGCTTGCAGTTGTGACAGAAACTGGGAAAAGCATTCCCAATGCACGCCTGTCCTTCACAAACTACAAGAGCAAGATGCCCTCTGACATCCTGATGGATCTATCACATCTTCCAGAAGGGCAACAGAGAAGATTATTCATGCCTTCTACTAGGATCTCTTCAATAGCCATGTCCACCTGCCCACATACCAAATTCTGCAGGATGGATATGTTGTTCCCAACGCTCTCTCTTCAAAAGTCCGACAGGCCATTTCATTGGTAAAGAAGCAAACAGCACCCGGCTCAGACAAGGTCAGACCCGAACACATGCTGACAGTACTCATCAATACACTGCCTCGGCTCTTCGCATGCTACCTGTCTGAATGCAAGGTTCCGTCCCAGTGGAAAACCAGTAGGACTGTACTACTGTAAAAGAAGGGAGACATACTCGACATTGGCAAATATTGCCCCATCTGCCTATTGTCTGTCGTCTACAAGCTGTTCACTTGAGTCATCCTGAATAGTATTGGCAGACCACTAGATGAAAGACAACCATGCAAGCAAGCCGGGTTCCACAAAGAATTCAGCATGATCGACCATATCCACACAATAACCAAGCTCATTGAGGTTTCTCAGAAGTTCAAGATGCCACTCTGTCTAACGTTTATTGATTTAAAGAAGGCCTTTGATTCTGAAGAGACTGAAGCGGTCATCAAAGCCCTAACCAAACAGGGTGTTAAAACTCAATACATCATGATCCTCCATGAGCTGTATTACGGATTCACTACTAGGATCTCACCATCTATAAGGAAGTAATCATCGACGACAAAAAAGGGGTTCAGCAGGGTGATAGCATTTCACCGAAACTCTTCAGTGCCACTCTCGAGAATGTCATGCCATGACTGGAATGGGAAGGAAATGGTAGTGAATATAGACGGTCGGCAACAACACCACCTCTGCTTCACTGATGACATTGTTCTAAGAACACCAAACATTAGCCAAGAGACACAAATGTTGGCCAACATAGAATGTGAGTGTGGAAAGGTCGGTCTGCAGCTGAATCTCATGAAGACAATGTTTATGAGAAACGATCTCATTCCTGATCTTCCATTTGCTCTCAATGGAACAAACATCCCCGAATGCAACTGTTATGTGTACCTAGGTCAAAAAGTCAACATGACAAATGACCTGGCGCCTGAGTTGCACAGGAGGAAGAGAACAGCTTGGAATGTGTTCAAGAGCGTCGAAGAAATAGCTAGGAGGATGAAGAACCTCTGGCTCTGAGCACATCTTTTCGATTCCACTGTTCTTCCTGCATTGACATATGTTTCAGAGACCTGGGCCCTATGAAAACTGGGTGAGAATGCTACTTGGGTCTCTCAAAGAGGAATTGAAAGAGGTACACTTGGAGTATCACGCTTTACTCAAGTGAGAGTAAGAATCCGGAGTTCTGACCTCTGTCGAAGATCAAGAATCAGGGATGCTGTCTTGTTTGCCTAGGCGTCAAAATCAGATCGGCTGGACATGTAATGAAATTTGGAGATGACTGCTGGACTAGAGCCATTACTGACTGGATTCCACGGACGTCAAAAGGTTACGTGGCCATCCACCAATGAGGTGGTCATATTTCTTCATCAAGACTCTGAACAATCGGTTTGAGGCTCTTCATGTTTCTAGAAGGAGCAGATACCATTGGGCTACACTAGCACATGACAGAGACGAATGCAGATGTTACTGGCACCTGCTCAAATGGATGAGCAATGTGTTGTCAAGTGATCAAGTGTTTATTATTGAGTTGTAATAGTTTATTTCAATATATCCTAGCATAAGTCCTTTATTATTTTTTGTGTGTATGTGTGAAGCAAGATTTTTTTTCCCTTTATTTTATTTTATTTTTTTAAAGTTGTAGATTTACAATTTTTTGTGCTTTGGTTTCAATTATACAATGATCAGATACCCATCCCTCCACCAGTGCCCATTTTCCACCACCATGGATAATATCCCTCCCACCCCCATCCCCCCATCCCCCCTGTCTCTGTGGCAGGGCAATCCCCTGTGTTCTCTCTCTCCTTTTGGGTGTTGTGGTCTGCAAAAGAGGCATTGAGTGGCAAACATGTTCAGTCCATAGTCTACTTTCGACATGCATCTCCCCTCCTGGGAGGATCCTCCAAACATCCTTTATTTGGTGCTCCCTTCTCTATCTGAACTGCCCTTTCCTCTAGGATACCCGGCTGGCCTCTAAGTTATGGAGTAATCCTCCTGGTGCTGATCTCAGCTATTCTTGGGTATTAATCTCATACTTTGTTACTTTATATCCCCCAGATGAATGCAATCTTTCTATGTCTATCCCTCTCTTTCTGACTCATTTCGCTTAGCATGATACTTTCCATATTGTACCACTTGTATGTAAATTTCATGACTTCATCTTTTCTAAGAGCTACATAGTACTCCATTGTGTAGATGTATCAAAGTTTCTTTAACCAGTCATCTGTTCTTGGGCATTCAGGTTTCTTCCAGTTTCTGGCTATTGTAAAGAGTGCTGCAATGAACAAACAAGTGCAGATGTCACTTCGACTATACATTTTTGCATAAGTCCTTTATTAAGTTGTTGATTTGAAAATCTTGTCCTCAGTTCTATGAATTTTCACTTAATGGTATCCTTCAAGGTACAATTAAATTTTTTCAGAAAATTATTAGAGTTAAGGTCATGTGTTCCACATTGATTTGACACCTGTCATGGGCATATACAGTTGCCTCAGGATTTAGTTGCTTGATTTCCTGCACAGTGCTGCATATGTTCCCCAATCATATTGCCAGGGGTAAGACCTGAGCAGTGCCAGGTGTGACCCCCAAACATTCAAAAACACAAACCAGGGGCCAGAGATAAAATCAGGGACTAAAGCTCTTGGTGACCTGAGTTTGAATTCCCAGCACTACCTATGGTCCCTGAACTCTGTCAGATGCCACTTCTGAGCACAGTCAGGAGTACCCCATGAACGTTTCTAGTTGTGGTCTCCTTGCAAATACAAACCATAAATAAATTTCAAAAATTTAATCTAAATGTATCTGTTTATTTTCTTTTTTGATCATGCTTTGGATGTCATTTTTAAGAATCTTTAAACAAATTTAAGCTCAGGAATATTTGCTGCTGTGATTCCTAGGGTTTTTTTTTAAATTTTTTTTGAGTATGTTGCATTTCAGACTTTGTTCCATTTAGTGTTAAGTTTTGTACATGATATAAAGGTAGCATAATTAGTTGTATCTAATTAGTTGTATCTACTTTCACTTCTAAAAAGTATTCTGATGTTTTTTTACTCTAAAAATTATCCCTACTCTAGAAGGTACTTCACTGTCACTGTCCTCCCATTGTTCATCAATTTGTTCGAGCAGGCTCAGTAACACCTCCATCATGACAATTGTTACTGTGTCTGGCATATTGAATACGTCATGGGTAGCTTGCCAGGCTTTTGCCGTGCGGGTGAGATATTCTCAATAGCTTGCCGGGCTCTCCGAGAGGGGCGGAGGAATCGAACTCGGGTCGGCCATGTTGGCTGCTTGCAAGGCAAATGCCCTACCACTCTGCTTTCGCTCCAACCCCTAGAAGGTACAGTCAGTGTAATATTGAATTGAGTTAATATACCAAACATAGGAGAAGACCATAACTTGAGTCATGATTTCAAGAACATCATACTCTAAGACAGGTAGATGTGCCATATTAGCAAGATTAAAAAAAAATGTACTAAGGAAACTTAAAGAAAGCAATTAAAAACAAATTAGCAAAAGGTAATAAAATGAACCGAAACTTTCCCGTGTCTTCCAAAGATCTACAACTTCCATACTGCCACACTTTGTATCCAATCCTTTTTATCCCTTGAATGTATTATTCAGTTCCTCTTACTGAAACAGTGTGACTCTATGTTCATGAACTCACAAGGATGCCTACTACTTTGAAATGTCAATGCCTGAGGAATATTTGTGTTTTTAAAAGGAATTAAATACATATTTTATAGATAAATTTAGCATGCTTAATACAATCAATGCCCAGGAGAATTTTGTATTTTTAAAGATTTAATGCATACATTACAAGTGAATTTTATACATTTAATAGCACAGCGGTAGGGCGTTTGCCTTGCACGCAGCCAACATGGCCGACCCGAGTTCGATTTCTCCGCCCCTCTTGGAGAGCCTGGGAAGCTACCGAGAGAATTTCGCCCGCACGGCAGAGCCTGGCAAGCTCCCCGTGATGTATTCTATATGCCAAACACAGTAACAACAAAGTCTCCAATGGAGACGTTACTGGGCCCCCTCGAACAATAAAATCTAGTATTGAAATTAATGACTTATATTTATATAGCCACTTTAGTGCTATAAATCTAAAAGATTAGGATGAAGCTCAGTGGTAGGGCATATGCTTTGCATGCACGAGACCCTAATTGTCATCACTAGCATGCACACATGAATATTAATGAAATTAAATTGGATCTATCCAATAATCTCTGTTGTCTAGCAATATATTTGTCAAGTATACCTTACAAAAGGCTATCAATCTAATTGTCCTAACTCTACAACTGTTTTAACTTATTTGTGTCATCTTTCTTGAGGAGAAATGAAAGCAAACTGCTTTATTCAAGGTAGACATGATCATCTATGGATACAACATGTTTTATCTAATGAAAAGTTGAGAGAATTGTGTTTAACATGATGCAATCTTCACAATTAAGAAACGGTTATCATGGTTGTGCTACATAAAAGACAGCAACCAGATCACTTTATTTACATGTAGAATATCAGTAACTAAAGCAAGAGACGTGGCAAAACACTGCAAAACATCTAATCTAAGTTCCATGAACAACAGTGTAGTGACTAGAGAAAGTAAATGGGAATGGTAGGTAGTTGATAGGATGTAGTTAAGGTTATTTTTCAGTTTTTTAAAAATTTATTTATATTGAGTTTGGCCATGTCCCTCTGCCAGTGCTCATTATCTCATTCCTACTTTGGACAAACTGGCAGGCTACCGAATGTAGCCTGCCCACAAGGCAGAGTCTGGCAAACTCCCTGTGTCGTACCCAATATGCCAAATACCAGTAACAATGATGGGTCTCATTCTCCTAAAGAGCCTTGAATATAATAATCTCAGGGCTAGGATGAAGGAGACGTTAAGGGGACCTGCTCGAGGCAATCGACGATTAACAGGATGATTTGTGATTTGTGATTGTGAGATTGGCCATATTGGAGGACAATATGGCAGTGTTGGGAAAGACAATTAAGGAGAGGCTGCTAAAATCTCAGGGCTGGAACAAATGGACATGTGACTGGCACCCACTCGAGTAAATCGATGAACAACGGGATAACAGTGATACAGTGATATATTGAGATAACTTTAGCTTCTAATGGTCTAAGGTATACAATTACTACACACCCAACCCCAATGGGTTGATATTCCTCTACCCTCTTGTTAACAAATAGTTCTGTAGGTGGAGTCTAAGGTTAGTGTAAGTGGGGTGGAGGTTATTTGTTTAGTGGCCTCACCAGGTATTGTTCAGGGATCACTCCTGACTCTGTGCTCAGGCATCACTTGTGGAGATGCTCAGAGGTGCTGAGGATCAAACCAAGGTGAGCTGTGTGTAAGGCTTGTGCCTTAAATTAGTACCCTCTCTCCAGTCTTATGTCACTGTTACTGTCACTGTCCTCCCGTTGTTCATCGATTTGCTCCAGCGGGCCCAGTAACATCTCCATTGGAGACTTTGTTGTTACTATGTTTGGCATATCCAATACATCACGGGGAGCTTGCCAGACTCTGTCGTGCGGGCGAGATACTCTCGGTAGCTTTCCGGACTCTCCGAGAGGGGCGGAGAAATCAAACTCGGGTCGGCCATGTTGGCTGCGTGCAAGGCAAACGCCCTACCGCTGTGCTGTCGCTCTCTGCCAGTCTTATGTAACTATTTTTAAATGGAGCATGCTAGTGAATGCTAGATTTGATGAAAGATATACATAGCTATGAGTTGTTTATCAGGTCAACTTAATTAAGAGTTGACAATGATGCATACTAACTCCTGTGCAGAATTTAATAATGATGATGAATTTAAACCTTTAAGAAATATTTTCTCATTTATCTCTCATAACAATATTTGGTTATTTATTTGAATTTCATCTTTAGATGTAGTAATAAAATAGGCAACTTCTGTATTTGAATGTCAGTGGGTACTCTAATGGTTGTATTGGCACCTTTAAGCTTCATGATTGAGTCAATTATATTTTATGACTTCTTTTTTAAACAAGTAGGCTATATTTTTATTTAATTTTTTTTGGATTGGAGAGCACACTCAGCAGTGCTCAGGGCTTACTCCTGGCTCTTTACTACAGGATCCCACTGGAATGGACTCCGGGGACCACATGTGGTACCAGGGATTGAACCCGGTTGGTCCCATGAAAGGCAAATGCCCTACCTGTTGCACTATTATTTCACCCCTATCTTTTTATTTTTGAACATGAAAATTTAGGTTATTTGAGGATTTTAGTAGAAAGTTAAATCTTTGGTACATTTATTTTTATGTCTTTGATATCTTATTATCCAAAGGTTAATATACTATCAGAAATACTGTAACCTGGTTATTTCATATTTGTTTAGCTTTATTCCTTGGGGCTGAATGAGATGTAATGACCAAATATCTATTTACCAAGACAGACAGTGCTTTCTGGTTCTGTCACTCTTTTTGTAACTGTGATTGTTTCATGAAAACTGTTTTAAATGCTGTTACACTCTTATCAGTTTCAGAAACAGCTCTGTGGAGCAGAACACAAATGTAAAAATCTTTAACAAAAGAACTCTGAATTGTTTTTATTAGTTATCAGGCTCTGAGATCTTCAAAATTGTAAAGTGCTTTTAAATTATTCATTAAGGCTCTTTGTGTCAGAAATAATTCATTATTGGATTATTCTCTCCACTTTTCAAATGAATCAATTTTGTTTGGTCACATCAGACAGCCACAAAATAGAATAGAAAAATTCATATTTCTTTATTGCTCAGACACTTTGGGAACAGTAATAATAGGTGTTGAGACAGGGTAGATGTGTTTCTCCCCTCTTCATTGAGTTCACTGTCTGTTAATTGATTCTAAATAGTGACTCGCCAAATTATTGTGTGTGGTGGGTGGAGAAGGAATACTAGCAGGGGAGCCTCCCTTTATCGGAATTTGTATCCTCCTCGAGGGTGAGAGAACAGACTTGCTTAGTTGAGAGAGGTTCTCTCAGAAGATCACTAAAACTTACAAAGGTAGGAGAGACAGATATGTTGTAAAGTGCAATGAAACACAATTTCAGCAAAACTTTTTGATTGGAAAATAGGAGACAAATTCATGTATCTGAATCCAGCAGTGAATGCGAATATTCCGTGGAATGTGGAATATTACTAATGTGTAAATTATTAGTCATTAATATTAGCCAGTCAGCATGCCTCTGGGGATCATATGGAGGCTACTACCAAGGATTCAGAGGGAAAGGGAATTGGAACAGTGATAAAAAAGATGAACAGACAGCTTGAGATTTTTGGGATAGGGTAATGTGTTGGTGAGATCTCTTACTTAGGGTAGAAATGGAACCAGTGAATTCCAAAGGATTATTGATGACTATTTTTCAGATGAGAAAGTTGAGGTACAGAAATGTGAAGTAACAGCAGCAATGAAAATGGAATATAAACCTAAACCTCTTCTCAATGTGCTATACTTTGTATCAGTAATCCAAGATCAAATCCCTTATTTTTTTGAGGAAATTGAGGCCCAAGAAAGCTGAACTACTGATGCAAAGCCACTTAATGAGAGGGATCAACTTTCAGACGACAAGGTTACCCTACAAAAATACAGGATGTCCAATTAAATTTAAACTTCAAATCAATAAAAATCATTTAGTATCAGTAAATCCAATCACTGGGCTGGAGTGATAGCACAGTGGTAGGGCGTTTGCCTTGCGCGCAGCCAGCCCGGCAGAGCCAGGTTCGATTCCTTCGCCCCCTTGGGCAAGCTATGAGAGTATCTCGCACTCATGGCAAAGCCTGACAAGCTACCCGTAACGTATTCAATATGCCAAACACAGTAACAACAGTCTCAAAAATGGAGACGTTACTGGGCTCACTCGAGCAAACTGATGAACAATGGAGGACAGTGACAGTGAAATCCAATCACCATCTCAATGCTTGGAACATACCTGGACTAAAAAAGTTATTGTTGTGGATCTGAAATTCAAATTTAATTGGATGACCTGTATTTTTTTTCCTGGAAACGTTAAAATCACTGGAAAGTGAGTACCTTTTTGGTAAATAGATGAGAGATAAGGAAGGTCTGTTAACACTAACCTTATCATTGCGATCCATTCTCTGTCAGGATGTGGTTCCATCTTCTGCTTCCCAGAGTTTCTGCAAAATCTAGGTTATGCATAACTCTCACTGAGTGTTCATTGATACATGAGTGCAGGTATATACAATTGTGAAAAATTTTTATTGCATGGAAGACGCTTGACATACTACAGAACCAATATTTAGATACTTGATCATAAATGTATGGTCTGTTTTGTAGCAAAGCAGATCTTGAGATCTCGAGCAGTTTGCTAAGATTCAGTGTGATCAATCTGACACAAGGAAATATAAGCTTTTGAAAATGAATTTTTGCATCCTATGAGGGTTTTAAATTTTGTATCACGCATTTTTTAAAATTGTCAGGAGTAATTCTCCAGGCCTTCTCTGAATAATAGTTTGTGAATTTAAAGCATGGTATGTAGCACAAATTGATGTGATTTGGAATTTATTTCTGAAAAACCAAACATTTCACAGCTCATTTTGCACCAAGGGCGAATGTGACAGAGGTGCTGATTGCTGGAACCTAGTCCCAGCTTCTATGCCAGCAAGGTGGGTGCAGGTGGAGTTGATGAGTAATTGTCATTGAGATATAAGTCTGAGCTGGGGGAACTGATTTGGTTTATCCAGATTTAAGCACCTTTTATAAAATCAAAATCTTGCTAGAATTACTAAAGCAAGGCTTTTGATAGCAAAGGATATGATGAAGTACAGGAATAGCAAGTGCAAGTGTCTTTTGTTAAGGATGCATACAGCAGTATATCATAAGAATCCTCTGACTATATTATTGATGCCCATTTTTCAGGTGAGAAAGTTGAGGCACAGAAATGTGAAGTAATACCATAGTGAGCAGCGAAAATGGTACTTAAACCTAAACCTCTTCCATTGTGCTGTACTTCATACCAACATTTAAATACTTAAACGTATATATTTATAAAATATATTTTCCCTCCTGCCCCCATGCCTGGCTGTCCTCAATGGGACCCCTTGGAGGGGGAAGGGTTGAGTTTCTCTCCCCCTCCCCCGCCCCGAGCAGAGCCCCAGCAGCTGAGGACCTCCGGAGTCAGCCACAGCCATGCTGGGACCACTCTCAACACATTCGGATGGGCCTCATGTATGAAAGAACTAGCAGAGGAACCCAGGCATGCGGGTCCCGGGGCTGAGGTCTCCAAGCCTACTCGGTTTGGGACTGGGCCTTCTCCACCCAGATCTTCCATCTTCCAGTAGGTAGGTGTCACACGCACCAGCTGCTGCCAGTGCCAGGTTGGTCCCATCAACAGCCAAGACACAGAGACTATAAAACCCAGCTCCCAGAGGAGAACAGCGCAGAGTCTCCTGACCCCGTGCCTGGCTGTCCTCACCGGGGCCCCTTAGAGGGGGGAGGGTTGAGTTTCTCTCCCCCACTCCCCGCCCCGAGCAGAGCTCCAGCAGTGGAGGACCTCCAGAGCCAGCCACGACCATGCTGGGACCACTCTCCACACGTCCGGACGGGCCTCATGCATGAAAGAACTGGCAGAGGAACCCAAGCATGCGGGTCCCAGGACTGAGATCTCCAAGCCTGCTTGGATCGGGACTGTGCCTTCTCCACCCAGATCCTCCAAATTCCAGTAGGCAGGGGCCACACCCACCAACTGGCCCCCTGGCACCATGTAATCCCATCAACAGCCAAGACTCAGAGACTATAAAACCCAGCTCCCAGAAGGAGCTTATTATCTCATTCCTACTTTGGACAAACTGGCAGGCTACCGAATGTAACCTGCCCACACAGTAGAGTCTAGTAAACTCCCCGTGGCGTACCCAATATGCCAAATACCAGTAACAATGATGGGTCTCATTCTCCTAACCCTGAAAGAGCCTTGAATGTGGCACTTCTTAAAAAATCTCAGGGCTAGGATGAAGGAGACGTTACTGGTGCCTGCTCAAGGCTATCGACGAACACAGGATGGTCGTGATCGTGATCATATTCACATGATATTAACAAACATCTTCTAAACCCTGTGTCACAACCATCTTTGGTATTGAATATTTTTTTAAAGTTTGGTTTAAAAATATATGTTATGATTTATTATCAGTAAATGTTTTATTTGTATGTCTGTTATATATGCCTTTATACCCAGGGTTGTGTAAAAATTTATTGGGCAAAAAGGGGTTGTTAATGGAAACAATTTAAGAAACACTTCTCTAAACTAAGGTGTTTAATTTATCCTTTAATTTCCTCTCTTCCTGTCTTCTATCCTCCTCTTCCTTCTCTGGGATATTGATGCACTTCCTCTGCATTTCAGTATTGTACCATTATTACCTTCCCTGACTCTGTCAGCTGGTATCTGAGCAGGTATCCTCAAACAGGGTAATAAAAGGTAGTTTGATGAAGAGAGCAATGAACTGGGTATAAAAACAAAGAAGGTGAATATCAAAACCTGGGACTAGTGATGGCTGGAATCCACCACTAAACCCTGAAGCAGCTAGGGGAGCAAGCAGTTTCCAGAAAGAGTGGACTATAGATATGGGAGAATGATTGCCAGTGTGGCAGGAGATGCTGTCTTCTAGGAGGGTTGTAATTCATTTGCCTCCATCAGCAAAGAGTGAAGCCGAAGTCTAGGATAGAAATAAAGGAAAAAGCTAATCATTTCTTTGGCTCTTGCAGTCCAGTCCCTGATGGTGGCCAAAAATAACTGAGTTCATTCAGAAGCCCAAGGACCTGAGAACCCCAGAGCAGACCTTCAGAGACTAGACTTACACAGATCAGGGTGAAGAGTGGGATAACTGAGTGAGGAAGATCAGGCAGAGATTATTTGTTGACCTGAGCTTTCTTGCCATAACTCAGCCCTATAGACTTATTCTTCCTTCTCTTGCACTCCTCTTCCTTAGGTCCTTCCTCTTATCTTCTAAAAACTTGTCCTGTAGCACTGTCCTCTCCATGCTGTGCTCTGTAGTAGATCTCTGGAAGCATTTAAATCATGCTATTGTGGTGTTGGACCCAGTTTTTCAGGCACTTTGGTACTCCTCAACTCTGTTTCCAGGTCCATGGTGGGATCACTGTAAGGTCTTTCCCTGGTATTCTGATTCCTTGGTTCAATGCTTTTACTCGTGAAGCTTTCTTCCATAAAGGTAAAGGTAAAGGCCCTCCCGTTGATCGTCGATTTGCTCGAGCGGGCCCAGTAACGTCTCCATTGGAGACTTTGTTGTTACTGTGTCTGGCATATCCAATACTCTCGGTAGCTTGCCGGGCTCTCCGAGAGGGGCGGAGGAATCGAACTCGGGTCGGCCATGTTGGCCGCTTGTAAGGCGAACGCCCTACCCGCTGTGCTATTGCTCCAGCCCATTAATTATCTGCTTTAAGACATCCCAAAATTGGAGTCCAGTAGACCCTCCCCCACATATGGTCACACTCAAAGTAGTCCCTATCTTGACTCAGTGCCTGATGTCATCTGCTGCCTCTCTCTCCAGAGCAGTGCATATATCTCAGCCTCTGGTAATTGCTGCCTTGTAGAAACTGTAATTGTTGTGGCCTGTTTTAGAATATAGTCCAACAATAGAACTACTTCATTTGTATTTATAAATAAAATAATTTCTTGCCTTGAATATTCAGAAGAGGAGATAGAGAACATAACAGTAGTTAAGTAAAATTTTCTTCTCTTTTTATCTGCTTTCTCACCATCCCTCACATTCTCATTCTCAGGTTTCTTTTTCTTTTTTTTTTATTTTTCATAAAATCTTCCCCTAACCAATCCCTGACTCTAACCTGTTACCTTCCTTCCTTCCATGAATCCCCTGTCCTTTCATTTCTGGGCTACCAAAGATTCAGAGAACTTGCCTGACACCAGAATTCCCCTCTGGAAAGGGGAATTAAGAAAAGGGACAGAGCTTGGAGGCAGGACCCTTCCTTGTTGGGAGAGAGTGGTGACAAAGGTGGGATGCACTCCTGCAGTCATTTTCCTCCATAGCACATGCGTCAGTATAAAGTGAGAACAGGAGCACTAACAGTACCATGGGGCTTTTATCATTTTGATATTGTGGTATATGAATTACAGCTCCATAACTGAAGTCATTTTCCATGTGGCAATATTATAGAGACTACTTACCCTGTGTCAGGCATTTAATCATTGCTTTTAATGGCGTGCTTGCTAATTACACATCATGTCTGGAAAAGGTGGTTAGTTGGGGACAGCCCTGCTTTACAAGTGGAAAAGTTGAAATACAAAGCTATGGTCTGGTTGAGTTATGATGTGGAAGCAGATACCTGTTGAGTATACAATAACCCCTTAGCAGTTGAATGCTGTCTCCGTGTTGGTGCTGTTGTGCTCATGGCATTTTAATTTTTTGACTTGTGTTATATTTTAGATGTTATTATTATTGAATCCCCATGATATACATCACAAAGTTGTTCATGATTTGCCTTCAGTCATACAATATTCCAATACCCGTGCCTCCAACCATGTACATTTCCCATCAACAATGTTCCCAGTTTCCCTCCGCATGCCGCATTTTTGATATTTGCCTAATCGCAGTATGGCTCTAGTACTCTTAGCACTGCTTTATGAATTAAGACAGTGGGGGTCAGAGAAACCTGGCACCTTGATGGTCACACAGTCAGTGCTTGCCAAAGTCATGACTTAACCCAGATCCCACAGAATCCAGATGCATTCTCCAAATTATACTCTTGATGCCTGATTTTTTGTGCCATATATTGGAAACATCTTGGTAATGTTAACATAGTAGCTTTTTAGCAATTTTATGGATAATTTTATGGTGATGGTATGGATACTGTATTTTTAAGATATCAACATGGAAGAATCTTTTGTATAGCATCAATGGAGAATATTGAATTCTGGGATATAGCAACTCAGATTATGCTGTTTATTTTGCAAAAGATTTGGAGGTTCATGAAGTGAGTCAAGGGGTGACAAATAGGAATCAGTCCCATGAATAAAAACTATGGGACAAATAACAACACATGGGACCTGCAAGTTAGCCCATTTCTTTAAATGCATTCTAGCAATAGTCATATTTTCCCAGGGGAGGAGGCCAGTAATTTGGATCATTTCCTTCATAGTTGGGTCCCAATTAGTACGGGAATCAACTCAAACACTCATGGGTATTCTTGAGAGTTCTTAATCATGCTAAATAATATAAGTTGAAAGTGAGAGAAATGTACCTCATCTCATTGGAACTATGACTCTGATAGTTTTAGGGTAAAAAGACAGCCTGCCACTGAAATTACCTCACAAAATTCTGAAATGGAGAAATATGGAGAGAGTTGCCAAAACAATACAGATTTTGCAAAGTAATTTTCACGTGAATTGTTTATATGTTTCATGTGTTTATTTTTTTTTTTGAGGGGACAACACCCAGTAGTGCTCAGGTCTTACTCCTAGTTCTGCACTCAGGGGTCACTCCTGGTGGATTTGGGGGACTCTGTGTGGGTGCCAGAGATCAGCCACAGTTAGGTCCAAGTGACCCACCACTTATACTGTTTCTCTGGTCCCACTACATGTAAGTTTTTAAGATAACAATTTTTAAACAAAATTGCAATTTTGTGGGGCAGGAGAGATAGTACAAGACAAGGTACTTGCTTTTCACACGTTGACTTGAGTTCAATACCTGGAATTCCATATGGTCCCTGTAGCCCCACTGGGAGTAATTCTTAAGTGCAGAAACAGGATTAATGCCTGAGCATTGCTAGGTGTGTCTACCCCCACAAGAAAAAATCAGTTTGTTAGAATAAAGCAATTAATTTTTAACAGAGTAAGGTAACTTTAAATGTTAAAGAACAACATTACATTTGTGGGTAATATCTGTCATGCTCTCATGGAGTAATATTTTTTTCTAATTTTGGGAAAGAGCAAATTGACAGAACTGTGTTCTTAATATCATGGGCAGTTGTCTTAAATCATGTACTCACAAGCATTCTCTCTACCAGCCTTTAGGTCACACTATTTTCTTTATTCTATGCCTCTCCTACAAAGTTAAAACTCAGGGATATCATTATAGGACTAAAAATTTGAACCTTCCTTTCTTTAATATTTCTAAAATAAATCTTGCCATTTCCAGATAGGCATTTTGTCAGTGTAATTTCTCTTGATTTTTGTCCCTGTAATATCTGAGACACTGTACTAAGCATCAGAATACATAGACCATAAAATAGTCTGAAAGATTGCATTATAGGGCAGATGCTTTGTTTTTGTTGAAAAGATGTACAAGTGGTCCTGATACCACATTTTGTTGGCACTGTAGGAGCTAGTGAAAAATTCTAGTTCCTGGGTTTCCAAAGATGTCTGTAGAATCAGAACTCCAGGACCAGTGGGAGAGAGGAGATATGTCTTTGTGGAGTCACTGAAGAAACACTAATATGAACAAAACTGATCATAACCTCCTGAAAGAAAGGGAGTAGTGTTGCAAAAGGAAATGAAGGCAATGGAGAGATGTAGCCTTGGCTTTCTTTTGGAATATTTGAGGCCAGCTTGATGGAAATCCTTCTTGCTGTCTTTACACTCTATCCTTTTGATCTTTGGAGGTCGGCTGAAGTAAAACATACAAATGATGGAGTGTGTGATTCTTCCTGGTTATTGACCTTAGGAATGAAATCTGCCTCAAGTGTTTGTTGCTAAAATATATCTTGCTATTAAAATGTGTAAGGTTTAACCTCACAGACTGGCGTCAGTTTTAGCTACGTAGATTAAGTCTAGCCCTTTAATGGATTAATTTATAGGTAATAAAATACTGTGCTTGGCATATAGAGAGGATGATCGCAGTTCCTACACGTGAGCTCTATAGTCCATGGATTGATATTGCTTCCATTTTCCCTTTTGCATGATTATATAACTATCGCACTTTTAATTAGGAGAGCAATGATGCTGATACTAAGAAATTCAATACAATGAACTTTTTATTATTAAAGATAAAAATGAATCCTCAATTTCTTTGGCCTTTTAATTGTTAACAGTAGAATCGGTCAAATGTGAAGGCTGAGGAAGCACCCAGGGATAATGTAATTGCGGCCCTTCGAACAATTGTATCTGTCTAAAGAATGAAGATTGATGATCTGGAAAATAGATCTCATTGTTTCAGTAGTAGAATTATGGGCTTTGCCAGTGGCTATTAAGATTATTCTCTGGGAAACTTTTACCAAACTGAAAAAAAAAGGATACTTGTTAGATGAAGAAAATTTAATTCAGCCACTTTTCATTAAGCAAGACCAGAAACTCTAATTCCCTAGTTCATAGTTGACGAGAGGCCCCAGAGCAGTAATTATCCATTTTTCAGGTTTCTTGATAGAAAGCTCTTCAATTAGATATAGACAAGGGGGAAATTATGGTAAAAAGAGAGTGATTTTGTCCTTTTTAAAGAGCACTAGGAAAATAGAGACTTTATAACAATGCTAAGAGATAATTATATTAAATGAATTAAGCACTTTGAATTATCTTAAAAGATGTTAAATTACTTTCAGTATTGCTACTTCACTGAAAGGGCTTCAAATTTTAATTCAGAAAATATACTAGCATTTTGTTTTCATTTATTTCTCGTAAATTAGAGAAGGTAGGTTGCCTTTGGTATCCTTGGATAGCCATTGAGGAAACAGACTAAAGATGATGAAACAGATGGGGTTTTTGTTGTTGTTGTCAATGTGCTTATGAATGTTTGAAAGGTTATGGCCATGCTTTTGAAAGATTAATTATTTGTGTCACTTGTTGATTCTAAATTTTTTTTTGAAAAACATAATTTATACTACTGCTGCTTGTTTGTACTTCGTTATTCATATTTGAGGTAAATTTAGAAATAAATGATTGACATAGCATATAAAACTATAGACAATACGAATTCATATAAGTAAGGGGAAATGCCTCCTTCTGTGTCCAACCACATAATGGTAGAACATGAATAATTTATTTTAACATTTTAAAGTGGAGGAAGCTTCCAAGGTGAGTTGAAGTGACCTCAGTTTCATTTTGTTGGTGATGAAATATTCCTAGTTATTAATAGCTAAGCAGGAAGGGAAGATGGAACTGCTATCTATGCAGGGGGAAATGAAAGCAGTTTCTCTAGAACCATAGTCCATGTATGCATTGGACTCTGAAATGTATCTGTCTTGAAATTAATCTACACAAAATGATAACATACACACATTTGGAGTGGTTACGGAGAGTCTTTGGTATTTTCTATAATTTCTATCTACTAATGAGGGCTCCTGCTCACAGACTGTGAATGTAAATAAAAAGTTTCAGAAAATCAAATTATATGTGCTCATCTTCATCAACATTATTAAAAATATACAACTTCCACAAGGATCAAAAATATTTACTTTTGAATCTCTATTACTCTTGTTTTCAGATTAAAAATAAGGGATATCATATGAGAATAGTACTAAAATAAGAGAGTTGAGGAACTGAAAATATTTAAAATTGGGAAAACTGTTGGTCCTTTCACATGATTTATTCAGGGTACTCAAGATAAAATATCCAATGTAAAATTTTAAAAAGAAATGATTATTAATGTTCTCTGATGGAAAAATAATAAATATTTTTATAAACATTTAAATAGATAGACATAAAATTATAAGAGTTCAAACTCCACTGTCAGTACCACTTATAGACTGTCATTATTAGTCGCCAGGGCTTGAATTCATCTTCATGTGCTACATAGTTGTGGGGGATATGTTTTTAAAACAGAAATGAGTCTATATGTTGTATTTTATACTTACCATGTGGTAGATACTTTTTATTCCATTTAGTTGTCATTATTGTTTGCATATTAGTTACTCAAAAGCATTTAAAGAGAGATGGAAACTGAGATTCTGCATACTTGGGTGGCTCCTGCATCAAATTCTTTTTTAAGGATGATTTTCCTTCCTATCAGGGGATCTTTGCCTCCAGTACATTAGCTCTGATCTAGGCTATAACTTCAGAGGCACAATGTATTGATTTAACTTCATGAGACAGTAGAATTAATCATTATATATATAAAGTTAACTTGAGGGTATATATATCCTTTTTGGATTTAGGATGAATAACAAGTCAGTGAAATTATTACAAACTCAAGGGCTAAGAAGGAGATCATACAGGTCTCTTCCATAATCTTTTTAACTTCCTGCAAACATATTTGTTCAAATAGAGTTGAACCACTGGTGAGAAGGCAAAAAGGCCTCATGAACAGAGAAACTAATGCTAGGATTTAGAATCAGAACATAAAGGATCAGAAATAAGGATAAAAGAGATTTTTTCAAAGAAAGAATGTTTACTTTGTAGTTTAAAGGAACAGTTGGAAATGGAAAGAAAGTGGAAAGAGACATAGATCCAGCTAAACCATCATGTTAGCTCTCAACATGAAAATAAGAGGGGAACAGTCATCAAATATAGGGGTTAGAAATTAAAACTTGTATTATGGATTTTACATAAAGAGAGCAGAATCACAAAATTGTGCAGGGAGTGGGAAGTATGCAGGTTCATAAGTCAAGTCAGGTCCTGCTAATGTAAGAAAAATATGCCAGAGAGAACTGTAACCACTGTTACAGAAGTACCAAAAGTTATCTTAGCAAAATAGATTTGTTTGACTCTGTCATGTGGGCAAGTATGTCGCTTGATAGCATAACAGGGAAAGGTTAGGGATGGAATTTGAGAATTGTTTCACCTGACCAAATTCCATCTCATTACAATACTTCATTTACCTTTAGTGGCATCAAGTGCTCTTTTTAATGGTTTCAAGTTTTTCCATTTGATGAATGTGCCAGAGATAATTTAATAATTTTATTATTTGACATTCATGTTATAGCAATTTCCTTAAATTATTTTAATGTGGGGGCTGGAGCGATAGCACAGTAGGTAGGGCGTTTTCCTTGCACATGGCTGACCTGGGCTCGATTCCTCCATCCTTCGCGGAGAGCCCGGCAAGCTACTGAGAGTATCCCACTTGTCCAGCAAGCTCCCCGTGACACATTTGATATGCCAAAAATAGTAACAAGTCTCACAATGGAGACATTACTGGTGCCTGCTCAAACAAATCGATGAACAACAGGAGGACTGTGCTACTGTTCTATTTTAAAGTGATTTCTTTTAAATTCTTTACAGCAAATAACTATTTATATAATTTTATACCATTAGTTGTTTCATTTAAATAATGTTAAATTTAAGTTACAGTGCAGTAGGGAATGCCCAGTTTAGGTTGTTGATATACCTTGCCAAACTGGTCTGTACAATTTGTGTACTTCCATGAGTAATGGAACAACTTCCATTTCCTATCTTCAAGGAGAGGCTCATAACACATCCAGTTTTTATAAACCTTTGAATTATTATTTTTCAAATAGTGTAGATGATGTCAGGTAATCTTATGAGATTTTCCTGGTGCCTGTTTTAATTAGAGATACAATATTTGTAGATACCTGGTAGAATTTAGAGCTGAGTTCTGTAGTTAGAAAAGAATACTTAATCTGTACAGAGAAATCATTCTCATTGTTTTATTAGCAAAGTATTATGATCTATTTCTCTCACCACAGACTAATATATTCATCTTTCATCATTCTAATTGCATAACTGCTAGAAAGGAAATGAGTACTTCTCTCTTTTCGTAAACTAAAAAAAAAATCAACTAGAATACTGCAGAACATAAGGTCCCTGAATAGCTTGGTAATATTACTATAACTTAGTTCTAAAATACATCAAAAACAGTCTTATCCAAATTTAAAATATATTGCTATATTTAAGAAGGTATGAAACAGTGTTTAAGTATATTATTTTATAAGGAAAAATAGGTAAAAATTTCCCTTCTATTACCTATCTCAATAAGCGCATTTGTTTTAAAAAAAATGAGATTTGTGGAAAAACAGCATAGTAATTTTGAGGACTTATAGTGAGTTTGGTCAGAATTGAATAAGCAACTCAGTTATTTGAGTCATAAATCATTTGTTCCTCATTAAATATTTCAAATAGCTATATATATATATATATGTATATATACATTCAGTGGAAAGAACAAAGATCAAGAAATAAAGTCTTAGGGACTAGAGAGATAGTACAGATAGTGGATAGGGTGCTTCCCTTGCACGTGGCTGATCTGGGTCAATCTTTAGAATCTATATGGTCCTCCAAGCCCTGCCAGTTATGATTCCTGAATGCAGAGCCAGGAGTTAGCCCACAGCACTGCCAGGGGTGTTCCCAAAACAACAACAAAAGACTTAGACCAAAATTTGTTACTTTTTATCTGTGTGAACATGGGGAAAAAATCTAATGATTTCTAAGTCTTATATTATACATCTTTTTTTAAAATATTAGTGATCTTTTTTCCTATGGCGTATTGAAATAATAAATACAAACGTGTGGATTGTTATATATTTAAAATAATAATTACTATATTTAATAATAATGATAAAGGGCTGGAGCGATAGTACAGCGGTAGGACATTTGCCTTGCATGCAGCCAATATGGCCAACCCGAGTTCGATTCCTCTGCCCCTCTCGGAGAGCCCGGCAAACTACCAAAAGTATCTCGCCCGCACGGCAGAGCCTGGAAAGCTCCCCGTGACGTATTCTATATGCCAAACACAGTAGCAACAGGTCTCATGATGGAGATGTTACTGGGCCCGCTCAAGCAAATTGATGAACAACGACGAGAGGACTGTGATAAAGGGAATGTATTATACCTGTAGTCCCCCAGACCTTACATTTTCCTATGTATCGAAAATAAGGAGAATAATAAAAAAGAGGGCTGGAGCAATAGCACAGCGGGTAGGGCGTTCGCCTTACAAGCGGCCAACATGGCCGACCCGAGTTCGATTCCTCCGCCCCTCTCGGAGAGCCCGGCAAGCTACCGAGAGTATTCTATATGCCAGACACAGTAACAACAAAGTCTCCAATGGAGACGTTACTGGGCCCGCTCGAGCAAATCGACGATCAACAGGAGGGCCTTTTAATAAAAAAGAACATATAAGACAGAAATCAAATTAAAGATTTACTGTAGTCTAAACATAGTTATATATACATGAAATATTATAATTATGCTTATTGACTTATTAATTATAGCCACTGATATTCAGGTCAAGAAACAGAACATTATCACAACCAGAATATCTCCTTGCATTCTATCTTTTTTTTTTTTTACCTTTATTTTATTTTATTTTTTTTAAAGTTGTAGATTTACAATTTTTTGTGCTTTGGTTTCAATTATACAATGATCAGATACCCATCCCTCCACCAGTGCCCATTTTCCACCACCATGGATAATATCCCTCCCACCCCCATCCCCCCATCCCCCCGTCTCTGTGGCAGGGCAATCCCCTGTGTTCTCTCTCTCCTTTTGGGTGTTGTGGTCTGCAAAAGAGGCATTGAGTGGCAAACATGTTCAGTCCATAGTCTACTTTCGACATGCATCTCCCCTCCTGGGAGGATCCTCCAAACATCCTTTATTTGGTGCTCCCTTCTCTATCTGAATAGCCCTTTCCTCAAGGATACCCGGCTGGCCTCTAAGTTATGGAGTAATCCTCCTGGTGCTGATCTCAGTTATTCTTGGGTATTAATCTCATACTTTGTTACTTTATATCCCCCAGATGAATGCAATCTTTCTATGTCTATCCCTCTCTTTCTGACTCATTTCGCTTAGCATGATACTTTCCATATTGTACCACTTGTATGTAAATTTCATGACTTCATCTTTTCTAAGAGCTACATAGTACTCCATTGTGTAGATGTACCAAAGTTTCTTTAACCAGTCATCTGTTCTTGGGCATTCAGGTTTCTTCCAGTTTCTGGCTATTGTAAAGAGGGCTGCAATGAACAAACAAGTGCAGATGTCACTTCGACTATACATTTTTGCCTCTCTGGGATATATTCCCAGGAGTGGTATTGCTGGGTCAAGTGGGAGCTCAATTTCTAATTTTTTGAGAATCGTCCATACTGTTTTCCAGAAGGGCTGAACCAGTGGACATTCCCACCAACAGTGAAGGAGTGTCCCTTTCTCGCCACATCCACGCCAGCATCGGTTGCTTTTGTTCTTTTGAATTTGGGCCAGTCTCTGAGGTGTGAGATGGTATCTCATTGTGGTTTTGATCTGCATCTCCCTGATGATTAATGATGTAGAGCATTTTCTCATGTGCTTTTTTGCCATTCGGATTTCTTCTTTGAGAAAGTTTCTGTTCATTTCATTGCCCCATTTTTGGATGGGGTTGGATGTTTTCTTCTTGTGGAGTTTAACCAGTATTTTGTATATCCTGGATATCAACCCCTTGTCAGATGTGTATTCGGTGAATATCCTTTCCCATTCTGTAGACTGTCTTTGTATTTTGGTCACTGTTTCTTTGGAGGTGCAGAAGCTTCTTAGTTTAAGATAGTCCCATTTATCTATCTCTGTTTTCACTTGCTCGGCCAGTGGCGTGGCATCTTTGAAGATACCATTAGCTTCAATGTCATGGAGGGTTTTGCCAACTTTATCTTCAATGTACCTTATGGTTTCTGGTCTGATGTTGAGGTCTTTAATCCATTTTGATCTTACTTTTGTACATGGTGTTAGGCAGAGTTCTGAGCCTATTTTTTTGCATGTAGCCGTCCAGTGATGCCAACACAATTTATTAAAGAGGCTTTCCTTACTCCACTTCACATTACTTGCACCTTTATCAAAGATTAGATGAGCATATGATTGAGGAGAGATGTCAGTGTATTCAACCCTGTTCCATTGGTCTGCAGTTCTGCCTTTGTTCCAGTACCATGCTGTTTTAATTATTACTGCTTTGTAGTACAGTTTGAAGTTCGGGAGGTTGATTCCTCCCATTTTCTTTTTCCCAAGAATTGCTTTAGCTATTCGTGGGGGCTTATTGTTCCATATAAATTTCAAGAGTGTTTGCTCCATTTCTTTGAAGAATGTCATGGGTATCCTTATAGGGATTGCATTGAATTTATACAATGCTTTCGGTAGTATTGCCATTTTGACAATGTTAAGTCTCCCGACCCATGAGCAGGGGATATCTTTCCATTTCCTCATGTCCTCTTTTATTTCCTGAAGTAGCGTTTTGTAGTTTTCTTTGTACAGGTCCTTTACTTCCTTAGTTAAGCTGATTCCTAGGTACTTGATTTTCTGGGGCACAATTGTGAATGGGATTGTTTTTTTCATGTTGCTTTCTTCTCTCTCACTGTTTGCGTATAGGAAAGCCATGGACTTTTGGGTATTGATTTTATAACCTGCAACTTTACTATACGAGTCTATTGTTTCTAAGAGTTTTTTGGTGGAAGTTATTGGGTTCTCTAAGTAGAGTATCATATCATCTGCGAATAGTGAGAGCTTGATTTCTTCCTTTCCTACCTGAATGCCCTTAATATCTTTTTCCTGCCTAATCGCTATTGCAAGTACTTCCAGTACTATATTGAACAGCAGTGGAGAGAGTGGGCATCCCTGTCTCGTCCCTGATCTTAGAGGGAAGGCTCTCAGTTTTTCCCCATTGAGGATGATGCTTGCTGTAGGCTTGTGGTAGATGGCTTTAATTATGTTGAGGAAGGTCCCCTCTATACCCATTTTGGCTAGGGTTTTCATCATAAAGGGGTGCTGGATCTTATCAAATGCTTTCTCTGCATCTATTGATATGATCATATGCTTTTTATCTTTTCTTTTGTTGATATGGTGGATTATGTTGATTGATTTCCGAATGTTGAACCATCCTTGCATCCCTGGGATGAATCCTACTTGGTCATGGTGTATGATCTTTTTGATGAGTAGTTGGATTCTATTTGCTAGTAGTTTGTTGAGGATCTTTGCATCTGTGTTCATCAGGGATATCGGCCTGTAATTCTCTTTCTTTGTGGTATCTCTGTCTGCTTTTGGTATCAGTGTGATATTTGCTTCGTAGAAACTGTTTGGAAGTGTTTTTGATATTTCAATTTCGTGGAAAAGCTTAAAGAGTATTGGGAGTAAGTCCTCTTTAAAGATTTGGAAGAATTCACTAGTGAATCCATCCGGGCCAGGACTTTTGTGCTTGGGGAAACTTTTTATTACCATTTCAATTTCCTTGATGGTGATAGGTCTGTTCAGGTATTCCAGGTCTTCTTGGTTCAGCCTTGGGAGTCTGTAGGAGTCTAGGAATTTATCCATTTCCTCGAGGTTTTGATGTTCCGTGGCATAAAGCTTCTCAAAGTACTCCCTGAGGATCCTCTGAATTTCTGTGGTTTCTGTTGTAATGACCCCCTTTTCATTTCTGATTCGGTTTATTAGGGTTTTCTCTCTCCCTTTCTTTGTGAGTTTTGCTAGAGGCTTATCGATCTTGTTAATTTTCTCAAAGAACCAGCTCTTGGTTTCATTGATCTTTCGGATTGTTTTTTGGGTTTCCATCTCGTTAATCTCTGCTCTGAGTTTTATTATTTCCTTTCTCCTGTTCGGGTTGTGCTCCTTTTTTTGGTCCTTCTCCAAGCTCTTAAGCTGTGAGGTTAGGTTACTTATGTGTGCTCGCTCCTCCCTCCTGAGGAATGCTTGTAGAGCTATAAACTTTCCTCTTAACACAGCCTTTGCTGTGTCCCATAAGTTTTGGTAACTCGTGTTCTCATTTTCATTCGTTTCTAGGAATCTTTTGATTTCCTCTTTGATTTCCTGTCTAATCCACTCGTTGTTCAATAGTGCACTGTTTAATTTCCAGGTGTTTGATTTAGTTTTCTGTTTTTGTGTGTGATTTACTTCTAATTTCAGCGCATTATGGTCTGAGAAGATTGTTGATACAATCTCTACCTTCTTAATTTTATGGAGGCATGTTTTGTGGCTCAGCATGTGGTCTATCTTGGAGAATGTTCCATGTACGCTTGAGAAGAATGTGTATTCAGCTTTTTGTGGATGAAGTGTCCTGTATATATCTACTAAGTCCCTTTCTTCCATTGTTTCCCTCAAATGAAGTATGTCCTTGCTAAGCTTGAGTCTGGTTGATCTATCAAGAGGTGACAAAGCAGTGTTGAAGTCTCCCACTAGTATTGTGTTGCTATTGATGTCTTTTTCCAAATCTATGAGTAGTTGTTTTAAGTACTTTGCTTGTCTCTCATTAGGTGCATATACATTTATTATTGTAAGTTCTTCCTGTTGTACAGATCCTCTGATCAATAAGTAATGGCCTTTACTGTCTCTTATGACCTTCCTCACTCTGAAATCAATGTGGTCTGATATAAGGATGGCTACCCCAGCTTTTTTATGGGAGCTGTTTGCCTGTAGGATTGTTTTCCAGCCTTTGACTCTGAGTCTGTGTTTGCTTTGACTATTGAGATGCGTTTCTTGCAGGCAGCAGAATGTTGGGTTCAATTTTCTAATCCATCCTGCCACTCTATGTCTTTTAATTGGTGCGTTTAGCCCATTGACATTGAGAGAGATTATTGTTATGGGATTTTGTCCCATTGTTATGTTAAAATTGGGTGTATTTGAGGGGCCTTTCTTGCCTTAAAGTAGCCCATTTAGTTGTTCTTGTAACCATGGTTTTGAGTCTATGAAGTTCCTGAGCTGTTGTTTGTCTGTGAAACTGTGTGTTGTTCCTTCTATTATGAATGAGAGTCTTGCTGGGAAAAGTATTTTGGGGGAGGCATTTATTTCATTGAGTTTTTTTACTATGTCCCACCACTGTTTTCGGGCCATGAGGTTTTCATCAGAAAAATCAACTGTGAATTTTAAGGATGCTCCTTTGTAAGAGATTTCTTTCTTCGATCTTGCTGCTTTCAGAATTTTGTCTCTGTCTAAGGTTTTGGTCATTTTGATCAGAATGTGTCTTGGGGTATTTTTATTCGGATTTCTTCTAGCTGGTACCCTTCGGGCCTCCTGAATGTGGTCACAAGTTTTCTTCAGCTCTGGAAATGTTGTAGCAATGATGTCTTTGACAGTTTCTTCTTCATCGAGGTTTTCTTCCTGTCCCTCTGGGACTCCAATAATTCTTATGTTACCCCTCTTGGCTTCATCACGATCTTCTCTTGCCATCTGTTCCCGAATTGTGAGTCTCTTTTCCATTTTCTGCTCTTTTCGGGAGAGTCTCTGAACTTCATCTTCGAGCTCACTGATTCTGTTCTCAGCCGCTGTTACTCTGCTGCTGAGGCCTTCCACTGAGCTTTTCAATTCGCCTACGAGATTTTTCAGGTCTGACATTTCTGATTGCATTTTCCTCATTTCTGCCTTCAGATCCTCTTGTCTTCTATTGGCATTGCTTTCCATTGTTTCTTTTAATTCCCTAAGCATGCTAAGTAGCTCCCTTCTGAATTCCTTGTCAGAGAGGTTGTCTAACACTACAGTACTGTGGGTGTCATCTGGGCTAGACTCTTCAATATGAATGTTTGGTGGGCTTTTGCGTTGCTTTACCATTGTGAGAGGTGTGGTTTAGTCCTTCACGTTCAGTGTTACTATTCTTCTTGATATGCAGTGTGAGTTAAGATAGGCTTATGAGTTATTGGCAACTGTATTTCTAGTGGCTGAGCTAAAATAGAGAAGTTTCCATCTAAGAAGTTAGCTTATGGTTCCTATGGCATATGTAGTGGGAAAATATTTCGCGGCCGCGTTAGCGGCCGCGGCTCCGGAAAAAGTCCCTGGCACTGGGCGAGGAATTGGGAATGTCTCCTGTTTGGAATTGGAGCCGTTCAGCTTTGTTGCCCAGAGCTGGGCCTCTGTGCCCGTCCCACGCGGCTCAGGGGTTGAAAACCGGCTGTCTCGGGGCTGTTTCTAGCTGCGCGTGCCCAGAGAGGAACCCAGGCCCTTGGGGGCGGGCTGTACCTGTTGGAATTGGAGCCGTTCAGCTTTGTTGCCCAGAGCTGGGCCTCTGTGCCCGTCCCACGCGGCTCAGGGGTTGAAAACCGGCTGTCTCGGGGCTGTTTCTAGCTGCGCGTGCCCAGAGAGGAACCCAGGCCCTTGGGGGCGGGCTGTACCTGTTGGAATTGGAGCCGTTCAGCTTTGTTGCCCAGAGCTGGGCCTCTGTGCCCGTCCCACGCGGCTCAGGGGTTGAAAACCGGCTGTCTCGGGCGCATTCTATCTTAATCCAATACTACTACTCTTCTCAAATAAAACTACCAATTTGACTTCAATTTTTTGTGTTTGTTTGTTTTTATTTTTTTTTATTAGTGAAACACCATGAGGTACAGTTACTGACTTACAGTTTTTTGTTCTGGAGTTTCAGTTATACAATGATCAAGTACCCATCCCTCCACCAGTGCTCATTTTCCACCACCACAGGTCCCAGTATCCCTCCCACCCCCCCATCCCCCCATCCCACCCTGCCTCTGTGGCAGAGCATTCCCTTTTGTTCTCTCTCTCCTTTTGGGTGCTGTGGTTTGCGAGAGAGGCATTGAGTGGCAATCATGTTTGGCCTGTAGTCTACTTTCAGCATGCTTCTCCCATCCTGGGCAGATCTTCCCAACACCCTTTATTTGGTGCTCCCTTCTCTATCTGAGCTCCCTTTTCCCCTAGCACGTGTGGCTGGCCTCCAAGTCATGGAGCAAAATTCCTGGTACTAATCTCAGCCACTCTTGGGTGTTAGTCTCCTATTTTGTTACTTTATGTTCTCCAGATGAATGCAATCTTTCCGTAATTTAATGTTGCCAGTTTAAGATTTGACAATGGAAATACAGGACTGTACATTTTAATCAGACTTCTTTCCAGATATATACAGTTATATCAGTTATATTTATTTATGAATAAAATTTCACAGTCCAAATAACTATTTATTAAACTACTGAGGAACATTTGGATTGTTTTTAGTTTGAAGCTATTACAGATTACACCATGATAAACATACTTCAATTTATTTGAGGGATTGGTACAATAAGTTCTATATATGTAAAGCAGTTATCTCAGTACCATTATGAACTATGACATGTCAATTTAAATTAATTTGAAAAAATAATAAAATGGGCTGGAGAGTGCTAGAACAGGTGTTAAGGTTCTTGTCTTGCCTGCAGCCAACCCCCATTTGAGTCCTGGCACTGCATTATGGGTTCCTGGGCTCCACCAGGCACTCCTCAACACAGAGCCAGGAATAGCCCCAGATCCTCTCTAGATATGTTCCGAAAACAAAAACAAAACAAAACAAAAAAGTTAATGAAATGAATAGAAAATAATTCTAATGCACTTATTAAAAAAAATGGAAACGATAAAGGGAGATCCCTTTCTTATCACCCAGGATTATTAGTTGTAGCCAAAATTTATTTTGCTCTCTTGAGTTTTAAACAAAATTAAGTATAAATGAAGAAAAATAAGGTAAACAATTTTTAGCTTTATGGGTAGCCAAAAGCATTAGTAAAAGATATGTACAGTCCAAATGGTCCAGACTCAGATGTTCATAATCAATTGAAAAGGCATGATTAAAAAATCTGAATACACAAGGGAATGAAAGAACCAATTAATTATGTTTCAAGAAGATATTCCTAATCTGGCAAATTCTGTTAGAAGACAAATTACTTTAATCTTTATCAGCACCGGGAAGAAACTATCCTTATTTGACCCTTGCTTATAAATGCACTCTGGGATACTGCTTCTTGCTTTCTACAGATTCTTGAGAAACTCAGAAGTTAAACATTCTGATCTTCTAGCAAAATCTGAGGCTTTCTTTAATTTCATTGTTACTAACATAATGAAGATGTTAACTGTTTTCTTCAGCAAAATAGCTTTAGAAGCTATCATACATGGAAAATAAATATTAGATTAAAGAGAATTCCAATTCAGAAAGATTTTCACTCGATTATGTTTTTCAAAGTGCTGTTCTGTAAGATTTTATTAATAGGCATTTAAATTGATCTTGTTGTGTTCCATTCATTAATACACGTGTGAAAGTTCTAGTGTCCTTAAATATATCTTAAAGCAAAACATCGTTACTTTGTTATTTTATCTAAGTCACACAGTGGCAACTCTGTAGATTTTTTGTTCAAAAATAAACTAGTTTGTTCTTCTGATTTTCTGTGGTAATGATGGAGCTCTGAGAGAAAGTATTTTAACTTCCATAGTAAAAAGTTAAAAATAAAAGGTCTCAGGGGTTGGGGAAGCTTCTCAGAAAACTTTGGAAATTAAAGTGTATTTCTTCTGAGTACCCACGTTGTGGTAAATGTGTCACCTATTGTATTATCTAGAATTGTTCCTTTAACTCCATTTCCTGCTTTTGGGGAGAACATTGCAGAGGACCTGTTTTTTAATAGGCCGTAATCACACAGGCAATAGGGATCTTGGCAAGTAGCTATTAACAGTATAGACAGAGACTTGAAGTGCGATGGTTTTAGACTTCCTGAGCTGCTTGATGCTATTTTAATGCACTAAGAGTATAAACTAAATTTAGATCCTGCTGACTGTTGCTGGAGTGAAGTGCGTGCCTCTTCTCAGACAATGCTGGATATAGTCACTGTATATTTTTGTCAAGCAAGGAATGCAGTTTCAAGCCACCAGCCCTCTTGCCAGGCATTTTAATAACTATTCCTATATATTTAATGACTGCTTTGATTTGCACCTGCTTATTTAAGGCACACTGTCCCTAAAACAGTTACTGACTTTCGTCATTTTTCTTGTGGTTATTGTGGGGTTTTTGTTTGTTTGGTTTTTGGAGTGTTTACACCCAGCAGTGCTCAGGGCTTGTTCCTGGCTCTGTACTCAGAAATCATAGGCTGGGCTTGGGAGACCATATTGGGTGCCAGGGATTGAACCCAGACCAGCTGCATGCAAGGCAAGAATCCTGCTTGCTATACTGTCACTCTGGCCTCCATTTTGTTTTGTTTTGACACATCTGGCATTGTATTAGTTTTCAATATGAAGTTCATGCTATCCCCTCCTTGTTACTCTGGCCCGTGGTTTCTGGGTCTCAGAATAATTCGCATTTTGATAGGATTTTTTTTTGTAGGGAAGGAGGAGAATCCTGTAAACTGTAGGGTGTTTAGCCACACTTCTGGCTTTTATGTATTATATGTCAACAGCATGTCCCTCTACCTTATTGTGACAACATCATGCCTTCAGATATTGGAAAATAATCCCTGTGCTCCACGATCACCACCAGTTGAAGACTACTACTTAGTCAGTCCACTGTTTTCCATCTCCGTCATTCCTTCCTGCTCCAGTCTCTGTCATTTCTCACAAACACACAATAATTTCCTGCTGGCTTGTCTTGCATTATTCCCAGCTAGTTGCTTTTCCATCCTCCATATTGTAGCCAGAGTCACCTTTTCAAAACTTTTCAGAATTGTTTCATCAATTTAAAACAATGTGCCTACGTCCCAGTGACTTAGATCAAAGAGCTGTTTAAATTAATTTGTAGTATTCATTCTCATTGAACCCAGTATACTCCTTTTCTTCATCTCAATTCAATTTATTTCATTAGTTCAAGCCCATATAACTGCCCTCTTCTCTACGGTCTTGCCACATTTCACATCTCTCTGCCTACCTGGTTCTAGTTTTATTCTATAACTCACCCTCCAGTTCTGGTTCTAGCCTAGCTGCAAGCAACCAGGATTTTCTAGTTTTATTATTTATGATAAAGTCAGATTGGATCCTTCTAAGCCAAGTTGAGTGAAACCAATCGTGTACAGGCAAATTTAACAAAGCACCAGACTATTGAACTTAGATGCCAAAAATATAGAGGCAACAAATCTTTACTGATTATAGAAGGTTCTAATTTTTTCAGCATGGACCGGCTTGAGAGAATTTTGTGGGATATAAGGAGTCACTGCTTGGCGTTTAGGAATCCTTGGGTCTCTGTCTGTAAGTACTGCCTCCCTGTTCTGTTTTTCATTATAGGGATCAGCAGAGGAACCTATATAATGTGCTGACTTGCGACTTCATATTCAAATTAGAGGATGGTTAAAACCTTCCTTGAAGTGACATTTGCAAATCGCAGATATGATATTTCAATACAGAAATCTTCACGCTTTATTAAGATAAACATTGTAGTTAGAATCACTTCTAAATTTGTAAATAATTAAAGAAATAAAATTTGTCAAGATATTGAAATAAATAAATTTATTATTTGATATTTGCTATTATAGTGAAAGGATCCTAAAATTCTAAAATTTTGACAAAATCAATTATGACTTTGGAAGGATTCAATAGAAATTTGTTCTGGTGAAAATTTACCATGTGAAATTTTGAATTATATTTATAACACTGTTTCCACCATAATATCAAAGCAGTCACTATTCCATAAATTTTGGCAAGTTAAGGGTGTGGATGCTGGCCCACATCCAGTACTTAAGTCTTATTTCCAGCCCTTTGCTCAGGTATCAATTCTGGCAGTACTCAGGGCACCATAAGCAGTGCCAGGTATTGAACCAGAGTTAGCTGCATGCAAGTGTTAGCAAGTGCCTTTTATCCTTTGCTATCTTTCTAGTCCTAAGTATTCTTTAAAAGGGTCATAAAAATGGGTATGTTGATTGTAATTAAGAAGAGCATGTCTTCATAGATGCTCAATTACATTTCAGCATTAGTTCCAACATTGCTATGGTAGTACTTTTTTCCTTACATGGCTGTAGATTGTGTGAAGAAGGATTTGTGACTATATTTTCTTATCACTTATCCACACAGCCTGTGATGATAGTACTGTAGCACGGTCCTCCCGTTGTTCATCGATTTGCTCAAGCAGACACCAGTAACGTCTCCATTGTGAAACTTGTTACTGTTTTTAGCATATTGAATACGCCATGGGAAGCTTGCCAGGCTCTGCCATGCGGGCGGGAGACTCTTGATAGCTTGCCTGGCTCTCCAAGAGGGGTGGAGGAATCGAACTCGGGGCAGCCATGTGCAAGGCAAATGCCCTCCACGCTGTGCTATTGCTCCAGCCTGTGATGGTACCAGTGATAAAAGTATTCACTTAAAGGTTGTTGAATAGTTATGTAAATAAACTAAGTTTAACTTCCTAATATATAACTATAACATTATCTACAGCTCTGGCCTTAAGACTAATAAACGTTTTAAACCTAATTTTGTAAAACAATAAAGCAGCGGGTAGGGTGTTTGCCTTGCATGCAGCTAACCCAGGTTCGATTACTCCAGCCCTCTTGGAGAGCTCAGCAAGCTACCGAGAGTATCTCGCCTGCACAGCAAAGCCTGACAAGCTACCCGTGACGTATTTGATATGCCAAACACAGTAACAACAAGTCTCACAATTTGTTGTGAGACGTTACTGGTGCTCACTCAAGCAAATCGATGAACAATGGGAGGACAATGCAGACAGTGCGATAAAAACATATTAAAAGTTTGTACATGCTGTTTATTGAAATACCACAGTACTAAGATATTTCATTTCATATTTTCATATATCACAACATTTTGTTTCACAGGTAAAAATAGGTAGTTTTACATTGTACAAAAAAAAGGTTATATAATTTTTTTCCCACAAGATTCAGATGAAATAGCATGACTTTTTATCAAGTCTGAGAACATTATAATAAGTGTTTTTACATTTATATTGCAAGCTAATATCTTAAAATAAGACTAAAATTGAATATTATTTACAGGTAATAAAGATCCCAGGTAACTGTTGACAGTTACACAGTTAGAGTTGCATTTAATCTGAGATGTGTTGACGTGAACATTCCAGACTCTTTGAAGGCATTGAGAAGATGGATAAAGATGAAGGAGACAGGAGGGACAGAGAAGCAGGAGATTGTTTTAAATTCTGCTTGGGTTTACTTTGAAAACCTTCATAGTTCCAATCCTGTGTCCAAAAATCCTCTTCCTAAAATACTTTCTGTAACTCCATGTAAAAAATAAATGTCTATCATTTTAATATTTTAATGATTATTAGAGGATCCAGTTTTAAAAAATATTTCAGATGTCCTTTATGTTCTATATTTAATAATGTAATTGACATAAAAAGTTTGAATTATTCTGTTTTTCCCTTGTCTCTTGCTATGGTTACTAATTTTGTTGTTGTTTATTGTGAGGTATGTTTCACTGGACTTTTGCTTTGGATTCAGTAAGGTCTGAGTTAAGGATTCTATCTCCAGAAAGAAAAGTTTCACTCTTCCTGGGTTCCCTATTCTAGACACCTTGAACTTAGAATTGGTTGTGTTTCTAGGTAGAAACATCTAAGGGCGAACTGTGGTGCCTGAATCTCAGTGAGTCACTTTCTTCCCTTAATCCTTAGGAAGAAGAGATTCCCCGCCACCTTCCTTTGCCACTTTCTGCAAGCTTAAAGCACAGATTCTGGTTTTAAGCTTCTTTTTATTTCCCAGCCTCACAGAGGAGCAGAGTCTTTGTTTTAGCTCCTGTTTAGTTGTCAGAGCAGAGCAGAGACTGACAGTTTTGGTGGCCCCATGTCCTTGAGGTCACCATGCAGCAATGTCATGTGACACTTCCTGGATATTCGTGTTACTTGATAATTCTCCTGAACATCTAAAATGATTCTTAAAGTAAGTTTGTTTTCCAGGAGATGATTTCTTTATAAAAGAATGTCTGTCTTGTTAATTTGTTTTCTTGGAAATAGAATGTATAGCACTGTAGCACTGACCTGTAGCACTTGTTCATAGATTTGCTCCAGCAGGCCTAGTAAGATCTCCACTGTGAGACTTGTTACTGTGTTTGGCATATCGAATCATATCGAATATGTCATAGGTAGCTTGCCAGGCTTTGCCGTGCAGGCGAGATACTCTTGATAGCTTGCCAAGCTCTCCAAGAGGGGCGGAAGAATCAATGGAATCTGGGTCATCTGGGTCGGTCGAGTGCATAGCAAACACCCTACATCTACACCTGTTCTTTCACTCCAGCCAGAAATAGAATAGATAAAATATATTTAAAAAGTGCTGTTTTTTAAAAAATTTTTGAGTTTTGGGTCACAGCCCTTGTTTCCTGGGGGTTGCTTCCGAGGTGCTGGGTTGGAAGACACATGTTGCCATAAATCAGGATCCTCTGAATGTAAGGTGAGCACCTTAACCCCTGCTCTATCTGTCCTACTTCCAAAGTAGTACTTCTTTCAAAAAAATCAAATATAATATCCCATCCTTTTTTTTTCTGCCTCCCCCTCTCATTTGAAATCTGTTGTATATATCATCAAAATAAAATTTAAGAAGTAATCTTAGACTAGATTTATAGTCATTGAATTTTATTTCATTATACTAACAATATTCAATTGACAGGGACATTAAAGGTATTATTTTCCTAAAATTTTCTAAGACTGTAGCAGCTATTAAACAAAATTAAATATAACTGACTTTATGTAATCATATACATACATACCTGGTATGTACTTGAGTGTGTTTTAAAGATGCAAATATGTTGAAATACAATAACTGTTTCTCTTAAAAAAAACATATAGAATAAACGGGGCTAGAGCATTAGTACAGCAGGGAGGGCTTTTGCCTTTTGCCGTACATGCAACTAACCAGGGTTCAATCCCCAGAATTCCATATGGTCCCCCAAGCACTGCCAGGAGTGATTCCTGAGTGCAGAGCCAGAAGTAATGCCTGAGCATTGCCAGGTGTGACCCCCCAAAAAAGCCGAAAAAAATAATCTAGAATAGAAAAATGGGTCTCTTATAAATTTGATTATTTAACTTTAATGTAAATGTCACCTTGACACATATTTTTTCCCAAACTTTAGAAACTAGGACTTCCATGCACTGAACACCTTACTATTTTTTAAATATAACTGATCATGGAAGAAGCTCTTATCTGAAGAAGATGCTTATTAATGAATGTACAGGATCTGGTGAGAAGTGGTTGGCTTTCAAGGAAAAACAATGCTGGGATACTAAACCTCATCACATGCATGCCTCTATTTTCCTTTTATTTATTTGTTCTTATAGGGTATTTTCAGGAACTGAGTTCATATTAATAATGAAGTAAGTAGTTCTTTTTAAAGGACTACAGAATCATCCATTGTGCAGCATATTAAGACAATCAATACCTTTTAACTGAATTTTAAAGTTGTGATAGGACCAAATAGATAGTACAGGGATTAAGGCACAAACCTTGCATGCAGTTGACCTGGATCAATTCCTGAACCACATGTTCCTAGAGCATCACTTAGTGCAGCCCTGGAGGTCTCCCAGCACCAGTGAGGTGACCTTTTGTAATCCATAGCACTATAGGTCTCAGCTGCACATCATCCTTGGGCTCTGACATTGAACTACTGTTGCAGTTGGCCAAGAATTGTAGGGAGGCGCCTCAAATAAAAATCAGTCACTTGAAACTAAAAGATAGGATAACAATTCATCATTTCAGGTGGAAAAAAGAGAATAAGAAAAGGCAAGTATGTCTGAAAGATCTTGGTATGTTGAAGGAACTGCAGCTAATGTTAAGTGTCATCTGTCACATAGATTAGTTTGATATATTTGAAGGCACTTTTGGAGCTATAGCACAGTGGTAGGGCGTTTGGCTTGCACGCAGCCAGTCCAGCCAAGCTGGGTTTGATTTCTCCACCCTTCTCAGAGAGCCAGGCAAGCTACTGAGAGTATCTTGTCCGCATGGCAGAGCCTGGCAAGCTACCCGTTACATATTCAGTATGCCAAACACAGTAACAACGAGTCTTACAATGGAGACATTACTGGGCCTGCTCGAGCAAATCGATGAACAACGGGAGGACAGTGCTACAGTGCTACAGTGCTACTTTTGTAAGAATAATAACTAACATTTTCAAGGCATTTCCAGTGTTCCAAGGACCACTGTGTCTGTACAAGTAATAACACATTTAATTCTGTTAGCAGCTTTTGAAGTAGTTATTATTTTATTTTACAGAGGGTTAGTTTTTTTTTTTAAGTACCCTTTCTAAGGTCAGACAGTCAGACAGTTGGAGCTGAATGAGTCAGGACTCAAATGTAGGCATTCTGATCTAGGAGCCCACAGTCAGCCTTATACTCTATTGCTCAAAAAGGAAGCTGTATTTACCCTGGAGCATTTAGTCAAAAGATCTCATTGTAGAGAAAGCCCAATGAATAAAGTTTGCTTTCTCCCCAATATTGTTGATTACCATAATAACTGGTTTATATTTAACTTGTTTAATGAATCATTGCCCTTCTTCAACAACAAAAAATACTAGAATATCTGGCTGAAATTTTAGTGGTATGTTGGACCAACTAAGAAAAAGCTAATTGTTAAATTTTTAGAAGCTTTTCAACTCATATACTATGAACAGTGGTGTTAAAATCAAATTATTTAATTTTATTAGATAAATTATATTAAAAGTAAAATAATAAGTATTGATCACTTAATCATTTGACATCCCATTAGTCATCGATTTGCTCGAACGGGCAACAGTAACTTCTCTATTCGTCCCTGTTTCTTACTAGTGTAGCCCAATGGTGTCTGCTCGCTCCAGGAACACGAAGAACCTCAAATCAATTGTTCAGGGTCTTGACAAAGAAGTCTGACAATCTCGTAAGTGGGTACCATATGATCCTTTAACATCTCTTGGAATCCAGTTGGTAATCCCTCTAGTCCAGCAGTTGTCTCCAAATTGCATTATGTGTCCAGCCCATCTGATTTTCGATGCCTTTGCAAACAAGACAGCATCACAAATTCTCAATTGTTGACTGAGGTTGGAACTCCAGATTCCTTCTGGAGTTAACTTGAGTGAAGCATGATATTCCAAGCATAGCTCTTTCAGTTCCTCTTTGGGAGACCCAAATAGTGTTCTCATCATGTTTTCATAGGGCCGAGGTCTCGGAGGCGTATGTTAATGCAGGAAGAACAGTGGAATCGTAGAGATGTACCCAGAGCCAGAGGGTCTTTGCCCTCTTAGCTATTTCTTTGACGCTCTTGAATGCGTTCCAAGTTGCTCCCTTCCTCTTGTGCAACTCAGGTGTCAGTTCATTCGTCATGTTGACTTCTCAACCTAGGTACACATAACAGTTGCATTTGGGGATGTTTATTCCATTGAGAGCGAATGGAACATCAGGAATGAGACCGTTTCTCATAAACATTGTCTTCGTGAGATTCAGCTGTAGTCCGACCTTTCCACACTCACGGTCGAAGTTGACCAGCACTTATATGGCTTGGCTAATGTTTGGTATTATTAGAACGATGTCATCAGCGAAGCAGAGGTGGTGTAGTTGCCGACCATCTATCTTCACTCCCATTCCTTTCCATTCCAGTTGCCGCATGATGTTCATGAGGGTAGCACTGAAGAGTTTCGGTGAAATGCTATCGCCCTGCCAAATCCCTTTCTTGACATTGATGATAACTTTCTTATAGAATGGTGAGATTCCAGTTGTGAATCCGTAATACAGCTCACAGAGGATCCTGATGTATTGAGTTTCTATCTTCGTTGTGTATTCACCAACATCCAATTATGATGAAGAAGAAATTGAGAAGTTCTACAGGGAGCTGGAGAAGTTCTATAAAGAAGACCACACCTTCTACAAGATCATTGTGGGTGATTTTAATGCCAAGATAGGACCGAGAAGATCAGCTGAAGAACTTCACATCAGGACCCATGGCCTAGAATGGAACAAACAGGGTGAGAGACTGTCTGAGTTCATCATGTCAACCAAGATCATCCATGGTAACTCACAATTCCAGAAGGCCATATCTAAACGTTGGACATGGGAGTCCCCCAGTAGATGGTTCCACAACAAAATTGGCCACATCATATTCAATCGATGGTTTTGCCTGACTGATGTCGCTGTTGTCCCAAAATTCCAAATGGAATTTGAACACCATCACCTTCATGCAAAATTCTACTTCATGGAACAGGGAGAAAGTGCTACAAAGTTTAAAAAGAGAACTCCCAGAACCACCACTAACTAGGAGCTCTTTGGCACTATTGTAGCAACATGGGAAGATGCCATTGTTGACAACATTGACGAAGAATACAATTGATTGGTTCAGCAGCTTCATGGTTGTGGAGGAACACCGAGACAGAGATAGCCACAAAAAGATACCTATCTTTGAAAACTCTTGAGCTCCTTTGCGAACGTGGCTGGGCTCAAGCCTCAGGCAACCAGAGCGAACATCAAAGCTTGGAAAGCAATGCAGAGAAGCGATAAAGGAAGGCCTCAAAGAGAAAAGAGCAGCAGTGCTGGCAGATGCGGCAGAAGCTGGGAAAAGCATTCCCTATGCCCGCCTGTCCTTTGCCAACTACAAGACCAAGATGACTGCCCTCTGACATCCTAATGGATCTATCACATCTTCCAGAAGGGCAATGGAGAAGATTATCCATGACTTCTTCTCAGATCTCTTTGATAGCCATGTCCACCTGCCCACATACCAAATTCTGCAGCATGGATATGTTGTTCCCAACATTCTCCCTTCCAAAGTCTGACAGTCCATTTCATTGGTAAACAAGTGAACAGTATCTGGCCTAGACAAGGTCAGACCTGAACACCTGAAGAACCTGCTGACAGTACTCATCAATACGCTGGCTCGGCTCTTCACACGCTACTTGTCTGAATACAAGGTCCACCCCAGTGGAAAACCAGCAGGACTGTAATACTGTAGAAGAAGGGAGACATCCACGACATTGGCAACTATCACCCCATCTGCTTGTTGTCTGTCGTCTACAAGCTGTTCACTTGAGTCATCCTGGATAGGATTGGCAGAACACTAGATGAAGGACAACCATGCGAGCAAGCTGGGTTCTGAAAAGGATTCAGCATGATCGACCATATCCACATGATAACCAAGCTTATTGAGGTTTCTTGGCATTTCAAGATGCCGCTTCATCTCACGTTCATTGATTTAAAGAAGGCATTTGATTCTGTTGAGACTGAAGCAGTCATAGGGTGTTCAAAACAAGCCTATTATTTTCTAATTACTTAAACTGCATTTTACCATTATCTATTCTCTTGATTTTTTAACATACTTTGTAAAAAGGAGGTAGAAATTCTAAATAATTCTGTGTTTCTTTGCATTTCTTCCAGCTCCCACATTCAGTTATATACATTATATTGGCAGTTTGATAATGCTGGGAGTTTTATACAATGATTTTGTAAATAACACAAAACAGGGATTTTTTCATAGAGAACTGGCTGTTCAAAATTTACCACACCATCTCTGTTCCTCCATATTTTTCTTTTTTAAAACATTTTTCTTAAGGTTAATTGTCAACGAACACTGTATTATACAGAAAGTTTTAACATATGTGGCAAAGATTTCTAGTTTTTAAATTTTATTAATGAAATAAATTTGAAAACTAGTTCATGAGTGTCTCATTAATAATTATTTCAGAAAATTAAGAACATAAATCTATAACAACTAAAAAAAGCACCATTCTTGTGTTGCATAATCCATAATGAATTAAGGGACTCTGTGTTTTTTTGTTATTCTTTTGTTTGTTTCTGTTTAAAAGCTAAAATTTGTGCTAGGAACTAACTCAAGTGGTAGATCACATGCCTACCATGTGTAAGACCTTGAGTTTGATTCCATGCACTATAAGGCTTGATGGCCTCTAAGATCCAGACTTTGATGTCTGTTCTGCTAGAAGTGGTCCAGATGATAAAGGGGAGACCAAATTTATTATTATAATCAAGAGTAAAATGGTTTTACATTATCTTAGTTTACTGAAAATGGTAGCCACTGCAGCAGTGAGGAAAATGTCAAAAAATATGTAGATTCTTCTCCTGTGAGCAATGAAGTGACCTGGGATTAGTGTCTTACCTTTGTATTTTAACTTTTTTGAAATTTAGTTTTATTAAGCCACCATAATTTATAAAGTTGTGCATAATAGAGTTGTTTCAAGCATACAAAGTTCCAACCTTAAGCCCACCACCCATGTTTCCTTCCCTCTATCAGTGTCCCCAGGTTTCTGCCCACTCCTCACCCTGAACCCTTGGCAGGCATATAATAAGTTTATTTCATATTTATTATATGAAAACAAAAAGGAATGGCAAAATGAATTAACAGAAAATAAATCAATAAAAGCCAATCTGTGATGATTACTATCTTATTTTAACTTATTTTTATTCAAATTATTTGAATACAATAATTACAATATATAATATTGTGTAATACAACATAGTACAATAATTTAATTTACATAAATAAGTCTTATAAATTTTCTGACATCTAAAATATATTGCAATAAATTCTATTTTATACTTGAATCTTATTGTGGTAATTATCATGCCTTCATCCCATCAATTTTTTTTTTCAGTTCTGTGCTAATGTGGAGTTTACACAAACTAGGTAAACCTACAAATGTAAAATTTAGTATGAATGAAGAGAGTTAAAAACATTTAATTTCTCAAATGATTTTTCAAATTAAATCTGAATTTAGCCTTTATATTTCAGAACACCTTGACATTTCTTTTGTTTTTGTATTTTGTTCATCATATCTGGCAATACTTAGGGATTACTTTTCACTCTGCACTCCAGTCACTCCTGTCAGAGGTTTGGCGAACCGTATCAGGAACTGGGGATTGAACCTGGGTCAGGTGCATACAAGGCAAGCGTCCTACCAGCTGTACTATCCTTCCAGCCTGACACTGGAGGCAGGCCCTGCCAGTCCATCAAAATTGCTGGTGATGAAACCCATGTGGCTATTTGCTTCAAATGCTTTTTAGATAGTTCTAATATACATCTAATTTCAGAACTACTGGTCAAAATGTTTACAGAGAAGATGAACATCTTATTCTAGCTTTGGAGTTAGAACTTCTTTCAACTTCCTCAAATTTCTAGCTGTGTGACCTCAGATAAGTTATTCACTTTCTTAATGCCACATTTTTCTTACATATAATATAAAAATAATGTTATTACTTGATTCTAGTGAACACGATCAGTAAAGAGGTTTTCTGATTGTGAAGTGTTGCTGGTGTTATACTACTAAGGATGCTGTCTTAGTTTTTAGTATGTATGTTTTTAGTATACATCATATTATACATTATAACATATAGCCAAATGTACTGAAACCTGCATCTTGATGCTCTTTTTACTCCACTTTTTGTCTTTTTTTACTGTTTTCTAATCATTAATGATGTCAATATTTACCCTTTGAACTGACCAAAAACTTTTCATTTCATTTTCATTTTCCCTTAAGTTAGAAATCCCCAGACAATGATAAAAGTCATTGGTGGTACAGTCACGTTGAGCAAAGTCTGCTGTGTCCTTTTAATAAATCTTTGGAATAAAAGCATTTGTGTTAGCTGAGAAAGATGTTTTCTCTACATCATAGTGGATAAAACTTCCCCCTCATAATACATAAGGTGACAACAGTAAATTTTACAGACTTTCCAATGGGATCAAAACAAATATAGAAGGAAAAAAGTTGTCTATTTGCTAGAAGAACTGTGTAATAAAGATGAACAAATAGAACAAAATAATTTGATCAGAATTTAAAGGCAAAACTAGGAAACGTTGGGGCCAAAGCAATAGTACAGCAGGTAAGGCATTTTCCTTGCAGGCAGTTGACCCTGTGCCATACCCTGAGCACTGCCAGGATTGATTCCTGTGTGCAGAGCCAAGAGTAAGTCCTGAGCACTGCTATGTGTGGTCACCAAACAAACAGAAAAAAAAAATCTAGGAAAACTTGTTTCCTCAACCTTTCATTTGAGATGGATCAGAAACTACTAAAATAGAAAATCAAGGAAAAAACCCTCATGAATAGGTTATCTTAGAGGAAAATTCATGGGGAACCATCAGAAAACACATTAATAAGAAGAATATTAGAATTCTGGCAAACCAAAAAAGTACTATTTCCTATATACTCCTTGGGTGATTTCTAGGCAATGTCCTTGGTAGAAAAAAAGGGAATTAAGGTAGATATTATGAGCATCATCAAAAATGTTTCTGAAATGGAAAATTGGAAAGATTAATTCTGTACGATGACCTTCATAGTGACCCTTATATGACTTTATAATGAGAATATTATTGAAATTAACATATTAAATATCATCATTCCATTAAATGTTAATGATATAGTAGCGGCACCAAATATGACTTATAGATAGGTGATTGTGCAGAGAGTTAGGAGGAATTCTGCACTATTATTGTGACTGACTTTTGCTCTGGCAGTGAAAAGCTGAGTGTATATACATGAAAGGCCATTTGTTTTTATATAGGATTTGTTTGTTTGCAAGCAATGGACTAAGGCTAACTCAAGGAAGAGGTTTAAGGCTACAACAGCAAGTCTCAGGAAATCCAAACCCAATAATTGCAGCATGCTAGGGCTTGTAGAAATTGGTACCTGGAAAACCATAGGTAACTGAAGACAACCTTTACAAAACCTTAAATTTTCTTGCCTTCTCAGCACTTGTTGCTGTTTTATTCTCTGTATCCTTTTCCACATAAACTTTGCTTTGAAGATGATTCTCAGTGAACCCTATCAGAATTTGACCATGTCTGACACTGACATCACCAATTTTTTTCTTTCCTTTCTTGAAGGACTATCACTTCAGCGCATGCGGCAGAGCCTGGCAAGCTCCCCATGATGTATTCAATATGCCAAACACAGTAACAACAAAATCTCCAATGGAGATGTTACTGGGTCCGCTCGAGCAAATCGATGATCAACGGGAGGGCCTTTACCTTTACCTTTACCTTTACCTTGAAGGACTGATTGGTATGTTGTTTGAATCAGGCCATGAAGTATGTTTTTGATGATTAGCTGCCTAGTCAGTATCTATGTGGCTGGAATAGGGTAGGGCCCATATGGAATAAAGAGGGGTGATATTAGGCAGAATTAGGCTAATCTGACAAACTCTGAAAACAAGTGCTGTGTCAGGCCTTCCTTACAGAATGGGATTGTCTAAGGCTTTTCCTGTTAAAAATTGAAAGACATCTTTAGTACATGATTTATGCATAATGCTTGTGAGTAAAAGTACAACTTAGAGTCCTTCTTGATTTACTGCTGCCTTCAGACTATCACAAGGTCACTTGATATTATATAGATATTGTTCTAAATCATTCACTTGAGTCATAATATGATACCTGAATATTAATGAAGACACCTAAGATTAAGATAGGTAAGAAGATATTATTATATCTGAATTTCAGAATCTTTCCTTTTTTGCAGGGAGTGGGCATGTAGAAAGATGAAAAATTAAAAAATTTCAAATTGTATTTCTGCCATCATATCCCAAATAGGTTACATCTATCTAAAAAGAACACATATATTATGTTAGTTGTTCAAAAAAGGCACATAACACAAAGACGTGGGCATTTTCCTTTTAATAGAGATCAGTAAAATTATTTTTGTGTCAACATCCATAGTAAATAGTAAGTAGAAAAACAACAACAAACCAGAGACAATTTTTTAATCAGACATTGTAGCCTCTTCACAAATTGCAGAGATTGGTTCCTTTTAGCAGGAGAATTATGCAAGCAAATGAGAAGAGCTCAGTTGTCAGAACCAAGAAACATTAGTGCAATATAATCCATGAAGCAGTACTCCCATCAGCCTCAGCTCAGAGCAGGGGCTGGTGCAGATACTCTTTGAGCATTCAGAGAATGCATAAATGGTCTTATGATTTTGGAGATTGTAAAGACTTAGAGAATGAATATTCTTATAATATTTCCCTCTACCACCTGGGTGACAATGAGTTGTCCTTCTGGGTCTCAGTATTTTCATTAAAGAAACAAGAGGGTCTCCTAGCCATATCAAGCATTGAAATACTATGATTTTATGACATTTACTCAAAAATTTAAGCAATCGTTAAACTGCACTGTAAAGCTAATAAATTCCCTCTAGACCTAGCAAACGTATTTTTCTTCTTTTCTTTTTATTAACACACTTTAATAGAACTTTTGTAAGTGAATTATTTTGAAGAGGTATATTACTGGAAAATATTCTTTTTATTTATTTATTTAATGAATCACCATGAGGTACAGTTACAGACTTACAAACTTTTTTGCTTACGTTTCAGTCATACAATGATCGAGTACCCATTCCTCCACCAGTGCCCATTCTCCACCACCAATGTTCCCAGTATCCTTTTCCTCAACCCCCACCTCTGTGACAGGCACATTCCCTTTTATTCTCTCTCTCCTTTGGGGTGTTATGGTTGCAATACAGGTATTAAGTGGCCATCATGTTTGGTCTATAGCCTACTTTTAAGCACACATCTCCCATCCCGGGCAGGCCCTCCAAGCATCTTTTACTTGGGAAAAATATTCTAAAATTTAACAAAACTTATAATATCAGGAGTTGCTATATACATGTGCTTCCAGAACTATACTTCAGGGGCTAGGAAAACAGCTCTGAGTGCTGTAGCACATGCCTTGCATGTAGGAGCCCCAGGTTCAAGTCACTCAATTAATAATGCCTCTTAAACACCACTGGAACAACCCCTTCCACCCAATTTCCCCCACCCATTAGCACCACACACTCCAACCCCTTCGAGTGTCAACAAAACAAAACATACACACACATACACAAACACACATACACACACCGGTTAGCAGTTTGGACTCGGTGTACCTTTTATAGATGATTTTAAAGGATTTCAAGTCTTATTTTCTTATTTCTTATTTTTGAGTTACATCTACTGTAACTAGCTCTTGAAAGCAACCAAAGCCCATGGGTGATTTCTGTTTTTTTTTTAACATGTGAACTTTTTTATATTTTATGTTAATGGACAGAAAATCTTAAAATCCTCTGATGTCTCTCATTCATCCACAGATACATATACTTAAGTACTTTTCTTCTTAGAATATCAACTCACTTCAAAAAATATTGTCCAACGAGTACAACATTTTATGAACTTGTCCATCTCTCCCCAAATATATGCCATGGGCAAGCTAGGAAAAGCGCATCCCTTCTAGCTGGTGATCACTCACACAAGAGAAATGTTGCAGAGTTTGCTGCCCTAGGCAGCTATGCCTGAGAGGACAAGCTAGCTTTGCATTGAAAAAAAAAAAGCAAGGTAGAGTGTGCCTATTATTCAGGTAGAAATTTTATTCAGGTGAAAAGAAAATGATAATAGCATTTTTTATTTAACCATTTTCTGCATCTATCTTAAGATAACCTCTGTTGTATTCTCTGCACATCTACTCTCCAGTATCAGAAGGACAAGGTATCATGTCAGGTAGCATCTTTATGACATATTCTTTTTAAATATGACCATTTGTGCAGCGATCTTATGTGCATAAACCATGTTAATTATTGGTCATTATATTGGTATCAGGGCTGGAGTGACAGCACAGCGGTAGGGCGTTTGCCTTGCACGCAGCCAACATGGCTGACCCGAGTTCGATTCCTCCGCCCCTCTCGGAGCCCGGCAAGCTACCGAGAGTATCTCGCCCGCACAGCAGAGCCTGGCAAGCTCCCCGTGATGTATTCAATATGCCAAATACAGTAACAACAAAGTCTCCAATGGAGATGTTACTGGGTTCACTCGAGCAAATAGATGATCAACGGGAGGGCCTTTACTTTACTTTTATATTGGTATCAAATTCTTCTGAGAAAATTAATAGCATATTTTTTAATGAAGGAAATGTTTTTTTTGGGGGGGAGAGTCATATCTTCTCAGTATAGATTTACTTCATTTAAATTAAACACTTGGGTATAAATGGCAATGCTTCCATCATCGTTAAAAGATTTAATGCCTGGAAAGAAGTTGTGCATGGAAAGCTCTCTGAACTGCATACTCACCATTCTCTCTGTGTAGACTTAAGATAATCATTTATATAGATACAAATTCTACTAGTGAAAAGATTAAGTCACTGCAGAGTTGTGTGAATTGATGGTTCATATTATATTACTGCTTTTCTTATTCATTTTTATCTTGTTTATTTCACATCCCTTACTATACTTTTGTCTGTAGCTGTGATCACTGTGAATCGCCTGCACGTGTTTAGTCTGCATATTTGCCCAGGTCAGGAAAACCCTTTTATCCATCTTTGGTAGAAGCATGGGGATGGGAGTTCCCAAGGTTAATAATCCTGGGAAGGTCCAAGCACCTAATCAGCTATACTGAGTCAACTGGGTCAGTGGTTCAATCCAAAGCCTGAGATTATAGTGTTGTTGGAACCCTGTGGTAATGGGAATTATCCAGGCAACTCTGGCAGTACTTAGGAACCTCCAGGGCTGCAGGAAGAGATGCTCAGAGGACTTGTGATACTCGGGATTGAAGAAGGATCAGCATGCCAAGTATGCACCCCTGTTCTTTTTCCCAGCCTGTTTTCTGACAACCTCACTCCTGTCAAATTAGAGGTTTATTTGGTACCAAAGTAAACTTGAGAACTTGACTAATTCTCAGCATTGCACTTACTAAGGTTTTGTTGTGTGATTGTGGTTGTGCTCATACTGGGGGGGGGGGGCAGGAAACCTGATGGTGCTCAGGGATGGGGGCAGGAAACCTGATGGTGCTAGGCCCAGAATCAAACCAGAGCCTCTTGTACACCCCATGCCCCGGCTTGTGCTCTGCCACTTAGATATAGTTCTACCTACTAACATTCATAAGTGAGATTATCTAAATTAGTCAAAATGACACCCTCAGGGCACATTCACCTATTCTATTCTTTTTCATCTGCTTAACTCCTAAATGTGACAGACCCTGGAAGATTGAATAGCTCCCCAAATGGCCTAAAGCCACATCCTTAAAAACAAAACCAAAACAAAAAACCCAGCTAAAGACAAAAGACCTTGGAAGAAAGATCTTAGTCAATTATGCGTCCTCAAAGTAAACAAGGGGGTGGTTGTCCTAAAAAATTGAGTTTCTGCTTTCTCTTCTCTGTCTTAATGAGAGAAAAGGGATCTTGTCATACTCCTCTTCCTGGCACACTGAAAGAGACACATTGACTAGGGGAGATTTTCCTTCTGCAGTGTAGTGTCTCTTACAAGGATGTAGATTGCTTCTCAGTGTTTATTGAGTTCTCATTTTACTCTGGTGTCTGATCAGACCCTGGGCTCCAGCATGTAAAACATGTGCTACAGTCCACTGAGCTCTCTCGCTGCCCCTACCTGCTCTTTATAGAAAGCAACCAATCTAGGAGCTGGAGTGAGAGTATTAGGGTATTAGGTATTAGAATATTAGGATATTTTACTTTGACATGGCCAACCAAGGCATTGCATATGGTTCCCCAGTGCCCACCATGAATAATCCTTGAGCTCAGAATCAGCCAGCAGTAAGCCCTGAGCACTGGTACCTGTAGCCTTAAGACCAAAAACAAAAACTACTAGTCGAAAATAATATTTAAACCAAAGACATATTTTGAGATAGGAAACTTCCTTCTCTCCAGTGGAATGAGATGATCCATTAGAGGAAATAACCTCAGGTCAGACTTTGAGCAGAAAAATACTCAATGGCATTAGAAAAGGTAAAATGCACTACATATGGTCAGAACCAGTCAGAACCACATCAGGAACAATAATAGAAACCAGTAGAAAACAGGCAAATATACTGTTGAAGAATAGACCTTTCCAAGACATCCAGAAAAAAACTTTGGAAAATTTATCCTTTTAGAATGTAGAGTCTGTCATGCTAAGATCAATAGAGGCCGTGCAGGCTCAGAAAAAAATTTACTCTTTCATTAATACCCTAGAATGCAACTTGAGAGTCTTATTCCAATGTAGGGTTATCTCCAGGAATAACCTTTCTTCTGGAGGAACTGCTCCATGTCAGGGGAACATCTATTTACAGAATATCTAGTTTGTCAGTACTCATGGGAATCCAACCAGCTCCCCTCTGAGTTCTTCAGAGTCTGGACAAAGAATCACAAAGCGTGAGACGAAATGATAAAAGGAAAAATAATTAGTTTTTTAATAGCATGTATACAGCATTGTGATGAAACTGAAAGTCAGTTGGAGAGGTTAACAGGCAAGGCACAGCAAACTGCACTTGTAGCAAAAGTCTGCCTTCTTCATTGAAAATGTAGAAATTAATTCTCCCCCAGTACAGTAGGGGAGAAGTCCTTACAGAGAGTTGACCTGTAAATATCCCTTTCAAAGGTAGTTTCCGTACCACTGTAGGGGTGCTCCCCATCATCAAAATTAACCTCATTGGGGTAGCAGATTTTAAACGCACTTATGTAAAAATGATTTTATTTTCAATTCCAAAAAAGTATGAACCATTTTCCATTATCATTATAGCAATTTGGTCAGAAAGATCTTTAGTTTGGTCCTGCTCTTTCAATTCACTGATTTGTATGAGAGAACTTGGAAGACCCACAGGACTGGGACATCTGTAACTTGAGGCTATGCTCTGTCTCAGCGTCTTTATTCTTCATCTGTACAATAGTCATTATGAGGAATTAATGCAAAGCACTTAAAATATGGCTTGACATACTTAATTATCCCTTGCTTTTAAATGACAATGCTTTCACCTTGTTTAAAATTTTATTTTAGACACCTTAGTTTAGAGTAGGGTAGGGTTGTATGTATAACACTAAATGATAATGCTTTAAAATGGTAGGGATATTTGAAGAAATGTTTTTTAAATTATTTTTCTTCCCAAATGAAACATCAACTAAAACTGTGGTGATAGATAAACGGCTACCATGTTCCCCTAAAGTTATAAACGTAGAAAATTTGAGAAATGATTACTATTACACCAAACAAATAAAAAGTTCGAACTCCAAAGATAAACAATTTTGATATCACCAGGGTTAATTTATTTTATATAATCAATCAAAACTAATTAAAACAAAATAAATTTTTGTAACAACTTATGGTTTCTTTTTTTTTTTTTTTTTTTTTTTTTACTTTTTGGATCACACCCAGCGATGCTCAGGGGTTATTCCTGGCTCTGTACTCAGGAATTACTCCTGGCGGTGCTTGGGGGACCATATGGGATGCCGGGGATTGAACCCAGGTCGGCCGCGTGCAAGGCAAACACCCTACCCGCTGTGCTATCACTCCGGCCCCTTATGGTTTCAAGATACTGTCATACTTGCTTTTCTCTTGCACTGCAAAGAAGCTTATGGAAGGTAAATGACTGGACCGAATAAATAAAATAAAATTAAGCAATACTCAGGGGAATAAGATACCTTGGTTTTTCTATCACATAATTCTTATCATGTTAGAAAAATCAAGACTAAAAAATTAGATTAAAATTTAATGAAAGAGAAAACATCAAAAATGGTGCTCTTTAGTGATTTTAGCATAAAAATTCCTTACAAGCGGCCAACATGGCCGACCCGAGTTCGATTCCTCTGCCCCTCCCGGAGAGCCCGGCAAGCTACCGAGAGTATTCGATATGCCAGACACAGTAACAACAAAGTCTCCAATGGAGACGTTACTGGGCCCGCTCGAGCAAATCGACGATCAACGGGAGGGCCTTTACCCTTTACCCAAGAATTATAAAAAGTGCATAAAATTAATTAAAAGCTAGGAAGTAAATGTTAATATTAAAATAGTAGAATGTAAATACACAAGTACAGCAAGTATGCAAAATAATTATTTTTGGTGGAGAAAATATACTTAAATAGACAAATGAATAACCAACCTAATTAGTAAAAAACTTCTAAGGAATATGTAAATATTTTTATAAAAGAAAACTAGGCCTGGTCTTCAAGCCAGTGTCCTCCCTTGTACACATATATTGCTTGCTTGTCTCTGTTTCCTTGCTTTCTAATTTTCAGCCTGGAGAAGCCCACGTTCTTTCTTGAACATATTTCCCTCTTTCTCTCCTCTCATGTCTTTCTAAGCAAGTTTCATTCAATAAAACCACCTTGCTTCACTAAAAATAAAGAAAAAAATCTCACCTAAAAAGTAGCTACTTCTACTATTATTTAAACTTCTTAGGGAAGGATACTCAGCTCTATTCCTTTTATGAAGTCAGCTTACACTTAATGTCAAGCACCTGGTAAACATCTTCTGCTAGTTTGCCTTGGCTGCCTCCACAGAGAACCACAAACTCAGCAGTCTAAGCATGGGAATTGATCTTTTCACAGTTCTAGAGGCTAGATGTGTGAATTCAAGGTGTTGGGAGCTCAAAGCAATGATCCTCTTCAGGCATTTCTCATTATCCTATAGATGGTTATCTTTTCCCATTTCTTTTCATATCTCCCTCCTTTTGTACATTTCTATAACCAAATCTCTCTCCTCTCTCCTTCCCTCCCCCCCTCACAAAGATGCCTTAACTCCTACTACACAGGGTTACCTAGTGATCTTATTTGAACCTGATTACCTCTTGAAAGTTCCTATCTCCCTATAAAGTCACATTTGGAGATTAGAACTTTAACATGGGAATTTGGTAAAGAATTTGGCCATAAATCACAGTGGAAATTTTTGGTACTTTTTTGGAGATGCAGTAGGCCAAAAGCATAGACATTAATACTGTTGTAGACCATGTTACCTCAACAGTAATAACACAAATAAATATAAATAAGAATATGCCAGACAAGCAAAAATAAAATAATGATGGGTCCAAAGAGATAGTACAGCTAGTAGGATACTTGTCTGGCAAACAGTCAACCTAAGTTTTATTCCTGGTACCATATTTTGTACCCTGAGCACTAACAGGAGTGATTCCTGATCACAGAGCCAGAATTAAGCTCTGAGAACTTCCAGGTATGCTCCAATTAAACCCAATAAGCAAACAAACAAAAAAACATACTAGTCAACTGAGGAGCCAGTATGGAAAACAAGTTCCTTTAAGCACAAGCATGAAACCTCAAGACCAAAATGCTGCCATGCAGATAGTTATCATAAGACATAGTCATTGTTGACACCAGTTCAGAATTATAAAAACAAAATTGGGGGAGAGGGAAATCTTAGAATCAAAAGTACTATGGGAATACAGCAAATTTCAATGGGAACTGTCCTCTTGCTTGATGCTAGGATAGCTTAATAAGCAAGAATAAAGGTAAAGGTAAAGGTAAAGGTAAAGGCCCTCCCGTTGATCGTCGATTTGCTCGAGCGGGCCCAGTAACGTCTCCATTGGAGATTTTGTTGTTACTGTGTCTGGCATATCGAATACTCTCGGTAGCTTGCCGGGCTCTCCGAGAGGGGCGGAGGAATCGAACTCGGGTCGGCCACGTTGGCCGCTTGTAAGGCGAACGCCCTACCGCTGTCTCAGAACTAACAGCAGCAGCATCTCCTGAGATTTTCTATACATGCCGAATTTTAGAACCCTTCCTTTAGAATCAGAAGTTGTGAGAAATGGGACCGGCAGTGTACTGGAACAATCCCTCTGGGGACAGGGTTAAATTGAGAGAAATGCTAAGTAAAGGTGGTGGAAGAGCCTCTACACATTTTGAGGAAAATGTTCACTAATTTAAATACATCCACGTTCACACAAATCTCTATTTCTAATTGAAATTTGGTTAATCCAGTATAGGAAGTTATACGTGTGACAATGATTCAGATGAATACATTCAAAACATGCTTGCATGTTTAATGTACAAGAGACTGACATTTTATAATGGAAGAAAATGAGACCTAGGTGTGTTTTGTTTCCATTTTTCATCAAATATCTCCTTTTCTTTTCTTTGCTCTAAACCATCCAATCTTCCCTACTTTTGCTTTTGTCAAGTAGATCTACTTCCTTTTTTATACTCTGCAGACACTCTCTGCTGCACTTTTCCTTTTTTTAACTTTTTAACTTTTCAATGACACTTTAATCACAACAAAATTAACTAGTCATATAGAAGTTTAATCTTGAAATTACAGAATAGGGAAATATAGAATCATGAATACTTGTAAAACTTTACTCACAATGTTCCCTCTCTATACTTTGAAAAGGAGTTGGATTTGTAGGATAAATTAAAAATAAGTATTAATATAGACAGCTATTAGGCATATCATTTTCTCTTTTAGGAAGGAAACACAGTTTCAAGGGCCAGAGAAATAATTCAACAGACTGCAGTGTATGACTTTCATATTCAAGGCCCTAAGTTTAATTCAAGGTACCTCATATAACCCAAGTAACCCAAATTGGGATCCTGGTGCTTCCAAGAGGCTTGGCCTGAGCAGCTATGACACCAGGTCAGAGCTCTGAGCTGCTGGGCCTGCCTAACTGTGGCTTTCAGTGAGAGTGGTCCCCAGGTGTGCTGAGCACTGCTTGGGATATCTCCCCCTCAAAGTAAGATCAGACAAAATAAATTGAAGCATACTTTCAGAAATCACATACAGCTTAATGGTTTTACAGCATGCTTCTTGTATATTCATCCTTTGGGTGCTGGTAGACTTTTTCCCTTTTTTAAATTGTTAATACACATTCAGTAAAAAAAAAATAATCAAAAGAACCGAGATGTTCCTTTGTTAAATGTTCACTGCAATATCCTTATTGCTTTAAAAATGTAAGGTTTGTTGTCTCAAGAGAAACCCATTTCAGAAATAATTATCTTTGTATAGGAGTCAAACAAACAATCCATTGTGATACTGAAAGCTCATTGGAGGCTCAAGTTCATAACACAAATAATGAATATATTTTCATTCTCTGATCCTGGATGGGTAATATAATTCTAATATTCAGCCTTTCCAAGAACATGCCATTTATACATAGTTTGTTTTGTAACAGAATTTATTCTTATTTTATAGTAAATTGCATTTTAAACACTCAGGAAAAACAAACATTGTAGCTAACAGGGTAGTTACGTTTTAAGAAGATATTCTAAACTTATTTGGATAAGCTAATTTTTTTTTCTTTGTGAATTTAGAAGAGTATATTATCTGGAATTTCAAAGAAAAATCATAATTAATTCAGAATTTACATGTTCAACTCTAGTGAAGTAGCCTACTTTTCCATAATTTTTTTTGGCTCCCTAAACTGAGGAGGCAACATCTACTGACAGTCTCTGTATTGTTCACTCCTTTCACCAAGGCACATACAGTGAGTGGAGTCTGCACCACTCCAGCAGACTTAGGATACAAGCAAGAGTTTGTGAAGGCTCATACTCTATCTGCAATAAAACTTGCTGCAGCTTAGCACTTTTTCCAGCTCTTAATATATTTGTTATTCAGAAGTTACAGGCTGGCTGAATTAACGATTGCTAGCATGCTTCTAGGTAAGTAATATATCTGGCAAATGGTAGATTTCATTCTAAAAAAGATAGGAAAGATGCATGGAGATATACTTGGATTTGTAACTTTCCATATTTGTGTAGATTTCATACAGCAATATGGCAGTGCCAGTAGTATTGTTTGTTCTAATAGTTTAGAACTGTTTAAAATATATCAATGTGGGTTAAAAAGGCAGTGATTGACTAGCATGGTATGTTTTTTCCTTCCATTAAGATCAACATTTTGAAGCTTAATCTTAGATATTGTAGACAAGAAGTCTTCATGTCTAAGCGTTAATATGAATTATGATTTAAAAAATAAATTGCACTGCCATGTGTTGCTAACATGTTACGTTATGTCTTCCAAAGAAGAATGGTCTATATATTTATTGCTAGTAATTTAAAATACATGAAAATGCTTAGATTGCCAGGTTTCATATTAGTCTTAAGTGGTAGACCATTAAAATACAAGGTGTTAGTATCTGCATACATTTATTAATTATCAAAATTATATCTTATGTGAATATTAATATTTTTGTGCAGCAATACTGGTAGCTATCTGACAAAACCTTTTAAAGATAGCTTAAGAAAGATTTCTCACTTTATTGAGGTGCATAATTAAATAAAATTTTTAATTGAAAACTACATACACATTTTTTAAACGTTTCATTGTTAAATAATTCATTTAGTGTCAAATTAATATTGAAAATCCTGGCTGGATTTTATGACATGGTTTATTTATTGAGAAAATAAGCATTTTACTTATAGAATATGTCAGCAATTGCATGAGGAGTTAAAAATTTTCCAGTCAATAAAAATTTTAAAAAAATCAAATCTCTAGTAAATTAAGTAAAAGCATTTTTATTGCATTGGTTGTATTTTGACCAATTGTACTTATTACTCACATGTGACTACAGTTTCAATATTTATTTTTCAGTTATTAATGATCTCTTTGTTAATGGACACTTAATAACTCTGATTGTAATAATGAAAACCATATAGTTTACCATATAGTTTAAAAGATATATTTTACTTCAGTATCAGTAGGGTTTTTGTTTGTTTGTTTGTTTTGCTTTTTGGGTCACACCCAGCAATGCACTCAGGAATTACTCCTGGCAGTGCTTGGAGGACCATATGGGATACAGGTGAACGAACCCAGGTTCTCTCATGCAAGGCAAATTCCCTACCTGCTGTACTATCACTCTGGCCCCAGTGTCAGTAGGTTTGATTAACTTAAATATTAAGGGGAATGGAAAGAAAGTACAGTGGGTAGGATGTTCACCTTGCATGTGACAAACTCAGGTTCGATACATGACATCCCATGTTTTCCTCCAAGCTCTACCAGAAGTGATTCCTGAGTGCAGAGCTAGAACGAACCTCTGAGCATCACCAGGTGTGTTCCAAACGTCAAGAAAAAGTTAGATCGGTTTATACAGAGAAAGTCTATAATTGATACTGTATGTGGAGGCTCAACTTTTGCTGTGATTTTTTTGGAGGGTGGTACATCTGGCAGTTCTCAGGACTTACTCCTGGCTCCATACTCAGGAATCTTTCCCAGTGGGGCTTGGGGGACCACAGACAGTGCTCACCAGTGTGTGTTAATGAAGAAAATATTGGCTGAAAATAGTAGGAAACCCAAGCTTAGATTCTTGTTCCTACATACAATTTCTAACCTGAACTTTCTAATTGGGACACCTTCTTTAAAAATTATATCTTGGAATTTTACTTGATTTTTACTTTTTTCCCTCTTTTATATCATTGACACTTTGGAGATTCTTCATACATGTGTGCATAAACTGCACACACATTGCACACACATATGCACACAAAATTACTGAACATTTTGAACAAAGACCAACAAGTCTTTCACTTGGGAACCCCTTTAGACCCTAAAGTTTAGTGCTATTAGAGAAAATTGGGTAAGGTAAGCAATTTAGGACAATGCAACAGATTTCCTGAAAGTGCATCTCTGCTTATGTCCTGCAGCCTTTATTTCGTTTGTCATTGCTGAGGTTCTAGTAGACTTGCATATACTTAAAACCACTAAACCTGAACATTCTCTGCTGGGGAGATAGTATAAGGCAGTCAGCCTTGCAGTCACCCTACCCAGGTTCCATCTCTGGCATCATATACAGTTCACTGAGCCCTCCAGGAGTGATCCTTGAGTGCACACCCAAAGTTAGCCCTGAATACTACCAGGAGTGGCTCAAAAATAAACAAAAAAGAAACAAAATGCAAAAACTGAAAGTTCTGAACAATTTCCATTTTGAAGACATTAAAACATTTATTTGCACAAGAAAGTTGGGTTGGGGTGTTGAGTGATTGAAATCATTCAAACAGTAGTTTGTCAAACACTGAATTTCAAAATAGTTTATGTTCCATATCCACTTCTTCTTTTGTGTAATTGTTTTACATTAGCTTGAAAATGAGGTTTGAAGCCTTGAGTCTCTCAATGATTCTCTGAGACAATTTCACTGTGTTGATGTAGCAAAGAGTGAGTTTTTATATAGCAATAATTTGCAGCCCTCCTCCCCGACTTCTGAATGATTCAGGAAAGTCACTAGACTAGCGAAATAAACTCATTTCCTTTGTAAATAAAGATACAAATATTTAATCTCAGAGAGTTTCCTGAAATTTTATATGGGTGCTATTTATAAAAATGGCAGATGTCATACTTTAGCCTTAGATATTTTATTAAATTGTCAACTTTCTATTTAGATTCACCATATTTTCTAAGATTCCAATCTTTTAGATTTTACCAAATTTTACTTGTGTTAGTGTTCCCATTGAAATGCATGATTTTCCTATGTTAATTTAGAATCAGCCAGAGCTAACTCTAAATTATACTTGGGAGCTATAATTACTTCAGTGGGTAAACCCCTTCTGACCACTAGGAATAAAATGTTATATTTTACAGTACATGTGAAAGAAGTATTTGTGAATTCATTTCTGCCTTCTATTCATACCTGGGATAAAATGAGCCATGGTGTCAAACAGTTTCTTTGGAACATTACATAAACTTTCTTGTTCTTGTCCATTTAGCAGTTGGGAATATGCAAACAGGTCTGAAAGGAACCAAACAGCAAATTCTCCATAGCCCGGAAACCTAATATTTACACATTAATCAATGGGTGATGGTCAGCACCGTGGAGTATGACTAAGATTTCTTGTTCATCATGAATGGGAACTAGCATCATTTTTAAAGGACTCTCTTAACATTAATACCTTTAAGAGGACAAGACTGAAGCACAATTATGACAGAGGCTTTCTGGTACCAGAGTCTGTCTGTTCTTTCCCTTTTCCTGCTCTAAGGTGGAATGTCCTCAACATCTTCCTTCTTCATCCTATATAACCAGCCTCTCTCATCTTCTATCCATAATAAATTAGAAATAGCCCATCAACATTTTCTATGAATTCCCATTTTAAAACACTGAAAATATTTAAACATCTAAAACCCTAATCCCATATCATTAGAACTAATGGATAGTAAATTGGGAAGTTTTCAAGAAACAAAGTAGAACTTCTAGATTATATATTCTAGTTGTCCTCCAAGGGACAAAAATTTATTCTAAGAAGTAAAATGTCTTAATCTTTTGCAGTCTATGGAACAAATATACATAGAGCATGTAAACAGCTATATGATTTATCTGTGGTGTTAAAGTTTCATAGAGGATGTTTGTAAAAAAGTATCTAAGAAGACCCATTGGGAAGTGATAATGAAAAATGCTTGCAGAATGGTATTATTCTAGATGAAGATACCAAAGGACTTTGTAAACTGATTGTTTCTAAATATTTAGAAATATTTAGAATATTTATTGTTTCTAAATAATTTCAGTAGAAAGTAAAGTAGCCAGTTTAGTATTTATATTTGAAATTATCATTTAAGTTATAACAACCCAAATATGGTCATTTGTTGTACCTTTACCACTTTTAAATTTTAAAGGGAAATGAAAGAAGAGGGACTTGAGGACAAGTTGAATCTGGATTAGAATTTTCTCTCCATCTCTTTTGTATTTATGGTCCTTTGGAAAATCATTGTTAAGTCTCCAGTTTCTTATCTTTAATTTACTGAGGGATTAGAGTATCCACTTTGTAGAATTCTTGTAACATAAAAATTAATAAAAATAATGTATACAGATTCTTCTGACATTTAGCACACATTTAAATGCATGCCAATTACTAGCTGAAATTTTATATTCTGTTCTTCTGTGTTAAATACTCCTTTAAAATGATTTTTTAAATTGCATACATTTGGGATATAAACATTATTGTCCATAAAATACAAAGTCTCCAGAATAAATGTTAATGCTGTTAGTATAAAGAAAGATAAATATCTGACTTTTCTTTAAAACCAGTGGCATATATAAATAATCAGAAAATAAATTTTTAGCTGCTCTATTAAATATATCAATATAGATCTAGTACTAATATTTTAAATGTGGAATCATTAATTATTATAACAGTTAAATAAATGTTTCTTATACTTTTGATTTAGCTGTAAAATCATTGTTTTATTACTCTTAAAACTTTAGAACTTGGGGGGCTGGAGTGATAGCACAGCGGGTAGGGCATTTGTCTTGCATGCGGCTGACCTAGGTTCGATTCCCAGCATCCCATATGGTCCCCCCCGGGCACCACCAGGGGTAATTCCTAAGTGCATGAGCCAGGAGTAACCCCTGTGCATTGCTGGGTATGACCCAAAAAGCAAAAAAAAAAAAACTTTAGAACTTCTTGTAATTTGAATTTTATATGTTTTTATGACATCACTTTTGCCTGAGATGTTATCATTTAACCTCTCTATACAACTATATTTGTTTATAGATATTTATCAACATTCTTGAAATTATAGGATAGAGAAGTTAATTGAATGAAAAAGAATCAGTCTGTATTTCAAAATTGAGAATTCATCTGGAGCTGAATAAATTTCACAAATAAATTTTGATGATTTTTTATGAATAAATTCCATGGATTATTGTGCTTCTCTCCTTAAAAGGAGTGTCCATAATTCATTATTCTCTCCCCCAAGCTCCGTTCCTTTTCTGCCCCCCACCCCCATAGTTATTCAGCTTTTATAACATACTTTTAAAACTCTAACCCGCCAATATTGTTCTGACTTGTTTTTGTTTTCTTTTCATTTGTAAGATTAATATACCTCTCTACAGATGAAAATCTGATAGCAAAGGCAGAATATCTTTATTTTTAAGGACTGTAATGTGGCAAACTAGAATAAGAGTAACTTAAATGTGTGATATTGTGACCCTTGCTGTTTCAACTTATCTTCTCTTAAATTTCTCTGTCAACAATATTTCTACTTTCTGTAATAGAAGTTGTTTAGGAGTGAATAACCCTTGAGTAGTGTTCTCCAGTCCATGTTGGACTTTGTGAGTTTTGGCTTCGATAGCAGGAAACAGGAGCTTGTGGAATGGTGTTATAGGTAGACAACACATTGATCCAACAGAAATAGTCCACAATTATGATTCAAAAAGAACCAGTGATGAAATTATTTAACTCGCCCTAAGTTTCCAGATTGCTGAGAGCAGAGTTTTACAGGGTAGACAAACATCATATTCAAAAGCATATGAAAAATCAAGGAGCCTTATTTGGAATAAGTTCTATCAGCTCAGAAATCTGTCTCCATATGCTTTGAAAATTGTACTCCAAGATTTTGGAAGGAGATTTGACTTTAAAAAACAGTCGTTAAGCTGCAAAGTTGAATTAAGGAATGGCGTACATACTAAATGGCATCCTGAAAAAATCTGATACACAAACATTCTCTGATCCATATAAAACTGTCTCATTCACTAACTGCCTTTATGGAATCTGAGACTTCTTAAAGAACAATATTCATTTTAAAAGGTGAGGTTTCTAAAAAAGCCATGGTGAGAACTGACTGGTGAAATTATTTCCCCAGACCTGAAGATCTGATAGTATCATCCACACTGTTTAGAAGAACATCATGTACTTGGAACCATGATGTCATAGGAACTACATAACATTTTTCACTATTACTCTTTATTTTAAAGAGACATATAGTAGCTTAATATGACATTTTGCTTAGGAAAACTGGAATTAGAACCCAAACCAGCACTTCTTTCTAGCCATTAATTGTGCTATACCTTTGTCCTAGACAGGTTGGGAAAAGTCCTAGCTGAGATGATGGGTTTTTATCTACCCATAATACCTCTTAATCCATTTCCTAATTCTATTTCTACCTATAAATTACAGATTACAAATCCAAGGTTTTCCTTTATAGTCTACTTGAAAATTTGCTAAGCCCACTTTTTACTTTTCTCTATTTTTTTGTTTGTTTGTTCTGGGGTGATACCCGGTGGTGCCCAGGGCTTACTCCTGGCCCTTTGCTCAGTGATCACTCCTGGCAGGGTTTTGGGAACCATATGGAGTGCCAGAATTGAACCCAGGTCACTTTATGCAGTGCAAGTGCCATACCTGCTGAACTATCTTTCCAACCTCCAAACTTTCTTATTAACACTGTTTTTGCTTCCTATCATCCTTATATATCTTTGTTCCTTTCTGCGGAAACATTTCTGTATAAATTAGAAAAGTATCACTAATTATTTTTCTGTTTCATGATTAGAAGGATTACAGTGACTTAGGCTTATGAAAGGAAGTTGCCAGCCAGTCTGATTTATTCATTAGCGGGGCATTAGTGAAACAAAAGGACACTGTCTTCTGCTGATCAGATATTATTATCTTTCCCTTATTTATCATTCCCTTGAGCCTCTTAAAGTAAATTCCTGGATTGGACAAAATAGAAATGGTTAAGATTGATAATTGATTTGTGCCTGATGTAATTTGCTTTTATATCTCTTTCAAGGTAGAAGGACCTCACTCAGTTCTATGATTTTTCATAAAAAGAGGCTAACTGAACAACAAAGATCAGTCACCTGGGGTTTTTAAAAATAATTTCATGAAGGTCCTATTTATAGAAGTACATGATATAATGGACTAAAGAATTGTCTTTAAGGTTACAATCAACTAATCATATACTTCCCTTTCCTTAAGAGCCTAAGTTTTATGAAAATTAAAACTGGAGGTTGAAAGAAAAGTTCCTCAGCAGGGTTGGGAATTATCATAAAACATAAACCACTGCCAGAGTGAGGACAAGGAGGGAAACTGAGAGGAATCCTCCACATTCTCCTTTCTGCCCACAGCGTAGAGAAATGGTCTGATGGCAGAAAATAACCTGTATCACAAAGTTTCTTGAACTCTTTTCAAGACATCCTTCTCATCCAATATTTAATATGAACAGTAATTAGATAGACATACTCTATTAGTGTGTTGTATTTCTTTCTGCTAGACATTGGCTTTTGAAATCTAATTTGGGCTCAAGATTCTTAAGGCAAAGCTTTGCGCATTGCTATATTAAGAAGTAGTTTACTGGGTTTAGTGAGAGATTAAGAGCTGTTTGATTCTAACATAAATGGCTCCAACTTCTCATGCTTGAGAATTTTTGACTGATATTTTTTGTTGTTGTTTTATGTTCTGCAGCACACATCTTGGCCAACCCTATCTATAGCAGCTCTTGCTTATAGTTCTGAACTCAGTTATTTTTCTATACATCTAAAAAATAAAATAGCCATTAGTTTAGTGATTCACTCAACACATCAACATGTTTATACTAAGCATTGGTTATGTTATGTTTTCAAGGCCCCAAAGATATCAGAAGGCGAAGAGCAGCAAGGTCTTTGCCTGTAAGAAGTCTCTCTCTCTCTCCCCTCTTCTTTCACCCACTCCCTCTCTTCTCCCTCTCCCTCTCCCTCTCTCTCTCCTCCTCCCAAAGATCTTGAGACCTTAGGTATTCTTTTATGAATCTGTAAATTTGTAATCTTCTGATGCTTTTAGGGGCCAGGGTACATTTCTGATGTTTTGCTGAATTTTGAAATGTTGAGGTTACTCAGTAAATAGGAGAAGTGTTTATGCTTCTCTGTTTAGTGTCACTGTTGGTCATTTGTTCAAAGATATAATTTGTGAATATGAGTATGATATGCAAGGAGTAAGAATTTAATAATATCTTAGTGTTTGTCTGTTCTAAAATATTCCTACTGCTTATCTACTTAGAAAACAGGTATATGATTAACGATGATGGCAGGGCATTAAGTACTCTGAGACCTGCAAATTATTCTGTTTTGTGTGAGAGTGACTGTGAGAGTTGTAGTAATAACCATAACGCCCAATTTCCTGACTGCCCAGACCCGGGAGTTTAAAGCTGTACTGTTAGTAATGTGTGCTTTTCTTTAATAGAATCCCCATAAGTACCCTCTTGTAAAAGCAGGATTTCTCAGAATCCACTGGCACAAACTGTCAAACTCTGAAACACACATGAAACAATTCCAAGCATCGTGAACACAGTTTAGACGTAAACCATGTGGCTATAAATTAGGGGCTCTGCAGAAACTATGGGTTTAGAGATCATTGAACGGGTCTTTTATACTAGAAGTGTAGACCTGTATATGGAAAAATACTGATTGAAACTATAAAAGTATGATGATATAATCATGGAAAAGATGTAGTAGTAGTTGGCTTGATTTATATATCTTATCAATTGCAACTATGAACTCCACCATTCTTTAGAAGACCATAACTCTCTGTGAGGTTTCCAAGTCTATATTGTAAAATGTTTTGTCTTGGCTAAAGTTAGCAGATGTCTTGATATGTTTAAAAGGAAACTCAGAAAACTTATTGCCAATTTAAATCAAAATCCCCAACCCCTCCAACAGCCCCCCCATCCCCACCAACCCACCACCTGGAGTAGTTTTGTCTTTTCCAAAGAGGCTTTGTCTGTCTTTCAGAACAGTGGCAATACTACTTACAGCACTTCTCACTCACTTTTTATTTTACTTTTTTTGAGAAGAGGTGTTGTAGATAAAGAAAAGGGAAATTAATTTCTTCTAATTCAGATTAGAAGAAACCATACTTCATAGACAGACTTAGGGAATTCAGATCCTTGACATCAATATTGCAAACAGTGTTAAAAATTTTCCTTTAAAGGACAGCAGAAGCTTCCCATCTTGTGGCATTCAGTATGGCACTCACTAATAGTGCATATGGTTGTCCTCTACTAGATCACAATTCATCTTTACAAATTGACTTTTATTGATTTATTTTCTGATAATTCTATATGTGAAACCTTTAAGTTTTATTTTACCCAGTAGTATGAAATAAATTTGTTTTATGCCTGCCAAAGAGTAGGCTGGGAGGGAGGAAACCTGGACCTGGTGGGATTGGTGTTGGTATGTTGTATGCCTGAAACGACTCTATTATGACCAACTTTGTAAATCATGGTTTCTCAATTAACATTCCTGGAAAAAAAATAAAAAGAATATAGGAAAGAAAAAAAGTGAAATTAATGTTAACAACATGCCATGAGGAAGAATCTTTAGATTCCTCATGGTATTCATAGGGGCAGAGCTCATCCCTTGGCTTCTGTTTTCACACCAGCTGTGATGGGCAGGTCTTACTGATAGTGGAGCTCTCAGAGACTGGCGTGTCTCCTTCAAAGTGGTGGCTTATGCTCGTCTAGTACTGTTTAGGCTCACATTTGCAGTTCTCATGAAGAATTTGTTCTAAGGCACTTGGAATTTTGTTTCTGTTTTTATATTTATTTGTTGTGGGTGAGGTGGAATAGCATCTGTGCTGTATAAATAGTGTGTCCTTTTTGCTGGGAAAGGATGCTAGCCACACTTTAAAATATTATTCTTGGTATACTTTTTTTTTCAGCCTCCACCAGACTTCTTTTTTTGGCGGGGAGTGTGCATTTTGGATCACTCCTGGGGGGTGGGGGGAAGATTGTGTTTATCTCCTGCTCTGCTCAGGAGTTAGTTGCTCCCAAAGGTACTCATGAGACCATGCAGTGCTTGAGCTGAAACTACATTCAGTGACATGCAAGGCTAGACCCTTAATCTCCCTAGACATTTTAAAAGTGAAGTGTCTCTACAAGTCAAGCATATGTCTGATTATGAATTTAAAACAGTGCAACACATGTCTCATTTCCCCTGTGTTTTCAGGCTTTTTGAGTCAGTATAAGTATTGAATACATTTTTTTTTAGATTAGCCTTTAAGAACATTTCTTTATATTTAGAGATCCTTTATCTGAAAACAATCTATTGTCCAAATATAGAATATAACTTATGTTTACAATATAACTTATATTCTATTTCAGAGTAAATGTATTATCTATCAGCCATTGAACTTTGCTAATATACAAAATTTGACTCTTTTGCTAGATTTTTCTCAAATGGTAATTAAATCTTGAGAAAGAGTAGGCATCTAATATCTTACCATATTATAGGATTATTTATATAATTTTAGTTTGGAGTAGAGGTTTGGGCAGTATTTGAAGTACTCCTGGCTCTAAACTTAGGGGTTACTCCTGACTGTACTCAGGGCATTATGTGGGGTGCTGGGGATTGAACCCCAGTTGGCTATGTGCAAGGCAAGTGCCTTACACACTGTGCTATTGCTTCAGATCTATACTCTATTTTCTAAATTTGTTTAATGTCTGTAGCTGTGTTTTCATCTTAAATTATGTGCTTGGATAGAGGGGAATCAGTAGACATTTCCTTCCACATGTTTTCCATTTTGATGCTGAAGAGAAGCGTTTGATGCTGCTATTTTGCCTTAATCAATTCTTACCTTGTATCAGGATATGACTCTCAGTTGACTAGTGAAATTAATGCTTCTGTGTTATTTAGGAATATAAGGGAGGTTTAACTATCAGTCAACCATGTCTTATGCTATGACACATAAATTCAAAGAAAATTCATAATGTCATACAGACAGCAAAAAAGACTTTTGTGTCTTGGTTTCTTGCATTCCTACCTTATTGGTTTGCTTTTCTCATACTTATGATAAAGAGAATTAAATAGTTCACTATGTATGGAATAATTATGAGTGAGTAAAGTATCACAGTAACTGAAAAAAAATCCACAGTGCCACTCTCAAAATCAAAGCTTATTACAGGATTTTTCTTTCAACAATAAAACTCCACAGTCTATACACCAATAAAGCACAGAGGATATCATGTTATCCATTTCAGCATTTAGAAATACCTTTACTTGGACTTTTTCTTCAACTATTGTTGAATAATGTATGCTGCTTTTTCTCACATATACCCATTGTTTGTAATTTCTCCTAAACATATTAACCCTATTTATGAAGCAAAAAATGTTCATATACCAGTGTCCTAAACATGAAGCTTTAGCATATCAGAGTTAAATGTGAATCAGAATAGTTTTCCCTTTCACATACTGCAGACATGTCCCTTCCTTTCTAAAATGTATTAAGTACATACAATCTTTTCACTAGAAAATTCACAGTCTCTTCTCTGGACATCTGTAATTTTAAGAGAGAAACTTGGTTATATTAAGTATAGTCTGCATAATAGATAAGAATGTAAACACAGATCTTTCTTACTTAGAGAAAGATAAACCCATTTGTGAAATGGCTATGTGTGTGACTTATGTATGCATTTATTCAATAGTATATAAATATTGCCTAAGTTGTAACCATAATCGATGCTAATCATTGAGTCTTCCATGGTGACATTGAAAAAATCAGTTTGAAAAAAAATACATTAACATGTTTTTAAATCTTCTCAGAGTTAGAGGAAATATGAATTATAACACCAAGAACATTTTTTTATTAATTGTCCTATTTCTCTGGATTAACTTAAAATATTTTTTTAAAGAACAAATCCAACTCTACACAACTCAAATACAGTCAACAGAATTGGGAAATGAAAGTAGATGCAATCTTTGTATCCTCTTAATATACCATTTAGGTTTGGGCAATAGTCCTCATAATAAATTTTATTGATAGTTTAGGGAGAGTCACATAAAAATCATTTCAGTAAGTTGTTATTTCTTTGTAGGCTCTTTTAGTCTAGAATATTTCCTTAGTGTTTTATTTATTTTTATATTGCTAATTTTCATGATCTTGAATGTTTTGAAGATCACATTTCAACTTAGATTCTAAGGCTTTCTTCAGGTATATTGTGGAATAGATATATCCATCTCATTGTAATCTATCAGGCCTCAGTGATTTTAATTTATTCTATTAGTGATGATGTTCATTTGAATCTTTTAGTAAAATGGTGATTTCTAGGCTTTTCTACCACAGGGTTACTGTTTGCCTCTTCTGAATAATTAGTATTTGAAACCCTAAACAACCCTATTCCTCATTAGACTTTTCATTTTTTAATTTCTATCCATATGATCCTGGTTTCTTAATTTATCCAGTAAGTTATAATCATGTATTTAGATCATTTATTTTAATTGCCAAGATTAGACTAGCTGGAACTGCTTTAAGATGACTCCTATGGCCCTTTGACTCAGGACATTTGTCATTTTTTTAATCATTTGCTTTCTGGATTTGTGCCACGTCAGGCGCAGCTAAGTCGAACAGGGTCCCCGAGGCAAAGGAAGAAAGAAGGGCAACAGTGCAAGTAAGGCTGGACAAGCAGTGCTCATGCAGCATCTTTATTGAACGAACAACAGACTTTTATAGGTCTCTAGAAGGAAACATACATTGGAAAAACATACAGGAATGTTCAGGATATGTAAGTTTAGAATGTACTGGGATTCTAGACATCAATGATGTTTTTCTATAATTACATCATTTCAATGACGTTTTCCTTGGTTATATATTGGTACACCTTAGCAACATGTTCTTCCATAAGAATGAGGAAAGAGCCCGCTAGAAAAATAAGAAAGTCAGCCCTAAGATTGTGTAACCCAAGACAATGGTTCTAATAAACCAGCCTTTGGACAACAAGTCCTCAGCGCAAGAACTTTCTTAATATTAACTAGCACAGCCTCCCAACAGATTTGCAATAATATGTTTCAGGTTTTTCTGTAGTTTCTTAATCTAACTCTAATTTTATCCTTTTTCTCGTAGAAGCCTTGGTTCTTTAAGTTGGAGAATGTTATTTAAAAACCAAGATCTGGGTTCTAGATGTGCTTAAGGTGCTTATTGCCCCTTAGTGATGCCCAAGCCTACTCAATGGACAGTGCTAGAAAGCAAGCATATTAATGGATATACTTTGCACACACACAGCTACGTTTATCTTTGTAATATATATTGACAACCATGAGTTCCCACAGGTGCCTCTGATCCTAAACCCCAGAGTTAACAGTTCCTCTCCTTGCCCTATATGTAACTCACTTTTCCAGTAGCGAGAAACTGGCTCTCTTTCTCCTTAACATATTTATATACTTGTTTTTAGTTCGGGGGTCACACCTGTGGTGCTCAAGGCATACTCCTGGATTTTTCCTTAGGATCTCTCTTGGTGATGCTCAGGGAAGCCATCTGGGGTTCCAGGGATGGAATTGGGTCAGTCTCATGCATGGCAAGTGCCTAATTCTCTGTGTTATCTCTCCAACTACTACACACTAGAAAAATTCCACTATATGTCATCAAACTGTCACTGCTTTCCTCATCCCTCTACAGGGATAACTTGCAACGTCACCCTGCCTCCCCAGGTGGAATTTTCCTTCACCCCACCTAACCTCCAGGACCCACTAAGGGAACAGTTTCATGCTCCCATATACTCGTTTCCTCCTTTTTTTTAGAGCCAACCCTTGGTGCTGTGCTGCCCCCAGATATGAGCACCTTTATTGCCTTATAAGCATTCTGCATCCTAGTCCTGGACAACATAGCCAGATACCTTGCTTATCCCATCCACTCTTGTAGCTTCCCTATCTAATAATAATGTGAGCAAAAAAATGTATTCAAGATAAAGGAAAGGAGCAATTTTAAAAGATCCATGATTAATATTTTAGCTTCAATACTTACAAAGGAAGAATGAAAGATGTCATCACTGAATGTTTTAAGTAATGGTGAGGATTTTGGTAACCTCACTTCTCTTTTCTGAGTCTCTCCCTGCCCCCAGACCCCAGATTCCCAGTTTTGATTATTGCACATTGATGCTTACTTTGGTTTTTGATTGTAGGTAATAATTAACTCTGGGCCTCCTGTAGACATTCCATGTATCTCAGCTTCCTCTTCAGTTTTCTCCAGTGTGTGTGTGTGTGTGTGTGTGTGTGTGTGTGTGTGTGTGTGTGTGTGTCTGGTATAACAGCAATTGAGTGAAATCTCATTTCATTATAGCCACCAAAGCAGGAGATTGTAGCCCTTTCTGATAACCTCTCAATGACTTAGATATCAGTTGCTTCCTGGGCTAGATTCCAGACTTAATAGCATGGTAAGCAACCTGGCCTGGTGCAGGAATGCTGGTGTTTTTTGTGTGGCTACAGACATTAGCTCTTCAGTTTAGACTTGGCGTGACTTAATATCAAGGTTAAAGGAAGATTAAGACTCAGGAAATTTGAGAGGGCAATTTTAGATACTTGAAGCCCAAGGTAGTCCTTTCAGGCTTTTTTTGTGCTAACTGCAGTACCTAATTATTCTTCTTTGGGGAATGTCCCAGATTATAGTAGAAATTCATAGCCATTTAGTGTTCTATTTACAATCAGATAACATGCAGTTGGGAGGGGCCTGAGAGATGGTACTAGAGTTAAGACTATTGTCTTGAATGTCCTATCCTAATTTGTATCCTAATTTGTTCCCGGCACTGCAAGTAGTTCAGGTGGGAGTCATTCCATCTGAGGGCAGAGCCTGGAGTAAACCCTGAGCACAACTGGGTGTGGCCCCAATCCCTTCCCCCAAAGTAATTCTGTTAAATTTCATTACAGCCTAACCTATAAATTAGGCCCTCTGTTTCTGTCCATAAATCAAAGCTATGTCATCTAACATAGATAATATTTTAAATGTGAAAATTTTTATTCTTTAAAGTTCTCCTACTGATAGATTTAAGCTTTGCTTGTATCTGTGATTATTAAAATAAGTCTTTTGAATAGTTTACTAGGTATTTTGGAATGGTTTCCTCAAAGCGGGAAATTCCTGGCTCTTCTCAATAAACCCAATACCATGAACACGCCAATCTGATTATTATCAGTGACACTTAGACTATAAACCCAGTTTTGTACTCCTTTCACAATTTGAAAGTGGTAGTCTTAACTGGGCCTTTTGCATTTCGTTATACTTACTACCGTGCCAGGCCCTTTGACTCAGAGGGCCCTGGGTATGGCTAGAGGAATTCAGGAGGCTTATTTTTAAGTTATACACCAAAGAGTCAACCTGTTAGCAAGAGCACGTTCATCTGCTTGTGGATATTTATTGAATACTGCCTGGGCTCAACATATTGTTAAGTAAGTAACTGAACATGATATTGGTTTATACATTTTAAAGATTCCTCTGGCAGTATTCTTGGGAATAGAGAAAGGGAGACAAAGGGCAAACAGACCAGAAATGCTGAAATGTGCAGGTAGCAGACACTGACATAAGGGGGAAAAAGTAGGATGGAAAGGAGGAAATTGCATTGGATCGAGTGTGATTTTTAAACTTCCCAGGGTTGTGATTCACTAAAGTAATCAACAGAATGCTTTTGATCTCTCCAAAGAGAGAAATGCTCATGGTTTATGCTCATAGAAATAATTCTAGAAATGTCTAGAGGAAGAGCTTAACAAGGCTTACTTAAATTCAGGAAAGTTGGACAGTGGCTTGTGGTCCTTGGGGTCTTGGTGGTCTATGAGCCCATTTTTGAGAGTTTTGGTTCAGGCTGAGCTGATACAGAAAAGACCCAGAGAAGAGGTGGTGGCTTTTAAGACTTGAAGGAGGAGGACAGTTTTAACAGGGCATAAAAAGGCCCTCCCGTTGATCGTCGATTTGCTCAAGCGGGCCCAGTAACGTCTCCATTGGAGACTTTGTTGTTACTGTGTTTGGCATATCAAATACTCTCCGTAGCTTGCCAGGCTCTCCAAGAGGGGCGGAGGAATCGAACTCGGGTCGGCCATGTTGGCCGCTTGTAAGGCGAACGCCCTACCGCTGTACTATCGCTCCAGCCCATAGAGGGAGTGTTATTTTCAGAGGCATGAACCATCTACAGACTTTGGACCTTTGTAGATTTTCACAAACTGTTCTTAAGGAACCATAAAGTTTGAGTCTGAAAAGAAATGAGTGTCTGGGTCTAAAAACAATATGGATTAGGTTCCATGAAACATGTGTCAGAAACATAGACCTCAGTCATGGTTATTTCTTGTTATTTTTAAGTACGGCAGTTACAAAAAGACAGTGAGATGTGTTCATGTTTCTGTGAACTGATAGTGATCGCTTACTTATGCCAGCAGTTCCAGTATTGGGATTAAAAGTAGTGTAAGGGTCAACATTTCATCACATAAGATCAAAAAAGCAGGTTTTAGACCCAGAAACTCATTTCTTTTCAGACTCAAACCTTAAAAAAAAGTTATTTTTTAAAAAATTTACTCACTGTGAGATTACAAAGCTGTTCATGATTTGTATTTAGACATACATAGTTTCAACATCAGTCCCTTCACCTGTGCCCACTTCCTTACACAATTTCCCTTTCCTCATTTTCCACCCACCAGTCGAACTCTACGAGTGGTACTTTTTCAATATGTAAGTTTTTGCACTATGCTTTACAGTACTGTTGCAGGTAGGATTTCATACATAACACTCTACCACCTTTCAGCACCACCTCCTCCTTCTAGCTGAATGATTCTTTCCACCATTGTCATTGCTCAGATATACACTCTGTGGTTCCAAAAGTAAAATTCATGACTTTCTCCCTAAGACTGACTATTGCAATACCCAATTCCTTGAAGTGACAGAACTTGTTCCATCTGCCATGCTGAGCTACAGAGAAGTAAGCCAATTCTCCCATTTGCCTTGAAAATCTAATAAAATGGTGATGTGAATTGTACCCAGAGTATTTTAATGTTTTTCACAAATTTCTCTACCATTCAAATTCTGACATCTTATTTTCGGAAAGGAATTTTATGCAAGGATGATACTATCTCAGCATGAAACCATTTATCCTCTTGCCAGTAAAGAATAATGAGGGATTATAGTACACGCTTTACATTTTTACAGTTTATAATAATTTTTAAAGATATGATTTAAATAATATGTGATACTGCAGAAAAATTAGGACTTTTATTTAGGAAGCCTAGATAGTAAGTTCCTAAATTGCCATTTCAAGCACATTTGGTAGGAAAAATGTCAAAAAAATGATTTTTAGAAAAGTAATACATAGGATATGTAGAATATGATGGATCTATGAGTAATGAAGAGGTTTGTTTGATCAACTGAGAGATTATATTTTCTTCATGGTTTATTTTAGTCTAATGTTCTACTCCAATGTGGAATTTTATATAAATAAAAACTTGCCAAAATTATCAGTGGAGAATTTGGCATCCTGATTTGAATTTTCACATTAAGAGTAGTTAGCCAGAAATTGTGTAAATTATAAAACTGCTTTAAAATAAGTTTTAAAAATATTTGTGACTTCATAGGATTTCAGTATTGTGAGTTATAAAAATATATACTTAGTTAATCAAGTGACAAAATAACTATTCCTAATATATTTAGTTTTTACCTACAGGTCCTGGCACACAACTTCCCAAAGTCTTGGGATTTCTTAAGTGCTTAGAGTGTGAAAAAAATTTAACTTTTGAAAAACATCCAAGGGTGGGGTCCGATTGCAAGATAAACATATAGGAGATGTCATCTCCCTAATTTGTGGGGAATAAAATTGAGGCTCAAGTCTCAGTTTAATTTCCAGTAGCTACAGAGTTAATCAGTCATGCTTTATGCATCTCTTCCAATTGATTGTTCCTGAATTATGTTCTTTGGAGGTCTAGTGAATAAACTGGTTTTCTGAGTTCCATTGACTTCTTTAGCAATGTAATTGACTTGGAGGAGGGAGTACTGGAAATCTCTGATCTATAGTCAGTTGTTCAGATGTACAGATAATAACCTGAACTTAAGGCCATGATTGGGAGTGTAGGATAGTATAAGTAGACAACCTGCGATATCTGATTGTAACTCAGAATAAGGTAAAGGTAAAGGCCCTCCCATTGATCATCGATTTGCTCGAGCGGGCCCAGTAACGTCTCCATTGGAGACTTTGTTGTTACTGTGTCTGGCATATCGAATACTCTCGGTAGCTTGCTGGGCTCTCTGAGAGGGGCGGAGGAATCAAACTCGGGTCAGCCATGTTGGCTACATGCAAGGCAGACGCCCTACCCGCTGTGCTATCGCTCTAGCCCAACTCAGAATATAAAGTGAAAAAATTTTTCCTTGAATTCCAGGATGCCCTGTGAAAATTTCCCTCTGTGGGAAACCTATACACACACACACACACACACACACACACACACATGCACGCACTCATGTGCATGCACGCACACACACATACACTCATATTCATACATTCACACACATATGCTTATATCACTCACACTGGTATTGGGTTCAAAACCCTTTACAGGGCAGGAGGAAAGGTAGCTTTCTTGTTGCATTAATTTTGGTAAATATTAGATCTTGATAACTTAGATGTCTAACTTGACTTTACACTGTGACTGGGTGCTCTATTTTGTGATCTTAATTTGAGCTACGTGATTTTAAAATAAGATAACTGGTAAAAGTGTTTTGAGATTTAAATGAAAGGACTGGATATAAGACATATCAGAGTAGTAGAGATAGCATTCACTCAATGAAATTTAGTGTCAATCATTATCTCGTCAAATGCTGGCAGCACTAATAAATATGCATCTCAATATGTGGGATACTGATAGTAGAATGCAATCTATAACTTTCCTATAATTAGAAACAGAACTGGAAGCAGACGCCACGATTTCAGCTTTCATATTATTTTCTGAAGATTAGTAGTTCCCAAATCTGATTGAACATATGAATATGAATAACATCAAGGGAAATGTCTTGATATTTTTTAAATTTCTAAGTGCATAATCTTTTCAAAGAACCAAAAAAGTGGGTTGATAATGGTGCTTGGGATTTTCAATGTATATAATGTAACATATATAACTATACACATTTATATATGATTTATACTTATTGAGCAGTATTCTTAGTTATAATTGTGCTCTAAAGATGTTGCCTTTTATTTGACACATGACAGAATGGATTGTGTTCTAGAAAATTTAATACATACAGAGATTCATGCAACTACTGCCTCAAACACCATTCAAACAATTCCATCACCTTAAAAATATTTTTTGTTTTGCATCCTTGTAGTGACATTGTCTTTCTGTCCCTAATTCTTATAACCTACTGAGTTCTTCTTCTTAATGGTAACTCAGTCTTGTCCAGAGCAATAGATAAATGGAATCATATGGTATATCACCTGTGAAACTGGCCTCTTTAACTCAGCATAAAACCTTCGAGCTTCATCTGTCTTTTGAGTATATAAATAGTCAATTCTTTTTTTATTCCTCAATAGTATTCCATTCCAGTTATATGACCCCAGACTTTGACAAGACCCCAGACTTATTTATTTATTTTTATTTATTTTTTTAAAATTTTTATTAGTGAGACATCATGAGGTACAGTTGCAGACTTACAAATTTTTGTGCTTGGGTTTCGATTTTACAAGTGGTAGATTTTTTAAAAACATTAGCCATAACATGGAATCTGAACCCTATCAGTGAACTCTTTGACCTTCAATAAATGCATTGATTACTATGCATATATGTGTCATTTACAAAAATAACACGATTCTATAACATCCTGCACTAATTATTTAAAAATTATTGATTTCTGGAGACATGAAGATCTTCCAAACATTTATACTTCATTGTATAGCATCAGAAAAATCTTATTTGTTAAAGTCATTATCAATCTCATCAGCAAAGTCTTTGGCTAAACTGGTTTTCCAGATCTTAATTTCTTTGAAAAAAATACCAATTTATCTTGAATTGATAAGTTCACTTAATTTAAGATAATATCTGCTGAATTACCAAATATGAATAACTGTTCTTTTCACTGATTACTCTCACAGGGGCCAGTGATATTGTATAGGGATTAAGGCATACACTGTGATGCAGCTGACCCCAGCTTGATCCTTGACACTTCATGATCCATCAAGCAATTATTAGATGCTATCTTGGAGTCCTGCAAGCATTGCTAGGTGCAGCTCTGGTGGCTCCTGATGCCACTCGTGCACTCATGAGCCTAGCTAATCCCCACATCACATAGGGTTCAAGCAGCACTACATTTCTGTGTTCTACATTTTTGAATGACAGGCCTGGTTGGCAAAAAATTTCTAGGTAGGAGCCCCTGAACACCTGAGCACTACTTGGAAGATCCCACTCCCCCACACACAAACACTAAGAGAGAGAGAGAGAGAGAGAGAGAGAGAGAGAAATAATGGTATTCCATGCAAAAAGTAACTAGTTCAGTTCACAATCTATCAGAATCTGTTTTATTTCCAAGATAACATGACATTTTGTTGATACTAATACTGATATAATTATGTATTATTTTATGCATGTTTCCTAGTTTCATATTAAATATTTAAAATATTTTACTAAAAACTGACCTAATAATATGTAATATTTTTTCAAAGATAATCATTTTAGTTATTGTGTTTTTGTTTTGGGGCCCTACCTGTTGGTGGTCAGGGTTTACCCCTGGCTCTGTGCTCAATGGCTGGACAGTGGGTGAGGCGTTTGCCTTGCACAGGGCTGACCCGGGTTTGATTCCTTCACCCCTCTTGGAAAGCCCAACAAGCTACCAAGAGTATCTCACTTGCATGGCAAAGTCTGACAAGCTATCCGTGACATATTCGATATGCCAAAAACAGTAACAACAAATCTCACAATTTGTTGTGAGACATTACTGGTGCCCACTCGAGCAAATCAGTGAATAATGGGAGGACAGTGCTGCAATGCTGTGCTCAAGGATGACTCCTGGCAGTGCTCAGAGGAACCATTTATGGCGCCAAGAATCAACCTTGGGACAATTGTGTGAAAGGCTAGTGACTTTCCCCTCCACTATCTCTCTGTCTGTCAAAGATATTCTTAAGATAAATTTCTTTTTTTTAAGAAACTAGGAATTTGGTGGTAAAGTCAAGGAGTACTAGTATAATTTAGTGCCACTGCCTTTAGTCATCTTATTAATAAGATACCAGCAAATTTATACATTATATAAATCAACAAATTTAAAAAACAAATACAAAAAAATCTTAGCAATGATATGAATAGCATTTTGACTTTACAGACACTCTGAGACTATTTCAGAATCCTATAGGATATATAGGGTACATTTGGAGAACTGCTAGTTACTTTATGTTTCAAATTGGTTCAAAGAATAAGATCATTAGGAAAAGAAAGTCAGATGAGGATAAAAATGAATATTAGGATTATTTGTGCATGAGTAGGCATGGATGACGGAGTCTTGATTCATGTCTTCTACTGCCCAGGTAAGTTAAAAGTCATCCACCCACATTCATGTAGGCAAAACATTATTGACCAAAGTCAGGATGGCACATATTTTACCCTAGAGATTTTCAAAACAGAATACTGTCTGTTAAAACATTTGCTATTTCATTCTGAAATGTCTGAAAGTAAAAATAAGATCAAATAATTTTATGAAGTGTAATGATTTGTGGTCCCAAAGGATATGGTGACTTATATCTTGAAGTTTAGTTGTCTTTATTTCAAACTGTCTTTAAGATCAAGGTTTCCAATATCTCTGAAAATTCAATTTTGTTCTAAATAAGTCTTCTGTTTTATATGATTTCTTAAAGCCCCTCACTAGATGTTGTTCTTAATAACTTTCAAGTTAGAGTTGATTCAAATTCTTTGAGACTGTCAGTGCTGCTACATAGACCAGGGATGAAAAAAGGCAGAAACCAATCTCAATTAAGAAAATACAAACACAAAAGGCTTAACCTATAATAGCATGTTAGTAATCTCTTCTACAAGGGCTTAATGGCCCCTTGGTGAAATACAACAATTTGCACACACCTTCTTCTAAGGAAATGTATTTGATCATTTTTAGTGAATTATAACAAGCAATAAAAACTAACTTATTCAGGGCCTGTTGTAGGAGCAGTCTTGAGAGGTGGTTGGGAAAATTGGAAATAATGGTGGTGGGGGAAGTACACTGGTGGTGGGATTGGTGTTGGAATATTGATTGTAGTAAATCATGAACAACTTTTTTTTTTTTAAAAAAAGAAAAGAGGCAAATGGTCACTGAGTTAGACTCCATCCCATCTATATTGAAGGTAACTCAGACTCTAAAAGTCTGTATTCTCTGTTTGTTCTATACTGAGAATATGGGATATAAGAACTCAGCCTTCCCTGGGGCTCACCGGCTATCAGGGTAGGTCCAGCTTTGCTCTGTGGGAAGATTTTATGACAGGAATAAGAAAACCATATCTTCATTTTATTTTCACTCCTTATTACTTTTGTATCTAGATATTATATAATCTGGTTTAAAATACCAGAAACAAATTATCATAATAATTTATGAGACCAGAGAAGTCTTGAATTTTTTTCTGTGCATGTGGACCATAATACTGTTAGAGAAGAAAATCAAATCTTAAGTAACTATTTATAAAATGGTAATTTCTACGAGTACATTTCTACTTCACAAAATGTTGATGCTTTATTGCTTTGAATTTGAAGCTATTGTAGTTACAAATTATAGTTATCTTCATCAAAAGAAATAATTGCTGGACAAACTAATAGGCCCTCAAATGTACCTTAGTCTGTATAGCCTCTTAGTCTGTATAGAGACTTTAAAAGGGATTTTCTATTCATGTAGTTTTGACTCTAGGAAAAAACATAAAGTACCTTCATGGGGAAGGTAGTTATAAGAATGGCAATTCAAAGGGAGTGATGTGACAGTAACTAAAACTGGACTATTGAAAACAATCAGATGTGATTTCTTCAGACTGAAAAATAAAGGAATGCGATTGAATATATATAAAACCCCATAGCAAATAGCTAGGACTGTGAACACTGGGTCATCAAATCCCTAAAAAAGTCACAAATAAAATCTTTTATTTCTAAAGAAACTTAATATACTTCTTGTTTTTTTTAAGCATTTTTTGGGCAGTAGTCATATTGCAGAATCCATTGCCGTAATAATAGCACAGACCTCTTTGACAAAAAGAAAAGATTAAAAGAGATTTTAGGAAAATTCATTTTTAAAGGAGTAATAATACAATTTAATGGAAAAATATCTTTGGAGATTGAATTTTATTCGTTGGCTAACTACAAATTAGAAAAGAGAATTTTGAGCCAAATAAGTTATGAGTTTAACCTTAGTGTTAATTATCATACATAACTCTATCAAGCTAAAATTAAAATGTTGTTTTTTTGTAGTTCTACTTGGTTTTTCAATTTACCCATTATAATGCCAAATAAGACATCCTACATTTACTTGGTTTACCCCACTGTTAACTCTGAACTGGTTTAGTACCTTTTTACCACTCTGCTTCCCCATCCTACCACCCGTTTAACAGTTGGCTGAATTTCTAGTTTGAATCTATCTTTCATGGTAATTGTTTCCCTCCCCCCTCAAGTTTTTAATTTTTTGTTCTGATAAATTTTATATCATATTGAAAAAAACAGTACATGATTCGTGGAGCACCTATATCCTTGCTGATCTAATTTTTTTTTTTTTTTTTTGCCTTTGGGTCACATCCAGAGATGCTCAAGAGCTACTCCTGGCTCTGCACTCAGTAATCACTCTTGGCGGTGCTCAGAGGACCATGCGGGATGAACCTGGGTCAGCCACACCTGCAAGGCAAAGGCCGTACTAGCTACTATTGCTCCGGCCCTGACCTAACTTTTTGACATTTTTTTTCACCTTAGCATTAGCTTTTTTTAAAATAAAATATTGATTTTTCTTTCATATATGTATGCTTATACATTTGTATTTCACCAGTTAGCACATATAAATATATTCTCATGCTTAACCATTTGAAAACCATTGTAGACAACAAGACTTCACCCCAAATGCTTGCCTGTGAGTATTCTTAGCACAAGGCACCTTCAAAAACCCCTCCTGAAGTACTGGTACAGCAGTATGGAGAGAATGTTCATGTATGACACAGTCCACTCATATTTTCCCTGCTGTCCCAAGAATACTTTTTAAATTATTTTCTACTTACTTTTTTTGGACCCCTTTTTTTATAATTCACATTTAGACATTACATTTAGTTGTCATAATGTATGTCTCTTTTATCTCATTTAAACTAACCTGATCTTTAGATTTTCAAAATGTTTTGTTGGTGGTACTACTGTTCAGCATAAAAATATTTTTAAAATGTCCAGTCTGATTATTTTGCATAATTCACTTTACCTTTATCTTGGGATTTGTTTCAACATATTTGGCACAATAGTTCACAGGTAATGCCATGTCTTTCCCAGTGTCCTCTTCAGGAGACATAAAATGTCAGTGTGTTTCATTACTGGTGATATAAAGTGTTATCTGCATGACTGTTACCTTGTCCATACACCCTGTTCAACTAAAATATGTTATGGATAGAGATACTTTTATTCTACATGAAGATAACTTTCCCCACTTTTTTGTCTGTTGTTTTAATATATGTTGAAGATTGTTGTTTGAAGTAGTGGGCTGGAGTGATAGCACAGTGGTAGGGCGTTCGCCTTACACGCGGCCAACATGGCTGACCTGAGTTCGATTCCTCTGCCCCTCTCGGAGAGCCTGGCAAGCTACCGAGAGTATTCGATATGCCAAACACAGTAACAACAAAGTCTCCAATGGAGACGTTACTGGGCCCGCTCGAGCAAATCGAGTTATTACGATATGGCTGAAAAATTCTTATTTTTCTCTTCCATTGCTTTTATTTGATTTGCTACATATTCCCCATTCTCCTCAAATATAATTTAATATTACAGTGTAGTTGGTCAGGTGAATGAGACCAGTTATAGTTACTGGACAAATGGAGACGTTACTGGCGCCCGCTCGAGCAAATCGACGACTAACGGGAAGTTAAGTGATTAAGTGACAGTGTAGTTATGAATGCGCTTTTTAAATTCACTGCTATCATCTTTTCCCTCTGTTTTGGTGATCAAATTATACTAAATTTGACACTAGACCTTTAGAGTTCACTTCTGTATCTTTTGCATGTGATTCTCATCAGTTAGAGCATCTTATCTGTGGTACACCTATGTACTTCAGACTTCATTTATACTCAAATGGCCCCAAATGCCTAGTTTCTTTCAGTAGATTATAGTATTCAGACACTCACTTCTGGAGACCAAGTGTTATTATTGTTACTATAGTGTCCTAGCATCTAGCCTTTTAGGAGATAATAGAATACAAAAATATATATACATATATATAAATATATATAAATATGCCTATATAACTTTTATGGGTATATAGTACTGCCAAACTGCTGCCATCAATTTCATACCAGCATTTATAAAAAATAAAATTTCCTTCCATATTTACATCTTTTCTCTCAAGTGAGAATCCTTATAATATCAATATCTTTACTTATTTCTACATTCTCATAATGCACGCAAAATAGTATAATATTTCCTACAGTAACAAGCTTTCAGTTTCAAGATTTCCTTCCTATGTTTTCTTTTAGTCTTTAGAATGTACATTTTTCATGTATAGTCAGGACATTAAAAAGATACCTTATGTGTATATTCATCCATTTACTTTTTTTCTCCAATCAACTTGATTCATATTTAGATTTACTTGGTTTTGCTTGTTTTTATTATGCAGGTTGTTTGGGGTCACACTTGACTGTGCTCAGGGCTTAACTCTCATTCCCAGATCACTCTTGATAATGCTCAGGAGATCATATTGTTGGAATCAAATTAGGTGTTCATCTGCATGGCAAGTGACTAAACTCCTTCACTGTCTCTCCAGCCCAGTTTACTTTATTTCTTGTAGTCTATTTAAGAATTTGATTTCAATGCTGTTGATTTAATCGAATTTTGAATATGCAAAAAATAATGCTGCCTTTAAACGTCAAGGAACCTAAATGCAGCATTTCAAATTACATAAAAATACAGTCATCACCATATACTGGATCTGAATAGAAACGAGGAAAGCATGAATAATTTTTCTTCTTATATAAATGAATATTTACTATTTTATTCCTACATATCCAGGATTGATAAATTATTATCCAAGAATAATGAAGTAATCACCAGGTGGCTAGGGAAAACCCGAGGCACTCTCTCACTGCCTGCGTTTAGTGGTCTTGGGTCGCTCCCCACCCAGGACAGCCAATGTCATGGGTGGATGAAGGAGGAAACGAGGGCCAGGCTGGTTGGTGATCAGTTGCCATTTATTTCATTCTCCCCACATGCCTGTTCCAATCTCACTAAGCTCCCAATTCTAGTCTCATACTTCCCCTCATTCTCGTCTTCTCCTTATCTCTCCTGCTCATCTCTCTGTGCTCCCTTTTGACCCTGATCTCTCTCTAGTCTCTCTCCAACTGCCTGCATTAGAGGTAGTCACCACCAACATAATCAAAAGCCCTTCCTGTTTGCTGATCAGGCTCAAGGGCAGAAATACCACCTACGGGTGTTTCTCCTCTCGTTAGTCCAATAACTTAATTATCATCTTAGTTACCATCTTAATTCTGCTTCTTAATATTAGTTATTTTTTATGGATACAGTAAGAGATACATTAAACCTGTAGGGTGGCTCTTCTGGGGACATCTTACCATAGATCTCAGACTACAGTGCTCAGGCCAGATTGATCTTTCTTAACCCTAGCAGTGTCCTAATCCAGCTGTTACTTTTTAGGTCATGACAGAATCTGTCCATGGCCATGCTTTTAACTTATAGTTAAGTATTATTGCACTTCAGCGTGGCCCATTTTGATGCCAGGGTAGCTCACAACTTGCCCTGGGTCCATCCAGTCCCTTGTCACGACCATGCTTTTTGGGCGCTAGAAAGTAAGAGCAACTGAGGTGTAAGTCATTAACCGAGTCTGATTAGGAGATAAAGGTGATTGACCACTGGGGAAACAAAGCACAAAGAGGTTACAGATGAACAAAGAGCAGTGGAAGCACTGTGATGGGAGTAACCCAATAAACCTAAGCTCCTTGTGGCAAGGCAGAAAGGACAAACCAATGTTATCCTACAAATAATACTGCAAGACAGTATAGAGCTGGAGGTAATAGATTGTCTCTGGAATTAAATTGCTGGTGGGAAATCCTGACCAGCACTCTTTCTACACCAGCTAGTTACAGCCCAATAGTGTTCATCATCATTCATTGCCTTGTCTTCATGTCTAAAATACCAAAACTTCACCATTTCATATAAAAGGACTTAGATTAATACCTGGTGTATAAATTAATACAAATTAAATATTTTCTGTGGTTTTTATACCAGTGTGCTGTTGGTATAAAATTTTAGACACTATATGTGGAGCATCCAGAGTCTAAATACTAAATTGTCTCAGAAACATTTTTTGGGGGGTGATAAAGGTAAGGTAAAGGTAAAGGCCCTCCCGTTGATCGTCGATTTGCTCGAGCGGACCCAGTAACGTCTCCATTGGAGACTTTGTTGTTACTGTGTTTGGCATATCAAATACTCTCGGGGGGTGATAGGAGGGTTTTATGATTTTGATTTTTATTATATTTCATTTAAGTCCTTTTTATTATTTTTTAAGAGAGATTGTTTATGTCTATGTGTGAATGTGTGTATGTGAGGCCGTGTGTGTGTGAGGGTATATGTGTGAGTGTGTGTGTGTGTGTGTGTATGTTTTGCTTAGGTGCAAATCAGAGGCCTCACACATTCAAGGTGAACATACAAGCAAACGCTATACAGGCAAATGTGCATATAGGCAAATACTGTATCACTAAGCTACATCCTTGATCCTCATCTCAATACTTTAAATTTTCAGAGAGAAGTTTTAGACATTTTGGCCTAGGGAATAACTTTGTTCTTATTTTGATGTATCTAAAAAATAAAAATAAAAATTTTTTGTGCAAAGCCCAGGTCAGTTGCTGCTGGTTCTGGTGCATTGTGTCTCTGTGTGGTGCTCTGATCACCCAGACATGTACCAGAGACCTAGATCTGTTGCTTTAGGAGGAAAGTCTCCACTATTCCTAATAACATAACTGGAAAACTTCCTGATCTTCTTGCTGTCAGTTCCCAGACTCGATAGGCACAGCAGACTATAATTAAGGCACTTAACCAAAATAATATATTGTTATTTTATAATAACAAAAACAACAAAAATATCAATTGTTATTTTCTTCAGATTTCAACTTTATTGTTCTTGGGTTACTCCAAAAATAGTTTTATATATATATGTGTATATATCTGTATATATATCACATATTGTTTATCAGAAAATTTCTTTTTATAAACTTAAGATTCATAATAGCTGTCAATTTTACCAAAGAGTTTAGATAAGAAAAAATTTATTATCTACTATCATTAGTTACTTATTACACAGAGGGATTGTTTTACAACTCAAAATTTACATTTCTGTAGTGGGTTTGATGGAGATAATGTGACATACCTAGAAATCTCTGATTTATTATCTGTGTACACTGACATCACACAAGGATAGGAATAAAGAACTAAAGTATAGTTCAAGGGACTGGGAAAGGGATCCAGACAGAAATGTTTAAATGTTTTAATTAACATATGGGAAAGAAAATTCTGTGCAATGATTGTCTCTAATTAGTAAAATTAAATCTTAAACTTTAGGGCCCTCATATAAATGGACCGTTGTAAGACCCTGGGAGAAACCTGCATAGTATGATCTAGTGATACTCTGTTTTTATACTATTTGCTAAGTTATTTTAGCCACAGTTGGCTAAGGGCATTATTTATTTCTATCCAAAATTCCCCTCCATCTCATTTTTCTCAGGTTGAATAAATTGGAGATAGTTTTGTTCACAAAAGACAACGAGATGGAGATCTATTTGCTTTGAGTTCAGTGGACTCTTCACAGGTCTTCAGTTGCTTCTGTGTATAATTAAACTATTTCCATCTTTCTAGGGAAAAGATGGCTTCTAGGTTCCAAACATACTTAGTTGGAAGCAGTGCCGGGGGCAATGTTGTGTTATTAATATATCCTAATATACCTGACTCTGAAATTATATTTACAGTAGGGAAGAGTTGATGATTGAAATGCACAGAACCATAAGCCACTGTGTAGAGTTTCTTTCAATCATCAGAGATGTTAATTTCTAACTGAATTATTTAATTCTAATTGATCTCCTGTCACAATACAAGTTGTCTCCTCCTACCAAAAAAATATACTAGAAAATAGACTGGAATGTAGAATGATGAAGGCATCATACAGATTCTCTTTGGATGAGAATTTTTTAAATAACATACAATTTCTGAGTAAGAACAAACTATAGGAATCATATAGCTAAGAATAAGTTTATGTCACAAGCTTTTATGGATTCTATCATTCAGAGAAAACCTATTAATTGTATCAAAGGAAAGAATAATTTTCTTCTGAATAGTCAAAAAGGTGACACCATACACATAAATGCTGTATGAAAAAGTGATCAAAGATTTAGTTACCTACTCTTTAAATATGTTATATATTTAAAATTATGGATTTTATATTTTATGTTTTATCATTTTAGTTTTTGCATTTATAATTTGCAGTATTTTTCCTTTGATTTATTCAATTGCCTAATTTTATATTTATAAATGTGTATTCATTTCCTAAAAGAAAATTCTCTTTCAGTTTTTAGATTTCAGGTTCCATAAAATTTGAATTTTTCTGATCCTGAACACATATTTAATCTGATTCTCTACTATTATATATAATATAGCCTAATTTTGTATTATAATTTTACATGTAATATGTTTGAGATGATCACTAACTAGTTAGGGTATGGTAAAGATTGTATTTTAGTCATTTAATGTTGGATCCTGTAACAAAATGAGCTTTTCTTCCAAGAAATAAAAGTTCAGATGCTGGCTGCCAGTGAATGCTCCAAGTATTCTAGTTAAGAACTCTCCTGAGTGAGACAGAATCGATTTAAATGGGGCAGAACCATTTTCCATAGTAAGAAATCAGACTCTGTAGAAAAAGGCCTGTTTCTAGGACCTGGGTAAGAAAGAGAAGAAATCAAGGAAGCTCTCAAAATCTACTAGAGTCATGTCAAAGAGATGTGAGAAACAATTTAAAAGATCCCCAAAATGATAATAATTTCTAAAATTTATTAAAACAAGGCAGAGTTTCCTGCCCCCACGCCTGGCTGTCCTCACCAGGGCCCCTTGGAGGGGGGCGGGTTGATTTTCCCTCCCCCTCATCCCGAGCAGAGCCTCAGCAGCCAAAGATCTCCAGAACCAGCCACAGCTATGCTGAGACTACTCTCCACATGTCCGGACAAGCCTCATGCATGAACCCAGCAGAGGAACCCAGGCATGCGGGTCCCGGAGCTGAGATCTCCAAGCCTGCTCAGATCAGGATCCTCCATCTTCCAGTAGGTAGGCGTCACACCCACCAGCTGCCGCCGGTGCCAGGTTGGTCCCATCAACGGCCAAGACCAGAGATATAAAACCCAGCTCCTGGAAGCCAACAGAGCAGCATTCCTTGAGCAATATCTCCCCAAGAACCACCAGCAACTACCACATAGCACTGAGTCAGAATATCTACAAGTTTTTGCTTTAAGTAACCAATCATCATAATCATCATCATCATCATCATCATCATCATCATCATCATCGTCATTATCATCATCATCATCATCATCACCATCACGGTAATTGGGTTAGGAAAAACCAAAGTCAATAATTGTAATAATAAACAAAACGGATACTATTCATTCTCTAATGTGAAATAGTACCAAGCAAACAATTCCACCCATGAAATGTACTTGAAAAAATATCAAACACAAATCTGTTCAGACCTCTATGTTTAACTACTGATTTTCAAAAAATATGGGGTCTTTTTGACCAAGTTACATGATTCCGAATCAGCAAAACCCAAAACATAGGAATTCCTAGAAGATAAAAGATTCATACTATTCTACAACTAAATGGCAAGGGAAAAGGAAAGTAGGGAGTAAATCTATTAAAAAATAAATATTCAAAAGAATTTTCATCCAAAAAATTATTATGTGAATTTTTTGGTTTCTTTATGTTAGCAAAGTAGCATTGTAAAAAAGCAGCTTTGAAGCAATTGGGAAAGCTGATAATAAACAGAGTATTAAGGTAATATAAAGGAAATAGAAATAATTTTAAAGTGTACAATGATATTGTTACAATATTTAGAATTAATTTATTTCTCAGAGAGACAAACTGATACACCACAAGTAAAATAATATAATATCTAGTATTTGATTTAAAATAAACTGTGGAGAGAAAAAAAGTGCTTTAAAAAGTACAAATGAAATAAGGTTGGTAATTATTATATATGAATGATAAAAGCATGGGAATTGTGTTATGGTGATACTTTGAATATTGTTTAATGGTTAAATGAAAGTTACAGCCAGTAAATATGGGAATTGCATACTATGACATTTTGTCCCATTTTATACTTTTTTTCTTTTTGGGTGATACCCAGCAATGCTCAGGGGTTACTCCTGGCTTTGCACTCAGGAATTACTCCTGGCAGTGCTTGGAGTGCTGGAGATCGAACTCAGGTCAGCCACATGCAGGGCAAACACTCTACCCGCTGTACTATCGCTCCGGCCTCCTATACTGGTTTTTTTTTTGCCACTTCCTTTTTGTCATACTCATTGTAGTGCTGGGGCATGGGAAACACTTGTTAAAGAGTGAGTCACTTGGTTGCAATATACTAGACCTTGCACTTGGCAGCTTAGAGTGGTTCCAGGAGTCTTAGCTAATGATTTCATGTGTGCAAGGCAGGTGTTCAACTTCTGAGCCATGTCCTCAGTACCACCCCCACTTGATATTCTTTGCTTTTGAAGAAAATAAAATGACCAATAGAGACAACAGTCCTGATATTTGTGAAATGTAATAGAAAATGCCATGGATAGCAACATTGTATTGGTAAAGAACTCTAACAAAGGAAAGCCAGGATTCATAGTGATTGCCAATTTGTACGGTATAGAAATACTTTCACCATGGCTGGTTTCACATTTTGATGTGATGTCACTGAATGAGGAGTTGGAAGGAGATATGCCTCATCAGCTTTTACGAACCTGCATGGCCAGTTGCAATCACTGCCTGTGAAGAGAGATCAAAGAAGCACTAGCTTCTGGAGAGATCCTCTTGATCAGATCCTAACTGTAATATGCACTCTTCTGTCCTTGATCAACTGACTTGATTTTCTTAGTTTCTCTCCCATAAAATGGAGTTAGTAGTTCCTCACAAAGATATAATATCACATGTTACTGGCCTGACATAAGTACAATTACATTGTGTGTGATCCTTCATCTCTGCTAGTTAAAATAGAGAGAAACCTTGGTTTGGGATGATTTAAAAGTTTCAAAAGAAAGAAATGAAGCTGATCATTTTTTTCCGAAGAGGGCTTCCTGCCCAGAATTTCTATAATTAGCTACAATTGCTGGTTTCAGGCACTTTCACAAACCTGCCAGTAGCTCACTGAGCTCTAATTTGGTTGGATATTAATAGGTAGGCTGGGAAGTTAATGTGATATGATTGTGGCTAGAATAGAACTATCTGTTAAAGGTAGCAGTTTCTGTCCAATGTACTCTGGCACTGCAAAAACACAGTAAGAATTAACTATTATCTTAGAGTTGACATGGTAAAAATCCTATAACTTACTTAATTTTCTCCCAGGGAATGTTAAGGACCCAACTGAGATGTTTCTGGCATGAGTGTGGCTAAAGATTATGAGGCACACTGGAAATGTTTCCATTCACAATCCTGATTCTTGTTTGAGCAGAGTTGTTAATAATAATAGTAACACTTTACTTTTCCAATATGATAAGTTGTGTGATTAAGTAGAAGCTAGAGACTTTTCCTTTTGTCTCTTGAGCATTTTATTTTTTCTATGTAGAAATCTAAGATTAAGGTCAGCACTGATTAGGAAAGATGCGCATTTCATATTTATTCAATTATATACATATGTAAAGGTCATTTTAAAGCTCATTTTAACCAAGAGAAACAATAATAAGTCATGTCTATTTATAAGAATTTGGAGCCATTAATGCTAAAAACACTTGAAATTTGATTTACATGTGCAGGTTGATGTGTTCCTGCTGGGAATACCACTTGAAGATGCATTTTTCCCTATGGTGGAGAATAGCATAAATTTAACCTATATAATTTGGATTTCTAAGCAGGTACTTGTAAGATAAGAAGCAGTAGGCTGTATCATCCTGGAGTTGGCCCATACCTTTAAAATAATTTTTTCTTTAGAAAACTAAAACATTGACCCCTTGGAAATGTGAACTTCTTATTTTCTTACAACAGTGTCATTTATATCAGCTATTTCATGGATCGTAGTAAGAATGTTTTAAGAATTGAAATGGAACAAAATTGAGAAAAATATTAGTAATGTTTTCTGAAATAGTTTTTGACTATGTAGGTAGTCAAATCACACATCAGTAATGTTTTCTGAAATAGTTTTTGACTATGTATGAATGTATTCTAAGTTGTGAGTAGTGATTCTTAATGTGTCACAGTAAATTTGAGATTTATTTTTGTAATTGTAGTTCATAGAATATAATACTGGTAACAGTGGTGTTAACATTTATAAACCTGAGATTTTGAAAATGTTTTAAAAGGTAGAAATAGCAATGGAAGTACCTGAATATGAAGTAAAAACTTTCTCTTTTGTGGTATATTTAAAGAATATATTTAGATATCCTTGAAATGTTGAAACCAAATCATCCTGAAGTAGAGGGAATGATCAATCCGCCTTGGTCTCATTGGCAGCAGCAGTGAGCAAAAAGAAGAGAGGAATTAAACTCTAAGGACAGGGGTGTGAAGATGTGTCTTCTATTTTAATTTCTTCCATTTAATCAGCAAGGATCCTGTTGCTTGGTCTGTTCACAGGTACACACTGAGGCATATGTGTCGGTGTGTATATAGAAATCCTTTTTAGAGTATGGTATATTTATCATATTGCATTTTTATATTTATCTAAAGGCCCTATCATCTCCAGATTGAGCAACTTTTAAGGTCAGGAGTTGTGCCTTTAGTTATCTTTCTTGCACACATCATGACATGTCTTACTAAGTAATTACTATTCATATTGATAATGACATGATCACGATCATGATCACAACCATCCTGTTGTTTGTCGATTTCCTCGAGCAGGCTCCAGTAACGTCTCCTTCATCCTAGCCCTGAGATTTTTTTAAAAAGTGCCATTCAAGGCTCTTTCAGGGTTAGGAGAATGAGACCCATCATTGTTACTGGTATTTGGCATATTGGGTACACCACGGTGAGTTTGCCAGACTCTGCCATGTGGGCAGGTTACATTCGTTAGCCTGCCAGTTTGTCCAAAGTAGGAATGAGATAATAAGATGTCACAATAAGATGTCGCACGTCCGCGCGCTTCCGGGAGCTGGGTTTTATAGTCTCTGGGTCTTGGCCATTGATGGGATTACATGGCGCTGGGTGTCAGTTGGTGGGTGTGACCCCTGCCTACTGGAGGATGGGTGGAGGATGCTCGGCTCTGATCTGAGCAGGCTTGGAGATCTCAGCCCCGGGACCCGCATGCCTTTGTTCCTCTGCCGGTACCTTCATGCATGTGGAGAGTGGTCTCAGCATGGTGGTGGCTGGTTCTGGAGGTCTTCGGCTGCCGGAGCCCTGGTCGGGGCTGGAAGGGAAACTCAACCCGCTCCCCTCCAAGGGGTCCCTGGCAAGGACAGCCAGGCGCAGGGACATGACATAATTCACCATAATATATTATTGGTCACATTTTTATAGTTTAATATTATACCTATTCATGTGAACATTACATTCACACATTTATTTATATAAATATGTTATTCATATAGTCATTGAATTTACTGTACTTGTGTCATGAATTAATAATAAAATGACAAAATTATTAATAAAAGGCATAATATACTTGTAAATATATATTAAAAATATAGTCAAACACTTAAAAGTCATAAAGATAGTTAACACCAGAGAAAAGTATAAAAATAAGAAGATAATAAATTTTTTCAGAATTCTTTCTTTGAACATTGTTCTTTTATATGAAATTTTCAGTAGACAAAGTGAAAAGGAATATGTCAGTTACACAGTTCGTATTATTAAAAAAGAAATAGAGACACCCTTGGGGAAAACAGACATTTCTTTGTATATAGTAATACATGAGTAAAAGTGTTTCTCACTTAAAGTTTAGAGTTGGAACAATGATTGTCTAGACTAGAAAATATACACAAAACCACTCCTGAAGAAACTGTAGTCATGGATTTATTTTTGTTACTTCTACTCCTCCATAAATATTAAAGACTTTACAGAACAATTTAGCAAAAGGAAACATGAAAGAAGTCAGAAAGTATGATCTGATCATGCAGTCTTCTATCTTTTAAAAATAGAGTTTTTAGAAAATTCAGAAGAAATTATTAATCAACCCCCTTCTAAATATCACCTTTTGAGCCAGAATTTTAACTCACTTAGACGGTAGAGTTGTCATCTGCTTTGAAAAGGAATTAGGGGATCAGGTAAATATGATTTGGTAGAAATGCAACTATGCCAGGTTTCAATTTTAAAAAGCCATCCCGCCTCCCTAAAAAAATTATTTCTTTTTTAAAATTAAATTTATTTATTAATTTGATTTGGGGCCACACCTGGTTGTGTTCAGGGCTGACTCCTGGCTCTGAACTCACGGATCACTCTTGATAGGCTTGGGGGACCTTATGGGATGTCAGGATTGAATCTCGGTCAACTGCATGCAAGGCAAGCACCTTACCCACTTTACTATCTCTCCAGCCCCCAAATGGATTATTCTTTGATAGATATTTTAAGGGCTGGAGCGATAGCACAGCTGGTAAGGTGTTTGCCTTGCACGCGACTAACTTGGGTTCGATTCCTCCGTCCCTCTCAGAGAGCCCAAAAAGCTACCAAAAGTATTCTGCCCAGACGGCAGATCCTGGCAAGCTCCCCATGGCGTATTCAATATGCTAAAAACAGTAACAACAAGTCTCACAATGAAGACATTACTGGTGCCTGCTCAAGCAAATCAACGAACAATTGGAGGACAGTGCTACAGTGCTACATATTTTAAAAGCTCACATCTATAATCTGCTTTTGACTTCAAAATATATGGGAATAATTTTTAACTATACATTTTTTTGTGGATCTCTAATAATAACTAGCTTTTCCTCAGTCTATTGGTACTAGTTTAATTTAGTTAGGATGTGTGTGTCTGGGGATTCTATTAGTTTTCTTACAAAAATCTATAGACAATTTGGGAGTAAGTAAAAAAACAGAGGACCTCATATTTAAGGGCACCAAATAGAATTGTTAGAATTGTAGATATTTATGAGTCATCTACTTTATGCAGTCATAAAAGAGTCACTTCTGCACTTTGAAAATAAATGGCAAACCTTATCCCAGGAGACATAGGCTACCAAAAATGGAACTAACAAAGGAAAGTTCAGACCTCTGAAAGGAATTACTGTTAGAAGTCTGTATTAAACATAGATGACGAGGTCAAGTCACAGGTTGGGCAGTGGAAAAAAATTCTTAGGAAGACACCTAAGAATAAAGAAAGGTAAACAGTAAATATCAGGAAACTTTACACTACACTTAGTCAGGGGAGGGGAGGAGAAAATAAGAGGTAGAGATTATAAAAGAGAATGATGTAAGAGATCCTTCTGATGAGCCTAAAACGAAGTCATCTTCAAGAAAGCATAAAAATAGCTATCAGACTACCATTTTATTTCTAAAGCACAGTTGCCCGTTTAGAAGAAAATGGAAATCATCTAATTCTGGGGAGTCTCGGAAGCAGTTGCATTAAGAAATAAATGTTTGTCAAATTTATTTGTGTAATAACAAGGCAGTTTAGTTTGTAGTCAGAAAACTGGTTGTTTACCACATAAAAGTCATTTGTTGAAAAGGCACTGGAGAGCTCAGAATCACCAGGAAGGTTGTGGAGTTGGAGTCCAGACATTTGAGGAGGCTTGAAACAGAGCCTGGGTTCACAGACAGAGCTGAGCTGCTGCTGCCACTAAACGCTAGGCCCTGTGGTTACATTCTGTCTTACATACACCATGGGCTCTGCTGCTTCTGCTGAGATTCTGCTCTGTTCCTAAGCCTCTGCTTCAAGATACAGTGTAGGGTGAGGTAGAGTAAGGAGGAAATGGGGGAATCTGCCTGATTGGTAAGTCTCCTTATGCTTATGCTTTAGATTCAGAGAAGGCAGAAAAAAAATTGAAAATTGGAGAAAACGGAAAATCTGGCATTGCTTTTACCCATTTGGGCTATGCTAGCAGAAATGCTATAGACTATGTGTGCTATATATTGAACCCCTTATCCCTCAAAGTAATGGCAAGCAGTAGGTGAGACCTTTAGATGACGTCCTCAGAATATGCCTCCATGACGACACTGTAGGTAGCCCTGAAGGCAGTCACAGAAGTCTGTTTCCCCTCTCAGCTCTGCACGTCAAGATCCAACATGTTTGCAGTGCACAGCTCAGAAGATCTCCCCAGTCTCTTCCAGCCCTGTACTCTCACCTCCAGCACCTTCTTCTGTAATTACTTTAAGGGGTAAAGGGTTCAACATATAAATCTTGGAGAAATATAAATACTGAGTGTATGAACTATGGAATGGGGCTCTTAAAGTAAGTCCTAAATTGTCTCCCACCAGATTTTCTCAGAAAAACATCAAGTTTGGAGTCTACGTTTCCTGGATTCCCTTCCAGGAAAAACCAAAAACCAAAACACATACATTAAATTTCTCCTTCAAACTTTTTGGGTTCTTGAATGGGCTTTATGTTGTTTTGTTTTGGGTGTGAGAACCACAGCCAGCTGTGCCCAGGGGCTTACTCCTAACTTGGAATTCAAGGTTGACTCCTGGCTAGGCTCCGGGGGAACCATATAGGGTGCCCGGGATTAAACCCAGAATGGCTGCTTCAAGGCAAGCACCTTAGCCCCTCTACTATTTCTTGCCCTCTTGAATGGTTTTAAAACTGTTTTCAGAGTACTTTGGAAAAGGTAATTCAATGGGTCTTAATTTTTCGTTCCAATTTAAATGATGCCCAGAGCCATTGAAGATCTTCTGGTTAAGCCTCCAGCATCACAACTTCTTACGTGCAAAATGCCAACCTTTTAACTTTTGACATCAAATTCATTCTGTTATTGGTGCTTATTTTAAATGGACTCATTAAAAATAAATGTTTGGGACTTTACCATGTATAGGCCCTCTGAGGGTGCCCAAGGAAGCTAGATAATGAGAGCAGAGCACACACTGACCCTCATAAGCACCAGCTGTGTAGGCATGTCTCTCCCTCCACCAGGCAGCCTGCCAGCCTCCACAGTCCTTTCTACAGCTGCGCTCTTCTCGAGTACAGGCCAGTCTTCTTTCTGTCACTTGTTAGCTGGCAATGTGAGTTAGTTTTATGCCAGACCACACTCTGGTGTGGCTGTTGTACAAGTAAGGACACTAAGAAGATTATCCAACCTGATGTAATTAAAAATATTACTCTTCCAGTTGTAGCTTAGAATAAGACAAGATTCTGAAATACATCAGAAAAAAATTTTTTTATAGGATTCTAAAATACGGAGCTGAGCAGTTGGAGCAATAAAACAATGGGTAAGGTGCTTGCCTTACATGCAGCTAACCTCGGTTTGATACCTGAAACACCTTATGGTCCCTCAAACCCACCAGGAGTGATCCTGAGTGCAGAGCCAGGAATAGGCCCTGAACATGTTTAAATACACTGCATCCCCCCCCCAAAAAAAAACCCCAAATAAATAAAATAAAATATAGAGTTGATACCAAAATAGCATCTATAACATTTCCTAGGATACTCTCTAAGCCATTCTGGCCTAAACTATACAATAAGATTTATTTTTCACTCTCTGAATCACGATCACAATCATCCTGTTGTTCTTTGATTGCCTTGAGCAGGCCCCAGTTATGTCTCCTTCATCCTAGCCCTGAAATTTTAAAAAGTGCCATATTCAAGCCTCTTTCAGGGTTAGGAGAATGAGCTCCATCATTGTTACTGATTTTGGCATATTGGGTACAACTCGGGGAGTTTGCCAGACTCTGCCGTGTGGGCAGGTTACATTCAGTAGCCTGCCAGGTTGTCCAAAGTAAGAAAGAGATAAGATGTCGCATCCGGGAGCTGGGTTTTATAGTCTCTGGGTCTTGGCCATTGATGAGATTACACGGCACTGGGGTTCAGTTGGTGGGTGTGACCCCTGCCTACTGGAGGATGGAGGATCTGGGTGGAGGATGCTCAGCTCTGATCTGAGCAGGCTTGGAGATCTCAGCCCCGGGATCCGCATGCTTTTGTTCCTCTGCCGGTACCTTCGTGCATGTGGAGAGTTGTCTCAGCATGGTTTTCAGCTGCTGGAGCTCTGCTTGGGTCGGGGAGGGAAACTCGACCCGCCCCTCTCCAAGGGGCCCTGGCGAGGACAGCCAAGCACGGGGGCAGGAGACTCTCTGAATGATTCCAGAAAAATTTTCTTTTCAGGTTTTCCAGTGTCATTAAATGCCACAAAGTACTACTGCATAAAGCTCGCTTTCATCTGCATAAATCCAGGACACTCCATGGAATTATTGTTTATAGAAACTCAAGCCAAGCTGAAAGATGTCAGGGAGATGATATGACTGATAGTGGTGACCCTGAACAAGTTCTGGGCATGGGCTGTTTTATTACATTTTATTGATGGTTGCATGTCATAAGATCAGATTCATTCCTAGCCAAGGGTCTTTGAGCCCTTGCTAATTTACATAAGTGCTCAGAAACATGCTAATTTGCTCTTTTTGTTTTGGTATATTTTGTATTAAGAGAAAAGAAGATTTTTTTGACAAGCAAAGATTGGTTTGACTGATAAGATATTACTTATAGCTTAAACGTTAAAGTTTTGTGTAACAGTGGAGGATCTAAAAAGCCTGATCATTCAGTATCTTCCATCTCATATGAAAATTAATAGGTTCTATAAGATTCAGAGGTGCTAAGCATGTTGTTTTGTCAAACTGAGAGTCAGGTTTACCAGGAGTCTACCTAACATTTATAGTAATGAGAGGGTGGAAGTTATTTTTTCCCCCAAAGTGATTTGTAGGGTACACTCAAAAGTGAGATAAGAGGTGTTAATTGGAGGTGATCCATTGCCCCCTAAATAGTCTCATAGGGAGCAAAACTTTATGTGGAACCTTATTCCTTGGCTGTCCTATCTTCTAGACCTGTTGTAGCTTTGTTACTCTGAGGAGAAAAGGATTGGCAACAGTATAATGGCTCGAGCTCTAACCAATTTGAGAGACTCAACTGTGTGCATCTGTTCTCAAACATATATTTAGTAACATATATTTAGTAACATGTTGATGGTTTAAAATCAGCCATTGTGGGAGTATTTCTACTGTAGGGGCATTGGGAGACATCTCAGTGGGCAGGGGCACATGATTTGTATGCACTGAAATCTTCATTCAATTCCTGGCACCTCATGCCCACAAAAACACTTATTACGGTTCTGGTAGCCCCCAAGAACTACCAGGCCCAAGCAGTACTGAATTACTGGGTCCAAACACTGAACTATCAGGCCTGGTTCACTGAATATTATTGGGAGATGCCCCTAAGTCCCTAAGAACTCTGCTTGGGAGGTCACCCACCGGCCACCAAATGCAACTTGCAGAATTACAAATTAGGGCCCTCTTTCTCCTGAGAGTTGGCTGCTCATTCACATTTGCTAGCATTCCATCAATAATTCACTGTTGAAAGGAACTTCATGTGTCACAATTTTAACATTATTCTGACTCCCTGGTTCTGACTTGTACAATAGGTACCATTATATAAGTAGGTAACATTTCCAATGACCTTGACTATAGTTCACCTTTCCTCCCCCTTTTTAATCCCCATTACTATCTAATTGTTGTTACTGTGTTTGGCATATAGAATATGCTATCGCTCCAGCCAACGGCGGTAGGGCGTTTGCCTTGCACGCAGCCAACATGGCCGGCCCGAGTTCGATTCCTCCGCCCCTCTCGGAGAGCCCGGCAAGCTACCGAGAGTATCTCGCCTGCACGGCAGAGCCTGGCAAGCTCCCCATGATGTACTCGATATGCCAAACACAGTAACAAGGGTCACGATGGAGACGTTACTGGGCCTGCTCGAGCAAATCGATGAACAATGGGAGGGCCTTTACCTTACCTTTTACTATCTAATTACTTAGTTTGTTCATAATATACTCTAACATTTCATGAAGAAATATTCATATACGTGCTGCCTGGTTAGTATTATAGATTCTTAATTCATCAAATAATAAGTTAGTATCTCCTTTGATTAAGACACTGTGCCAGAGAATAAGGCAAAGGACTTAGCTACCTAAAATATAGGGAGAAAATAAGACAGATACATACTAACATACATCCTTATATCAGATGCTGTTTGAAAGAATGCAGAGAAAAATACAAGCTGGGCCACAAAGCAGAAGTTATTTTGGACTATAGAAATTGATGAAGGCTTCAAAGAGACAGAGCCATCTCAATTAAGTCCTTAAAAAATAGTAAGCATATTAAAAGCTCAACTATATTTATAGATTTTATGAATAAATGACTATAATGACTATAAATATTTATGTTAAAATAGTTTGTGAATTCATCCCATATTTTTTACTGATATTCCACAATTGACTATTATCCCTGGAGTCAGGGAGATAACAAAATGAGATTTTAATATTATCAATATGTGGAATTACAGAATTTTTTGTTTTATCTTTATGCTCTCAATAGCTGAAACTTGGAGCACTAAGCTTACATAGAAGGTCTTGAAAAATGCCTCCAGATATTTTATATCAATTATGCTTCAGGTATTTTTACCTATAATGTCATCAAATACAAAAATCATAAAATAGGGAAATTGATTTTATATGGGATATTGCAGTAGAAAGAATCCCCAGATCTGAAGATTCATCCATGTTCTCCATAGGGTGGTTTAGCCTCCATCTTTTATGGAGGAAATAAGCAAGTTATAGGTAGGGAATTTTCAGCTGGATTTTTATATCCAGTGACATCATTCAGTTGTGTAGGAATTGTTTTTGTCTGTGATTAACTAATTTTAAGAAGAAAAGAAGTTTTGATGTTTGCTTATAAGTGAGGACACAAGGAGTAGGAAGTTGACTAGTGGGAAATAAAAAAAAAATGTCTGTGTCTAGCTTTGACAGCAAGTTCTGGAAAAATGGAAGAGTTCTGTGCTTGACCTTGTCAACATCTAAACATCAGTTATTCTGAAACGTGCTATTACCGCCATTAAAAAAAAAAAGAATCAGAAACTGACATTGAGAGAGGTTTAGAGAGTTGCCAAGGCCATATAACTGATAAATAACAGAATTGGATTTTCATCCTCTATCTTTTTGGACCTAATTCTTATTTTAATAAATCTTGTGTTAAGAGAATTACTCCACAATACTCACATTGTATTGAATGAATGCTTTAATAATCATTGATAAGGTTAATGGAACTTCCATTTCTTTTCTATATGTATAGTTAAACATACACTACATCATTTAGAGATAATAGCTTTCAGAACCAGGTCAAAATGTTTATAATTGACAGGAATTTGTTCACTGGCCAGTTTCTAACACACTTGAATATTTCCCCCAAATGAATCCCCTTTTCAAGGGAAAGAATAGATAGAAATAGAAAATTGTAGTAAGTACCTTAATTGTTCTTGCTATGCATGGGCAAGGGATATTAAAATAAAAAGTCTTATAATTGTTCTCACCTCTGATCTAAAGACGCTTGTGCAAGGTGCTTAAAGTCACTCACAGTGATTCTCGGTTGGATGGGGAGATAGAACAGAAATCTGGCAGAGCTTGGCTAGCCAGCTTCTACTAGGGTTATTGTGTACAAATGTTAAGCAACAAAGTTTATATTTAAAAAAAGGTAACTAATGAAGATGACAAAAATGTGGAAACCATTCATCTAATAGGATAAATTTTTTTCATAAAACAAGTGCTGAATATATATATTGCTCTTGGAAGCCAGAGAGTCCCTGAGCTTCTTGGCGGTTGCCAGCTTGCAGACCCTCTTGCTGTGCTTTTGATATTCACAGCAAAACAATGTTAAGAAGCACCTGAAATGTTCACTGCACAGCAGGGGAATCTAACCTGACTGGCCCAAATCATTTGGCATCTATTCCACACTCAAATTATTGTGGTAATTATGAATCTTGGGCGATAATTTGTGGTTGAGTTTTATCCTGGGGCCCAGTCATCCATTTCTTTTTTTAAATTATGTTTTACTTTTATAATATTGTGTTAGTAAACAGACCAGGTGCTGTTTCAAATTGCCACATAATATATTCTTTGAACAGGAAGCAAAAATTAAGCTGCAGAGCAAAAATCACTCCCTTTCTAGCCGTGCTATTTCCCTAAGCTGTGAAATTGTATCTGTGCTAAGTGAGAGGAAAGAAATGAACAGTTGACCCTTAGGAGCTGGGAGTTGCTGAAGCCAAGAAATGTGAGGGCAAGTTTTTCATTGCTGGCAGTGATAGTGTGGGTTTGTAAGGTAGAGATGAGAAAGTCTCATCCAGTGCTCCCCTGCTTCTCCTTAGTATCCCACTCTGGGACAGTTGTTCTCCAGGAATGCATCAGATGCTGAGAATTTCACACAATGACAGGAGATGGTATAGTGTATTTAATTCTCTGTAATCTCCTAATTTTAGGGGAGGAGTTCCTGTTAGAGAAGAAAGCAAATAAATAAACAAGTAAAAATAAGTAGAAGAATCACCCACCTGGAACATATGCGAAAGTAGAAGAAAGTGAAAAATATAAACTGAAATTGCAAAGCATGTGAATTATTTATATGAATCAGAGTTCCAAAGGAAAAAGATCCTAGAAAATTGAAATGTAGCAACTATGTTTTGAAACACATTTTGGACAGGAAGAAATGAGCAACAAAGTGGCCCTCGGGCAGGAGTAGATATAGGAGCAAAGGTTTAAAGTAGAAGTGAAGCACAGATATCAAACACGAAGAGATTTATGGGGATTAGAAAGCCCCTAATTTTGTAGGTTAAAATGCAGAGATTTGCTGGCATCAGGAATGCTAAGCCTTGCCTTCTGCATTTAAAGTATAGTTCTTGGTGAACTATTCATCAGTCTTCGTAAGGCAAGGGTTAGAAGTGTCTCTGTTTATTTTCTCATAAAGTTCTATAAAATGTAGTGAAAGTTCTATAAAATGTGGTGAGTATCAGAGTGATTCCATTCTTATGATGCAATTGGCAAAGCTGAGATACTAAGTACCACTGTATCGCTATCATTCCATTGTTCCTAGATTTACTCCCTCCGGGCACCAGTACCGTCTCTATTCCTACCAGCCCTGAGATTTTAGCAGCCTCTCTTTAGTCGTCTTTCCCAATGACTGGAGACTTTTTCAGGATCAGAGGAATGATACCTGTTATAGTTACTGCATTTGGCATATTGAATACATCACCGGGAGCTTGCCAGGCTCTGCCCATGTGGGCAGGATACTCTCAGTAGCTTGCTGGGCTCTACAAGAGGGGCAGAGGAATCTAACTTGGGTTGGCCCTGTTGCCTGTGTGCAAGGAAAACACCCTACCCACTATGCTATCGCTCTCTCTCTCTCTCTCTCTCTCTCTCTATATATATATATATATATATATATATATATATGTTTCTCTCTATGATTTGTTGCCTACTGTCTGAACCCCATCAAAAATGATGTGGTAATTATGGAAAATGGGTAGGAAGTGTCTTATGGACAGCCCAGAAAACAGCCTGGAGTGTGGCGGCAGTTGGGTAGTGGAGGTTGGCTGCCTGGGCTGAGTCCCTTAGGGCGGGGAGGGCTCTCACCTGCCCTCCTCTGGGGTGCCTCAAGTGAAATCAACCGGGTGTGGAGTTCAGTGGCATAGGAGCCTCATTTTATTCTCTCTTCCAGGAGAAGCAGCCATGAGTTCTGGAGGGTGGTCAATGAGATTATCTGGTACCTGCAAGGAGTGGCTTATGTGTGTGACCCCTGGGTCACTGGAGATTGGGGGAAGCAGGCAGAGGATCTCTGCTCCCAGGTCCCATTGAGCCCAGAGTCCAAGGTCACAAAGTTCTGCATTACCTGGATTCCGTGGGACTTCACTCATACATGAGGCTCAGCTCAAAATACTAAGTATGAGGAATAATAGAAACCTGTGCCTGGAGGAGTATTCCTAGTGTAGATAGTGATAACTTTCTTCCTCTGTTAGGGATACCAAATTCTTAAGATTCTAATTTTTTTTTTGTTTTTTTTGGGTAATACCTGGTGATGCACAGGGGCTACTCCTGGCTCATGCACTCAGGAATTACTCCTGGCCGTGCTTGGGGGATCATATCAGATACTGGAAATCGAACTCAGGTCAGCCACCTGCAAAGGCAAACACCCTACCCGCTGTGTTATCGCTCCAGCCCCTCTTAGGATTCTTATAAATATATTCTTGAGAAGGCTAGAGCAATAACACAACAGGTAGGGTGTGTGCCTTGCATGTGTCCGACCTGGGTTCGATTCCTCAGCCCCTCTTGGGGAGTCTGGCAAGCTACCGAGATATCCTGCCCATATGGCAAAGCCTGGCAAGCTACCCGTGAGGTATTCGATATGCCAAAAACAGTAACAAGTGTCACAATGGAGACGCTACTGGTGCCCACTTGAGCAAATTGATGAACAACATGAGGACAGTGCTACAGTGCTATATTCTTGAAAGAGTAGTTATCAAAATGAGTAGAAAAGCTACTTATTGCTACTCAATAAGTAGTAATACTGTCACCTGGACACTTGTTATCGAGTGGTCATTTTCAGGTCCTATCCCAGAGTTTCCTAATCAGAAACTTAGAGGGGAATTAGTTGTCTAGCAATTTGTACTTTAAAATTCATTTGTTTGTTTTCTGAGCTAATTTCAGTTGCTCTAACAATAATGGCATAAGTGGAGTATCACAGGAACAAATATTGATTTTTCACAAATCGGAGTATGGAAAGTTTAATAACATTGTGACATTTGTAGTCTATTAAGGACCTCTTAATAGCCATAAAACATAAATAACACGTGTGGGGGGGGGGCAAATCATGTTTCCTCCTGAGTCGTTCTTGATTGTAATGCCCCCTGTAATAAAAGGCAGATTAACAGGGAAAAATACATTTAATAAAAAATATACCTGCTATATATGTGGTAGATACCCACAGCAACCAAATAACTCTGCCAAATGCCTCATGTTACCTTTTTCAAGATCATCTTTAACTAAAGACAAAAACAATATGTTAAAGAAAGTTACAAGAAAAAAAGAGTATGATTGATGTATAGATTTATGCTTTCTTCTTCACTGGAGATTTTTAGAGATAGAGTCTTCCTTTTGATAGAAAATTTCTCTTCCATATGAAGATTTACCTTAGCACAGTGGTAGGGCGTTTGCCTTGCACACAGCCAACATGGCCGACCCGAGTTCGATTCCTCCGCCCCTCTCGGAGAGCCCGGCAAGCTACCGAGAGTATTCGATATGCCAGACACAGTAACCTTAGACAGACCCCATAAAAATGGTAACTTCCATAAGGTTTTCGAGCTTCTCCAGTGTTTGTTGTTCCTTAGAAATAACCAGCCCTATCCAAGCAATCCTTATGCCAAAGAGGTGTAGCTCAGAGTGACAAATCCCTCTTTGCACAAATTCTCGAGTTCTTATATCAGTGGGGTGGATCAGTTCTGTTCTGTTACTTTTATTTTTCTTTTAAATTGGGATGGCCGTGGGGGTATTGGGGCTACACTCAACAGTGATTAGGTTTTACACCTGTCTCTCCACTCAAGACCATGCCTGATAGGGCTTAGGATGCGGGGAATCAAACCTGAGTCTACCACATACAAAATAAGAACTCTGCATGCTGTTCTAACTTCTAACTGCTTGTTTTCTTTTAAAATAATAGCATTAACCTTGCATGTGTGAGACCATGGATTTGAGTACACACACACACACACACACACACACACACACACACAGTGAGAGAGAAAGAGAGAGAGAGCATTATTATTTCTTAATCTCAGAAAAAGCAACTGTTACACCAAAAAAGTACTTACTTAGAAATAGTGACATAAAATCAGTTTGGAAATTAGAATCTTTTAGGGTGACACATGTATTCTTTCCAAGAGGCACATTTTCACAGAGGGGTAAAGCCATATCACTTCCTACTGAAAATGCAAGGTGTATTGTACCCTGTAGTTTGCTGAGTGAGCTTGTGTAAAATCTATGTTTTAGCAACAATATCTCATTTAAATGGAATTTCTGTATATCCATTTTCACACTGTAAAAGTAGTATATTAGCATTATATTCTACTCAGAAAAAATTCTAAAACCATATAGAAAATAGTAATCATTTTTAGTTACATCTCTCAGAGATAATTGATGTTAACAGAAGCTATACTTAATTTTACAATTATCATACTTGGTGTGTGAGAACTGTCTGAACTGGCATTTAAGAGACAATTGGTCTATCTCAGACACTCTGATTCACTAGGTCAGGGTGAGGTCAAGGTTTATGTATTTTTAATAAGCACCTTTCACATGCTTCTATATATAATTCTGATCCATTTCTAAAAATGTGCTTCTATACTATAGATTTTCAAATAGGCCTATATAGATCGCCTTGTGTTCAGATTCTCTCTGGATTATCGCATTCCTCAATATATCATCTCCAGTGTATTATTTAGAGACAGGTAGATGTTTAATTAAGAAGAGAGATTTTAGCCTGTATTATAAATATCTGGAGACAAGCTTTTTAATTCTGTGACACCCATTAGTCACAGTTCTCCAGTGAAACAGAACCAGTCTAGATCTCAATTTAAAATATATGCATTTTTATATAAATTGTTTTTATATGAATTGATTCAAATAGTTTTGTAAACTGAGAAGTCACATGCTCTGCTATCTATAAACCTTAGCAACAAGAAAGCTGGTAGTATAATTCAGTTCCAAATTTAGAGTGCCTATGAACTAGGAGCACCAGTGCTCATGGCATGATTATGAATATCCCAGCTCAAGAGAGAAAGTGCAGCCAGAGAGATAGCTCCAAGGGTTGAGTAGATGCTTTCTAAGCAGGAGGCTGGGGTTGATCCTGGCGATACATGGTTCCCTGCATACCAGTGGGAGTACTGCTGAGCACAGATTCACGAATAGCCTGAGCACAGCTGGATACGCACCCCAAAATTGCAAAAAAAGCCACACTTGGTGGTACTCAAGGCCTACTTACTCCTAACTGTGTACTTAGTTTGATTTGTACACTTGCCTTGCAACTCTGATTACTTTGATTTGTGCAAGGTAAGTGCCCTACCCCCTGAATGATTTCTCCACACCCCCAGAATTCTTTCCTAAGAAAAAAAAAATCTGCCCTTTTCCCCTTTGTATGTGGACATTCAATGGAATCAATGGGGACCTCCAAAACTGGAGAGAGCAGGTTGCCTTTATCCACTGACATATGCTATCATCTACCAGAAATATTCTCAGAAATAAAAGACATTTCCATAAATAAGTTCTTATCCCATAGTTGTGTTTGTGAACCATCATAAGACACCAAAATTTGCATTTTTGAAATTTTACTGAAGATACAAATGCTGCTCCTTACAGGGACCACACTATGAGTACCACTGGAATAGAGAGTAATCCCAAGTGATGGTTTCTGATGGACATTCTTCTCCTGAGTCCAGAGAGATGATACAGGGGTTAGAGCACTTACCTGTCATGTGGCCAACGCCACTTTGATTCCTTGGCCCCTAGGCTCCACTGGTAGCAACATTTAAACACAGGACCTGGAGCAGACCCCAGTACTACCTTGTGTGATTCATGGATCACCAGCAACTGTGCCCCCTCCCCTGCCCCGGCTCTATCAAGAAAAAAAAAAGAATATTTTCATGGGCTTTGGCGATTTCTTACAATTAAAGAGTAAGAGCCTGATGTTGATGCAGTCATGTATAAGCAGATTAAATGACACATAGAAAAATGACCGATATTACCCTTCATCAGCAATTCTCAGTGCACACTCTGGTCTGCCATTTCTGTATCTCTGTGACCATAGTAAAGGTTTAACAAGAAAAGAATCACTTCAGGTGTAGTCTAGGAAATCTTAAATGTCTAAATGATTGTTGATAGTAATGTTTGGAATACTAGGACAAGGTCACTTGCATCCAATAATGGGCGTAACACCTATATCAGAAGTTGAATGTATGACATTTTTAAAGTAGGACAAACACGAGAGGAGGACATTGATGCTACTGGCAGCTTTTGTGAATTATACATGATGCACTATTTTAAAATTCAGTGGAAAACTGTCATTTACCCTCTATAATAAAAGCTATTATATGAAAAGTAAAGTGCTGAGTGAGTAAACAGGAAATCTGTAATGGATCTTAGACATACAACTCTTTGCATTCTAGCAACAGACTGTAGAAAATGAGGCCTTTCAAGGGAAGTTTGACCTCTGTAAATCTTGCAGAATGAACTAGATACCCCTGTGCTATCTGAACTTTCAAACCTGCACCAATTTCTAAATCTGCTTTGACTTTAACAGTTTTATACTAACATACTGTAAGTGAAAAACTCCATTTGCCTTTCTTCATTGTCTTAGTATGTATGGCTTCTGGGAATAATACATAGGTTGGGTAGTTTATAAATAGCAAAAATGTATTTTTCATAATTTTGCAGCTTAAGATCTCTAGTAGATTTGGTGTCTGGTGAGAATCTGCTTTCTAGACGCTGGCTTTTTTTTTTCGTCGTTATATGTGTCAAAAGGATAAGAGATTTCCCAAGGTCCCTTTTATAATGGTGCTGATAACATTCTTGAGGTCAACACCCTCATAATCTCATCACTTCCCAAAGGTTCTGCCTTCAAATACCATGATTAAGGGGTTAGAATGTTAACATACGCATTTTAGAAGGACATAAATAGTTCATTGAAAGAAAGTTATTTATAATCACTTAAAACACTGAAAACTCACTGCCAGACAACAAAATTTATCCTAGAATGTTAAATATTAAAGCTAGAAAGTTTCATCATAACTAGAACCTATAAAAGTCATATTATAGAATTAATTGTTTATTGAGTCAACAAGTATCATTGAAGCACTAGCTTCATTACAGATGTTTTTATAGCTTCAATGAATTAGGAATATATAAATATATAGCACAGTGGTAAGGAATTTGCCTTGCACGCAGCCAGCCTGGCCAAGCTGGGTTCTATTCCTCTGCCCCTCTCGGAGAGCCCGGCAAGCTACCGAGAGTATCTTGCCCGCACAGCAAAGCCTGGCAAGCTCCACGTGATGTATTAGATATGCCAAACACAGTAACAACAAGTCTCAAAATGGAGATGTTACTGGGCCCACTCGAGCAAATCGATGAACAATGGGAGGACAGTGTGTATATATGTATGTATAAATGTCTATACACAAGCTTTGAACAACATGGGTCTGAGAGGCACAGGTTTACTTATATTAGAATTTTTTTGTCTATGGGTTCTACATTTATGGATACAACCAACCATAAATGATAGCTGTCTGTTGGCCCTGAGTAACACAAAAAGGCAACTTTACATTATGCATATTTTTCATAGTGCTTGAATTTAGTGATTTTGGCTTTGGGACCACACCCAACAGTACTCAGGGGTTACTCTTTACTCTGAGATCGGAATTATTCCTGGAAGTTCTTGGGGAACCACTTGGGATTCTGGAGATCAAACCTGGGCTGCATGCAAGGCGAATGCCCTACCTGCTGTACTGTCTCTCCAGATCCCTAAGTATACGTATATATAGATGTTTGAGAATTTGGCACTCTTATCAGCATATGGTTCAGCTGAGGGGCAAGGCATAGAGTAGAAGATGGCAGAGTAAGAGATAAAGAGAGGGAGAAAAGAAGATTAGTGTGACCCTTAAAGAGCTTTTTTGTGATAATATCTATCTTACTCTGTCTACTAGAACCTTGCTGTTTATAGGAGCAACAGTGTATGTGTTGTTTCAGGTGTTAGAAATGCAACTTCTCAGGCTCTATCTGATATCTCTAAACACAGAATCTGTATTTTATTTTGCAAGTTCTCCAAGTGGTTTATACCAACATAAAAAATTTTCAAATCTCTTCTCTAAGAAAAGAGAGAATGAGGCAAAAATTTTTAAATTCTGATATGATTTGAGACTGTAAGTCTGAAGAGTACAACTAAGAAACTAAGAATCTACAAAGCAGTGAAGCATGTTAACTATAGAGTTCAAATGAACTGGAAGGGACACAACAGTTCACATAGCAAGAGTCTGGTATGTGGTATACTTCTTCAGAAAAATTTTAATGAATCTGATCACCTGATCAGATACCTGATCCTCTTCTGACCCATCCTCACACATCCAATGTCCTGACCCAAACATATCTGCTTTGTAACCTTCGAGCTCACATCAGCATTACCAGGAAAGCCAGAAATTTAAGTCTAAATGGAATAAAACAGTCTTGGTCAATGAATCTAGATTATCAAGTAGTTAGTGGTATTAAAGGAGGTGCCAGATCCCAGAGCAGATTCACGACCCAAAAGGTACCACTACTGATACTCCCCCAGGTATATGTCTTCCTAATGTCTTACCAGTGTGAATTGCCATTCACATGCTCCAAATTACCCTCTGGTGGGAATCTATGGAAATGATGAAAATGTAACCAATACCCAATTGTTTGATAGCAATGGAAATATTGCTATCAAACAATTGATTTATATTTTCATCTTTTGTCATTCCCTATGCTTTTTAAATGTTATGATAAAGCTGTACTGGTCTTATAATGAGAAAGGAACTCAAATTATTTTCAGAAAATAAAATAGTTTGTCAAGGAATTCTCTTTTAAGAACAGAATGATGAAAATACAAAATGACACAGCAGTCATTAAAATTTAAATTGTTTGCATATTTTATAGACACTCAATAAATGTCCCTAAACTTCTCAGAGTTAAGAACACTAAATATCCACAGCTCCAAAAACATCAAAGAGAAAGTTTTTTCAGAGCAAAAGAAATTGATGAAGAGTTAGAAGAAATCAAGTGTCATTAGAAAGCACAATTGTGGTTTTTTTCAGGCAGTGCTCTACTGCTCACTGTCTAATGGGCCACTGTCTAACAGCATTTCAGGAGTTCAGCTTCCATATCAGTGAACACAGACACTCTTCTCTGCAGCCCTGGAGTCAGAAGTGCCTCTGAAAAATACAGCCTGTGATGTCTGTCAGCCAGAAATTGAAACACTATTCAAAGAATCTCTGTGTCACAGGGTTCTCTTAGCCTTTTTATGTTTTTTTTTTTTTCCCTCTGAACAAGGCAAGTCCTTTTAAAAGGTAAAAAAAGGTAAAGGCCCTCCCGTTGATCGTCAATTTGCTCGAGCGGGCCCAGTAACGTCTCCATTGGAGACTTTGTTGTTACTGTGTCTGGCATATCGAATACTCTCGGTAGCTTGCCGGGCTCTCCGGCAAGTCCTTTTAAAATTTGAATTTAAATTTGAATTTAAAATTTGAATTTAAATTTGAATCACAAACACTCTGATTAGGTCAAGTGATTTTCAAACTCTCTGCACAGTAGACTCACACCCAGTCATAGACTCATGGTTACCATTCCTGTGCTTCAGGACTGACAGGTAAGTGTTTTTCACTAGTCAGGTGAGCTCATCAGAGGAAATGTCTAAAGGTTAGCAGATCTGTTCAATTTATTTCTGTAAGTGTGTTGATTGCTACTTCTACTTAGACTTCTTATACTAAGAAGGAAATAACATTACTAACTTCTACTCAGATGTACAAGGAAATGGATAATTTTTTCCCAAAGATTACAAATCAATCTTAAATTCATCAATACTGAAAAACTCTCCTCACTTAGTAATCACTCTAAAATATTTCCTAGGTCTTGGGCTAAAGTTCCTGAAAATAAAGGAAACAGATTGCTGATGTCCTTATAGTGTTTACTTCCCTGGTTTATTAAAATCCTAGAGACCTCACATTTTCTATGCCATTGATGTTTGCTGAGTAGAAACTGTTAGTTCACTTGAGGATATTATACTAGGGACATAAATGAGCAATTGCCATTTGAAGTTTCCGTAATTATAGTGTATGAGCATAAATTCATCTTAAGAAATAAGGATTCCTGACCATTCACTTTCCTTAATGAAATGGAGACTCAGTAATTTTTTATAGGTTCCTTCCAGGGTGCTAGTCTTACAGTATGAAGACTTGTTTATTAAACAGAAGACAATGATATTCACTTTTGTGACCCGCAAAGAATGATTTTTAGCACTAAACTTTAGCACTAAAGAATGATTTTTAGCACTAAACTTTAGCACTAAAGTTTAGCACTAAACTTTAAGGGGCTGGAGCGATAGCACAGCAGGTAGGGCGTTTGCCTTACAAGCGGCCAACATGGCCGACCCGAGTTCGATTCCTCTGCCCCTCTCGGAGAGCCCGGCAAGCTACCGAGAGTATTCGATATGCCAGACACAGTAACAACAAAGTCTCCAATGGAGACGTTACTGGGCCCGCTCGAGCAAATTGACGATCAACGGGAGGGCCTTTACCTTACCTTTACCTTAAACTTTATGAGTGACTCCCCATAAATCTACTTCACCATTTCTCAGTCTTTGCAATGAAAATAACTAATAAACACATCTTATTAGCAATTGGTAAGTCTGATGAAGTTATGTGTTATTTTATGTTTAGAAAACAATTCTTTAGATCCTAGATAAGGCAGGTTTTTAAATGACAAGAATTAAGTAACAAGGGAAACAGTGTGTCTTAATGTTCTGTTTTAATCAGAAAGTGGACATCACAGAAAGGCAAAGCATAAAGTGTTATTGGTTAGCCAAGGACTTATATGTGAGCTTGTGTGCGGTGGAATTTTAAAAATAACTATATTCAAACTTTTACTAATATTTTATATGTCAAATGCATTGCTGTTGTATTTTGAAAAATCAAACTGCATTTGAAGCTTGCTTATATGCAATAGTGGGAATCCTAAGATAAAGGAATTTTGTTATATTAATTATATTACTATTTCAACAGATAGGGAGTCAGAAACCAAATATTATATGAATACTTCTTTAAATATGCAGTATAGAAAGCAAATCCCTTCACAATTATGTACCTTGTATGAGAAGAAAATACTATTCCCTTATGCTAACTGAAGTTTTTTGAATTCAGTTAAAAGGTGAGTGTAGGCACAGTGACATTTCACAATTTTAAATGTTATAATACTCTGTAGAAATATATTTCAAGACATTCCCTCCAGAAACCACTTTGACAAGGATAGTATTTATAAGCAAGCAAGCAAGCAAGTTTTCTCAAAAACAATCTTGCTTTACTATGCGACAAATTAAAATCTGTATAGAAAAAGCCCTATAATATGGTTATACATGTTTACAATGTGCAAAAATATTTACTTTGGAAAAATCATTTTAGATGTGAAGACCTGCTGGCACATTATTTTGCATTTGAATTTACACAATAAACATAATTTAAGGAAAAATGATTACCAACAAATGGTTTTAAGTGTAATGAAGAACTGATGGAAGTGCTACGTTCCAATTATTATTATCTCATCAATAACTCAGAGTCCTAGATAATGTAAGAAATATTCGAGCAGAATTACCTTTTTTACTATTTTTTTCTCGATAGCACAGCCAGTAGGGCATTTGCCTTGCAAGCGGCTGACCTGGGTTCGATTCCTCCGTCCCTCTCGGAGAGCCCAGCAAGCTACCGAGAGTATCCCACCCGCACAGCAGAGCCTGGCAGGCTACCCGTGACATATTCGATATGCCAAAAACAGTAACAACAAGTCTCACAATGGAGACGTTACTGGTACCCACTCGAGCAAATTGATGAACAAAGGGAGGACAGTGCTACAGTGCAGTGCAGTTTCACCTATTCTTGAGACTTTTTCTGAGTCATCATTTGCCCTTCCTTGGAAATCACTCTTAAGGCTTGTTGGATTGGAGGTTTGTGAGCCATACCCATCAGTGCTCAGAGACCACGCCATGCTGCTGATCAAACCTCAAGTTTCTGTATGCCAAGTACTAGCACCAGATTATTGAGCCGTCTCCCTCAGCCCAGGAATTTGCTTTTATAAAAGCATACATATTTGTCAGTAGTCTGCCCTGTATGTTTAGAATTTTGTTTTTCTGAGCTTTAAAAGTAATCATAATTTACCACAGAGGCATTTTCTTAAGGGAGACTTGTGTTTTGCTTTTGATAAGTGTTGGCACATAGTGTAGCATTACTTCACTCCCTATTCACAGAGAGCCATTGTAGTTTCCCCACTCAGCTTATATGGAGGGAGTACTGACTACAGAGAACTGAACCTTAGTTTCAGCCCTACTAGGAAATAGCCCAGTGAGCTTTTCCAAGTAACTAACCACTGTCAATCTGGTTTTATCAGGGATCAATTGGAGAGATAATTCCTTGTCCTCCCTCACTGGGTTGTTGCTATAATTACATGAATTTGATTAGATAGAATGCTGAATCCTATCAGGTACCATAAAAGTACAAAGTAAAGTTATGCTATGTATGACCTTATCATGATAGCTGAACACTATAACACACATTATAATACAAAATATTGTTGCCCTTAGGTTCTTGGTCATTGTAGTTGATGGGTTAAAAGTTTTGAAAATTGACATCCTGGGGATCAGAGAGAGTGCAGGGCATAAGGCACTTACTCCTGTAAATACCTGGCCCTCATTTAATCTTTGTCACCTCATATAGTTCCTCAAGCACTGCCAGAAGTTATCCATGTGTAAAGAGCCAGAAGTAATTCCTGAGCATTGCTAAATATGGCCTAACCTTCTCAAGAAGAGGAGGGGCGTGGACACAGTGGAGGAGAGTGAAAGGGAGTGGAGGGAAAAGGAGAATAGGGGAGGAAAAGAATGAAGGGGAGAGATGGGAAGGGGAGGGGAGGGGAGGGGAGGAGAGGGGAGGGGAGGAGAGGGGAGGAATTTTTTTCAAACCAAATCCCCACACAAATATTTTTTTTGTATTGAAAACCAAATTGCCCAAAAGTAGAGACAGATTATGGAGAATAATGTCTGCCACAGAAGCAGTGGGAGGGTGGGAAAGGGCGGGGGTAATACTGGGGATATTGGTGGTGGGGAATGTGCACTGGTGAAAGGATGGGTGTTTGATCATTTTTATGTGATCGAAACCCAAACATGAAAGCTTGTAACTATCTCATGGTGATTCAATAAAATTTAAAAAATTGCTAAAAACACACAACTAAATTATTAAGGTACTACCATGAAAGATGAATACAGTATGCCCTGTCTTGGGCACTTTTAGCCACATTGTCTCATTTTATCCTCAATATCAATCTTACTTTAAATACACCTGCCATAGATATGATGAGAATTATAGATTAGTCACTATGTAATAAAAAAGGAATCATTTTATTGTGTCAGGGATTAAACCCAGATCTCAAATATGCAAGTGATTTACCACGGTGCCTATCTCCCGCATAATGGAATTATTTTGATCCTTTACCAGAAATTTTACCTTTACCTTTACCAGAAATATCTTGCTTATGTTAGCTCTTGGAAGCCTGTCATAGTAAAGTACTACAGACCATAGTTATAAATGGAGCAACAGATCATAAAAAACTAATTGTCCTAATGGCACCTTTTCAGGAAAATATTTTTAATGAACTTTTTTATATTAATATGAAATTTTATTTTTACAGTCTTATTGGTTCTGTTTATTTTAAGGAAGTTGTAGCTATTCACCTCAAAGACTATTTGTAAAGGGTACATTGAAATTAACACAAAATTTCAAACAACTCAGAAATATATGTATTTGTCATAATTGTCCAAAATTCAATGGTAAGTGTGAGTTTCAAAGTAGACCATACTTCAAATCACATGACACAAAGTAGGATTAGGTTTATGTATAAGTTCTGTTTCTCACACAGTGCCAAAACTATTAGAAATAGAATTTTAGACCGATTCAAAAATAAAATAGGTAGGATATTTTACTTGCAGTCGACCAACCCAGCACCCCAGATGGTCTCCTGAACCCTGCCAAGAATGATTCCTGACCACAGAGCTAGAAGTAAGCCCTGAATATCATCGAGTGTAGCCCAAAATAAGAAAAAAAGGAAAGAAATTGAACCAGTAGCAAAGAAACTAAAGTTATGCCCAAAGTTAGATATAGAAGCTTACCATCGTTATTTTCTAAAACCCAGGAAAAAATGTTATTTTATAAGAGAAAAAATTGACAATATCAGCTTCTAACCTGAAATTTTAAACATGAAATAAATATTATCATATTGAGATCCTTTTAAAAAAATTGCTTGATGGCTTTCAAAAGCTCTTGTTCTTGTTTCACTGTGCCCAAAACTTACTCCCCTTTTTCTCCAGTATAAAGCTATCAAATGAGGATGGCAGCATCTCCAAACCTCAATGCATTTTCTAGATGTTCAGAAAAAAAATGGTCCAAGTCTCTAGTGCTTTCAAATGATTGTACAAATAGGTGGTTTTTATCTTACTTTTTAAAGAAAATGGTGCTGACTGGGATCCCCAAGTGGATTTTATGCCGTCATTCATCCAAGAATAAAATGGTGTGCGTATTTCTGGTACTCTCACCTTTTTTTCTTTCCTGTCCACACATATTCTTTTAAAATTTTTGAGCAACTCAGATGCCCTTCACCTTTTCCTTTCCCAGTAGGAGTCTAAATGCTGCTATTATGTAGGAAAAGTGGGAGTTAGAAATGTTTTTCCTAAATGGAATGTGGGTCTTTCCACGAGTGTGATGTAATTCAGGAAACTTTTGTTAGGCAGCCACCATATGCTGTCACTGTGATAGAATGAAAAGTAAATAATAAAGGATTATTCTTGCCTCTAAGGATCTCACAATGCAGCAGAGAAGACTGCTTTGTAAATAGCAGCATCTTGCAATACAAGTAACTTACTCTTCATAAGCAACTTGAAAGTCTGTGCCCTCTACAGAACAAAAATTAGAAATTAGAATATTTTTCATTCTATGGGACTATACTTCCACAAAGATTTTATGTATGAAATATTTGACCCAAAAGATATATAAATGGATAAATATGTCATAACTTCCTCCACTCATTACCAGTTAAATATTTTCTCATGTGGCAGAGTGACCTTAGAATTGTTAGATTTACTCTAGTTGGGCTGGAGCGATAGCACAGCAGGTAAGGCATTTGCTTTCCACATGGCCGATCTGGGTTTGATTCCTCCGTCCCTCTCAGAGAGCTCAGCAAGCTACTGAGAGTATCTCACCTGCATGGCAAAGCCCAGCAACCTACCTGTGACATATTTGATATGCCAAAAACAGTAACAACAAGTCTCACAATTTGTTGTGAGATGTTACTGGTGCCCATTTGAGCAAAATCTATGAACAATGGGAGGACAGTGCTGCATGCTACTCTAGTTGAATAGCCAGAAGAATCTGAAGTATTCTCAAACAGATCAGTGTACAATTTGCGTTTTTAATTTTTCATTCACTCTGATATATCCCCCTTCTGTACACTGTATATTGCAATGATATTTTAAAGAAATGCCACATTATTTTGGAGTGTTCACCAGTTCCTAATATTTTGAAGTTTATCTCTTTACTGGGACAGTTATTAGAATTTAGACTAAATCCATAGCTTTTTTTTTTTAATTTTTATTTATTTATTTTTTTACAGTTGTAGATTTACAATTTTTTTTGTGCTTGGGTTTCAATTATACAATGATCAGATACCCATCCCTCCACCAGTGCCCGTTTTTCACCACCATGGATAATATCCCTCCCACCCCCATCCCCCCATCCCCCCTGCCTCTGTGGCAGGACAATCCCCTGTGTTCTCTCTCTCTGTTTGGGTGTTGTGGTCTGCAAAAGAGGCATTGAGTGGCAAACATGTTCAGTCCATAGTCTACTTTCGACATGCATCTCCCCTCCTGGGAGGATCCTCCAAACATCCTTTATTTGGTGCTCCCTTCTCTATCTGAACTGCCCTTTCCTCTAGGATACCCGGCTGGCCTCTAAGTTATGGAGTAATCCTCCTGGTGCTGATCTCAGCTATTCTTGGGTATTAATCTCATACTTTGTTACTTTATATCCCCCAGATGAATGCAATCTTTCTATGTCTATCCCTCTCTTTCTGACTCATTTCGCTTAGCATGATACTTTCCATATTGTACCACTTGTATGTAAATTTCATGACTTCATCTTTTCTAAGAGCTACATAGTACTCCATTGTGTAGATGTACCAAAGTTTCTTTAACCAGTCATCTGTTCTTGGGCATTCAGGTTTCTTCCAGTTTCTGGCTATTGTAAAGAGTGCTGCAATGAACAAACAAGTGCAGATGTCACTTCGACTATACATTTTTGCTTCTCTGGGATATATTCCCAGGAGTGGTATTGCTGGGTCAAATGGGAGCTCAATTTCTAATTTTTTGAGAATCGTCCATACTGTTGTCCAGAAGGGCTGAACCAGTGGACATTCCCACCAACAGTGAAGGAGTGTCCCTTTCTCGCCACATCCATGCCAGCATTGGTTGCTTTTGTTCTTTTGAATGTGGGCCAGTCTCTGAGGTGTGAGATGGTATCTCATTGTGGTTTTGATCTGCATCTCTCTGATGATTAATGATGTAGAGCATTTTCTCATGTGCTTTTTTGCCATTCAGAAAATCCATAGCTTTTATGTTGCCAAAATTTGTGTGCAAATATTGAAATTTAGGCCCCCTCTAAGGCAGATACCTAAATCTTGTTTGGTTTGGAAATTTGCCATTAGTGAAGACTCGACTTTCATTTACAGTCATTTTCACTTACGTTTACTGATGAACCAACAAGTAGCAAAACAAAAGTAAGATCACATTTTTAAATAGTGGACAAACTTCTCAAACCTCTCAGGGAAGTTTTATACAGAGTCATCAACACAGTCTGTACCCCTGGAGAGAAAATCCTAGAAATGGCAGCACTATTTGTTGTTTGTAGCACTTTAGGTTGGAGGAAAGCATTTACCTATCACCATAGAAGCAAATTACTACTGTAAACTTTTGTTTCTGAAGTCATCCAATCTGGCTACCTCCAGGCTTGAGACTTATGAATGCAATCTTTCTATGTCTGTCCCTCTCTTTCTGACTCATTTCGCTTAGCATGATACTTTCCATGTAGTACCACTTGTATGTAAATTTCATGACTTCATTCTTTCTAACAGCTACATAGTACTCCATTGTGTAGAGGTACCAAAGTTTCTTTAACCGGTCATCTGTTCTCAGCACTCAGGTTTTTTCCAGATTCTGGCTATTGTAAACAGTGCTGCAATGAACAAACAAGTGCAGATGTCGCTTTGACTATACTTTTTTTGCCTCTCAGGGGTATATTCTCAGGAGTGGTATTGCTGGGTCAATTGGTAGCTCAATTTCTGTTTTTTTGAGAATCGTCCATTCTGTTTTCCAAAAGGGCTGAACCAGCCGGCATTCCCACCAGCAGTAAAGGAGGGTCTTTTTTCGCCACATCCACACCAACACCGGTTGCTTTTGTTCTTTTGGATGTGGGACAGTCCCTGTGGTGCAAAATGATGTCTCATTGTGGTTTTGATCTGCATCTCCCTGATGATTAATGTTGTAGAGCATTTTCTCATGTGCCTTTTAGTCATTCGGATTTCTTCTTTGAGAAAGTTTCTGTTCATTTTGTCACCCCATTTTTTGATGGGGTTGGATGTTTTCTTCTTGTGGAGTTCAACCAGTACTTTGTATATCCTTGATATCAACCCCTTGTAGGATGTGTATTCGGTGAACATCCTTTTCCATTCTGTTGACTGTCTTTGTATTTTGGTCACTGTTTCTTTTGAGGTGCAGAAGCTTCTTTGTTTAAGATAGTCCCATTTGTCTATCTCTGTTTTCACTTGCTTGGGAAATTATCAGTTTTTAATATTTTCATTATTTTGAGTAGCATTTATCCACCTGAATTTGAAACTAAGTGATATAAATAATTCATATCATGTGTTTTCAGAATCAGGAAATCTGATTCTCGTTTAAAACTCATACAGTATAGTTTTGAATATATCCCTTACTCTCCCTGGGACTCAGTTTCTAAATCCATAAAATGAGTATTTTTTCCACAAGTATATTTGTTATAAAGAAACTATATAGGAGACAGAATTATAATAGCACAGCAGTGTGTTAGAACAAAGTCAAATACTATCTGTTATTCCAACAGACTATCCATTCCTATAGAGGCATTCTGTTATCTCTTAAAGTCATCACTCATCACTGTCCTCCCGTTGTTCATTGATTTGCTCGAGCGGGCCCAGTAACGTCTCCATTGGAGACTTTGTTGTTACTGTGTCTGGCATATCGAATACATCACGGGGAGCTTGCCAGGCTCTGCCGTGTGGGCGAGATGCTCTCGGTAGCTTGCCGGGCTCTCCGAGAGGGGTGGAGGAATCGAACTCGGGTTGTCCATGTTGACTGCGTGCAAGGCAAACTCCCTACCACTGTGCTATCTCTTAAAGTAACACACATTAATTACTAATGTAATTATTAAAACATTCTTTTACTTATTTTCTAGCTATTGATAAATAATGTTCTTCTCCTTCATGTAGATTAAACCAGTTGTTTTTAATGTCTGGCTCCTGAGCTGGCTCCAGTCCACAGATATGAGAGGGTTAAAAAACACTGGATTAAGTCGTGCTATTTCACATATTTTAGAATACTCACAAAAAAAATCTTCATCATTTCCTTCTGTTTTTCTGGTGTGAGAGAACATGTTGGGCCACAACCAGCTATACTTAGGACTTGCTGCTGGCTCTGTATTTAGGGATCAATCTTGGTAGTGTTTGGGAATCAAATAGGATGTCAGGGATCAAACCAATGCTACTTGTACAAAATAAACACCTTGACAAATGAGCCCTAGTTCTAAGACTACTTTTTCAAAATGCTAAGCAACTAAACATGGAAGATGTTAGAATTTTCCAAATTATTCTGCTGCGAACAGGTTTAATTATATAGAATTTATCATGGCATATATTATAAGTTGATATTTTCTGAATCTCAACTCAAAGCTGTGATAATATGTAATTTATAATTCAAGCTTATGATGCATCATGCACACATGCAAATCTTTTTTAAAATAAGTACTTAATCAATTATAGATTCTGTACATTATAAATGGATTTAAGCTTTGGCTGTTCTGAATATTAAATGATTCATTTATCAAGTAAGGGTCCTATTGTGTCTTAGATATTGTGTGTTTGGGGATCATACTTGGTTCAAAGTGCATTTGAACCACAACATGCTGGAACGGATGCAGGAGAGAGAGAATTCTCAGGTTCATAATAAAGCAGTTTTTCAACATCATTCATAGAAAACTGCCCATGATACTGTCTGTGAAAAAAAGTACTCAGGGTGGTACTTGGCACAGTAATACTGCTTTCAGACTGCAAGCACATGAGCTGGAGCTGCAGGAACAGCCACAGCATAGAAGGCAGTTGTGTAGTCTTAGGCAAATCAAGAAAAGAAGTTCATTTTAATGAATTTTAGATTTGGCTGTATTTTTAAGATATGATTCTGGCAACATCTCAAAATATTATAATTATCCTTCTGAGCTCACGAAAATTTGTATTAATAGACTGTATCTTTTATCCTAAGGAATCTAATACAGAAGCATTTTACTAACCACATACTAGTTTGCAATAAGGTAAACTGAAGTTCCCATGGCAACTATATTGCAAGTTTTTCTTTTCACAAACTGAAATTCTTTTTGAAAGATTCTTTCTTTGGACTGACATTTTCAGTATTTTAACTTTAGTAAAGATGACTTATCTTCTCTTTGTGAAAATTGAATTAATTTCTTCAGAGTTATGTGTGTGTTGAATTTTTTTGTATTGGAATACTTCATCTTAGAACTTGAAGATAAATACAAAAAAAATGAAACAATTACAAAGGAATAATGTTATCTAATTTCCCCCTAAGTGTGAAAAAAGGAATGTAATATATTCCCCTTATCTATTTCAGGAAATACTCCAATGTTCCTAAGCCATATTACATGCAAAATAAAATGATATTAGAATATTGTTTGGGTTAAATTTGGGGGTGGGGTCATCTAAATGACTGCTTCTATCCAGCCAGGGGATTGGGTAGAAACCTTATCTGCACGAAGGTTTTGTTGCAGAGTCCATAAATGATTGGCACAAAATATCTATCTATGCATTAGTTTTGTGACAAGCTTATACCGAGTAACGTCAGGATTTGTGGATGGGAAGAGCACAAGAGACTAATAAAGCTTTTTCCAAGAATGAATCTTCTGATGTACAGATCAACTTAATGTCTTCAATTATCCATGTCACATTAAGCCGTTTAATGTCATCCCTAAATCACAGGAACAGTTGAACAGAAAAGAAGAGCTTTGTTGGCAAGAAAGTAACTTCCAAATTGGGAAGCAAGTCTGACCAACACCAGCTGAGAAGAAGCTGGGGGTGTGTGGGACCTTGGGTAGAAAGGCAACCTGGCTTTATGCCAGGCAAGTGTAGGGCGCTGTAACAGCTTATGCAGATTGAGAAGTTTTTTCAGGAAACTTACAAATATTCATGAGGGTGAGTGGTGAGGAAAACAAATAGTAGAGGACTATGCAATGAATATACATGATTTTACAGTGCATATTTAGGAAATATCAGAGAAACCTGGGGTCTGAGCTGGGGCAGGGGTGGGGTCATTCAAGTGACTGGGTCTATCCAGCCAGGGGGTTGGGGTTTTTATCTGCGTGAAGGTTTGTTGTGCTATAATGAAGGTTTTGATGTTGCTCCAATCAAAACCCAAATTAATGTGGCATTGTAGACAGGAAGGAGGTTGCCACATCATCTGACTATACATGCCTCTAGCAAGTTTGCTTTGCTTAACCCTGACTCAGTGTTAGTGAGAAGGAAAGGAGTCATAATATTCTGATTTTCGTCAAAGCACATATATAAATATCAGCACAAACATAGTACATCTTGTCAGTGATCTATAGCCAAGACAATACATACTTTCTAGATGTTGGCCACTGCAGTGTGAGGTTAACACATTTATATTGTGCCTTTAATATAAGATGGTGCACAAAACCCTCCACAGAAAAGTACAAACACCATATTTATGGCTCAAAACACAATGGCCAGGAAAAGGACAAAAACAGGAACATGGGTCAGGAGGATTGATCCACAGTTGGAAGTCAGCCTCAAGTGCTGAAGGAGAAGGCAGTTGAGATAGAGAAGGAACCACTATGGCAAAGGTAGCTGGAAAATATCACGCTGGATAAAAACTGTGTGCTGAAAGCAAATAAAAGAACAACACGTTTATCTCTCAGTTCCTGTTGGAGTACAAGGAGCTTAGGTTTATCATGTTGCACCTATCACAGTGCTCCCGAGTCACTCCCATTACTTTGTTTGTCTGTAACTATTTCTATGCTCTTTTCCTCAACCAATTTGTAAGGTCTCATCCTTCTAGGACACTGAACTTGTACTGTAAGTTAATATTGCCTTTCTCCTCTCCTTATGTCTTTTGAATAGTTTGAAGCAATGCCCTTTTTGTATAGATACAGGAAGACAATTAATATTATGCTTTATAACTTAGGACTTAACTGGCTTTGAATATTATTCACTCCCGGGCATCTTCTTTCTCAACTTAAGCCTCAGTTACCCTTACTTACTAGCACCCCAAGGGCAGGGTCCCGACATGGGACTGGATGGAACCAGGGCAAGCCGGTAAGTTATGTGCAACCCTGGCATCGCGATGGGCCAGACCAAGGTGCCACGATTCTTAACTATAGGTTAAGAGTTTGATCATAGACAAATGCTGTTATGATCCGAAAGTAATGACGAGACTAGGACCCTGCTACTAGGAATAGGAAAGATATCTGGCCTGAGCACTGCAGTCTGAGATCGAGGTGGCCCTACGAGAGCAATTCTATAAGCTCAAAGTATTTCTTACTGTGTCCATACAAAATGATTTATTTTATATATGCTTATATGTTGGTCGGACAAGGAGAGGAGAAACACATCCAGGGAAATCTGTTCTAGGGTGGGTTGATCTGTCCTAGAAGAAGTTTTCCTGTGTGTCCTGACTAGCTTGGATGAGACTGAACCATTCTCCCCTTCAAACTGCCTTCAGTAAATGATTTCAGTATATTGAGGCAGTTTCCCTTATCTCACAGGAACCTAGCTGGTTTTAGGTATGCAGATCCCAGGTGCTAAACCAGGCCTGATCTTTGGGATGTAGATGCCTGGCTCCAGGCAGGCTGATCTTGGAGATTTAGATTCCAAGCTCTAGCAGACTGGTCTTTGTTGTGCTAATCCAAGTGTTTGTAGTTTGTAAAAGGTGAGGCCAGGATTACTGGCCTGCAGATATAAAGAAACAATGTATGTTTTGCCTCAATGTTCTTTCTGTAACTCCTTTTGATGACATCATTATATTGGGTCCTTTAGAGGTACTATGATCTATATAAGGGGGATTTCAGGGCTCTCTGGGGGACACATGCGGCAGAGAACCTGGGAAGATGGGGCTGAGGACAGAAGCTGAGAGAACAAAGGAGCACGTGCTTGAGAGATCCTGGGGCGTCCATGACATACATCTTTCATGTAATAAACTGCTGCTAAGACCAACCAGCTTGGCCCTCATTTCCTTCCTCCGCCTGGCCATCGCCATCGACCTCCCTGGAGTGGGGAAACAGCCTGAGACTACCGAACGCAGGCGACGGGAGAGATAGGCCACTGCCGCCCCTTTGCCCATCCGTTTTTTGTGTGTTTACACAAGTTCCTGTACTGCAAACCATAATGCCCAAAAGGAGAAAGACTGAGACAGAAAGACAGAATGGTTCTAGCGATAGAGGCAGGCTAGGGGTGGGGAGTGGCACGAAGAAAACTGGGATCATTGGCAGCAGGGAATGTACACTGGTAGAGAGATGGGTGTTGAAAAATTGTATGGCAGGAACCCTATCATGAACAGCTTTTTGCAACTGTGTATCTCATGATGACTCAATTAAAAAAAAATAGAGTGACCTTGAAGAAACAGACACCTCTCTAGGAGGACTGTAAAACTGACAACAATTTTTGGTCTTTTATAGTTCTTATTAGCTAATAAATCAAATTTTATTTTTAAAAAAGCTAATAAGGATAAGAACAGGAAGTAAAGAAAAAAGGATCTTTCTGAAAATATAGATTAGGTACCTGAAATATGGGACTATCCTAAAAAAATAACTAAAAATGTAGAAATAGGGCCCAGGGATATGACTCAAGCAGTATATCCTTGAATGTTTGGGCCCCTGAATTTGATTTCTGGCACCACATGCCTCTTCACCCTCAGCACTATGAGTAACCCCAGGTCTCCATGCATCACCACATTCAACCTCATAGCAATTTAAAAAAAAAAGTATACAAATGCCTTTTGAGTCAGGAAGTAGATGGTAGTCAGAAGAATTTTGAGGTTCATACTTGAAAAAAGATCTAGATTGCCTTGAGCATTTTTAGAAATATTTGCAGTAAAGGTAGTGCTAGTGGGCCTCACTATGAAGTGAGAAGCATGTCACTGGGAACATGAAGAATGGCAGCACGATGGTAAAATTTAATAGAGTGTTCCCATACATTATGCATAAAATAAACCATTTAAATGACGCCCACTCAAGCAAATCGATGAGTAACGGGATATCAAGTGATCAAGTGATCTAATCTTTGATATAGAAGCAAGAAATGTGAAGTGGAGCAAGGAAAGCCTCTTCAACAAATGGTGCTGGCGTAACTGGACAACCACATGCAAAAAAATGAGCTTAGACCTCCACCTAACACCATGCACAAAAGTCAGATAAAAATGGATTAAAGATCTCAACATCAGGCCAAAATCCATAAGATACATTGAAGAAAAGGTTGGCAAAACCCTCCACAATATTGAGGCTAATGGTATCTTCAAAGAGGACATTCTACTGTCCATCCAAGTGGAAACAGAGATAAACAAATGGGACTATCTTAAATTAAGAAGCTTCTGCACCTCAAAAGATACAGAGACCAAAATACAAAGACAATCTACAAAATGGGAAAGGATATTTACCCTATACCCATCTGGTAAGGGGTTAATATCAAGGAATACAAAGCACTGGTTGAACTCCATAAAAAGAAAACATCCAACCACAACAAAAAATGGAGTGATGAAATGAAGAGAATTTCTTAAAGAAGAAATCCGAATGGCTAAAAGGCACATGAGAAAATGCTCTACATCACTAATCATCAGGGAGATGCAGATCAAAACAGTAATAAGATATCATCTCATAACACAGAGACTGGCCCACATCCAAAAGAACAAAGGCAATTGGTGTTGGCGAGGATGTGCCGAGAAAGGAACTCTCCTTCACTGCTGGTGGGAATGCCGACTGGTTCAGCCCTTTTGTAAAACAGTATGGACGATTCTCAAAAAATTAGAAAGTGAGCTCCCATTCGATCCAGCAATACCATTTCTGGGAATATATCCTGGAGAGGCAAAAAAGTATAGTCAAAACGACATCTGCACTTCTATGTTCATTGCTGCACTGTTCACAATAGCCAAAATCTGAAAAAAACCCAAGTGCCCAAGAACAGATGACTGGTTAAAGAAACTTTGCTACATCTATACAATGGAATACTATGCAGTTGTTAGAAAGGATGAAGTCATGAAATTTACATAAAAGTGGTACTACATGGAGAGTATAATGCTAAGTGAAATGAGTAAGAAACAGAGGGACAGACATAAAAAGATTGCATTCATCTGGGGGATATAAAGTAACAAAATAGGAGACTAACATCCAAAAATAGTCTAAATATGTACCAGGAGGTTCGCTCCATGGCTTGAAGACCAGCTGTACGTGCTAGGGGAAAGGGCATCTCAGTTAGAGAAGGAAACACCAAGTAAAGGGTGTTTGGAGCATCATCCCAGGATCAGAGATGCATGCTGAAAGTAGACTGTAGACCCAACATGATTGCCACTCAGTTCCTCTTTTTCAAACCTCAGCAAACAATAGGAGAGAGAGAGAACAAAAGATAATGCCCTGCCACAGAGGCGGAATGGGATGGGGGCTTTGGGGGGAGGAATACTGGGATCATTGGGGGTGAAGACTGGGCACTGGTGGAGGGATGGGTACTCGATCATTGTATGACCAAAACCCAAGCACAAAACTTGTAATGTTCACAACTGTATCTCATGGTGTTTCACTAATAAAAATTGTAAAGAAAGAAGATTAAGATATTGTCTCTGAAAATGGCAGCTTGTCACAGACAGAAGCCAAAAAACTATACTAGATTTTGAGATAAGAAAACCTTTACTGTGAGGTTCACCAGCAAGGAGACAAAGCTCAGAATTGTTTTCTAATATGATTTGTGGGAGCGGGGTGGGGGGGAGTGTCTGATAAAATCAGAGAACAAAACAAATAACAAATAGCAGGAGGGAAACTGGGGACATTGGTGGTGGTAAATGTATCCTGGTAAAGGGACTGGTGTTGGAAGGTTATATGTTCCAGTCATTAAAAACTTTGTAATTGTGTATGTTACTGTGATTCAATAATTTTTTAAATATGTGAAAAAAATTTGCTTCAATAAAGCTGTTTGGTGGGTTTTGAAACAGCTCATATTCAGGTGAATATTCCAATTCCGGTGAACTTCCTGAATTTTTCTTGCTGTGGAATCTCTCATTTTGAGGTAGAATTCAGCAGATAGATTCTTAGGTTTTTATTTGTTTGCTTTTTTCCCCATTGTACAGATAGGTGAATATTGGTTTCTCTGATGTGTGAGGTCATCTGAAAATTAGTTTTCTATCTATTTTCACATGTTCAGTTTGTTTTCTACTGTGCAGAACAATTTAATGTTCTGTCAGTGGTATTATTATTTATTATTCATAGAGGAATAATAAAGAAAACATTGACCATGTTCTTTACTTAGATCCTGTGGGGTTTTTTTTTTTGAGGGTGGCATAGAAAAATAAAAGTTAAGGATGGTTAGTTGACTTTTGTCAAAACTTATGAAAGATTAAAAATCAAGTGCTCAGTTAAAAGAGTTTTAGGTTGTATCTGGCAGATAGTCAGAATTTAGTTTGAGATCTTTGTAAATTTAATTTGCTACCCTCAACCATCTAAACAAGAATAAGGCAAGAAAGTTATTTCAAGAATATTTATAGTTGTGACTTTTTTCAAATAGAGGGCATTTTGGACCATCCATGAGAAACTCACAAAGTTCATAAGAGATTGTATTCCATTATAGGAAGAAAACTAATAAAACCACCCAACTATAAACATATATTACTGTTCTTAAAGGGCTGAAGCGATAGCACAGCGGGTAGGGCTTGCATGCAGTCGTCTTGGCCAACCTGAGTTCGATTCCTCCGCCCCTCTCGGAGAGCCGGGCAAGCTACTGAGAGTATCTCGCCCGCAGGGCAGAGTCTGGCAAGCTACCCATGACGTATTTGATATGCCACAAACAGTAACAACAAATCTCACAACGGAGAAGTTACTGGGTCCGCTCGAGCAAATTGATGAACAACGGGAGGACAGTGACAGTGACTGTTCTTAAAGAAGGAATGATTTAGGGGGCAGAACAAATAGACCAGAGAGTCTCTGGATATGAGTCTGTTCTATTAAGCATCTTGATTTTTGTCCTTGTAAGACCCTATGCAGAGAATTAACGCAGTGATATGAGTTGTAATAAGAAATACATATACATATATTTATATATAAACATATTTTTTGTTCTTCTTCCCCTTGTCATGACTCTCAGATCCCCAAATCTTTAGAATTTTCTGAGAATTTAAAGTGACAGAAGCATCTTTAGTTTTTATAGCTACTCTTTTATTCCTCAGTTCCTAAAATATTTTCAGAGTCCTAAAGGTGAAAAAAAAATTCAGGGTGTGGCTTAGAAATCAAAAAGAAAAATAAATAGCTGAATTCTACCTCAAAATGAGAGATTCCACAGCAAGAAAAATAAAATAAAAATTTGTTCAGGGGACTGGAGTTTTTTTTTTTTTAGAAAGATAAATTCATATAAAAAATAAAAGGGGGGACTGGAGTTTTATTTATTTACTTATATCTCTGTTTTGCTTTGGAGGCCATACCTGCTGGTGCTCAGGGCTTACTTATGGGTCTATGCTCAGGGATCATTCCTAGAGGTGCTCAAGGGATCATATGTGGATATGTAGTGCCAGGGATTGAATCCTGGTTAGCCCTGTGCAAGGCAAGTGCCCTACCTGCCGTACTAGTTTCTCACTTGATTTTCTGTTTTAAACTAATTCTAACTTAGAGTTAGAGAAGTGAATTTCAGATCTTTGCTTCAGAACCCTAGTGCTGCACAAGGCGTTGTAGAAATTTCTATGTCAGCATTTCTTGCATACTGAGTAATATAATTCATCCTTACTCTATGTAAAAACTTCATATACTAGTCTTCTTGTTTGTTTGTTTGTTTGTTTTGCTTGGGGACCCAGCTGTGCTCAGGACTTATTCAGGGATCATTCCTTGTGGATGGGAGGGTGGCCTCAGGAGTGCTAGGGAAGAAAGCCATATGCAAGACAAAAGCCTTATCCACTCTTCTATCTCTCTGGCCTGGCCCCTCACATGCTAGCATTAACCTGAAGAATAGTTTCAAACTAAAAGTCCATTTGGAAAATTTTTCTTTTCCTACCCTAACTTTTATCATAAAAGAACAAAATAAGTTTCCGGTGGAGGAAAACAGTGAGGCCCCATATTTACATGCTTTAAACATACAGGTTAGAAGTGGGAGCTTGAAAAAATTGCCAAATCAACATACAGAACATGCCAACTTAATAATTTTTTTCTTTAGAAACTTAGTAAAATTGTGCTGGAGAGTTAGCATAGCAGGTAGGGCATTTGCCTTGCACGCGGTTGATCTGGGTTCAATTCCCAGCATCCCATATGGTCCCCTGAGCACCGCCAGGAGTAATTCCTGAGTGCATGAGCCAGGAGTAACTCCTGTGCATTGCAGGATGTGACTCAAAAAGAAAAAAAAAAAAAAGAAAGAAACATAGTAAAATATATGAAGTATAAGAGGAAATTGTGGTGTGCTAAGAACTTGCAAAAATACTGGAGAAAGATGAAAATGAGTTGGGGTAGTAAGGTAAGTCCTCATGGGCTGAAAGAGATAGTACAACTGGTAGGGCACTTGCCTTGCACACAATCGACCTGGGTTTGATCCCCAGCACCAGGTAACGGTCCCGTGACACCTGCCAGGAGTGATCCCTGATCGTAGAGCCAAGAGTTAACCCTGAACATATCTGGGTGTAGCTCCCACATCAAAATAAATTTGAGCTTAATATTTTTTGCTTGTTTCTTGAACCACAATCAGCTGTTCTCAGGATGTATTTCTGGCTCTGTGCTCAGGGGAACTTTATGGGGGGCTGGAAATTGGTCCCTGATCTGGCAAACATCTTACCCCACTGTATTATCTTTCTGTCCCAGGCTTAATTTTTTTAAAAATAAATTGAATAAGGTAATTAAAAATTTCATGTCTCCACTTTAAGATATAATGCATTAATTACTTGAAACTCAAATGCAGAAAACAAAGCCATATTAAATATTTAATAATGAAGGCAATACATGACTTCCAGTATATTTGAGATAGATGAAAAGCAAAGGACTTATAGCTTGACTTTATGGATATGACTTCTGTAGATTACACGAAGAGCTGGGCTTTGAAAGCTACAATATTGCCATAATTGGGAAACTTTACCATCCTGATTTCTCTAGAGCCCACAGAACCACAACCAGCTGTCTCTCCTTTGTAACCTAATTCAGCATTCGTAATTGGTAGAACTTAAATCATCTCTGGAACCCTAACAGCAGAACATACAGGAAGATTTAATTTATAAGCTTTTGAGAATAGGAATATTAGAAGAGATTGACATAGCTGTTGACCAATATTTCATGCTCCCTGGAGAACTAATATTTAAATTGCAAAGATTTGAAAAAGTTATTTCACTCTAAAAGCAAATTTCTTTGTTTTGGAGAGAGTAATAAAAATATTTGTATTTTGCCAATTTCAAGTTTTATTAATTTTGTCTAACATAGATTTCCATTTTTGAACTCTGATTTCTCTGCTCAACATTTATTATTAAAATTAAGAAAAAAGAATGAAGTTGAAATATTTACTTTGTATGTATAATGATTATGTTTTACCATACTCTGTGGTCATTTTCTTTAGAGGGTGCTTACAGAAGCATGATCCTAGGACCCCGGGGGGCTCTTAGAAAGTTTCTCACACAACAGGCTGGGGGTTCAATGCTTGGCAGTGCTTCTGTAACCCTGCAGGGCTGGGAACTGCCCAGGTTCCCCTGTTTTGTTGGGTGGGACTGGGAGACCTCCACTGCTATACCCAGTGGTGCTTGATGCTTTGAATGATTTTTGAATTTATAGTTGAGGTAGCAGCATTGTAATATAGTTTGTATAAGATATTGCTATTTACTTACTGTTTTTGTATTGTTCCTCCTCTTTATCTCAAGTAACTTTATAAACACAAGTGTCAGGGGCTGGAGAGAGAGCTGGTTCAAGGGGTTAAAGTGCTTGTCTTGCCCTGTGGCAACACTAATTTGATCCTGGGCGCCACTTACAGTCCCTGGAGCCGCCTGGAGAGATTCCTGACTCCAGAGCCAGGAATAAGCCCTGAGCACAGCCAGACATGGCCAAAACCAAAACTAAACATAAAAATAAAATAAACAAACACAAATGTCAAAAATATTTTAAGCTTACAATAGGCTTATAGCATAGTTTTAGTAACTGAGCCAACACTTGAGCCTGCGATTTGCTGGCTCAAGTAATGTGTTAGGGTTTTATTTTCTTAGACTTGCAGCATTAGAAATTATATATAGACAATCACAAAGAACACTAGAAACCTGTAGTAGTAAACTGTCCCTTCCCTGTGCTAACATATGCAAATGAGAAGATACTGAAAACTTTATGTTGAGTTGACAATGACTGAATGGGCATTCAGCCATTTGAGAACAAAGGATCCTTTACAGTCACTTTAAACATTGTTCCCAAAGAAACCTGTTAGAGCTAACAATTTCTCATCCTAAAATTTATTTGTGTGATTGCCAAATTTGAAATTATGACTCCTTAATTACAATAGCAAATTACTCTAAATGAGCTATTAACCCTTACTAGTAGGCTGAATGCTTACAAGAAAGCTAAAAAACACATGGGAATCTGAATATTTTTAACCATTTAATCTTTTCCCTCTCTAATTAACTGAATTTTCTGTTTGTTTTCTTCCTTTCTGTCTGCTTTCCCTATTCAAATTTGAAATAAAATTTGCCTGGCTGTACTCCCATTGTTCCAAAAATATTATGAAGATAAAACTAAAGGTGACCATTATACCTAAAGGTTCTCTCATCAAAGTCCCAGTCTGTGTCTATTAATAGCATCCCTTTCATCTTCAAAAGTGTCCTAGTTTGGATGACAAATTACAAGGTCGCCCTAGATATAACTGAGATGAACCCAAAAGGTGGTATCAAAATATGTAGAAATTTAAAAAAATGTTAACCTTAGTTAGAATTTTGGTAGAAGCAAGTGAAATTGTGTCTTATTAGTAACAGTGGCAGCTAAATTGCCTTTCTTGCCACTGAGGTCTCTGCATTTTTACCATTGTGACCAGCGTGATTTAGACCTTCACGTTCACTGTTACTGTTCTGCTTGAGATGCTGAATGAATTGAGATGAGCTTAATGAGAATTATTGGCTAATGTGTTTCTGGTGGTTAAGCTAACCTAGTGAAGGTTCCATCTAAGACGGTAACTTATGGCTCCTATGGGATATATAGTGGGAGAATAACTCAAGGCCACGTTAGCGGCTGTGGCTCCGAAAAGTGTCCCTGGCACCGGGCACCTGGCGGATACCTGTTTGAATGAGGAGAGAGTGCCTGGAGTGGTTCAGCTTTGTTTTGCGCGGTGTGCCTCAGTTCCCATCCTGCTCAGGCCAAGGGTGAAAACCAGCTGTTCTCAGGGGATCTAGTTAGCTGCGCAAGTCTGGAAAGGGTCCTTGGCGCCGGGTGCTGGGCAGGTACCTGTTTAAATGAGGAGAGTGCCTGGAGCAGTTCAGCTTTGTTTCTGCGCGGTGTGCCTCAGTTTCTCCGCACTTTTAAATTGTGTTATCTTTGGGGAGTATTTCCAAATATTTAAGCAATTATTCATAATAATTGAACTACCTGTGTTCTTACAGTATTGTTACAAATAAGAGAATATTTTCTTTTAATAACTTAAAGTATTCCTAATGAAAATTCTTAGTGGTATTGTATTTAGAACTTACAAATGAGAATTTAATAATATGTATTCATAATGGCTTTTTAAAGTTTCTTTCAAGAAAATGTATTGGTGCTGATAATTTTGGTAAAGAGAAAGTATTTAAATAGAAAATATTTGAGATGCTCAGCAAACAGAATAAAATTAATAGAGGCTTTTTTCAGATATTTTTTCAATATGTCATTTCTGAAGGCTATTTCCTGTTATGTTCAATGTTTATTATAGTTTAAAGAAAATTTTTCTTGTCCCAAACTAGTTTTCATTTTCACTGATAGCAAGTAATTCATTTTATCATAATTGAAAATGATATTAATATTTTAGAAAAGTTTTATTGAATCCTTGCCAAGTTATTTCCTTTGTCTTGCCTCCTGACAGTAACTTTTTATGGTAGATTGAGTAAATAAAGCCTATTGTAAGACCTAGATTTTTAGAATACCTAAGGAAGTTACAAAAGACAATATTCCCATATGAAAGTTGTGTTCACTAATAATATACATAATCTAGGGTTGTAGAAATTTTAAGACGCCATTAAAACTTGTTATCAATTTAAGAACAGATAGAGGAGTAAAGTGGTAATTAAAGCTGCCAAAAACCTTCCATAAGTAATTTAGAAATACAGCTTTCAATTAGAGCTAAAAACACTTTGCATTTAATATTGGTACCTTGTTAATGACTCACATAATAAGACAACTCCATCTGGACTATGAAATAATAGAACATAGTTCCAAGAGTTTTTATGGTATATATATATTTTTTTTTTCTGTAAACAACACTGTATAAAGATCTTAAATTATATTTTGATTCAGTGTTCTTTTCCCCATTTACTAAATATAAGCACTTTTATAGGGTGAAATTCATATAGTGTCCAGAGAGACAGAACAGCAGATAAGGCAATTTCCTTGCATTCAACCAACACAGGTTTGATCCTTGGCACTGCGTATGGTCCTCCAAGCACCTCCAACAGTGAGCTCAGGAGTAATCGCTAACACTGCTGTATGACCCCAAAGCAAAAAATTAGTAAAAGAACTTTATTATAGGGATCTTCCATTATACAGATTGCAAAGAAAAAAAACAATAGTATGCTTTAATTCTTAGTTAATGATGTGTAATTATTATCAAAGGAAAATATTCTTTGAAAAAAAGTGAAGCCTATGTTATGATTGTTATAATTAAGTTCTATGTTTAGACATTAAGTTACAGTGGTCAATGTTTTAAGTTAATACAAATGTTACTTATTTAAGGAAACAATGGTTGTTTTTATTTCCCACTTAAGCATTGTGTGAACTACTAGGTGAAGCAGTAACTGTGAACTTATTTCAGCATCACTGTTGGGGGAAATCTATGTTTTGTAGAAGGCAGTGAAAATCAGTGAAGAGTAGGGACAGAGAGAGTAAGAGATTCTGGTTTCCTCTGTCTCTGTCTCTCTCCTCTCCTCTTCTCTCTCTCTCTCTCTCTTTCTTTCTTCCTTTATTTCCTTCCTTCCTTCCTTCCTTCCTTCCTTCCTTCTCTCTCTCTCTCTCTCTCTCTCTCTCTCTCGTAGGTGCTTTCTAATCATTGTCCAGTGGACCAGAAGATCACTCCTGGAGATACTTGGCCTACTAGCCCAGATAGTTCACTTCTGAAGCATGTGGATGAAATACTGTTCCAACCCAGCAGTGTGGAGGGGCCACTAGGTGGTAACTAAGGGCTTCAGGCTGCACCAGCAGTGCAAAGGGGACCATGTCATGCCACCGATCAAACTTGGGTTTTTATACCTCCCATATATGCAGTCTAACCCTGTTGAGCTATCTCTCTGATTCTGCCATTTGTAGGGAGACTCCTAACTATTCTTCATAAATGGAATGTGCACTGATTTCAGTGCTTGGATTTTTGAAAAGTTGTTAGTCCTGTCTAATTTGTTACCACAATATACTTCATCACATGGCTGCTACCACCAGTATATGCTCTCACTATGGATCACTGGGAAAGCTCTTGGCTTGGTTTTTTTTTTCTAAAAAGAAGAAATAACCTGTACTTGAGTAACTGAAACACAGGGAACATAGTATTCCTGTGATCTTATGGTCTGGGCCCTGGAGGAAGACCTGAGATCCAGTCTCCAACACTGGCATTTGATTAGTCATTCGAAGATTCTTGCCTAGGCCTCAATATATTCACAGGGACAACCCATACGTTGCCTCATATCCAATTTATGAAGACACAAAAGAAAATCTATGTTCACCTCTAAGGAGAATCTATTCTTGATATTGAGTAGACAAAGCAAAACATAGCTCAGAGCAGGAGATGGGCCAGTTGGTTTCCCCTATGTTGTAAAGCCCCACTAGGTTCTGGGGACACCACTTAAGTAGTCTTTGCACTTAATCCTTTGCACTTACCGTGACTTTGCTCTTATTGACTTAGGTATCTGGATAGAATCTGATTAAACTCACAAAAGAAAACTCAGTATACCAACAATCACAGACTAAAAGAAGTACGCACATCCTAGTAATATTCTTTATTTTCTAAATTGATTTATTGCATACTGTTTCATAATACTTGAAGATATAATACCAATATGGGAATATTTCACAATCCTTTATGTTCTTATGATTGAACTAATTGTGTCATATTTATACTCTTCCATCTATTCATGGAGCCAGGTAAATGAAGTGGGGATCAACTACCTACTACTATACCCTCAAATACTATAATAAAAATACTTTTAAATCTATCAGATTCAAGGTCAGGGAATCTATGTAAGTTGGAATTCGACATGTAACCTGAGCTTTGAGGGTGACGTCAGAGAATGCGGTTCCTTCCCTGTCATCTGGTAGAAAGGAATTTTTTGTGGGTTATCGACATGCCAGTAGTAGGAAACAGTTAACCCAATATAGAAATACTCATGCTCTCTTTTGTTACTGTTCTCTTCTGTGCTGCTTATCATTTCTTTATGAACTGTCTGTGTCTGTTCAGCTTTAACTGGTTTGGAGTTGTGGGAAATGGACTAAAAACTAAATCAAATCAATATCACTCATATGAGAGTATAAAGAAATAAGGAATTAGACCATCCCAAATAGAAATAATCCTGAGATAAAGTCACAATAAACATGATCTTATAGCATTAGTGGGCACTGTGGAGAGGGACCTTGGGTTGATGGTGAAGAAATAAAAAAAAAAAAACTAAATCATTCTGCTTTTAACTCTCTTTTGATAGAGCCTGGAACTGAACCACAGTTTACCCCGTTTTATTTCTCAAATGCCATTCAGAAGCCAAAGAGTAGTGATGTTTTATTTTCTCTTAGCATTAAGTCTGAGAAGAAACTGACAAATAAGAAAATTTTAAATGAAAGTTGACATTTTTTCCTTAATTCTTCCAGGGCTGTTAGGGTATGATTATTATCTCATGATTTTTTGGTGCTTTGAATATATGGGATACAAATTACCACATAAAACTATTCCAGATCATGGCAAATCTGCCTGAAAACAACTGTAAAATTAAAAAAATAACCAAGAAGTGTGGAAGAATGAGCAGGTTTCTCAAATATAGAGCTTTTTTGATGGCACTTAGCAGGATTTTTGGGTTCCTGTCATTTTGTGACATTTTCCCTCTATGTACAGCCCTCAAGCTCAGCCTTACTGTATTGTCACGTATTTGCTTTTCAGATTCACCATCATTGATGGTGGATCAGAAACATCACCCATGTACACCAAAGACAGAGCATTATAACATTCGAAGATGGAAAAGAAAAGATTTTTCAGTCACTAGGCAGGCTGACCCAGGGCTGTCAAGAGGATTATGCCAGCCCAGATTGTTGGCTCAGAGAATCACTGCGGTGTGGCGCGTGATGAATGAGAGGTTTGCATGGCCTCCGGCACCTTCCCAAGAGGGGAATATAATTTTAGCCGTCATGGTATGTCTATATGACAGAATTCAAACACTACCTCCAATTTCTGCTTGCATGAGAAATAGTAAGTCTAGTTGTAGGACTATTCCTCATGCAAGCAGAAAACAGAAATGATATTTGATTTATTGGATAGTTAATATAAAGTTAATAAAAATAAACTTCTATGTTTATCTTCTTCTTTGAAATGATAATTTGTCCAAATAGAACAAGATTTCTCTATAGCAGAAGTTTTGCTGTCATAGAAGAGCTTACAAAATGCTTGCTTTGCTGGAGCAGGTAAGACGCTGTGGTTGTCAAAATGGCACTCTATTTTCACCTGGTTTGGATGTGTTGTGTCTTTTCCTCTCACAGTGCAATCAACTCCTAAAAGAATATGAAAGACTCCTTTATCTTTAGAAAGAAATTGAACATAGGAAAGTTTTTTGACTTTACAGATTTAGAAGTGGAATATATTATTAGAAAAAATGAGAAGGTGAATATTCATTAGTATTCTTGATCCTCTTTTGAGTAAAAGATTTGAAAGAAGCCTGGGTTTGCAGGGAATTTTTAAAAGTCTTTTTTTTTCTTTGCTTTCGGGCTGATGTTAGGTCTTCTATCTGTAGTATTAAGTGCATATTAAACCTCGTTTGCTTATAAGCCGCAGCTCTTACGGGAAATTGTTTTTTCACTTATATTACTCTGACAATAGAAATTGGTTTCCTTCTCACATATTCTCTGCATTTTTAAAATGCATCTTGCTATGCAGAGTTTTAATGGACTCTTCAGGGCCTTTACATATTAATGATATATGCTAAGAACTATTAAAACATTTCAAATAAAACATATTTACCAGTAAACTGTTCTGTTTTATTTGTAATCAGAATGAAAAGTAAAACCTAATGATATTCATGATCGCTTAAAAATAAATTATAATCTAACACAAATTTAGTATTCTCACATGAGACAACTTAATCCCAAGGAAGCCTATAATTTATAATTCTCTTCTTTTTATTCCTATATTTGGTGAAAATGAATGAGACCAATTTCAACCTACTAATTGTTTTTTCAGGTATGAATGCTTATAGTAAATTCTTTTAATTTTTATTATAGTTTAGGTAGCATAGTTACAATAGTATTAATGTTTATGGTTTTCATGTACATTTTCAATCTTAGGAAGGCTTTTTTTTTATGTCAAGAAGAAATATGTGATAATACTTGATATGTACTTCCGAATGTTAAATTCCAAAACAATCTGAGTAGGAGCTAACTGGTGAAATCAGTACTGTGGAAGGGGGTGAGAAGTAGAAAAGAGGTGAAAATAAAATCAAATAGTGCATCATTGTAAGTTGCTTGGAGTTCAGGAATAATTCATCAGTAAAACACCATTAAGATTTATGATCCTCAATGAGCACTGCAAGAGTATGAGCACTTGAAGTAAGTCAGTAACACTGAACAATGACAACAGTGGCCCATTGAAAGGAGAAAATTGTGTTGTGGGGGTGGGGGAATGAGGAGTCACATCCAATAGTGTTTAAGGATTACTCCTACACTCAGGAATCATTCTTGGTGGTCATCAGGGGACCATATGTGGTGCCAGGGATGAAATCCCTTTGTGTCAAAATATGATATTTAAAAAAATTAAAATTGTATTTTATCTCAATCTAAAATATACTAATTTCCCATTAAATGGTCACAAGATATTTAATATGAACGTTTTATTCATTCAAGTTAGCAACTTATGAAGTTGGGTCCTAAAATTCCTCTTTTTAAATAAATGTGGTGGCATCCTCAACATAAAATGTTAATTATATAATTTCCAAATCAGTCAATATTTGTTTTGTTTGTTTCCCTTGCACTTGATTCATTCAACCAATATTAACTGAGTGACTAGAATATATTATATATATATATAAAGAGAGAGAGATGTATGTGTGTACATAATATATAATATTCTTTGTTTTACCAAACCATGTATTTTTATACACAGGCATGATATATATGTATATATTGAGTGACTGAAATATATAAATCATGTATTTATGATTTATATTTTATAGTTACATTATATATGCCTTATGATAAAGTAAGATAAAAATAACAATTTTTAAAAGAAGTACCTGTCCTTAAGTAACTAAGAGTTTAATAGGAGGAACACATGTAAAAACTAATACCTAAAATAAAGTGGTTTTAATAATATTATAGAAATTTGTTTAAATGTACATGTAAGGACTCACAGGAAAAGTGATTAATCTTTTTTTATTTTTGAAATGTACTTTAGGTTAGATACCATGGTTGTAATAGTGTTAATATTTATCATTTTATATATAGATTTAATTCACTTTTACCAGCACCAAAGTGCTGCAGCCCCTTCACACTGTTCTTATAGTTACTTCAAACTTACCTCTTCCTTTCTCTTCTCTCCCTACTGTTTTATTTTGTTTTATTTATTTTTCAGAAGGAGAGGAACAGACATAGAATGATTGTATGTATTTGTTGGATATAAAGGAACATAGTATGACACTAATACCCAAGGATAGTATAAACAAGGGCCAGATGAATTGGTCCATGGTTGGAAGCCTGCCTCAAGTACTGGGGGAGAGGTAGTTGGGATAGATATGGGACCCTATAACAATGATAGCTGGAAATAATCACTCTGAAGAAGAACTGAGCACTGAAAGTCGGTAAAGGGACAAACGAGGTAACCTCTCAGTACCTGTATTGCAAACCATAATGCCCAAAAGGTGAGAAAGAGAGAGAAGAGAGAGAGAGAAAGAGAAAGCAACAGAGAGAGAAGAAAAGTGTCTCACATAGAGGCAGGCTGGTGGTATGTGGTGTGGTGGGTGGGTGGGTGATGTTGTGGCTGGAGGGAAACTGGGTACACTGGTGGAAACGGACAGTAGTGAAAGGATGGGTATTGGAACATTGTACGGCTGAAACCCAATCATGAACAACTTTGTAACTGTGTATCTTACAGTGATTCTTTAAAAAAAGAAAAAAGTAATTTTTAAAAAAAATTTAATCACCATGACATAGAAAATTACAAAACTGTTTATGATTGGATCTCCATCCATATATATACAATGTTACAACACCCATCCCTCCACCAGTGTAATTTCCCGGCACCAATGTCCCCAGTTTCCCAAAGTAAAAAATAATCTTATTGAGATTTGGGTGTAGGAGAGGAGACTGACACGACCTTACAGAGACTTTAACAGACTTTAACTGAGTGGAAATATTCACAAGACATGTAGAGTAGCAGGTGTAAGGCCATATACCTATATTAGACTTCAGAAGGAAGTCTCAGGACCTAAAAAAATCATGTATGTGAATGTGTGAGATGAAATACACATAAGATAGATGATCAAATGAGAAAGGCTTTACATAACATAGGACCCTGAATTTTCTCAGAAGTTATAGCAGTTTCTCATAGAGTTTGTAAACTGTTTATATGTTCTAGAAAAATCATGCTGGCTAAGCACAGCCAGATGTGGAAAGGGCAAAAATTAGAGGCAAGGAATCAAGTTAGGAGACAATTACAGATGTACCCAGGAGAGATGAAGATAATTGTAGCTATGGAGTAGAAGAAAGAGGAAAACTATAAGACATGCAAGAAACAATTCCGCTTAACTTGCTGAACAGATGAGAAGTGTAGATAGACTTTCATGGATAAACACTCCTTTCATGTTTTACTTCCATTAGCTCATTACTAATGAAAGATGGACTGCTAGATTAAAAAAATCTCTACTTAAGGAAAATTTTTCATAAATACATCAAAGTTTGTTTTTTCTGAACTGGATTAAAAAATGACTTATTGTATTGGAATTCTTGCTTTTAAGTCAGTTGGAATCATTGCACATTTAAGGTAGCTCTGTAATACTCATGCAGAATGAGTTGGGTATTAAAATTGATTTTTTAGTCAGAACCTATATCACATACAAATAAATAGGCACTCTAAGGTCACTCTAAATTATTGGTGATTTGTGAAGAAGTAAAGATAATTCACTTATGATTGCATTCAGAAATTCCATGAGGTAGCTCCATTTAAACACAAAGAAACTCAAAGAGCCACAATCAAGGATAGAGTCTACTAGTAGCATCCAGTATTAACCTGACGTCAGAACTCATGTTTGTAGAACCTAGCTTCTTAAACCGTGAGCCCTCATAAATAAATTTGTTGTTTACAAAAATATGTGCCAGCAGTGAAATTTTTATTGACTTGATTTGACTTGATGGCTTGCTTTTTATTGACTCTATGGATCTGTTACTTTCCTTTTCATGACCACTGTATTTATAATATTATAATGTTTTCTCCAAATTTCTTGAATATATCTCTTTTTTATTCCATCCCACTTATTCCTGTCTATTGTATGCTGACTGATACTAGATTATACCAATAAATTAGGTTGAAAAAGGCCATGTTAGATTCTTTATTGTCAACTCCGGTAAAATGTCTCACTCCTCATCTAACTTGGCATTTCTATCATATGCACAAAACTCTATCATTTGTCCTCACTGGCAACAGTATTATCTTTAGATTTGTCCATTCTGTTGGTATTGGGGTTCTTGAATTTTTTCTCATTTTATACATTCACCAGATTATTTATATGTAGAAGATATTCATCACCTGACCTGAGTTATATGCCTATGTTCCAGAAACCAAAATCTAACTTTTTGATATCTTACCCTGTTGCTTCTCAGAGAACTCAAATTCAGCACATCCATAAAAGCTTCTTTTTCCTCAAATATTTACCTTTTTCACAATTTCTTGTTGTGACTAGAATCCTACATTCTTCTGCAGGCGTACACATCTTTTAATACCACTCTCTAATGCTCAGATCACACCCCAGTCATTCTAAGTCACATTATTCACCCAGATATGTAATGCTCATAATAAACTCTTAAGATTTGGAATATGCTTAGAAGGCTTTTTTAAAACCACAATTGTAAAAACAGATGTATACTCAATCATTTAATATTTTTTTGAATCTTTAAGTCTCAGTGAAGATGTAACTCCCATTAGAAAATTTTTATGACCACATACCTTAGATGTTCATAATTTGTTTTTATGAGAGAAAAGGTAAAGGACTAGATGGTAAGAAGGGGACACTGGCACTATCTGGAAACACTCAGTTGCAGCAGAGTTGCAATACTACTCTCATCTGATAATCAAAGGAGAGGGAGGATTCTGCAAAACATCTGACAAGGCTCAGCCCTCCATAACAAAGAAGCATCTAGTTGAAAGTATCATTAATTCTAAGTAGGAAACTCAATTCTTAAAATAATTGCATATTAAGTTGCTGTTTTTACCACTAGATTATAAACCTTTGGATAACAGGGATTGTGTCTTTAATATTATATATGCATAAAGAGGTTGCATGGCAAATAGTAGATGCCCAGGAAATATGAATGCATAAATGGGCATATGGATTGATGGATACCTTGAACGGATCCCATTTTATCCATGGGAGAACAAAAATGATAATAAAAAGTTTCACTGAATTTAGTAAGTTCAGATATTTGACACTTTTACTGACCTTGATGACATTTCTGTTTGAAGTGCCAATGATAAAGAGAAGTAGTCCCCAAGTTATGCATACATGACACTATTTTATGCCTATTTAACCCTAATTTTATGCTTATTTAAATAATTTTAGTTTTAAAGATATTTTACTGTATTTATTTTTGAATGAGGTAAAGCAGTATGTGTTTTTATCCATTTCTTATAACTGGTACAGGTCTGAAAACTTACTACAAGGGAGTCCTTTAATTGTGTTTCCATGAAAGAATGGAATTTGGAATTAAATTCAATGTTGAGCAGTGTGAAGCTCAAAAAGTCGCTAAAAAAGTCTTAGTGTCACTAATATTTAATCAACTGTTAGCTCCCTCTGCTTCCTTAACAAACACGTAATAAAATTTGGATTTTACTCAGAACAACAATGCTGTTAATAATTCCTTCATTTCTTCCATGTAAAATAAGTCTTGTATCAGGTTTTATATGTTGTATTTATAATGTTGTCAAGGTTCTCAGACTCCTCTTAGCTCATTACTTACCTCCTTAAGGAAGGACCTATTATTCAAAACATCTGCCAGCTCACCAGTCACTTCTAGTGTAACAACAAATTAGAGGACAGGGTCAAGAAAGTCATGTCTTTGTTCTTTTAATGTCCCATAAAAAAGACATTTGTCTTATAAGAAGTGAACTCATGGTAAATTCTTCAAAATTAAGCGTCTTGGACGATAAAGAAGAACATAGTAACATTTAGCTATTCTATACCTGGCAGTATTTTACATCTTCAAAGACTGAATATATACATGCCTGTATATATATATATATATATATATATATATATATATGCCTGTATATATATGTATATATATGAATTCTGTATTTTTGTAATTGACTTGGAAATTAAGTTATTTTAACATATAATGTTTATATATGTGTATATGTTACTAAATATATTTTTAGAAATAGAATTAGTTCATACATTGAAAAATATTCAGTCTTAAAAATGGCATTATTGCCTGAGTATCTGCAAACAGTTACATCCCAATGGAAACTGGCAGACTCCAAAGCCCCAATTTGGGTTTCTAAATACCAGATTCCAATACAGATCATAAGAATTCTTGGAGATGAGACTTAACATCACCATGAGAAGTCAAATTGTTTTTGTTTCTCCTTTGGTATGAAATGATAAAAAGTCACTTTACCTCTGTTATAGTTTTTCACACTACCCAAACTTGAATTCAGTTATGAGAAAGAGACCATGAAGTCCCCATTGAGAAATATTTGCACAAAACCTTCCCAAACTTGCCAAACTTGTTAAGGTCATCATATAAAAGGAGCAAATGAGTAATTGCTGGGACAGAAGATACTAAAAGAAGCACAGTGAATAAATGCAATGTGATATTCTTAAATTCGATTCTGGACAGAGAAAGGATGTGTGTGTGTGTGTGTGGTGAGGGGTGGGTGAGGGACGATGGGAGAGGGAACTAGTAAAATCCTAATAAAATCCGGAATAGTATAGGCATATATAGTTGTCTAGCTATATATGTAGTAACATTTAAAGTAGAGCTCATATATATCTATGAACCTTAGTTTCAATTTTCACAAATATGCCATTTATATAAAGTCTGAGTATTATGGAAATTGGGCGAGGTATATGTGTGAACTCTGTATTTTTGTAATTGACTTGCAAATTTAAAGTCATTTTTAACATATAATGTTTATTTTGAAAGTACAATTACTGTCACAATTGTTTTTTTGTTTATTTTGGGCTCGCATCCAGTAGTGCTCTTGGCTTACTCCTGCCTCTGCACTCAGAAATCTCTCCTGGCGGGACTCAGGGAAACTGTGGTGCCGGGAATCAAACCTGGGTCAATGCATGCAAAATAAGCACTCTACCTACTGTACCGTCTCTCTGGCCTCTATTGGCACAATTGAAATTCTGTTTTGTTTGTTTGTGTACGGTAATATCTACAGAGGTATGCATTTGAGTGATATTTCTGTGCACGCTGGGTCTTAGTCTGGCTTGTGCCCTGCTGTTTCCCCAGCATCCCATAAAGTACCAGTCTAGAGTAGGTCCTCCATAAAAGTTTTCTTAAATGTTTTATTAATATGTATATGGTATCTTCTGAGGACAGATGTTTGCAATAACCAAAGGATACTACCAGAGGAAATATGCATGTACACACAAAAACCTGTTTGGATTCTGAGCTGCTAAATTTTCAATGTGTCATTTTATGAATTATTAGAGCATTCTGACTTACCCTCAGTTTCACCTCCCACGAGACTCAAGATACCTTTACTCTTTTTTTGTTGTTTTGTTCTTAACACTACATTTTGGCGTTATTAGAACGTTTTAACTAATTGTCAAGCACTTTATTAGAGAGATTGTAGCACTGACCCTATTTTAAGGAAACAGAAGCCTTCTTTATAATTCTTGGAGATGAATAGGACTGGAGTTAGAAAACTGTGCAGTCTATATTTTTTTTATAAAATTAGTAATTTTTTCCCATTTGTATAAAAGAGATGTAATAGGAAAGACACACAATTAAAACCTCTAACTCATCGTTTAATATCTATATGATTATAAAAAGTTTCTTTATCTTTCTAAGCCTTAATTCTCTATTCAGAGTGGTATAATAATGTTCCACAAAGTGAACGTACAGTGATCCGTTAGTAGAAATGAAAGAGCTCAAGAATACAGTGGCCCTGGCAAAGACAGAATTTGTTTCTGTATCATGTAAAACTCTTGGGATATTTGGGAACTCGATCACTCCATCTCGTTGCTCAGTCAACAATGGTCTGCAAAATCAGACCTTTTCTTTGCAAACTCAGCTGGCTAACACTTCCTCATTTCTGCCAAAGGAAGAAGTCCAGAGGAAACAGACCTTGTAGTCTAAGGTGTGAACCGGAACTTACCGCTGTCACTTTTACTTCATTGGTCAGAACTTAGTCATGTGGTCCTAGTTAGCAGCAGAGGATGATGGGAAATATTTCTTGAGGTGGAGAAGCAATTTGTTCATCTAGTGTCTAGTATGTGGAGACTCACGAACTAGTAGAGCCTGCCACGTGCACCTGAATGCTCCTTAGATAATGCTCCCTTTGAATCATCTGGAATATTATTAGTGTGGAAGGAGAACGTGAGTAGAAATATTTCGTTTACCCTGATTAACATTTACTCAGAGTTTAGGATATTTTTGGAAAATTACGTTTGCATTTAAAAACTTACCTTCTTCTAAATAATTGTGAATCTGAGGACAACTCCCAAGAAATAAGATTTATATTCATTGTAAGGGGAAAAATGGCTCCATAGGTAATACTTTAAAGTACCTGTGTCTTTGTATATAAGGACTTATCGAGCTTTTTTTCTAGCTTGGGAAATTTTGGTAGATTTATCCAGAAGGTGCTGTGTTCTGGTGCAAAGTGGAGTATTCAAGGGTGGAAAGACAGGATAGTGGGATGCAGTTGACCCAGGTTAGATCCCCAGCATTCCTTATGGTCCCCGGAGACTCATCAAGAGTGAATGATCCCTGAGTGTAAAGCCAGGAATAAGACCTGAGCACAACCTGATATGGCCCCATAAAACAAACAAAAGAAAATTAGGAGGCCAAAAGTGAGCTAGTTTTGTCTCCTTAAATTATTTTAGTACTAATTTTATTTGGGCTGGAGCGATAGCACAGCGGGTAGGGCGTTCGCCTTACAAGCGGCCAACATGGCCGACGCGAGTTCGATTCCTCCGCCCCTCTCGGAGAGCCCGGCAAGCTACCGAGAGTATTCGATATGCCAGACACAGTAACAACAAAGTCTCCAATGGAGACGTTACTGGGCCCGCTCTAGCAAATCGACGATCAACGGGAGGGCCTTTACCTTTTACCTTTTTACTAATTTTATTTATCAGATTTGGTGGGAGAAAGGTGGGGGCCACACACTTCAGTGTTCAGGGTTTACTCCTGGCAGAGATTTAGGGACTATATATGGTGCTGAGGATCAAACCTGGGTTAGCATTAGCCACATGCAAGGCAAATGCCCTAACTGCTCTATTCTCTGATTTTCAATAGTAATGAAATTGTTTTCCTGTATTTCTCTGCATAGATTCACTTGTAAGCTTTGATCAATTGACTGTTACAGATGTGGGACTTTATTTTGAGAACTGTATGTTTTCCTTTTGGTGCCCCCCCCCTTAAAAATATGCAACAATTGATTATTTTGTTAAAGATACATTTACTGAAACCTGCTTGATTTAGAGAGCTCTGTCCCAATGAAGCTATTTATTGTGAGCCACAGCTCTGCTCCACGCTGCCCTCTGAGAGTTCCCCTTGCCATCTGTCAGGCAGCACAGCTTCCAATTGGCATCTGCCTGGGGTGTAGTATTCTCTGCTCTTTGGGTGGCGCTGAGACCCCTGGGATGCACTTGATGATGGTGACGTTGGACTGACTTTGATCTCCACAACACAATGCCATAGGCTGTTAGGCTGTATATATATATATATATATATATATATATATATATATATATATACACACACATATATGTATATATGTTGTAGGTTTTCTCATTTTAAACAAATCTGATTTCTCCTGTCCTAGAGCACAGATATTCCTGGCTCACTCTATGGTGGGACTCCCGCTGGTATCCCAGAGACTACGGGCTCTCTCTATAGATTCACCTAGCTGAGGGAGAATGTCTGTTTGTCTCTTCCTCTCCTTAAGAGGACACCAACCCTGCTGAATATGGCCCCTGATGTATGACTGCCTGACCTTTGCCTCCATATGGGCTCTGTCTTGGACTGCTGCCAGGTCAAAGGGCAGGGTCGTAGTGTAAGAATTTTGATACATGTGTGCAGTGAATGGCACTGGTCTCTCATTTCTTGTGGCATTTGGTTACATGACTCTCCTTAACTTTATTCATTGTTTCCAACATTTATTTTATTAAAGCATATGATTTACAAAGTTATTTGTAGTTAGGTTTTAGATATATAGTAGTCCATCCCCTCTCGGAGAGCCTGGCAAGCTACTGAGAGTATCTTGCCTACATGGCAAAGCCTGGCAAGCTACTCGTGATGTAGTCGATACGCCAAACACAGTAACAACAAGTCTCACAATGGAGACATTATTGGGCCCGCTCGAGCAAATCGATAAACAATGGGAGGGTAGTGCTACAGTGCTACAGTAGTTCATCACTGATCCTGCCCCCAGTGTCATATTTCCTCCCCCAGTGGTCCCATGTTCCCTGTCCTACCTCCTCCCTAAACCTGCCATCTCTACAGACACCTTTTAAAGTTTAGTTATTTAAAGTTGGAACATAAAAAACTAATGGGAACAATACCTGTTAGCTGGTATGTGATAAATGACTTTTATCATACTTACCATTTACCTCTCTGGGCAACCTGCCCAAAGCCTCCTGGAAGATGAGAAAAGATGGCTCTAGCAAACTCTCTCTTCTCTCTAAAGAGATGTCTGGTTTTACATTGTTGTCTAGTCCCACAGAATGCTTTGGAGGTTATGAAACGCCAAGATACAACAGTGTAATGAGATGTACTTATAAAGCACATGACAATTATCTTACCGACATTAATCCTTGAACCACACGGTAATTCCATGAGAATTATTGGATTTTTTTTCTATTTGCTCCATTTTATACATTCACTGTATCACTGTCCTCCAGTTGTTTGTCGATTTACTCCAGCGGGCACCATTAACGTCTCTATTCGTCCCAGCCCTGAGATTTTAGCAGCCTCTCCTTACTCATCTTTAACAACAATTGGAGGTTTTTTCAGGGTCAGGGAGATGAGACTTGTTACAGTTACTGGTTTTGACATATCAAATACGCCACGGGGAGCTTGCCAGGCTCTGCATGTGTGGGTGGGATACTCTCGGTAGCTTGCCAGGCTCTCCGAGAGGCATATATTTCTCTCTGTGGTTTGTTGCCTACTGTCTGAACTCCCTCAAACATGGCATGGTAGTTTTATACATTAGACAATTGAAATTTGGAGAAATTCAATGATTTCTCTAAGGTTTTAGAGATAATAATTGACTGACTATGACTCCACTTTAGTCCTTCAAATTTCTAATCCACAGTAGACTAAATCTGAGCTGAAATTTGGCTCAAGAGTCACAAGATTTGGTTTCAATCCAAGTTCTGTCACTAATTAACAGTAAGAGGGCAAGTTACTTAACTCACTAAAATTTCTTAATCTTCTCTATGACAGTGAAATAAGAGCCCTCCTCAGGTTTCTAATGGAAATCCAATTATGCAATGCATAAAAATCACTTACATTAACACCCGTTGCATAGAAATTGTTTAAAATTGTTGGCTATTATTTTTAAGCACACAAAAAATTTCACTTCATTGAATTTAACTTTAAAATAAAATTTATACATTTATTTGAGTTTGGATAAATGTTGTATGAATTGTATAAACTCTTGAATTTTGAGATATTTTACAATTTTATGTTATAAAATTCATAACATGGGTTTTATTGAGATAAATACTTTGATTGTCCCCTTAGCATCTCTCATTTCTCTGAGTGTATTTATTATCCTGTGGTCAAGCAACAGATTACATGCATTAATATTATTGGATATTTTATACTCCAGTTTTATACTCTAAGCAAGTCAAGTGGCATTTTTGTTTGTTTGTTTTTGCTTTTCATTATTTGACTTTATTTCAAAGTTAGTACTTGTTAATAAAAGAAACTGAATTATCACTTTTTATTTTACACTAGTAAGCCAATGAGAGTAAACACATGCTAATAATTGTGCTTGAAGAAGTATTATAGAAGAAAAGATTTAGTTGCCTGTAATTTGTTTTACAGAAAATTCCAGCTTGTGCAGTTGTTCTCCATATTTTCCAGGACATAATCTCAGAATTTAAGCTATCATTTATATGTGAACACTTATTTCCCATTAGTTTTATTCTAGCAGCCTGCCAAAAGAGGTCACTGTCACATGAGTTTATGTCAGCCATAATGACTAGGAGGTACTTTCTAATGTGCTGGATATGTTGGATAATTTAATGTGTATGTCAAGGTAAATTAATAGCACATACTTGAATTTATTTTGCTAATCAGTTCTGATTCTCATATGGAATAGGAAATTAGAGGATTTCATACATTTCTGAACTTAATCTGGTATGCATATTTGTGGATGTAGGAGTAGTGGAATATTCTTGGGATCAGCTAGAAAAACAGTGAAAGGCCAGTTTGGCTTTCAGACTTAAGGAACTGAGTCTAATAACTATAAAAGATAAAAGTATTGCTTCTCACTAGACATAGAGATTACTCCATTGTGAACAACTTGATTAGGAGTTAATAGTACTGATGGTTTGAGCTGATAGTAAATGTTTCTCATTATCTGATCAGAACAACTACTAATACATCGAAGAATGAATTATGGAAGAATGGATGTTTACACCACTTTTCTTTCTGTGTTCATAGATGTTCTTAGAATGACAACACACACGCACACACACACACAAAAACAAACACACACCTCTAGTGTTTGGGATTTGAGAAGTGAAATATGCCTTTGCCAAGTTTATCGGTTTGACTTTGTGTGTAATTATTATAGTTTTAAGAAATGATCCCCTGAGCACCACCGGAAGTCATTCCTGAGCACAGCGCCAGGAGTTGAGACCTGAGCACCATCAGGTGTGGTCAGTTCCCCCTCCCTAAAAAAAAGAAAAAAAAATTTGTGGTTTAAGTCCTAGTATATGCTCAGAAAAGATGATTGTACATTATTTTGCATATAATTCACTCATTGCCCTTGTCACATATGCATGTTTTGTTTTCCTTATAAGATTTTATAAATAGGGACAATATTTTACTCAGGGCTGGAACGATAGCACAACGGTAGGGCGTTTACCTAGCAAGCTGCTGACCCGGCCAAGCTGGGTTGGATTCCTTTGCCCCTCTCAGAGAGCCCGACAAGCTACCGAGAGTATTTCGCCCGCATGGCAAAGCCTGGCAAGCTACCCATGACGTATTGGATATGCCAAACACAGTAAAAACAAGTCTCACAATAGAGACATTACTGGGCCCACTAGAGCAAATTGATAAACAACAGGAGGACAGTGCTATTTTACTTAAGTTGGACATAGGCCCTAGACCATAGTAGAAGCTTAATAAATATTTAAATTAATATATAAATTTATTTTATTAATATAATGCTGTATTAAATAAATGTAGCACTGTAGGACTGTACTCCCATTGTTCACCAATTTACTTGAGCAGGCACCAGTAACTTCTCCATTGTGAGACTTGTTACTGTTTTTGACATATTGAATATGCCACGGGGAGCTTGCCAGGCTCTGCCGTGCAAGCAGGATACTCACGGTAGCTTGCCAGGCTCCCAAAGAGGGCCGGAGGAATCGAACCCGGGTCACGCACATGCAAGGCAAATGTGCTACCCACTGTGCTATCGCTTCAGCCCTTAATAAATGTATATATATATGTGTGTATATATATATAACATACATGTATGCCATGCATAAATACAGACTGCCCACCTCATACTAATATCCCGAACACACTCCATATTGACTATTATCACTAGTTGTCTAAGTCATCTAGCCAACAATAGTATTGTGTAAACATGTAATTAACAAGTAATTACCCAAGGCAGGAAATTTTTTAATTTACTAATTGTAAAAGGTAAAGGCCCTCCCGTTGATCGTCGATTTGCTCAATTTGCTCGAGCGGGCCCAGTAACGTCTCCATTGGAGACTTTGTTGTTACTGTGTCTGGCATATCGAATACTCTCGGTAGCTTGCCGGGCTCTCCGAGAGGGGCGGAGGAATCGAACTCGGGTCGGCCATGTTGGCCGCTTGTAAGGCAAACGCCCTACCGCTGTGCTATCGCTCCAGCCCTAATTTTAAATGTGAAAAATGAGCACAGTCAGAATGAAATCCCGAGTTAATATATATCCGCCTAGGAAAAGAAACTCAATTAAAATACATTGAGATTTACTTGTTATCATCAATTATTTAAGTTTTATTTAAAAATTAAAACACTCAGAAAAATCCACAAAGCAATGTTTATTCACTCTTCTCCTTGCTAAGTATATAACATATATTTTTCTTAGTAAGTAAAAATATCAAAGATAATTATCCAAACTTTAGTTAAAACCTATAGTTTTTCCTAATTATCCAATGTAAAGGTTTTAATAAACCATTAATTTAACCTGATTATCCCCCTTATGATCGATAATTCTAATGGCCAGAGGTGTGGTGTATAGCACATACCTTGTATATATGAGTTCCTGGACTTGATCCTTGGTTTAGGATTAAAGAACTGGTTCAGTTTCCACATTTTCTACAAGCAATGTACTAACGCAAACCAGCAAAGTTTTTATGTAAAGTATATGCTAAGAGGGAAGAGATCTTAGTATTAAGGTGGAAGAATCCTGTCGCTCTGGTTATGTGCATGGTGATGCAACACTGCAAGTACAAATCAGTATTCATACTATTATAATAAAACAACACATTTGTAAGAGGTCTAGGATTTCCTAAACCAAAGAGTCATCATCTGGGAGATAATATTTAGAAACTAGCAGTAATTTGCCCTCCTTCATCGACATCTCCAAATGACAATTTTCCCTCATGTCACACATAAAATATCATTAAATGAGAAAAAATTAAGGATATACCATTTTATATACTAGAGAAGTATTGCAAAATATCCATTTCATAGAAAAGATTCATATTCATATACTTCTTCGCACTTAGTATTTAGTAAAAAATAACTTTCACTAAGTGTATATCCAATCTATAATCACCTTATATTATCAACTCTAAAACTAGAAGTAGTTTAAAATAACAGATATATAAAATGCTTTAAAAATCTTATTTAAGAGATAATTTTGGATTCTCTCCCACTAAACTCCGTCTTAGAAAATACTGTGCAGATTCATCCAGGTCCCTGCCTGGCAGCATGGTCCCTTTCCTGGAGCTGCTTGTCTAACTAGATCCCCTGGGAACATCCACTTATCATCCTTGGTCTGCGGGAGATGGGAATTGAGGCATACCTCTGGAGTCCAAAGCTGAGCCATTCCGCCAACCTCTGCTCATTCATCCAGGTACCCGCCCGGCAGCAGGGCCCCTTCCCAGAGCTGCAGCTGCATTAGAGTTATTCTCCCCCTACATATCCAGTAGGAACCATAAGTTACCCTCTTAAATAGAATTTTCACTAGGTTAACCAGAAACACATTAGCCAATAATTCATTAAGCCCATCTCAATTTATTCTGCATCTTAAGCAGAATAGTAACAGTGAGCATGAAGGCCTAAACCACACAGGTAAAAATGGTAAAGCAACACAGAAGCCCACCAAGCTTACTTATTGAAGAGGCGAGCTCAGAAGACACCAACGGTAATGAAGTGCTAGACAGTCTCTCTGATAAAGAATTTAGAAGGGAGCTACTGAGGATGCCTAGGGAGCTAAAAGAAACAATGGAAAGCAATGCCAATAAAAGACAAGAGGATTTGAAGGTAGAAATGAGGAAAATGCAAACGGAAATGTCAGACCTGAAAAACCTGGTAGGCGAATTGAAAAACCCAGTGGAAGTGAGCTCAAAGATGAAGTCCAAAGACTCTCCAGAAAAGAGCAGAAAATGGAAAAGAGACTTACAATTGGGGAACAAATGGCAAGAGAGAATTGTGATGAAGCCAAGAGGAGTAACAAGAATTATTGGAGTCCCAGAGGGACAGGAAGAAAACCCTGATGAAGAAGAAAACGTCTAAGACATTATTGCTACAACGTTCCCAGAGCTAAAGAAAACATGTGACCACATTCAGGAGCCTCAAAGGGTACCAGCTAGAAGAAATCGGAATAAAAATACCCCAAGATACATCCTGATCAAAATGACCAAAACCTTAGATAGAGACAAAATTCTGAAAGCAGCAAGATCAAGGAAAGATATTTCCTATAAAGGAGCATTCTTAAGATTCACAGCTGATTTGTCTGATGAAACCCTCATGGCCCAAAAACAGTGGTGGGATACAGTGAAAACAGTCAATGAAATAAATGCCTCACCAAAAATATTTTACCCAGAGAGACTCTCATTCATAACAGAAGGAACAACACATAGTTTCACTGACAAACAACCGCTCAGGAACTTCATAGACGCAAAACCATGGTTACAAGAGAAACTAAATTGGCTACTTTAAGATAAGACAGGCCCCTCAAATACACCAAGTTTCAAAAGAAAAATGGGACAAAACACCATAACAATAATTTCTCTCAACGTCAATGGGCTAAACTCACCAATTGGAAGACAGACTGGCAGGATGGATTAGAAAATTGAACACAACATTCTTCTGCCTGCAAGAAACACATCTCAATAGTCAAACCAAACACAGGCTCAGAGTCAAAGGCTGGAAAACAATCCTACAGGCAAACAGCTCCCATAAAAATGTTGGGGTAGCCGTCCTAGTATCAGACACATTGATTTCAGAGTGAAGAAGTTCACAAGAGACAGTGAAGGCCATTTCTTATTGATCAAGGGATCTGTACAACAGGAAGAACTTGCAATATTAAATGTATATGCACCTAATGACGGACCAGCAAAGTACTTAAAACAACTATTCATCGACTTTGAAAAAGACATCGATAGCAACACAATGCTACTGGGAGACTTCAACACCACTTTATCACCTCTTGATAGATCAACCAAGACTATAGCTTAGCAAGGACACACTTCATCTGAGGGAAAAAATGGAAGAAAAGGACTTAGTAGTAGATATATATAGGACACTTCATATAGTAGATATATATAGGACACTTCATCCTCAAAAAAGGTGAATACACATTCTTCTCAAATGTGCATGGAACATCCTCCAAGATAGACCACATGCTGAGCCACAGAACATACCTCCATAAAATTAAGAAGATAGAGATTGCATCAACAATCTTCTCAGACCACAATGCACTGAAATTAGAAGTAAATTACACAAACAAACAGAAAACTAAATCAATTAAACAGATCACTATTGGAGAATGAGTGGCTTAGAAAGGAAATCAAAGAGGAAATCAAAAGATTCCTGGAAACGAACGAAAATGAGGACACCAGTTACCAGAACTTATAGGACACAGCAAAAGCTATGTTAAGAGGAAAGTTTATAGCTCTACAAGCATTGCTCAGGAAGGAGGAGTGAGCCCACATAAGTAAACTAATCATAGCTTAAGAGCATGGAGAGTGACTAATAGAAGGATCCCAGTCCAAACAGGAGGAAGGAAATGATAAAACCCAGAGCAGAGATTAACGAGATGGAAACCCAAAAGACAATCCGAAAGATCAATGAACCAAGAGCTGGTTCTTCAAGAAAATAAACAAGATCAATAAGCCTCTAACAAAACTCACAAAAAAAGGGAGAGAGAAAACCCTAATAAACTGAACCAGAAATGAAAAGGGGGTCATTACATCAGAAACTACAGATATTCAAAGGATCCTCAGGGAGAACTTTGAGAAGCTTTATGCCATGGAACACAAAAACCTTGGGAAATGGATAAATTTCTCGATTCCTATAGCTTCCCAAGGCTGAACCAAGAAGACCTGGAGTACCTGAACAGACCTATCACCATCAAGGAAATTGAAACGGTAATAAAAAGTCTCCCCAAGCACAAAAGTCTTGACCCAGATGGATTCACTAGTGAATTCTTCCAAATCTTTAAAGAGGACTTACTGCCAATCCCCTTTAAGCTTTTCCACAAAATTGAAATATCAAAACACTTCTGAACAGTTTATATGAAACAAATATCACCCTGATACCAAAAGAAGACAGAGATATCACAAAGAAAGAAAATTATGGGCCGATATCCCTGATGAATACAGATGCAAAGATCCTCAACAAACTATTAGCAAATAGAATCCAACAACTCATCAAAAAGATCATACACCATGACCAAGTGGGATTCATCCTGGGGATGCAAGGATGTTTAACATTCAAAAATCAATCATCATAATCCATCATATGAACAAATGAAAATGATCATATCAATAGATGCAGAAAAAGCATTTGACAAGATTCAGCACCTATTTATGATGAAAACCCTTGTCAAAATGAGTATAGAGGGGCCTTTCCTCAATATAATTAAAGACATCTACCACAAGCCTACAGCAAACATCATCCTCAATGGGGAAAAACTGAGAGCCTTCCCTCTAAGATCAGGGATGAGACAAGGATGCCCACTCTTTCCACTGCTGTTCAGTATAGTACTGGAAGTACTTGCAATAACAGTTAGGCAAGAAAAAGATATCAAGGGCAGAGGCCCAGAGCGGGTGCGGAGTGGAGAATAGAGATGAGGCAGGAAGGCCGGTGCAGGCGGGGGACAGGGGTAGGAAATGAAGAAATCAAGCTCTCACTATTTGCAGATGATATGATACTATACTTAGAAAACCCTAAAATCTCTACCAAGAAACTCCTAGAAACAATAGACTTGTATAGTATAGTTGCAGGCTATAAAATCAATACCCAAAATCCATGGCTTTCCTATACGCAAATAGAGAGAAGAAAGTGACATGAAAAAAACAATCCCATTCACAATTGTGCCCCAGAAATCAAGTACCTAGGAATCAGCTTAAATACGGAAGTAAAGAACCTGTACAAAGAAAACTACAAAACGCTACTTTAGGAAATAAAAAGAAAATGGAAAGATATCCACTGCTCATGGATCGGGAGAATTAACATTGTCAAAATGGCAATACTTCCCAAAGCATTGCACAAATTCAATGTGATTACTATAACAATACCCATGACATTCTTCAAAGAAATGAAGCAAACACTCCTGAAATTCATATGGAACAATAAGCCCCCACGAATAGTTAAAACAATTCTTGGGAAAAAGAAAATGGGAGGAATCAACCTCTCTAACTTCAAACTCTACTACAAAGCAGTAATAAAACAGTATGGTACTGGAACAAAGGCAGAGCTGCCCACCAATGGAACAGGGTTGAATATACTGACATCTCTCCCTAAACATATGATCACTAGTCTTTGATAAGGGAGCAAAGAAATGTGAAGTGGAGCAAGGAAAGCCTCTTTAAGAAATTGTGCTGACAAAACTGGATGGCTACGTGCAAAAAAAATGGGCTCAGATCTCTGCCTAACACCATGTACAAAAGTAAGATCAGAATGTATTAAAGACCTCAGCATCACACCGGAATCCATAAGGTACATTGAACACAAAGTTGTCAAAACCTTCCATGACATTGAAACTAATGGTATCTTCGAAGATGTCGGACCACTGACCAAGCAAGTGAAAACAGAGATAGACAAATGGGACTATCTTAAACTAAGACGCGTCTGCACCTCAAAATTAACAGTGACCAAAATACAGAGAGTCTACAGAATGAGAATGGATATTCGCCCAATACGCATCTGACAAGGGGTTGATATCAAGGATATACAAAGTCCTGGTTGAACTCCACAAGAAGAAAACATCCAACCCCATCAAATCATGGGGTGATGAAATGAACAGAAACTTTCTCAAAGAAGAAATCTAAATGTCTAAAAGGCACATGAGAACGTTCTCTACATCATCAATCATCAGGAAGATGCAGATCAAAACAACAAAGAGATATCATCTCACACCACAGGGACTGGCTCACATCCAAAAGAATAAAAGCAACCGGTGTTGGTGAGGATGAAGCAAAAAAGGGACCCTCCTTCACTGCTGGTGGGAATGTCGGCTGGTTCAGCCCTTTTGGACATTTCTCATAAAATTAGAAATTGAGCTCCCATTTGACTCAGCAATACCACTCCTGGGAATATATCCCAGAGATGCAAAAAAGTATAGTCGAAGTGACATCTGCACTTGCTTGTTCATTGCAGCACTCTTTACAATAGCCAGAATCTGTAAAACACCTGAGTGCCCGAGAACAGATGACTGATTAAAGAAACTTTGTATATCTACACAATGAAGTACTATGTAGCTGCTATCAAAGATGAAGGCATGAAATTTATATTCAAGTGGTACTACATGGAAAGTATCATGTTAAGCGAAATGAGTCAGAAAGAGAGGGACAGACATAGAAAGGTTTCATTCATCTGGGGAACATAAAGTAACAAAATAGGAGACTAACACCCAAGAATAGCCAAGATAAGTACCAGGAGGTTCACTCCATGGCTTGGATGCCAGCCGCACATGCTAGAGGAAAAGGCAGTTCAGATAGAGAAGGGAGCACCAAATAAAGGGAGGATCTTCCTAGTAAGGGAAATGCATGCTGACAGTAGACTATAGACCAAACATGATTGCCACTCAATGCAAACCACAGCACCCAAAAGGAGAGAGAAAACAAAAGGGAATGCCCTGCCACAGAGGCAAGGTGGGGGGATAGGGGTGGTAGGGATACTGGGATCCGTGGTGGTGGAAAATCGGCACTGGTGGAGGGATGGGTACTCGACCATTGTGTAATTGAAACCCAAGCACAAAAATTTGTAAGTCTACAATTGTACCTCATGTGTTTCACTAATAAAAATTTAAAAAAAGAAAAAAAGAGAAAACACTGTGCCTTTCAGTAAATTTTGGCTTGGAGGATATTTTTAATTGTGTCATACTTATGTTCCCAGATTTACTTGCCCACAATCCCCTTTTCAGAAAAGAATTGCTTATTACCTCCCTGGAAATCTTCTTTCTTTAAGTGGACAAATAGAAAATGCCCCTCATTGCACAGAGGCTACTACCATGCCCTGGATTGTTCTAGCACCTTCTGGGGGTTGTATCCTCCATGTTTTGAAGAACAAACTCAGTATATTCTGAAGATCTCCAAGAAAGTTTTAATTTTTATAAGTATCCCATTGAATATGGTTTCTCCTCCATGCCTTAGGAATCCATTTTATGCTAAAGTTATTTTCTACTTCCTAAATATATTTTGATATATTCACTTTCAGTTTTTACCTGTATTCCTTCTATTCAACATGAACTTTTCCTTAAATCTTCTTCTCTAGCATATGGACCACCAGCCTTTTTCACACACAAACAAAAAAAATGTTAATACTACTTAGTCAGAATGGCAAAAATACTACTGGGACAGATTTCTGAGTCACAGAGTCGCTCAGTTGGATTTCCTCTACATTTGTAGCAGTTTTTTAAATGTTTTAAACCCCAGGGATTACAACTGAAATCCAAAGAACTCTTGCCTTCTGCCTATTTCCTAAACTGTAGCTGTTATATCTTTGTCCTAAAAAATTTCTCTAAATTAATTGTAGAATTTATGAATCATTACATTTGAGTTTAGAACTGTTAAAATGCACACTTTACAGAAAGGGCTATATTTAAAATCACCATGAGTATATCTAGATGCTGATATATGTATATGCAGATATTGATGTGAATGTGCACACAAATATGTGCAGATATTTACAACACGGAGTGGAAAATATATTGAAATGCAGTGTAAGTATTATAGCAATGCAATGGAAGGATTCTTCATCCAACTTAGATCATTCATAGACTTATTCTCTTAAATAATAGATATAAAAAGGGATATAAAATTTGGGTGAGAGGCATTGAGAATAGAGTCAGTGCAGAAAATCACAGAGGTGAGAATTGCCCTGATATATACAGAGAATTGTCAGATGTTTGCTACTGAGGTAATGTTTGACGCGTGTATGTTGGAAAATGAAGCTCAAATAATAGGACTCTCCTCATAGAGGAGCATGAAAGCACATTAATATCAGTCACTCAGTGAAGGCAAAGCTCCAAGCACAGAAGCCATGTTGATCCTGTTCTTGACATATCCTCCACATTGTGCACATAGCCTAGATCCCAGCAAGCATATGTTGAATAGGTGAATAAAAAGGGATTTCTAGCTAGAGTCATGTGGTTCTGTGTGGACTTTAATATATTTCCCTGGCAGTATCCTGGAAGATGGATCTAAAGAGAACAAAACTGACATGGAGTGCAGTAATGATAGGAAGTTAAGTTCTCAACTAGGACAGTAGTGCAGGAATGAATTTGATAGAGTCAGAAGAATGTTCATATCCATTGGATATCTGACCAAGAGAAATGATAAAGATATGGAAGGCAAGTGATAAGATAGAGTTGCTTAAACTCTAAAGAAATAACTTAAAGAATACAAGCTGTCTGAAATAATCAAGCTGAAGTTTTCTGTAAACATATTGGAATTGTTATTTCTTTCAGCTTTTACTTGAAAAATAAGTACATGAAGAAATTTTAATAGATTCCCAGTGAAAATCTTATATAGCACTGTTAAGTTTTTAAATTTAATGTTCGTTGGGCATTGCACTGACATTAGAAAACTGTAAACACATGGACACCTCCCATTTTAAAAATTGGGTTGTTTTGTTTTAATAAAACCAACCATTCTGTCAAACTAATTTCCACTTAGTGTTCACACAGGACTTTTTGTAGGGATAAAATTTTGTTTTTCTTATTTAGTTTGGTATTTTCCCCTGGGTATAGCATTCTGTTTGGAAAGAGAAATAAGCTACCACAATAACTCACTTATAAATGAAATTTGAAAAGAGTGTTTTGAATGAGAAAGGAGCAATGTTTAGAGGTCAAATAAACAGCATATATTTCTCTGTCTCAATCTGGCTCAAACATATGGAGAAGGGCAAAACAAATCAAGTAGAACAAAGGGCTACCCTTTATTTGAAAAATAATGTTAAATTTGATATATACTCAGCTTGGTTTTTGGACATGGAAGAGTTATAAGAAATATTGTTAGTGCTTTTTTCTTTCAAATTGTTTGGCATTGACTCTGTGCTTCTAAATATATCTTTTATTATCTCAGGATATTCCTTTAGAATAAGTAACTTTATTTTTGCACATTTAAGAGAAAAAACCTCAGCCCAAATAATTTTAGTTCTAGACATGATTGTCCAGTGGGCAATATCCAGAAGATGCTGAGGCACTGGGCAGAGGCCAGGTCCCTTGAGTGGTAGTCTTTGGCACACAGTACTTGTGATGCAGGGATTTTCAAGGAGAAGATATTAAGGATCATCAGTATAAAACCAGTGTTGCAACCTGAACATCAACATATATAAAAGGAAATGTAACCCTGAGAGAGATAAATTCACTTGATCTGACCCCAAGGAGGGCTTAGAGAGACATAGGCAGAGCTAAAAAGAAGTGCAGGAAATACGCAGAGAGCAAAGAAAGAGCTTCTTGCTCACTTATTTAATCCATAACCTGTGTCCCTAACAGTCTTTCAGATGTACTCAAATCTTCTGAGTCATAAGGAAAATGAAAGTTGATGACTGTTTTTAAAATATAGATGGTTTATGCCATGCGAAGTGTATAATTCCCTTTGTGCAGATATGATTTCTGATTAGCTTATTTTAGCATCACTTTTCTACTTTGTTTATATGCTCTGTGTATTTTTATGATATGTTCCTATAATGGCTACAATTCATTTGGACTTAATATTCATGTATAGGAAGCCATTATTTTCCTGATTCCTGAGCAGAATTTACCATTGTTTACTTGAAGATATTTTTCAGTCTTTTCTTCTCCTTTCCTGGTATGAAACAGATAAATACCTTGCTTGGGGCCAAACAGAAATAGTTTAGATTCAGTTCCCATGAACTTTCTACTTTGTTGTTTGCAGAAAAAGAACTAACAATTTTAAGACGAATAAACAGAAAAGTTGATTTTATTGTACAGCATTTTGAATGTGGACAGTGTTTCCTGCTCGATTCATATCAGTTTTGGTCTGCATTTTAACCACTAAAAGATACAGTTCTTTTTTTTTCTGAATAGATTATACTTTAGCTATGTCTGCTGCTCTAGAAGATGATTCATGTGTACAACACCAATCTGGAGATGAGTAGTGTTTTCTGTTGAAGCACTTCTGTTGAAGTCATTTTGTTTATTTTATTTGTCCTTTCCTCTAAGGAAAGATTTTATTATCAGCCTTAAATAGAATTATAGCAACAGAGTTGCTTTTTAAAAAAATCCTTTCTTTTAGATTACAGTGGCACAGTTCTATATAAGGATAAAATAAGGTGGATTGGTGATAATGCTTTGATGTTTATATAAAGTGAATGAAATAATTCATTCTAAACTTTAAATTTTATGACAGTATTTTGATCCCATTTCCTCTGCTCACAAAAAAAAATTGAGATACAAATAAATTGTGTTTTTTTTTTACCAAAGCCACACTTGGTAATACTCAGAAGTTAACTCTGTGTCTTTGCTCAGGGATCATTCCTGGCAGTGTTCAGGAGACCATGTGTGATGCTGGTGATTGAACTTGGATCAATTTAATGCAAGACAAGTTTCTTACCCAAGTATGATTTCTGTAACTCCAAATTATTAATTTTTATCTTCAAAATTTCTTACACAATTTTTAGAAAGTTGAAAGCGACATTCTTAAATTCAGTTTTAATTCTAAATATTAGGTTTTATTTTAAAGCTGCAAGTGCTAATGAGTATGATAGACTATTTGTCCATCATACAGAGAAAAATACTACATGTCACTTTGAAAATTCTTTAGATTTTAGTTAATATTTTTCAGTTTATTTTCTGGTAACTTCTGGCTTCAAATAAATTGTTGACTAGGTAGTTTGGAAAATTAAAAATTCAATTGTTATTCCTTTTATTTGAAACCAAATGCTGATGCTTACATTTTTTCTGATATGCTTGGTAGATTTTAATCAAGAACACGGCATGATGGAATATCCCTGTTGGGAACTTAGTAACTAGAGGATGGGTTATGGTATGTGTGTATGTGCAAGAGATAAGAACTGATTTCTAATAGCATTGTCATTGTGTATGTGAAATACTTTGAGAAAATTAGTGAGGGAACAGTACAAATTGGTATCAATTTTTAAATAAATTTTCTATCCCCTTGAAATATTAACAGTAAAGTTCACATTAAAATACTTGAAATATAAACTAAAGCTCTTCTTTGATATGCCACAAAGTCAAATACAATTGTGAAAATTCCATTGTCATTTATTGGGTTTTATCATGGCCTGATAAATTTTGTAATGGTTTATAGATTTTATTATTGTCAAGTCTTTACAAAATGATCATCTTTGACAGAGGTCCTCCCCAAAAAAAACTTCAAAAAAGAGCTTCATATAGGACTTTATTTTTATTTGTGGATATTTGTCTACCCTTCTTTTTTGGGGATAGAGAAAAAGCAATGAAAACTGAGTAATCCAGCATTTAGATACTGAACCCTTAACCTCAATGTTCACGGTCACAGTCACGGTCCTCCTGTTATTCATCGATTTGCTTGAGCTGGCCCAGTAACATCTCCATCGTGAGACTTGTTGTTACTATGTTTGGCATATCGAATACGTCATGGGGAGCTTGCCAGGCTCTGCCATGCAGGTGAGATACTCTCGGTAGCTTGCCGGGCTCTCCGAGAGGGATGGAGGAATCAAACTCGGGTCGGCCATATGGCCGCTTGCAAGGCAAACGCCTTACCCGCTGTGCTATCGCTCCAGCTCTCAACGTTCAGTATTAAAAAATGAAAACCAAAAGCCCTGATTTGGAAAGATGCTAAGGTCCAACCTCTGAAACCAAATTTCCATTCAAGCTTATCTATCCCTTCTTTCTGTTTCTTCTTTGTGATTGAGCCTTCTATCTGCCCAGGCTAGATACCAGTTTGATGTCTGATCAGTTACCATGTTCCACCAATTTCCTTTCATCTGTTTTCCTTCTAACCACAACTTGATCTGTAGTTCATGGAAAAATTGTCTTTCCTTGAACTATGATGACATCTCTTGCTTGGACTCACATGTCAGCCTCTGTCCTCTCACTTCTTATCCTACTAGCGTATCCAGCACATCTACTATATCCATTCTCCAGTCACTGATATTCCTAACTTGAAAGTTTCACTGTCAATCCCTGGATTAAAATCTGAAATGACTATACTTTGTCTTAAATCAAGTCTGAGGACAGTAGCATGATTTTTCTATAGGAACCATATCGAGCTGGTCCCAGTTACTTTCTCCAGAAACAATTCTTACCCTGGAGACGTGCTTTAGTAAATACCGAAATTCACTCTTTAAGGCTCCATACTTATTCTGGCTCTTGTTCTGGATTTATATGTATCTGGGAACTATCTCTTATTCCTCTTTTATCTTTTTCCTTTCAAACTAAGTAAATCCTGTCTTCAAGTACTTTTGGTTTAGAACTTTCATTTCCAGAAGACCTTACAGGCCATCTATGGAAAGATTTTGTTCCTTCAGCACACTTAGTGTTAATATTACCATAACACCTTTTACTTGGTAATTTTAAATACCCATTAAAGAGTAGCACTGTAGCACTGCTGTCCTTCCATTGTTCATCAATTTGCTCAAGCGGGCCCAGTAACATCTCCATTGTGAGACTTGTTGTTACTGTGTTTGGCATATCGAATACGTCACAGGTAGCTTGCCAGGCTTTGCCGTATGGGCAAGATACTCTCAATACCATGCTGGCAGGAGCGATAGCACAGTGGGTAAGGTGTTTGCCTTGCATATGGCTGACCCAGTCGGCCTAGGTTCAATCCCTCCACCATTAATGAGTGATTTTTAAAAAGTCAAATTAAAAAATTACTTAAAAGGTGTTCATTTTAGTGGACCCTTTATTTTATATTACTTTTTAAAAATTTTTACTAGCACCATAATTTCCAAAGTTATTTATGGTTGAGTTTTAGACATATAGTGTTCAAGTACCAATCCCATCACCAGTGTTAATTCCCCCCCACCAGTGTTCCCAGATTCCCTCTCAACCCCCACCTGACCCCCAGCCTGCATTGTCAGGAACTTATTTATTAAGTTCAGTTGTTATAGTTTGGATCTCATGATTTCAGTGTTGTTGACTCTGTTGTTTGGATATTTAGCGTTACCATTTCTTTACACCTCTGATATACCTGAACCCCCACCCCTGTTGCTTTCTTTCAGCCTCTTCTTCCCATTCTCCTTGATTTCTTTCCATCTCTGCTCATCTCCTTGTACTCAGGCGAAGGTTTATCTAGGCATCAACTCATTTCTAAAACATGTATTTTGTTGTCCAGTTATTCTAAATACCACATACAAGTGAGATAATCCTGTACTCATCCTTATCTTCTGCCTTACTTCATTTAACATGATATATTCTAGCTTCATACATTTTGCTGCAAACTGGTTTCATTATTGTGTATATATGCTATATATTCATTATCCACTTATCTATCACTGGACATCTAGATTGCTTCCATATCTTAGCTATTGTACAAAGTGCTGCAATAAATAATGGTGTGAATAGAGCTGCTGTCAGACCCAGGAATTGCATTTTTAGCTATCTACTCCTAGGACTCTAGTGCACCCTTTAAAAGCCAGTTCTGTGAAGGCAAGGAGAATTTCATCATGGTTTTCCCAAAAATATTACTGTTTGTGGTTAATCAAATATCACTAAATCATCAGGCAGTGTTTCATACCCAGTCACCAGCAAAATTAGGGTCAGAGAAATAGGAATCAAGACAGGTTTGTAATTTTGCTGCTGTCAAAAGAACAGAAAAACTAAAAATAGCATTGATAAAAGAAAAAAGAATAGAAGGATATTCTGTCATGTCCTCCCATTTGTAAAGCCTAAGACAAGGATAGAGTTAAAGTCCAATGGGCTGGAGTGAGGTAAAGTAGATAAGTTGTTTGCCTTGTACACAGTTGACTTGCGTTTGATCTCTGGCACAAGATATGATCCTGTGAGTCCACTAGGTATGATCCCTCAGCACAGAACTAGGAGTAAGCCCTGAGAATTGACTGGTATGTCCCCCAAATAAACCAATAAAGGTCTACACATGTGAAAAGATTGTAAAGTTAAAAATCAAACCACTGATTGTATAACTGAAAACCAAGCACAAAAGTTTGTAAGTCTATAACTGTACCTCATGGTGTTTCACTAATAAAAAATAAAATAAAATAATAAAAATTAAAATACTTCCAAAAAATCAAATCTCTGAATTGCCAAATACTATGTTATATCCATCTACCTTGATAATCATGTATTTATAATATCTGAGGATAGTGGGTATTGTTTTATAATGTCCAGGCAACTCAAAATTCCATATCAGAATATGGAAATCAGAGTATCTTCTGTCCCATCACTTTTTCTTTCCACCCTATGTATTACAGTTAGATAAATACCTTACACCACTAACAAACTCTACCAAGTTTACCTAAATTCATCCATAATGAGATCACACTTAGGCCCACACAGTCCAGAAAGAGAGATCTGGAAAGAATTGCACAGATATGACTTTGGTTAAGCAGCATAGCATATGGACACAAAGGAGGCAAGTAATTTAAATTGTACTCTAGTAGTTGAGAGTGAAAGCGTAGCATTATTGTAGGTGGGTTGTGCCAAAGGATAACACTTGAAACATAGATGACCTATTTGAACTCCTAGTATACACTTGGTATATACTTGGTATATAGTATAGCATTAATCAGTATTATCTAATAATTTTTTTTAAATATATGACTATCATAAGGTTGTAAATATATATTTACTAACTAGCTTCTTAATTGGTTATACTTAAAGCCCACAAGACTTCTGTTTCACTCTAGAATGCTTAAGGGCACATAATCTTTCCAGATAAGGCAGGGGTTCAGAGATGTGAATTGGTTTGTATTCTGAGTTGTCCATTTATTGGCTATGGAACTCTGAGCAGAGTGCTTCATTGTGTAGTAGAGGTAATAAAATCTTCCTCCAGGGTTGTCATGAAAGTCCATGAGGTTAAAGTCTTTAAAAGGCTTAGCTCAAGTAAGTACTCAATCGATCATGATGCTGTCATCATCATCGTAATCACTGTCATCATTTTTACAGCTGTTATTCCCATTCTCTGGAACTATTGCAGTGACCTTGGGCAAGTCATGTAACCTCTCAGAACCTCAATTTCTTCACCCATAAAATGAGGTTTTTGGAGCAAAGATTACCTAAGATTTCATTCAGTTAAGAGAGGGACATTTTGATGTTCTGATTTTTTTAAAGTTTACATTAAACTTGAACTTAACCACCAGGCAGCATTGAAAATTATTAATGAATGTTACCACTTTGTATATAATATCACTGTATTATGTTTTGATTGAAAATATGATTCATATAATATCACTGTTTATTCTACTTTAGTTGAAAATCAGAATTTTTTTGTAAAAACTTATAAAAACCTCTATTAAATACACAGTTCATAACACAAATAATTTGCTCTACAGAAAGATTTATTCTAGAGTTCCTTTGGTTACTGAACTTTCTAGTACATTAAAAAATATATTTGGTTTATGAAGAATCAGTTTTCTGAAAATTCAGAAAAATATGCTGAATTTTTAAAATTCTACAATTCACAGGATCCTTTGAAAATTTATTAATAAATGAATACATTCTTCCCACAATAAACATGATAACCAGTGTTTTCATACAATTCTTGTAGTGGGTGAATTCATCCTAATTTAAGAATTCTTGCACTTGGCCAACCCAGGTTCAATCCCATGCATCCCATATGTTCTCCCGAGCACTGTCAAGAGTGATTCCTGAGTACAGAGTCAGGAGTAACACCAGAGCATCACCAGGTCTGACCCAAAAAAGCCAAAAAAAAAAAAGAGGATTTCTTGACATAAAAACAAAGCAAAGACAGTGGAAATGATATATATAAAGGTATTGAAGGCATTTATAAACGTTGGGCCTCCAAATTCCTGTCTTTTAAGGAATAGAAAAAAGAAAGAATTAGCAGTTTGCTAAAGGTATACTCTATGCCAGACACTGTGCTAAGCCTAATATATATGCTGTATTTCCCTTACACTTACCAAACCTAAAAAATTACAGGTATGATTTGTTTTGTTTTGTTTTGTTGCATTTTGGGTCACACCCAGCAATTCTCAGGAGTTACTCCTGACTCTGCTCTCAAGAATTACTCCTGGTGGTGCTCAGGGGACCATATGGGATGCTGGGAATCGAACCCCAGTCAGCCGCGTGCAAGGCAAACGCCCTACCCGCTGTATTATCGCTCCAGCCCCACTGGTATGATGTTTGATGATAAAACAGACTCCAAGAGTACACAAATCTCCAAGGTCAAATCATTAGCAAATAGTGGAAGCAAAACTTGAACTGAGAACTGATACTGAAGCTACTATATCACCATAAAATGCCCAAAGTTCTTTTACATCTCATTTAGGCTCTCAATCCTTTGTGGGAGAATAGATTACAAAGGTGCAGAGATATCTCTTCCTTAGTGAGCTTCTGACAGAGGAACTCCATAAACCATTCATGTCCTTAGTCAGTCCTTCCCTTCTGTTATGTTCTGGAATGATTTGCAGGAAAGCTCTGCTGCTGTTGGGATGGGATGGCCAGGCAGAGAGCTAAGGAGGGAAATTCTCTCTTGGCTGGGCGTAATTCAAAAGTGCTGATCCCCTACGTGCCTCAGGAAAGGTTTCAACTGACATCTGTGTCAGAGAATTGTCAGCTGAGGCACAGAGAAGTGACCTGTCAACTCAGAAGGTCCCATTTGCCAAGTCTCCCTTGAGAGACGTGAAGACAGGCCCCATTTGGAAAAGAAGGCCTGCTTTCCGAAAGATTTATTACATAAGGGTCATGTTACACAACATGTGCTGTGTGCAGTACAGTTGAATCCTTGATTCATTTACATTCCATACAATAGCCGATTAATTTCTGTAAAGGAGGAGGTAGTCAAAGGAGAAAACAAAAAAGGACATTTTGGGAATGACAGAACAATCCGATTCATTGGAATTCTGTCTTGGTTCTACAAGCTAATACTGAACTTTTCTCATGAATAGTATGACCCAAATCTATGCAGAACTTACAGAGATTTGCGTACTTAAAGACTTTATATATTAAGGTGATGTCTGTATCCCCATGTTCTAACTTGTCAAAATAGAAGATTCTTAGAGAATTGAGAATAACACTCACAAATCCATTTTTAGTTTTCAGTCATTTTAAGATATGCTATCTTATCATCCCAGACTGCAGTGTGTCCTAGAAAATCATGCTGTTTTCATGGTGATATTAAAGGCATAGTGAGATATGGTATTTGATTTAGATTTTCTTCATGATTTCTCACATGATATGGAACTGCTTCATGAAGTCACTTGCTGCTAAACATTTCAGACCTTCATTTGGAAGAAATGAGAAAAACAACTATTTGAAAATGTTTGGGAGTAAAACATGCATATTTAGAAGTGGCTGACATTTAACATGTAATTTTTTAAAGCTATATATTCTGTGAGATTCTGTGAGGATACAGATGTACTTTCTTCTTACATCAATATAGTAGCATAGCTTAGTGGTTAGAGTATGGGACCTAAAATCAGATTCTATGTGTATGAGTCCCAGCTTTGTGATCAGGAATGAGAGGATAAACTAGAGCATCTCTGTGTATCTTGTATCCTCACTGCATATTGAAGCTAATAGCAAGTTATTCTCCTACTGTGTTAATTTGAATATTGAATGAATGACTATGCATGAATTATTTGAACAGTTTTGGCATGTAATAAATGTTAAGGTTAGCATTGTTATATAAATGTTTAGAGATTACTCATAAATCCTCATTTTAGTGAATTCATAAATAAGTTATTTTAACCTATGTTTAAAATAACAGTGGATGAAATCAACTCTGGTAGAGGATACTTGTGTATTTTTAAATGGAAATGGGCCATATTTTGCACCACATTAAAAAATTGGTAAATGGAATCAATATTTCATCTCATATACCCAACATATAGTTAATAAAGTATGTCAGCCCTACTGCAATACCAAAAATATTATTAACTGAGTAACTATCATATGTAATTAGTACTATCATATGTAATTAGTGAAGAATAGTAACACAGCAGAGTCTGGCAAACTCCCTGTGGCATATTCGATATGCCAAAAATAAAAAAAAATTTTTTTAAAAAGTAACAAGTCTCACAAAGGAGATGTTACTGGTGCCCACTCGAGCACAAATGGATGAACAATGGGAGGACAGTGATACAGTGCTACAGTAACAATAAATGAGGATTCCTTAAAGCAATTGTATGATTAAAAAGAATTTTTATGTGGCCAGAGAGATAGTACAGTAAGCACGGTGCTTGCATTGTTTTTGGCTAACCCAGATCATTTCCAGGCACCCAATAGGATTTCTTGAGTCTTGCCAGTAGTGATGCCTGAACACAGAGCAAGGAGTAACCCCTGAAACCACAGGGTGTGGACCCAAAACAAACAAACAAAAGTGGTTTTGTATTTAAAAATACTAGCAAAGTATAGTTGCTCACTTATTCAAAATATGCATTGAGTACCAGCCATGGCCTGGCATTCTTCTGGAAGGAAGCTGGAACAGACTATCTGGAATATGGATGTTGCTTTCATGGAGACTTGTTTCTAGTGACAGGAGTCAGTTAACAAGTATACAATTAAACCAAGATAATTTTAGAGACAGATAGCAGATTTATATACAATAGCAATCTCTTCGAAGGAAATTTTTGATGCTAGTCTCAGTTGTTCCTTAATTAATCTGAGACAAACTGAATTAGGGTTCAGAATAGTTTCTTGCTGAGGGAACTTTCAAGGCAAACACCTCAAGATAAGAATGATTTGGCATGATTTGCAAAGAAAGGAAAGCCTAGGTCTTAGTTATAGGGGTTATTATAAGAGAATGTTGTACGCACGCACGGAGGTTTTGGAAGTAAACAAGGATAATCATGTGACAATGGTAGACTATGGGAGAGTGATTTTATTCAAAGAGAGGTGGGGAGGAAGCCATAAAACTGGTGATTCCTGAGCACAGAGAAAGGAGTAAACCCTGAACACCGCCATGTGTAGACCAATCATCCTAATGGCAAGTTTGCATTTTCCAACAGGAAGCTTTGTAGCTGTGTGAAAAATCGAGTATAGTGGCACATATTCTCAGAAAGGTCACAGAAGAGGCACTATCTGATGGCTATATCTGCATTCTTGTATAGCCATCAGCTTCTACATGATAGCTGTACAAGAATATGAATGTTACATAGAAAGAAGTAGGAAGATTTGAAAACTTTATTTGAGTTGTTTTATCAGTATACTGAATGTAGGTGGTGAGTGAAAGGAGGAACAAGAAAAAAACATTTTAAGGTCTTCCTTCAATCTTTCTTTCTTAGTGATACTATTTCCAGATATGGATATCCTAACCCATGTTGTCACTCCTTTTGGTGCAGCAGTTGATTTTTTGAGAGCAAATGGAGTTACCTTCAGGATCAAGCCCCTTAGTTTTCAATTTCTCAACAGTCTACCTTAGTAATAGGAAGGTAAAAATGGCAGAAACGATGTTATTTTCAAAGAGAGTTGTTTTTATAGACTTGCCTACATTAAGTAAATTTATGAAAATTCAAAATTATAATTCATAGAACTGGAAAAAGAATCATTTGTATTAAAAAAGGTCATATACTCAATCGAGAGTTACTTTAGAAATAAATGACTCCCTAATGAATGTAATTAAGTTAGTTAACAGGTATTTGTATTTATATTTGTCAGGTGGTATTGGTAAATAACCTAAGATAAAGCTACAGAATATCAGGGTCATAATCTATTTAAAATAAATTCAGAGTAAGAACAAAAGAACTGAAATATAATTTTAAGTAAAATGAAAGTAAGTTTTGATATCTAAAATTTCATACATACAGATAACTTTATAGAGGACTTCTATTTTCTAAATGGGTAATTTAACAGGTATAAGTTGATTCTTAATCCAGATCACATTTATTGTGATAATGAAAATTATTCTTGTGAATATACAAGAAAATTCTATTCAGATATGGCTTTCTGAATGTCTTACAACATAAAGAAGATTTTGAAGGTAAAGACTAGCATCTTTACAAATATTCATAGGATTTTAGCTACTTTTTTCAAGTACCCTCATTGGCATTGATGTCCTAATGTAGTGTAATGTTCTAACTCATTGCACCTGTCATATGGATCAGTTTAGCTTTTGAGGATTATCCCTCGAATCCAGCGACTATTTGTAACATTGTGAAGACTGATTATAAATGTGAGATTAGGCACTCACTCCTCTTATAAAAGATCTTCTTGAGTTTATTTTTGTAGTTCTCATAGAGGAATTTTTTGTTTTGCTTTTGGGGAGCTACATGGCAGTGGTAAGGGCTTACTCCTGTCTCTGCACTCAGGGATCACTCCTGGTGGTCTGAGTATGGGGATATAGGCTTTCTAAGTATCATTGCTAGATTGGCCATGTGCAAGGAAAGCCTCTACCCTCTAAATTCACACTGCAGTCCCTCATTATGTTTATTTTTTGAAGACTATTGTAAATACAAGAGGAAAGAATCTCTTTAACCAGGCAGTATTTAGAAACACATATTTTTACAATAAATATAGATGTCATTCACTTTACCTCACTCATTAACCATGGGTACTTTATCTGGGGAAAAGCATTGGACAAAAAATACATATTAAGTCTAGTCTGTAACCTAAAGAGTTTATAGCTTCTTGAAAAAGAAAACACAACCACAAATAATGCACAATACAATGTCTTAAGTACTGTAAGTGAAGTATAAATGAAATGATTTGCAAGATACTTTGTTCTGGTGGAAGAGGGGCACCTTACTGGAAGAAACAGTATATAAAATATCATTTGAAAATGGAAAGAATATGAAGAGAGTCAGAAAAAGAACGTTATCCTGAGAGGCAAAACAAGTACATCCTGACAAAAGAACCACATAAGAGTTGGGGCTGGAGAGAGAGGACGGCCAGTAAGTTACATACCCCCAACCGAAATTCAATCTCCAGCACCCCATATGGTCCCCCAGAGTTGTCCTTAAGCACAGAATCAGGATTAAGCCCCAAGCACAACCAGATGTGAGCTCCCCACCCCCCGCCAAAAAAAAATTAATCTAGTCGTGGGTTAGAGAGATAATACAGCAGGTAGTGTGCTTGGCTTGCACATAGCAGAGCCAAGTTCAATCCCTGGCACCCTATAGGGCTCTCCTGAACACACTAACAGTGATCCCTGAGTATAGACCTTGAAGTAAGTCCTGAACATAAAACCCATAAAATAAGCAAACAGAAAGTACCAGCTAGTGTTTCATTTATTGCCGTTTCTGGAGCAAGTACTATGGGTAAGGTACAAGATAGGAGTCAGAAAAGAATGAAAATTAGATTTTATCCTTGCCTTTGAGGAATAATTATTTGGCATATCTTAGCAAGTGTGAGTGAAAGAAAGGTTTTCTGTTAAGTTAGGATGACTATGGATGCTGAATGACGTCTTGGAATGAGATGTGTTCTACAGTGATGCCTGGCATAAGTGATAATAATGCTGTCATTTGATAAATTTTCCAATGTTCTTTGTAGTTTATAGATTAAATTCAGGTATTTTCATAACATGTGCTCATTGTTCTATTCCTCCTTAGCAACTAGAAAAACTGGACTACAACTAGCCAATTAATGTTATGCAGCTGGTAAGTAGAGGAGTAGGGATTTGAACAGATGCATTGGCTTTCAACTCCTGTGACTCACCAGGGGGAGCCATGAAAGTCATTTGAATAGGAAAAATGATTTATTATAGTTGTCCCTAAGAACTGATTTGAGGAGCTGGAGAGATAGTATAGTGATTGAGCTGGATTTCATCCTAGGTACGCCATATAGTCCCCTAAGCCCTGTAGAAGTGATTCCTGAGCACAGAGTTAGGAGTAAGCCCTGAGCACAAACAGGAGTGGCTCAAACAAACAAACAAATTTTTTATTTGACTACAGGAGAATACAGTTATCAAAGATTTAAGATAGTGAACTGCTTATGAGAAGCTAAGTGAAGGTAGTGGTAATGGGTATAAAAAGTGGAAGGACTTGCCAGATGTTATAAAAGTTATTTGATTTAAGGTAAAGAAGGAAGTCAAATTTAGCTTGACATTCCTTTCATGCAGAGGAACAATGGGCCCAGAACATTGGGATGACTAAATTGGTTTTGAATATGAGTGCCAGCTGTATGGAGATGAAAATTCATTAGGTGGTTGGAAATACAAAATCTAAGTTTGGAAAAGAGTCATTAATATACAGGATTATACTCAACAAGTAGTTTAGTAGTCAAGGAGGACTGATGGACAAGTGTCTTCAGTATTATTAGACCTGAGAAATGTGGAGCCAGATTACAGGATTTTGGAACTGAAGAAAGTATAGGCAACTCTAAAGGAAGTTAAATATTAAGAGAGATAAGAGTATTCACTAAACCAAGAGAATAATAAGATTGAAGTTTTTGTTTTGCTTAGAATGGAATGACTGAATATGACTTGAGTAAGTTAGACCTTGGAATATATCAGGTTATGCTAAGGGCACAGGTGAAAGATGTCTAGGATCTCTGGATTTAACCAGATTCTTCCTGTCCTTTAGATTACCACTTGTGTGCCACCTTTCTGCTCTGCTTTATTGTTCTCATGGTACTGTCCTCATCAGAGGCTTACCTAGTCTTTACCCTGTTCTTCAACTGCTCTTACTGCATTTGTGCACTGCAGATGTATGTAGCATAATGCTGCCAGTCAACCACAGGTTTGGTTAAAACACGGGCTACTGGTTTCTACCTCAGAGTCTATGATTCTTCACGTGTGGGCTAGAGCTTAGGGTTGCTTCTCTAACAATTTGTTTGATGATGCTGAAACTGCTAGTCTGCAGACTTCCTTTTCTATTCACTAACTGAAACAAGAAAATCTTAAGAGAGGTAATAAAGAGTTTGGGATTATAAGGATGAATTAATTGACAGACCTAAGAATCTTCCAGAAATATGCCCCAGGTAATAAGTATGAGTCAAGAGGTAGAAGGGAATAGAAAAAAACCTGGTTTTATCTATCTCCATGAAAGAACAAGACTTTGAACAAGGTATTAATCTAACCGAGCAAAGAGTTTTCTAAAGAGATATCTCTTGTGAGTGTAGATTTTAAAATTAAATTAAGTTAAAAAAGAAAAATGACAGCAGTGTTTATAATTTTATCATAAAAACCTAGATATTACATAAACAAGATATACACAGTTTTTATTTAGGTGACAGTAAATATAGAACAAGTCTATAATTCATTTAGAATGTTACTTTGTAATCATTCAGAACAAGTGAGATCATTGGGCCTGAAGAAATGTATATCTTCTAAGAGCTGGATTTATAATTACCGTTTTGATTGCTGCATCTAATTATTCATTTAGGTTCACCTGTCCCTGATAGTTAATGTGCAAATCTGACACAAATAGATATATCGAATCTGTGAATCTGGATAGGGACCATTTGTTCTGTATGTCAGTTAAGTGTTGACTGTTGTTGGCAAATGTGCTAAAGTTGCACAACCAAGAGTGCAAAATCCTTCCTGACAAATTGGCCATTTCAAGTTTCTGTCATTCAGCCAAATACCGAATTTTTCAAGATCCATAAGAGTCAGCTTTGCAAAAGCAACACAACCATTTTGTCACTGCTATAGTTTGCAGCAGAGAAATTGCAGAAGGTTTATTCTAATTATACTGCCAGATACCCCAAGATAGTACAATTAGTTAAGTGTATAAGAAACTATTGTAAAAGTTTAGGTCCAAAGAACTTCTATTTCAACTTCTAATTTCACCGTGATAATCGTCTCTAAAGAGCCTTGAATATAATCTCAGGGCTAGGATGAAGGAGACGTTACTGGGGCCTGCTCGAGGCTCGAGGCAATTGTCCCATGTAACTGAAATTATTTTTTTAGTTGAGATACATAAACATACCTGTTAATATTATAACATTAAGTTATCATGTGATTAGTTTCTTTTTTTTATTATATGCTTTGTTTCTTCACTTAAATCCAAAAAATCTGCAGAGAAGGAAATAAATTTTACAAGCTTAATGTCATACACATAAATTATTTTGAGCTATGTAAATAAAGTTTAGGTTTTGGAAATAGATTTAATTTTTAAATAAAAAGAGACCAATGTATGAATAAAAATGTAGAATATATGCATAATAGAATACCGTTTAGTTCTAATAGAAAATGATGAAATCCTGCCATTTTCAACAACATGGATGTACCAAGAATATATTATGTTTAGTGAAAAAAAATAAGATGAAAAAAGACAGACCCATATGATTCTTTTTAATATGTGGTATATAGAGAACACAAACACGTGGAAAACATTTTTTAAAAATAAAGTTTTGGACCCTAAGACTATTTAGTAGTACTAGAAGGAAGCTATGAAGAAATGGGGAGAGGGAGGTAAATTAAGACAGAGGGAACCAGATGAAAGATGGCACTGACGTTCAGGGGGTCTCTTGGGGCATTCCCATGTAAAATTTTAATGACATTTAACATTGAAACTTACTGAATATTTTTACAATGCAATATCTTTTCCATAAAAATACCTAAAAAAAAATCAGAAAAACAAGTGGTTCAAAACATAAGAGATTCAGTTCCTTATCCAGGAAGAAAAAGTGATTTCATTACATAAAGTTTCAAATTGTTATAGTAAATAGATGTTTTGAGAAATAGTCTTGCTTTGTTGGATAGGAGAAAATGTCAAGATCATTTGATTTTTTTTCCCTCTAAGGCAGAGTGATAGGCTCGGAATAGCTGAATGGCTGGAAGATATGAAGCAAAAGTACGTGAAAGAAAGTAATTGTCAGTCTTTTAGGATATATTTGGTTTAGTGTCGTCAGAAGGTAGTCTGCCTTCTCCCTGGAATCAAGTTGCAAACACTATCCTCAATAGTAATTAGAGCTAAGCGGCAATTACAGGACATATGATTTGTTCAGACGCACTGCCTGTCGGCTGTTTCCTAGCACCACATTTCACAGGAGCACCAGGGTGAAATGATGGAATTATTTATCTCTAAATGTAATACCGCGTACAGTGCTTGCATGCAGAAGTGAACGTGGACTGTAATCTTAAAAACGGAGGTAAGCATTGCCTGCTGATCAGCATTTACAGTTCAAGGAACTTTTTCATGATGTAAATGTCAGAAATGTGAAACAGTTAAAATCAGTTGTTGAAAGAGAGGGGGTAAAGGGATAAAAATCAGAATTAAAATGAAGAGAGCCAGCTAATTTCACAACTCCTGCCCACTATCAGCTTAGTTTTCCAAAATTATTTTTATTTAAATTGTAATATTGAGTCACTTAACAAAATACAATGATGTGACTAATGTCCTACCTTTTCTTTATGTTTTTTAACTATCACGTCTTTTTCTTTCCAAGTTGTCTCAAAATAACCAACAGATAAAGTGAGATTCATGTTTAATCTAGATAGAAACCTCTCTTGTCTTCCAGAAATGTAAATAAGCTGATGAATATAAATAAATAATTCTTGAAATATACATGTTCAAGAATTCACATTCAGATTGACAGAACAGTGACTGGTTATCAGTAATAAAATTGACTGACATGGGTAGCTTACCCTGTCAAATGATTTTTATAATAGTTACCTTTTATTTTTTTTAAAGTACAGTCTAGTTCTATCAAAACACAATTGCTTCATGTGTATTTAAACCGTTAGGCATAGCAGTCTCTCTGGGAACAGGTATAGTTTAGCTCCTCAAAGGGAATACTGTCTGTTATGAGGGTAGATGAAATTTTCTTGTGTATGTTACAGATATTTATAAAATTCCATTTAAATATTATGAATTCTGTTCCTCCCCTGCACTAAAAAATCATTTTTTAGTCAATCTTGCCTTTAAAAAATATATAAATGAATTGTATTATTAGAAAAGGCTTAGAAACTTTTGGCACTAGGAAGTTGTTTTTAACCTGTATTTCCCAGTGGGATTTCAGGTGGTTTGCAAAAAATTGAAAGAATATCAACTTATTTATTTGGTGTAAGCGCTGCGTATTCAGCGGATTTTTTTGCTCAAAAAGAGTAGATAAATGCCAATGTGTATTAATATTTTTATGGGTTCCAGAAACTGTGATGTGTTGTCCCTCAACAGATACTGAAGCTCAATGTAGTTATCAAGGAAAACCAGTACCTCACTTAAGAAGAATGTTTTTATTTCTTCTAGTTCTTTGGTTCATCATTAGCTTTGTTTTAAATATTTGCTTTGTCATGGAATTACTTATCCCTGACCACCATTTTCTTCATATGAAAAATATGGGATGTTTGTAAACCAAATAACAGTTTACAAGTCTACATAACATATGTCATGGCAGCTTGTGCTCCAAGAAACTGATGTGAAGATTTTCAGTAAAAAATACACAGTGAAATTTTCTGATGAATTGAAGTTTTAACTTACTGTTTCATGTGTATGGTGAATACTATTCTGTGAGCACATATAGGAACAATTCCTTCTAGTTGCTACTGACATGAACACTTGAGATAGGATCTAATCAAAGATAGGATCTAATCTAATTCTTCCATATTATTATGGGGAAAAATTTGTCCTAATATTAACGGAATCCTGTGGTTAATCTTTTGATTTCTAGAATCCAGTATTAAAAATAAAGTTGATGCAATGTAGTTGTGAAACATGGCAAAGACACATTTTGTGAGTGTTTTCAAGTCCCCTGGCAATGTTAGGTGAGAAGAAAAAGCAGAAAGGGAAATGTGTGAGATGGGCTCATGAAAGAAAGGAGCAGAGATTCCAAAGAGACAGAGAGGCAGACAAAGAAAATATGTGAGAGAGCAGTAGAGGATAAAGATGGAAAACCACAAAAACTGATAAAGGTGCCTGAAACTAAGAGATATGTCAATCACATTTAAAAAATATAAAATATTGAACCAGCTTTAATTTTTAAATTTTTTCACTAGACACCTGCTTTGTCAAATTAAATATTTTGAGCATCAGGTCCATGTTTATGAATTGTTTACTTCTCATTTGTTTCCTTTAAAGCACAGGGAGCTTAAAAGGGGATTTGAATTTTAGAAGAAATGCAGAATAAAAACAAATGTTCATCTAGAGGAAAATATCTTCATTCCTTTATTGCCTCATGAAGAAAATTATTAAAAAATGAAAATGATGACTACCATGATTAAATGGTCTGCTTTCCATGTATCTTCTTATATAAAAAATTATTATTTCTTTGACTTAACATTATTTGGGGAAATGATGAAGAATTTTTTGGGGAAATGATGAATTTTTTGGGAAGTCAAAAATAAAAAGAAATTTCAAAATCTAGTATAAGTATTATGTGTATAAAAACAAACAGAATAAAAAGGGGCAAGGTCCATTAATTTAAAAAATCATTATTTCTGATACAGAAATACTTGGATGTTCATTGGAGGCCCTTATCTAATGCTGTTTTGCATATCACTAGTTCCCCAGTTGCTGTCTCATGGCCTAAGTAGCATCAGTTTATAAACGGGATGGACAATCGAAGAGTTCCAAGAAATTGGCTCAGGGATTAGCCATCCCATGAACTAATCACAAGAGACCCGTTGAAGACACTTCATGTCTCTCAGAAAAATGGTGATTTTTGCCCATAGTCTCACCTTGTGCTCCTCCTTTGAAGGCCTGAGATGCTGTATTTAACTAAGTTGTTAATGCTCATAAGACTCTTTGCTGTCCTCTACTTCTTTACAGATTTTGGCCATAATCTCAAAAATAAAAGGGAAGGACATTATTTTAGGAGGGTAGAGTAGAAATTTCAAATAATGACTTGGTTTTCATTCTACTTTACCCTGCAAAAGGAAGCCAAAATGAGTATTCTTCCATCCCTTTCCCAATTTTCACTATTTCCCCATCCTACCCTCACACTTTTTGCATTACTCACATTCATTCATCCCTGGCATGGCTGGATTAGTCAACCCAAACTAGAATTCCACAGGAACAAAATGGTGCTTTTCATGCTGTTTGCACATACCACCCTGAATGCCAGGTAGGAAGGAACCAGTTACAGGTGCCTGGGTGAAAGCAGCTTTGGGTTGATAGAGGGTTAAGAAGAGACCTCATCTGTGATAGTCACCAGGATTGTAATCCTGTAACTGGAATTTTTGCTGCTACTCTGGAGTGTTGTAAATGCAATGGATATGTATTCCCAACTTGTAGTTTTCAGAAGCTTATTGCCTTTTTAGAAACACAGACAACTTCTTTTGACTTTGAACTATTTGGTTAATATTTAGCCTAAGAAAAAAATCTCCTCTCTCTAAGTAGGAAAAAAATGCACTGGCAAAGTAAATATTAACTTTTTAAAATTGAGTAAAGGCCTGAATGTAATAGGCGCTGGGATGAGAGCAGGGGGTGGTGTTGAGGAGTCATACCTTTTTAAAAAACAAGTAAGCCAACCAGGGTCCTTCTCCTTCCCTTGCCCCCCACCTTTTGTTGTTGTTGTTGTTAAATGCTAATTGCCTAGACTCCATATGTAAGAACTTGAATTCTCTGAAACCAAGAGGCAGGAAAACATTGTGTGTCCAGGAGCTAGATTTCTAGTAGCAGATGGGAACATTGACTGACCTCCAGAATTGCTGGATTACAGCCCCTCCAGCCTGCTCCTTTCTTTGTGTGAGCTGCAGAGGAGAGTCCTAAAGACAGAGCCAGAGTTTCAAAAGCCCTTACTGCTTTGATAGCTCCAGCAGAAGGGCAGCTGCCACTGCTTGTGTGAAGGTTGCTTTTCAGAGAGCATTTTTGTTGTGGTTTTAGTAGCATGAAAATTTCAGTATGAAAGCTACCAACAGAAATATCAGTATGCCTCCCACTATGAGGCTATTTGGATTAGGAAAATTGATCCAAAGAACACCATGAAAAGCATTGTTTGAATAGGACTTGTTCTCTTTCCCTTGAGAATTGTAAAAGAATTATTTTTAAATGAGATATTGCACTCAATCTCCTGCTGTTCTTTATCATAGAAGGAAATATTTTCTCTTGACTATACTGGGATTTTTTTCATTTAACTTCTTTTTTCATTATTCATATTAATAAACCATTAAAATTTTATTTAAAAATGAATACTTCTAATTTTTAGTCAAAATGTTAATAAGATGGGCAAAATACTAATAGACTTAAATTTTTTAAAGAAGACTGACTGTAATATATGACTTTTGAATCTTTAAGGAGGCTTAAATATTTGAAACAGTTTTCCTGGGGAATGATCACTGGGTTTATAGTTCTGGTAAGGTACCATGGAGCATCAAGTTCTCCTAATCCATTTTTCTTCAGTGTGTTTATTTATACAGTCCTCAACTGGGTTAAGCAGAAGTTTAATGAAATAAAATTCCTCCGGAAATAGTTGTGGTTTTGAACAACATAGCTTTGGCCTTTCCTAGGAATACCTTTGTTTTCAGAAAGATTTCTACAATAAGCCTATGAGGTCACTTTGTCTGTCCCTTCCATTTGTAAGGGAGATCCAATAGTTCTTCCAAACAGAAAGTGGTTTCAGACTTCATGAAAGTATCTTGATGCGAAAGACAGGGATCACAGGGCAAATGGAGCTCAGGACCATCTTCCCTGGTCTTCTTGCCAAAAAATTGCGTCAGACTACCATGACCTCGCAACTCATTCTTGACCTCAGACAATTTTAGTAAAGCCCTGTCTGGAGATAATTTTGGCTTCTAAAGACTTAGTAATTTAGGAATGAAATGCGTAACATTCCCTTTTGATAAGTCAGGTGTATTTAAAATCACTTCAAAAAACGGCAGCATTGGATGCTGGGACCCATGGGGATGGATGACGGGCACTGGTGGAGGTATGGGGACTTGATCATTGTATAGCTGAAACCCAAGCACAAAATTTGTAAGCCTGTAACTGTACCTCATGGTTTTTCACTAATAAAAAAAAAAAAAAAAAAAAAAAAAAAAAAAAAAAAAACGGCAGCATTTATCAAAACCCCTTTCACCTTTTTATGATTCTCTCCCAGCATGGTCATTCTTTTTTTATTATTATTATTAATTTTTATTTGTGAAACACCATGAGGTACAGTTGCAGACTTACAAATTTTTGTGCTTGGGTTTTGATTATACAATGTTCAAATACCCATCTCTCCACCAGTGCCCATTTTCCACCACCATGGATCCCAGTATCCCTCCCACCCCCATCCCTCCATCCCACCCTGCCTCTGTGGCAGGGCATTCCCTTTTGTTCTCTCTCTCCTTTTGGGTGTTGTGGTCTGCAAAAGCGGCATTGAGTGGCAATCATGTTCAGTCCATAGTCTACTTTCAACATGCATCTCCCATCCTGGGAGGATCCTCCAAACACCCTTTATTTGGTGCTCCCTTCTCTATCTGGGCTGCCCCTTCCCCTGAAAGCCCGGCTGGCCTCTAAGCCATGGAGGGATCCTCCTGGTACTGATCTCGGCTATTCTTGGGTATTAATCTCCTATTTTGTTACTTTATGTCCCCCAGATAGATGCAATCTTTTGGGATATGTCTATCCCTCTCTTTGAGCTCCCATTTGACCCAGCAATACCACTCCTGGAAATATATCCCAGAGAGGCAAAAATGTATAGTCGAAGTGACTTCTGCACTTCGAGAGAGAGAGAACAAAAGGGAATGCCCTGCCACAGAGGCAGGGTGGGATGGGGGGGATGGGGGTGGGAGGGATACTGGGATCCATGGTGGTGGAAAATGGGCACTGGTGGAGGGATGGGTATTTGAACATTGTATAATCAAAACCCAAGCACAAAAATTTGTAAGTCTGCAACTGTACCTCATGGTGTTTCACTAAGGCACATGAGAGGGATATGTCTATCCCTCTCTTTCTGACTCATTTCGCTTAGCATGATACTTTCCATGTAGTGCTACTTGTATGTAAATTTCATGACTTCATCTTTTCTAACAGCTACATAGTATTCCATTGTGTAGATGTACCAAGTTTCTTTAATCAGTCATGTGTTCTTGGGCACTCGGGTTTTTTCCAGATTCTGGCTATTGTAAAGAGTGCTGCAATGAAAAACAAGTGCAGAAGCCACTTCGACTATACATTTTTGCCTCTCTGGGATATATTTCCAGGATTGGTATTGCTGGGTCAAATGGGAGCTCAATTTCTAATGTTTAGAGAATCGTCCATACTGTTTTCCAAAAGGGCTGAACCAGTCGGCATTCCCACCAGCAGTGAAGGAGTGTCCCTTTCTCACCACATCGGTGCCAGCATCAGTTGCTTTTGTTCTTTTGGATGTGGGCCAGTCTCTGAGGTGTGAGATGGTATCTCATTGTGGTTTTGATCTCTTCTCCCTGATGATTAATGATGTAGAGCATTTTCTCATGTGCCTTTTTGCCATTTGGATTTCTTCTTTGAGAAAGTTTCTGTTCATTTTATTCCCCCATTTTTTTATGGGGTTGGATGTTTTCTTCTTGTGGAGTTCAACCAGTACTTTATATATCCTTGATATCAACTCCTTGTCAGATGTGTATTCGGCAAATATCCCTTCCCATTCTGTAAACTGTCTTTGTACTTTGGTCACTGTTTCTTTCAAGATGCAGAAGCTTTTTAGTTTAAGATAGTCCCATTTATCTATCTCTGTTTTCACTTGCTCGGCCAGTGGTGTGACATCTTTGAAGATACCATTAGCTTCAATGACATGGAGGGTTTTGCCAACTTTGTCTTCAATGTACCTTATGGATTCCGGTCTGATGTTGAGATCTTTAATCCATTTTGATCTTACTTTTGTACATGGTGTTAGGCAGAATTCTGAGCCCATTTTTTTTTGCACGTAGCCATCCAGTTTTGCCAGCACAATTTGTTAAAGAGGCTGTCCTTACTCCACTTCACATTTCTTGCTCCTTTATCAAAGATTAGATTATCATATGATTGAGGGGAGATGTCAGTATATTCAACCCTGTTCCATTGGTCTGCAGCTCTGCCTTTGTTCCAGTAAGCATGGTCATTCTTGGTACAAGAATATACCAGAATACTAGACTATAATAGAAGTCTATGGCAAAAATAAAATGTAATGTTGAGATAATTAGGGCATGTTCCGATAAGGATTCAATCCCCAGTACCTTATGGCCTCACAAGCATACCTAGAGTAGTGATAGTCTGAAAAATTGCATTTTGGGACCTAGCCCAGTTAGTCTAAGTATCACAAGTAGTTATCTCCAGACTTCTGAGCACTGCTTGGGAGCCATCCCCTCAAAAAATATCAAAAAAGAATACAATCTTCATTTTTGAGAACTGATTATATTTTTACATTAAATTCTTAAATTTTCAGCTTTTTCCGTGTTTTTTTAAAAAAGACTGTAACCAATGGAGTGACGTGAAATATTTAACCAAACTACAGTTTGTAATCTAATGTAATAAGTAAATCATACTCATTTTTCTAAACATTTAAATATAAGAAACTCTGCATAAGCAATGTATTCTGATGTAAATGAATCACTACTTGTGATTCTACTGCCACACATCCAAAAAAGTTATATTGAATCTTAGTAGATTTCTTTTTGTGTGTGAAAAGAAGCATGACACTACTAAACCCAAAGGACATTATGACTTAAAATCTATCATACTATGACTTCACTGCTGTTTTTAATGCAGCACTTCATTATTGCTTGTAAACTTCAGTGTGTGCTCAGAGGATTTATTTTTTAATGCAACGTTCTGCCAGAATGCTGATGTTGGAGTTCTTTGGAGGGAATCCTGAGCTGCCCCGAGGGAGATTTAGGCACAGAACTGTCAATTGTTAAGATTTTATAGACCCACAGTTCTGGATACATATTTTTCTCTTTGGCATCACTAAATTCTATGTTAGTTTCTCCTCTCCACTTTGAAACTCAGAAGGAAGCATCAGGATTAAAGAGAATTTCTGTTTTCTCACAAACAATTTTGAGCAAAGTCAATCCTTGTGGAAAAAGCTTCAGAAAAGATTCATCCTAAAAATATACAAACTTGGCAGTATTTGAAGATGTTCTTATTGGAAAATGTGTGTGTATTAGCCAAAATAGCTTACTAAAATTAATTGTATTGAATACATACTTGTTAAAAAACTTATTAAGTATAACATACAGGAAAATTCACATAAGCTTAAAGGGGAATGAAAATACACAAATGTAAAACAGCTATGTAACTGATACAAAAAATCAAGTAGCAGATCATTCCAGTACCCTAGCTCCTCAATTAGCTTGACACACACCTCCCCCAGATGGTACTCTTCTGTCATTTCTTTAGTGAACCACGTAAATTAGTTCTACCTAAGATTTGACTTTAAAGAAATGTTTTCATCCAGGATGTTGGTATACTCCCTTATTATAGCCCTTTTAGTCATGCTTTCAAGGCCTGTTTATTGTTGCATATTACTATTTTCCATTATTTTACTGTATGTTCTAGTGAATGTTTTATTGTGACTATACCAAGACTTTCCTGCACAATGATGATGGGTTGTCTAGTTTCCATTTGGCCTATTACAAATAGCATTGCTATGAATATTCAAGGGCATATCATTTCTATTGTATATATAGCTAGAAGTTGGGTTTCTCTGTCATAGGATCAGGATATATTCATCCTGTTTAGTAGATTGAGAAATACTTCTAAATTTTTAATAACTCATAATTTGTACATTAGCCAAGAGTTATAGTTGCTCCTTATCCTGTTTACACCTCATATTCCCTATTTATCTTCTTTGTTATCACTTTTGGGTATGTAATAATGTTTTGTAGCATGCGTATTTGTAATAACGAATAAGGTTAAGTATTTTTTAGTATTTATTGATTGTTTTTCTGTCTTCTTTTATGAATTGTTCTCTCATTTTCGTGCTGTCATTGTCTTGTTAGGATTCACTTTTTTAAATCCTAGGTTGCAGTCCTCTGTCAGCATATATTTATTATGAATACCATCTCCTATCCTGTGGATTGCCCTTGATACATTCTTATTCCTAGTAGAGTACATTCACCAAATGTTTTCTTTTATTGTCAGCACTTTCTGTTTCCTGATTTAGAAATGTTTGCCTTTCTCCATTTCTTATCTTCTAACCCCAAAACTCTAGCAATACCTTGGGTGCCTAACACAGTTTTTAATTTAAATAGATTTTATCTTTCATTGAGTTTTTGCTTATGCAGTTCTCTTTATCTTTTTCAACTCTAAATATGACTATTTCTGAAGATTTATCTTAAGAACTATGTATATGGAAACATTTATGAACCCAACTGCTAATTAGACTTAATTTTATTTTCTCCTACTCCTCCTTAATATTTTATTGACAACTTATGACCCCTAACACAGTCTGCCTTTTGTAAATATTAATGAATTTAGCAGTGTGCACTAGCATCTTAAAAAGAGCATTGTCCTTTAACTATATTTGTATTTTCTATAGCTGTCAACAGTGTGCTTTGATTTTTGATTTTTTTGATTTTTTAAATGTAATAGAACTGCTGTTTATTCAGACATTAAGCTGATTAAGCTGAACATTGTGCTTTGTATAGTTTGTTACCCATAAGTTTTTATTGAATCACAAATACTGGTTGTTGAGGGAGAGTATTTGTTGTGGAGTCCACACCTGGTGATGCTCAGAGTGCACTCCCAGCTCTGTCCTAAGGAATTACTCAGGGCTTAGGCTTGGGTCTCAAGGACTGATAGAATTCAGGGATCATATTGGGGGTAGGGGATTGAATCTCGGATCAGTCATGTGCATGGCAAGATTCCTACCTGCTGTGCTATTGCTCTAGCCCCGATCCTTTCACATTATTACCATGATATTACCATGTATATCTAAATATACAGATATTACCATATCTTTATATTCTTCTGTAGCTTCTCCTTTTCCGAGGAGGGGTTCACCCGTCTCTGGATAGTGCCTCTATTTCTCTGTCTCCAAAGAGTTCATCTTGAAGGGATATATTCCTCATGTTTTGAACTACTTTTTAGTTTTATTATTTCTGAAAACTCATTACCAGGGCCCTACTATCTGCATACAATACTGGCCCCTAGAGATTTTACTCCTTAGGGGATACTTGGATGAACATCTGGCTATAACTACTTCCTTCAGATAAAAGGCATGGACACGCCTAAGTCACTGTCACTGTCCTCCTCTTGTTCATCGATTTGCTCGAGCGGGCCCAGTAACGTCTCCATTTTTTTGGAGACTTACTGGAGCGATAGCACAGCGGGTAGGGCGTTCGCCTTACAAGCGGCCAACATGGCCGACCCGAGTTCGATTCCTCCACCCCTCTCGGAGAGCCCGGCAAGCTACCGAGAGTATTCGATATGCCAGACACAGTAACAACAAAGTCTCCAATGGAGACGTTACTGGGCCCGCTCGAGCAAATCGACGATCAACGGGAGGGCCTTTACCCTTTACCCTATTCTTACTGTGTTTGGCATATTGAATACGTCACAGGTAGCTTGCCAGGCTTTGCCGTGCGGGCGAGATACTCTCAGTAGCTTACCCGGCTCTCCGAGAAGGGTGAAGGAACCCGAACCCGGCTTAGCCGGGCTGGCTGTGTGCAAGGCAAACGCCCTACCTCTGTGCTATCACTCCAACCCATGCCTAAGTAAAAAAGTGAAATCTCAGATTAACTTAGTAGTAATGTGGCACGGTCAGTGTTTCAGAGTTTTAATGGCTTTCAGAGTTGTCAGTTTTTTGTTCCTTTCTCTTGAATATTGATGAATCTGCTATAAAAAATACATATATTCATTTCTGCTTTTACCGATCATATGTATGGCATATTTTCACAGAATTGTCTTCCTTCTTGAGATTTTCTCCTTTGATTTCTTCCAATCTGGCTGGCTCTCCAGTTAAGCTGCAGGTGACATTAGGCAGGTAGCCTAGGGAAAATCATGCTTCCACATCTCTGCTCAACCCATCTGGTCACCTGGGGAAATGACCAGTGTGGGTTAGGACTGGTTAAATCCACTACAAGCACCTACTCAGCCTTGATGCTCAGGTCCCATCAGCCCCACAAGGCAGCTGTCCAGTTTCACTGGCAGCCTACTTGTTCTCCACAGTGCAGAAACTGGTCCTCACACCTGAGTTAGCAGAACTATGGACTAGGCTGGAGTGAGGATTAACTCTTTGCATGGAAGAAAAGCCAGTGCTCACTTCAACACAGGCATTCCAAGAACTCGCCACCTTTATTCACAGAAAAGTTTCAGGAGGAGGCAAAACAGTGAATCAAAAATAGTTTTATTGAAAGAAATTTACTGAAAGAAATGTAAGGGGGAAAAGAGAGAAATAACGTGTTCAAGAGAAAACATAGGCTTCTCCAAATTGGTAAAGGTCTGTATGTCAGTTTTTAATCTATAAAATGGGCTGGGAGGACAGAGAGATATTACAAAGATTAAGGTTCATGCCTTCTATGCTGCCAGCCCTGGTTCCATCCCTGGCATTGCTGGATGCGGCCCCAGAGGCCCCTGAGCCCCTCCAGAGTAGCCAGGTAATCAATCCTTCAAACCTCAGGGCTCAAGCAGTACCACATTATCAGTCCCTTACAGTGGACCACCTGTTTGATTGACTGTGTAGAAGGGTCCAGCCCACCTAGTTGGGTGATCCCTTAAATTCTTTTAATTAAAAAATAAGGGCAGGATTGTGAAGGGAAACATGGGAAGCTTTGTAACCTGGTGTAATTGTTCTACATTTTGATTGTATGGGTGGTTATAGGACTATGTACATTCACCAAAATCCTCCAAACTATATACTTAAAGTATATAATATATAATATATATAAATATATAATATAATTATATATTAAAGTATATAATATATAATATAATTATATATATATATAATCCTCCAACTGTATACTTAAACTGTATACTGTATACATGGCATACATGTATTATTATTAATAAAACAAAATCAGAAAAAAAAAAGGACCAGAAAGTTAGCACAGTGGAGAAGATGCCTGCCTGGCACATGACTGATCAGAGTTCTGTCCCTGGAACCCCATATGGTCCCCTGAGCCCTCCAGAGGTGATGCCAAAGCTCAGAGTCAGGAATAAGCCCTGAGCATAGCCAGTTGTGGCCCCCAAACAACTTATTATAAGCATGCTTATAAACATACTTATTATAAGTATGTATTTACATATATATGATTATATATACATTGCTGGCTAGTTTGGGCTGGAGCGATAGCACAGCGGTAGGGCATTTGCCTTGCAAGCGACCAACGTGGCTGACTCGAGTTTGATTCCTCTGCCCCTCTCGGAGAGCCTGGCAAGCTACCGAGAGTATCTTGCCTGCATGGCAAAGCCTGGCAAGCTCCCCATGACGTATTCGATATGCCAAACAGTTAACAATTGTCACAATGGAGACGTAACTGGGTCCGCTCCAGCAAATCGATGAACAACGGGAAGACAGTGGACAGTGACAGACTAGTTTATTTAAATAAATATAGACATGTAAATGAGTTTTTATGTGTATATATCGAATGTGTGTGTGTATATATATATATGTGTGAATATGTAACTGCTTAGGGAGGAACTGACAAGTAGCATGTTCTACGAAACATTAAACTGTAATGATTATGTGGGTGTTTTTACAAGCAAAACCCTTTATTAAACATATCCCCCAGTCATATAATAATCTCCTTTTGGACTCATTTGGTGATCTTTTGGTAGATTTGTTTTCCTTTCATAGAAAACTGCTAACAAAGAAAATGACAGGTAAAGGAAATGAAGAGATGCTGGTCAATAGTTGATCTGGTAATGGGAAAAATTATAATGAGGAACAAACCTAAAAAAGCTGGTGGGGGGGAGGAGAAAGGGAGAAAGAGAAAACCAGAATCAAGTTTTGGGGGAAACCTGAAATGCCAATCATATTAATTGCTTTAGAGAAATCTTTGAAAATTCTATAATTTGCTATGTCTCCTAATATATTTTTATAATGTAAATTTCTATTTCATTACTCACTAGAGCAGTTATACATACTAATGGCACAGGAGGAAACTACTTCAGGATTTAAGAGAAAGAAAGTGACAGAGACAGAAAGATTTTTATTTTACTCTGTGAAAACTCTGAAGATTTTCTTCTATGCTGCTGCAGTTTTTACGGTTGTGTTGTCCTTGTATATAAAGAAAAACCACTGGGAACCTCGAAAGCTATCATAGACCTTCAAGATCATATTTCTAAAGGTCAAAGACTGAAGCAGTTGTTTCATTTGTCACCTGATTCTCAAATAAGATTTCATTATGATATATTATGACATAATCCATTGACAAAATAGAGGGCATATTATATTACCACAAGAGTTGGCTGAAATAATAGTTTGCCTTATAATCATCGTAGTGAATTGTCTGTCACACAATTTTTGTTTTATAGATATAGTGAATATTACTTGGATTTTACCATCAGATGAAATTTATCTATGAGGCTAATTGCATTCCTTTTAATCTATTTTTCAAATTTTGGGCACCTTGGTTTACAAATTGTTACTAGTAGGATTTCATGTATGAACTAGTCCAGCAACGCACCTTTCATCCACATGTCTCCTTCCCTCCACTACTGTCCCAGAGTCCCTCGCCCATCTCGCTCACTCCTTGGTAAGCTTCCTACTGAAGACAAGTTTTCCCTCAGTTGCCTTTGGGTATTTGTTATTCCCCTGTTTTGTTCCTTCATACTCCACATATAAGAGAGCTCATTCTGTGTCTGTTCCTCTCCTGACTGACATCACCAGCATGATACTCTCCAGCTCCAAGTTGCAGCAGATTTCATTTTTTTCTTATAGCTAAGTAGTATTCCAAATTTAATTGTACCCTTATTGAGACAATATGGAAATGGGAAACTTTCATGGTGACAGTGGTAAATTTGGGGTACACATGCCTTGAGGTGTGTATGTTATTTTGATACAGGGAGTTTAAAATATGTTGTGTGTCTAGTACTGTGTATATGTGTGTAGTATATGTGTGTAGTATATGTTTATGGGTGTGGTACTTCAACCTTTATAAATAAATAAAGAACACTGCTATTAATTAATTCATTATGATATATGGCAAAATTGTATCTTAAACTTTGAACTAGCAATAATGAGTTAACTATAGGCAATGTCTTACATATTATTATTAAATAGTTCAGAAAAAGGACAATGTTTGGTTCAGTACTATTGTAATCTTAATGTGGTTTTATTTGATTGTTTGTTTGATTGGGAGCTTCCCAAGCAGATCTCAGAAGGTCTGGGGCCCCACTGCAATTCTCACCGGCTGGGGGAGTGGTTAAATACAAGGACCCTGGGATTTCATGCTTATATTCTCAATCTTTTTGGAGTTCTGGGATTTTATAGAACTTAAAATTTTCTTACAGGGAACAATATATTTTGTTTAGATTTCTGCTTGTGGCTACCACTGACTTTCCTGCATCACAGCAAAATCATCATCAGTAGCAAAATCAAGAATACGTACAGTGACAGAGATAAAAGCATAAATTAACCTCTGTGCAGAAGTGCTCTTTTCTTCCTTTCCCCTTTGAAAAAATTGTCTTTGAAACAGTCAGTTGTAGTGAAAAACTATTAAAACCTAGGTTTTCAAAGTGAACACTTCAGGGTTGAGGTAAGGAAGTTTATAAAAAGAAACATAGTTTTTGTTCATTGAGAAGATCTACCAGTACTTTAAAACAATCTGTGTACGACTTGGCAAATTGTCATTTAAATGCTAATGAAATGGTAAACAGCTGCTTCGTTTTTTTTTTATGCTAATAAACGGTGGCTGCTAAAGTAATTCTGGAGCCCTGCCTTTATTAGCATAGAGGTTTGATTGTAAGGGGGAATCTTTAAGCATTCTGACCTTTGTTGATGGCATACTGCTTGCCAAGTTCCATGTTGCATTCTATTTGATTTGAGTTTGTTAGTACAAAGTAATATTTGATTTGAGTTTGTTAGTACAAGTGATTCTCAGGAGGCATATCAGGAGCCTTGTATTTTACATTTTATCAGCCATCATTTGTGGGCTTCAAAAGGATTCTTTTCTGAGGCCAGAGATAGTATGGTGATGTTACTTGCCTTGCATGCAACTGGCACTGATTTGATCCCCAGCACCGCATATAGTCCCACCAGCCTCAGCCAGGAGCCATCCCTGAGCACAGAGCCAGTCGTAAACCCCGAGTACAGCCAGGTGTGACTCAAAAATAAAAGCAGAACCAAACAAAAAATGAAAATTTTCTTTCCTTTTGAGATCCACTATGATAAAATAATTACACATTTGTTCATCAGGTAACTTTAAAGATTATAAGTCTGTGTACTTTTTATATTTCAGTCTTTTAACTGTTATAATAATTATAAATTATAAAATGCCATTGCTTTAATATAAGAAATACTGGTCTTGTCCATGGTCCCTTGAGACTCCCAGGAGCAATTCCTGAGCACCACCTGGAGTGATCCCCAAGCACTATGTGGAAGTTAACCCTTTGAGCACCGATGGGTGTAGCCCAAAAACAAACATAAAGAAATATTTGTTTCCTTGCTATCTACCTAAGATTGTAAGGCAAAGATTTTAAAATCAATTATTTCATAAGTGCCTCGGCAATATTTGACATCTTGATACATCTTAGATCTACAATCTCTGAAGTTAGTAATTAGTGTAATATTGCCTAACTAAAAGCATGTGATTAAGGAGGAGGTAGTTATATGAATGACAAACTTTTCTCTTTTTTTTCTGGTTTTGAAACAGTGTAAATTAGGTGATTAGGTGTGCAGTCCATTAAACACTCTTATCAATAATATTCTCCAATATTCTGCAATATGATGCAGAATTTATTAAGGAAATGCACTTCCAAAAGTACCATTGAAGTAGGAATTTTGATTATTCTGGGGAACTATAAGAATGTCTTAATCATTAGAGCATTCTCACAAACTGTTTATTATTTTTAGCAAGTCAGCTGGAAATTTTAAGCATATAATTATTTATGGCTCATATAGTCATGCCAGGAGAAATTGGAACTATCACACACTATTAATGGTAATAGAAGTAGTTCAGCCGTTATGAAAAATAATCTGGAAAATCTTGACTCAAACATGGGATTCTCAATTCTTTTTTAAAAAATTCATTTATCTGCTTTATGTTTTTGAGCAATACCTGGCTGTGCTCAGCACTTACTCCTGATTCAGAATTTAGGGATTATTTTAGAGGGAATAGGGGAACCATACAGGGTGCTGGGGATCTAATGTGGGTCAACCACATGCAAGGCAAGTACCTTATCCTACTGTATTATCTCTCAGGAACTTGAAATTCCAAATTTGATATTTAGATATGTTGAAAACATAGCTACATCAAAACCCAAAAACAAATTCTTTTATTTCGTTATTCATAAAAAAGCAGAAACAAAAGTAGAAACAATTCAACTATCAGTTGATGAATGTATAAGTAAATATGGTACATCCATATAATAAAATATTATTGTCTTAAGCATTAATGAGATTCTGTTATAGGTAACAACATGGAAAATCTTGAAAACATTATGGCAAGTGAAAGAAGAGTAGCAGGATACTTCATATTGCATGTTATTGAAACATTCAGAACAGAGACAAACTAAATTTGTGCTTGCTAGGGGTGTTGATCTGAAGTTGTAAATGGCATCTAATAGAAGTTTCATTTAGGGGGTGTGAAAATGTTCTGAAATTGATTGTGATAATGGTGGCACACTGAATATGCTAAGCATCACTGAGTTATTTTCAAGTGGATGAATTATTTTATTATGTGAATTATATCTCAACAGAAGTATTCTATTAAAAAGGTAAAGGTAAAGGCCCTCCCGTTGATCGTCGATTTGCTCGAGCGGGCCCAGTAACGTCTCCATTGGAGACTTTGTTGTTACTGTGTCTGGCATATCGAATACTCTCGGTAGCTTGCCAGGCTCTCCGAGAGGGGCGGAGGAATCGAACTCGGGTCGGCCGTGTTGGCCGCGTGTAAGACGAACGCCCTACCCGCTGCGCTATAAAAAAAAAACTAAACTACTTCAAATCTGGTTGTCCAGGGAGCCATCTGTACTAATAATTACTTAATATGCAGTCTGTGGAGGCTACAAACTAAAGAATAATGCATATTGCTGGAAAGGAGTGCTTTAACACATGGTTTAAGCCAGCTATCTAAAGAGATGACTGCTATTATGATTATTAAAGGGATAGTTCCTAAAATATTATAAAGCTATTTTATGGTGGGAGAAGGGCACATCCAACTTTGCTCAGGATCTACTTCTTCCTCTGTGCTCAGTGATCACTCCTGGTAGGACTCAGAAGACCCGATAGGGTACCAACAATTAAACATTGGTTATCTGAATCCAAGGCAAGCCCACCGTATTATCTCTCCAACCCCTCTTTTTTGTTTTGTTTCCTTTGTGAACCACACACAGCTGTGCTCAGGATTTACTGTTGTCTCTGTACTCAAGGACCATGCCTGATGGGCTTTGAGGGGCCATATGCCAGGAATTGAACCAGAGTTAACTGCAATGAAAGTGTCATACCCACTGTACTGTCTTCGGTCCAATAGGAAGATCTTTTTACAAAGTAAAAGGCAAATATTTTTTATTGTTGCCTCAACTCCTTCCTGTCCCCCAATAACCAGCCTTCTCTCAGACTTTAATCACTCATTTTAGATTCTCTAAAACTGTAATGTCTAGAGTACTCATTTTCCTCAAAGTAAGGGTAATTTTTAGATTGTTTTTTGAGGGAAAAATTGTTCGAGTCATAAATTTCTTGAGAACACACTATAACCATAAAAGTCCAAGTTTTTTTCTGAACATGTTAGTCCAGAAGTATAACAAGTGGAGAGTGGTAACAGGCTCTGAGAATCAACAGATCTCAGTATTCCAAGGGTTTAGAGTTGAAGGTAGGGTGGGAGGGCCCCTGTGAATTATTGGATGGTCACTGCAACTTTGGTGGTGAATGTCATACTGAAATATTATATGTCTGAAAATCTATTATCAACAGTATTGTAAATCATGGTTTCCAAGTAAACATGTTTTAAAAAGGAAGAGGCTAAGATTTCTTCCCCTTGTTAAGACACCTATACTTTTCTCTGATTTGCATAAAGCATACCTACTATCCATTCAGTTATTTTGAATACCAATAGATTCCAATTTTAAGAGTTTCCTTCCCTCCTCTTTCCTACATTTTTGGTTAGTCAGAGACAATGGCTAGACTGTCAGAAGACAACATCCTGCCCCACCTACCAGAAAATCCACTTACTATATATCTCCCTCCACTAATTCTAAGCCGCTCTTGGACTTTGCCCAAGAGAGTATTCAGCATCCTTTTCAGAAAAATTATCAAGAAACCCCTTTGAATTACATTTCCTCATTCTACAGCCTTTGCATACATCCAACATAACTTTCTTGCTTGTAGTAGTAGCTTAGCAGAATTATTTGTGCACAGTACGTAGACTGTGGAGGAAGATGGGTCTAAGAAAGAGACTAATTTCTTTTTGTTTTGTTCTTGGCAGGCAGTACATGCCACACTACGACGCTTCCTGCTCTTGTGCGCACTCCAACTCTGATGATGCAACCTTCACTGGATATCAAACCATTTATGTCTTTTCCAGTGGACAGTAGTTCTGCTGTTGGGCTCTTTCCAAATTTTAACACAGTGAGTAAATGTATTTTTATTTTGTTTGTGTTCTCAAACTCTTTATTACACTTGTGGATAAGTAATTTCAAGTTTAGAAGTAGCATATTTCCGAAGTATGTAATTTAGGGTCATATTGGTTAAACTAGATGAGTGTGAAAGTTATATTATGGAAGATAATGTTCCCCCTATGAGATGTCAAAAGAGGATATTTTTATTTTACAAACATATCCACAGGTGACTTTTCACCTGTTGCTTTGTGAAATTTTGATAGACTTTTTAGTAGCCTGAGTAACCATGTTCATTTTGGAGCACTATTCTATGTGCTTAAGAACAAAATTTTGAAACAACAAACAGAATTGGATTTTCTCTACTAGGAAGGAAAAATCTTGTCTGGGTAGATTTATACTAGGAGATATTACAAACACTCCCACAAAAAGCATTTTCATTTGGAAGATATTGTGGGTTTTACTGAATGTTTCAAATAGAAAAAAATAAAATGATCTTTTGTAGTTATCTGCTTAATACTTTGTATTCCCTTTATTTATTTATTCATTTATTTCTTTTTTTCTTTCTTTCTTTCTTTTTTTTGGCTTTGGGTCATACCTGGTGATGTTCCATCCCCACTTTAGATTCCCTTTTAAAAAGTTACAAATATTAGTGAATTTCTTATAATTATCAATGCTTTTCATTCAGGTCAGCTGCTATTACTTTATCTGGATCCAATAGACTTTTTGTAGGTGTGCTAAGTGGAGTCTGACCCCCTTTTTGAAGTAGGATTCAGCTTAAAATTCATCCAAGTGATATTATAAGCTTATAGTAAAATAAAAGATTAAATAGTGCACATAAGCGCATGAATTATGTCTATTTCGTGGATACATTTGGTCTGTTAAGGCATGATGACTTACATGAATGATACATCATTAGAGAAAGTGCCATGATCAAGAAAAAGAATTGTATTATCAGCACCGCCAGACAGTGAGCTTCTGAAGTACTGCCAAATGTTTCTTTTGCAAAATTATCTTCTGTGTAAAGTCAAAAACATCACAGCATGCCTTTTTAGAATTTGAACTCAAGTGTGTTTTCTGTGCTCTGGACCAAAATCTGGATGATACTTTCAAGAATAATTGGTTAGTGTATTATATACTTTGGAAGAAAGCCTTTATAGACACCATTGTCGGGAAGCAGGATGGCTGATGTCAGTTAGTATAAATGTCTCCTACTTTGGTTTTTTCTCTGTAATTTTTTATCACAATACTTCAATTCTTATTTTAAAGATTTAAATGAAAGAATAGCAAAGTGTGAGCGTCACTGTTCCCTCTTCCTATATTTATATCTTGTCCCTTTACTAAAGTGGCCTCAGTTGCAGGCATTCATCCTGCCAGCTTTGAGCAGTATGTTTTATATATAACTTATCATGGGCATCCAATGACAGTTGTCTTTTTACAACTGTGATCATCTAATTAGCACTATTATATAAATTTTCCTTTTTCAGTTATCAGTCAAGAAGTCATAAAACAAAAAATGAAAAAGAGTAACTGAATAATTTTAACAAAGTTTCTTGTAAACCCTGAGTGAGTGAGTGTGTGTGTATGTGTGTGTGTGTATGTGCGTGTGTGTGTGTTACCAGGAGTTAAGCCAGGATCTCATGCAAGACTTATGTTTTTTCACTGAAACACATTCCCAGACCTCACAAGGATTTCTTCTTACTTTTTTTCTTTTTATGTTTTATTTTTTTTAATTTTGGGCCCACACCTGGTGGGGCTCAGGAATTACTCCTGGCAGTGCTCAGTACCCAGAGAGGCAAAGAAGTATAGTCGAAGTAACATCTGCACTTGTTTGTTCATTGCAGCACTCTTTACAATAGCCAGAATCTGGAAAAAATCTGAGTGCCGGAGAACAGATGACTGGTTAAAGAAACTTTGGTACATTTACACAATGGAGTACTATGAAGCTGTTAGAAAAGAGGAAGTCATGAAATTTACATACAAGTGGTACTACAAGTGGGAAGTATCATGTTAAGTGAAATGAGTCAGAAAGAGAGGGACAGACATAGAAAGATTGCATTCATCTGGGGAACATAAAGCAACAAAAAGGGAGACTAACACCCAGGAATGGCTGAGATTAGTACCAGGAATTTTGCTCCATGGCTTGGAGGCCAGCCACACTTGCTAGGGGAAAAGGGAGCTCAGATAGAGAAGGGAGCACCAAGTTAAGGGTGTTGGGAAGATCTGGCCAGGATGGGAGAAGCATGCTGAAAGTAGACTATAGACCAAACATGATTGCCACTCAATGCCTCTTTTGCAAACCACAACACCTGAAAGGAGAGAGAGAACAAAAGGGAATACCCTGCCACAGAGGCAGGGTGGGATGGGGGGGATGAGGGTTGGGAGGGATACTGGGACCCGTGGTGGTGGAAAATGGGCACTGGTGGAGGGATGGGTACTTGATCATTGCGTAATTGAAACCCAAGCACAAAAATTTGTATGTCTACAACTGTACCTCATGGCGTTTCACTAATAAAAATAAATAAATAAATAAAAATTTTTAAAAATCCACTTTATTGGCTGAATGCAAAGCAAATGCCCTAGCCCTCACCCACATACTATTTCTCTGACCCCAGTCATACAGCTTTTCTCAAAGATAAAAATACAGTTTTACAATGGCTTTGTTATATGTAATAAGGTTTAAGGATTCACTATTTTTCCCTTTTGTTTATTACACTTAACTCATATCTTATGATGCACTTGAGAACACACAAAGAATAATTCAATAATTCTACTAACAAGAATTAATATTGTTTTCTTTTTTGAAGAAAATAAATGTCTGATTATCACAATAAAATACATTCTGGTTAAAGTTAATGATATAGTTGAGAGTTATATAAAATAATCATGTAGTCCTTACCTTCCTTATGCTCTATCCAAGACATTTATTGGACATAATAGTGCACTCAGTGAACACTTAGTGCACAAACTCTGGTTATGGATTAAAAACTAAATCATTATAGTGGTAACCTCTTTTTCCCTTATAAATAAATGAATTTATAGAATCACTAGATAACCTGTGATTTTTCAGTGAGTCACAATTTATTATTTTTTTTTCTATAGACTTGTATTCATGTACAAAATTCCCTAGGTAAATTTAATAAAAGCTATATTATTCCAGAAAATATTTTACATTGCTAGTAATAATTATACTAAATTACCACATGCTTGTGGTATATTATGATCTTCAAAATGCTTAAAATTTAAAATATGTTAGTAGGTCCCATACTAAATATCACAATAGAATATTAGCAATTTTGCATAGAGTAAAATGTTAATAAAGGAAGATGAATTAGAATCTTCTAACTCTGAAACATATATTCTGATTTTTATGTCCTTGAATCTTTGGTCTGTGTCACCTGCCACCTCATTCATTGTGAACAAAGCTCAATCAGAACTCTTTTGTGCTCTTTTCTGGAAGCTAGTAGACAGTTTTCAGCAGAATCATTAAGTGCAAAAAGGGAATTACTTTTGAGTATGTAAAATTGGCTTTTATAATCTGTGAAACTATATTTTTAATGAAGATAATTTTTTAAAAAATTAAAAATCATTCTACATTTTTAATTTTAATCTAATTGTACACCTATCCTTTGTTAACCAAAATCAATCCTGTAATCTATTTTTTGTTGTTGTTGTTTTACTTTTGGACCATAACCTGCCTTGTTCTTGGTCAGGGGTTGCTCTCAGTGGTGCTAGAGGAACCATGGGATTCCAGAGATCAGGATAAAACCAGGACCTCAGCATTCAAAGCATGCCTCCCAAGCCCTTTGTGCTCTCTTCTCTACCCCATAATCCATTTTTAGTCAATTGATTGTATTTATAAGCATAAGAAATAAACTAGATAACAATTATAAGAAAAATGACAGTATACTATAAAACTATAACTGAACTTTTTAGAATTTCAAAGTTGTGCTGCTTTTAAATATGTGTGTATTTGCTTGTTTGTGTCTTGGATGAATATAGAGTGACTAAAGTTATTATCTTATGCAGTAAGTTTTTTTCTATATTCTATATCTTATTTAGAAATATTTTTGTCTTAATATCACATGATTATTTTCTTTAGGAAACAATTGCTACTAGTAGAATTATTTTTTATTTTCTCAAACATATCAAAAATCTCTCTTCTGTCTCTCATGTTCTCTCTCCTTTTCTCTGTGCATATATATATAATATATGTATATAAATTCTTTGTGTAATTTATTTTTGGTAGAGTATCATAACATTACATGAAAAAAATCAAGAATAAGTTGTGTTTTTGTCGTATTCCAAACATGAATAGTGGTTTTATCTATACTAAATTGTACACAGTAAAGAAATGCTTCAGTGTTAATTTAGTAGTTGTCTTGTATTGTATTCCACAACCAACAGACTCAGTAGGGGTGCTTGTGTGTGTGTATGTGTGTGTGTGTGTGTATAGTGACTTTGTCCATGCATAGTTATGAAGAAATATGTTAGGAAAGATGAAGTTTCAATCATGATGATTTATGATGGGTTATGTGTCAAGGATTCTCATCTGGAGAATGATGATGTTAACTTTAACCTTCAGCAGCTGTGCTTTATAGAGAGACTGGTTTGAGCCACTCATGGGCAAAAGATGTGCAAACCAAGACACACTAAAGATCTTGACCTTTACTTAAAGCTTAATAGTCTTCTCTGCCTGGCTGACCATTAGTGGTCATTTCCCTCACTGCCACCCCACCTTCAGCCATCTGTCATTTAGGACTCAACTTGCTATTACCTCCTTTACAGGACATCTTCTGCAGCTCTTCAAGTCTAAAGGAGTAACCAGGTATCCTCAGATTATCTCCCTCATAGAGTTGTCACTCCATCAACTAACTAGATGATTATATTCACTGAATGTCAGTTCCTTGAGAACAGGAGTAATATCTTTTTTTATCTTTGTATGCTTTTTGAGTTCAATGATAACACATGGGTTCAATAAAATTTTTTGAAGGAAGAAATATCAGTAGAATACCATCATAACCCTTGAGCATTGCTGGAGTCCTCTCCCCCAATTTTTTGAAAGGATGGAAGAAAGGAAAAAGCAGCAGACCCAGTTCCTTAGTTGTTTGTATTTATCCCCTGTAATCTAATCCCACCCAGTGAAGTATAGATTAACATTTCTGAGTCCTTTACTAGTTGAGAAGCCTTAGCATTTTACTTTTGTTATTATTTTCCTCATACATACAATTTTAAATATAAAACTGATAGTTATAAACCACTCTCCAACTATAGTTCTTGCTTTCTCTGTATATGTTATGCAAACTTTGCAAGTATTTAGTATATTTATTATTATAGACTCTAGTCATAAGAAAGAACACTTAAATGAAAAGGAAATAATTACTTGCTGGATTTTATTGAAAATGTATATGCACCAAAGAGTACTTAACTTGGGAAAGATGATAAACAAAATGAATAAAATCAAAAATTTTTGCAGAGATTTTTTGTGTTACTCTTAGGAACTGGAGTTATAATCATGAGCTTCCTCAAGATTGCATCACTGTCAGTTTCTCTTCACTCACAGGTGCTTTCCATGCTTATTAATTTCTAGTTTTTGTGAGCCTACAGAATTTTTGCAAATGCTTCAGGGACACACAGGTACAATGTAGGACACTGATGCTCGATTGCAAGAGACAAGATCCCACTATTGTTTTGAAAAATAGTTTTATTTTTACAATGTATGTTATAGTTATTTTCTTTTGATTCAAAAATAAATATGTGTAACAGATCAAAGATTCTTTCTAAAGTGTAAAGTCCCATATTGCTATATGATTCCTAAGTAATATATTCCTTGACTAATTATTATTCCATGACAATTTATGAAATGATCTCTACAATTATACTACAATCTCTCCAATTACTGCTTATTGAATCATTCAAAATTATATTCTAGGTTATTCATTATTAGCACTATTAATGAATAGTCTTTTAATAGTCTTTAAAGTTCCATTCAGGTAATAGAAACAACATTAATTACAGGATTTTAAATTCAGAAAATGCAGGAAAAATATATCATTTACTTTTCTGTTCATTATTGGCATATTCATTATGATATATTATTTTAAGTGAATCTGAAGTAAGAAAATTTAACTTTTTAACCTGCCTTTAATAATTGAGCTATTTTATACAACCTTAAATTCCTAGATACATATTTTTCTTTTATCTGGATGTTTAAGTAAAATTCTTCACCACTATTGATGTAAACCAAATATAAATTTTTGCCATTTGGGTTACCTTTTTCACTTAATAATATTTTGCTGCCATTAAAAAGTTAAACATTCCACATTAATTTAGGATATTGTATGCGTAGCAACTTGAAATGACACATTTATCCAAAATAGTAAGGAGAATATGATTAAATTTTTAAGATAAGTAAAAACATTTTAAAATTAAATAAAAAAAATTTTTGTGATACAAATAAAATACAAAAGAGTCATGAATTTATATATCCTAAGGAAAAGTATAGTATTTAGTATGTCAAGTTAAATTTTTCCATGGTTGCTTAAACTTAGTTAAAAAAGGAAAAGATTGTTGCCTATTGATTTTCTTAGGTCAGTAGCAACTGTTCCCAAATCATTAAGGAAAAAAAAATATGGGGTGGGAATTCTTTGAAATGTAAAATAAAACTAACAAAGATTTTGTTCAAATATTTGAACATTAGATTCCTGCCTAGAAAAATTTAAATTCATAGTAAATTTGATGACAAAAAATGATATAAACTTGACCACTGGGAGAGAAAAAACTACATAATGACCATCTGTACTGTTATATCTCTCTCCACTGAAATCCCAAACAAGTCATCTTTTGAGAAATAAATGTTCCTTACCTTAACTCAAATATTTCAGATATACCGACTAAAAAAACTTCTATTCTTCCTGCCATCTACTCACTCTAAAAACCTTTAGAACTGTGTAGATATTATTTATATGCTGTATATTATATATGCATGTTTCTGTATTGTGTTGTCATAAGCATTTGCCCCTAATAAATTTTTCTGTTCAGTGCATCTGGGGAAATGCATGCATTCATTCCCAGTCACTTACTGAAGTCATTGTAATAATTGGTGTTGATAGTGGAGGCTGTGACAGAATAAGACAGAAACTGCTCACTGCCTAGGAGGAATTATTTCTTTCTCCTGTGTAATTCACCATGACATAGTAGAGAGTTGTGCTTATCGTTGATTAAGTTGACTAACGCTGCCTGAAATTATCAAATGAAAACTTTTGAATGGACTCTCATGAGGGAGGAATACAGTTTCAGAAACCTTTGAAAGGCACCCTCTATAGTATCATGCTGTGACCTCTTGCATGTTCCCTTCATTATCCAGTCTCAACCTCACATGGCTCTGGGTCAGTGTCATCAGTGCTAGAGTTTCAAGGATTATGTGTACTTGGAGGGCACATCAGATTCGCTGGCAAGATAGGTCTTTAATCTTGGCATTGTCCCAGGTCAGCATTTTTCAAGAGTAGAGTCAACTTGATAAAAGTGTCTGTGTCAGTTCTTTTTCATTAAAAAAAAGAAATATTAACAAATCTCCAATAATTTTAAAGAAGAAACCACAGCAACCTTGTTCTTAATTTCTTACAGTGACTAAGTCTTTGTGTGACTTTAATATGATAAAGTGGGAGAAAATTACTTGATACTACAGCAGAAGAGTATATAAATCCTTCCCAGTCCAGAAGTTATTTGTGGATTATTTGTGGGGTACCCTGAGAAATTTTTTATCAAAAGCTTGGGAACTATTCTATAGCATAAATAGGTTTTGTTTTATCCTCTTCAGACTCCTCTCTCTTTTAGGTTAAAGAAATACATCTTTTGGAATATTCTAGGCCCATTACTTCTATAATTGCTGTTGAGGGAACTAAAAATGAATTGAGATTTCTAGAAATTTTTGAAGTTTCGGAATCTTTGCAGAGCTCAGAAGTAACAGTGAACAAAGGCTTTCCTCACAGATTTCACTCTGTTTAGGTTTATTATCCTCCTTTCTATTTTCTGATGTTTGAAATAAAATAAAAGCATATAGATGATATAAATGATATTTTTCTTCCTTAGACAAGTACTGGGCTGGAGTGATAGCACAGAAGGTAGGGCATTTGCCTTGCAAGTGGCCAACGTGGCCGACATGAGTTCGATTCTGCCACCCCTCTCGGAGAGCCCGGCAAGCTACCTAGAGTATCTTGCCCGCATGTCAAAGCCTGGCAAGCTACCCGTGACGTATTTGATAATGCCAAACACAGTAACAATTGTCACAATGGAGACGTTACTGGGCCCACTTGAGCAAATCGATGGACAATGGGAGGACAGTGACAGTGACAGACAAGTACTAGAGGACTTTAGCATGTTTGAATGGAGCGATAGCACAGCGGTAGGGCGTTCGCCTTACAAGCGGCCAACATGGCCGACCCGAGTTCGATTCCTCCGCCCCTCTCGGAGAGCCCGGCAAGCTACCGAGAGTATTCTATATGCCAGACACAGTAACAACAAAGTCTCCAATGGAGACGTTACTGGGCCTGCTCGAGCAAATACTACATGAATTCTTTTATTATACCCATGGAGTATGTACATCATTGTTATACCGTTTTTACAGATTAAGAATATTGAAGAATATTATCCAGTCTTACTCCTTTCAATAGACAGTGCTGTCACCAAAAAGTGGAAATGTTAAATACTGGATAAACAATAATTTGTTTTTAGCCTGACATATCCAGAATTTAAATCTATATGTGTCTTTAAGTTATTCACGTGGAATATAGTTTTAAGTACCCAAGAAATCCTCATAGCTGCCCATGTCAGGTTGACAAACTCTTCTTTGCAATACATTCTATTTAGAAGATAGGCGAAATACTTTACTGTGAACAGTTAAGATCTGAGTGGTAGAGTAGAAAATATACCTGGCTTCTTATGATTTAGAAATAATTAGAGGTATACACTGTCACTGTCATCCTGTTGTTCATCGATTTCCTCGAGCAGGCACCAGTAACGTCTCCTTCGTCCTAGCCCTGAGATTTTAGAAAGTGCCTCATTCGAGGCTCTGTCAGGAGAATGAGACCCATCATTGTCAGGGATTTTTGGCATATTGTATATACCATGGGGAGTTTGCCAGACTCTGCCGTGTGGGCAGGATACTTTTGGTAGCCTGCCAGGTTCTCCAGAGTAATACAGCATGTACTTTTTAACAATTAAAATCACATGCCTGTGGACATGGAGGGAGAGATCAATGGACTGAGTACTTGCTTGGCCATGTAGGAGATCCTGATTTCATTCTGAAATTGCTATATACCCCAAGCACTGTCAGAGTGACCCCTTAGCATAGAACTCAGCTGAGAGTAGACCTCTACACTGCTGATTGTGGCCCCCAAACAAAACATATAATCCATCAATGCCAGGAATCACCCTTGAGTTTGGACAATGCCCTGAGCACAGATGAATGGGCCCCAAAACCAATAGAACAATCTTTGAGCTCTTGACTGATGGATCTTTATCCAACCTCCCTGGTTTTTTGAGTATAAATTGACAATCCTATGAGAAGGATCCACTTGTGCTCATATCAGAGGCAGCTAACTCTAAGTTTTATGCTTCCCCCTCCCCAAAGAATAGTTTTACATTACATACCAATATATATCTATCTTTAAGATAGGTGAACCTACATATTTTATTTTATACACATCATCAGTCCAAATAAAACTTGTAAGTTTGTTCAAAACATCTGTAACTTCAGATTTATTAGCAACTGGGAAGAAAGGTACTAATATGGACTGAAGGGAGGTATTTAAAACAGATATGTTTCAGTTCTGTCCCTTTGTAAAAGAACTTTCTAGAAAAACATATTTTAGCAGATAGCTCCTTACTGCTTGGGCAATCAGGCCCTCCATTGTCCTCAGAGTGAGCCGCTGCCTCACAGGTCTGGCCCCTCTAATGGGGGAGCTGCTTCTGAAGAAACACAGTGACTCTTGAATGCAGAATTCTTTGAAGCTATACTTCTGGGGAATCATAATTTCGTTACAGAGCAAGAGTAATATCAGCATTTCCTGGTAATCGGCCATCACAGAAAATTATCAGCAATTCATAGACTCCCTTTTTCCTTGGCTTTGGCCTTGAGGGTAATCACAAAAGATTATAGTCTTCATTTCAGCTGAATATCGTTCTATATCACTGAAATATTCTCTGCCAAGACCATGATTGATTTCCAGGGGCCTTTTAACCCCAGCTCTAGGAGACCAATCGGATTGCAGTGGTTTGATAACTGCCAACAGTTGTTATTGTGATAGTATTCTGTTGTGAGGCAGAAGTTTGGTGAGTCACAACTAATTACATGAAATCTTTGAAGTTAAGTAACACAGTAGCATCCCCTGTTGTTCAATATTTGTATTTATCCTAGATCTAAAATGTTGGAGGATTGGGGAATGTTTAAATGTTTATTTCTCAGATTTCCAGACTATTTCAGCTTAACATCCCCTTATCAGAATTTAAGATTGTCTATCCTCTCCTGGAAATCAACCTTTTTGTAAACTAACATACGAAGTACACTCAAACCCTCTACCAGTGTTTCTCAACTTTTTCCAACCCTTGTTTGCTTCCTGCCTTGTTTTCTTTCTGTCGTCCATGTTCTATCTGTCACCCGCCACCCCCAATCTTGTGCTTTAGCCTCATATACTTAATCTTCACCTGTGGTCCTCTTAGAATGTCTTGGGGGACCACAGAGAGCCGTATAGCCCACAGCTAGAAACACTTCCTTTCCCCTGGATCATTTCAGTACACCCCTCCATTCCAGTGGCTTTCTAGGAGACAGTATTATCCACTTTGGAAAACACTGTTTGATAGTTTGTGGGAGAGAAGGCAGAAAAAAAAATCTCTTATGAGTGTCAAAAAATACTTTGAAGTCTCTTTCATTATAATAGGCTGGATTTCAGAATGCAACATTTAGTAATTCATAAAAATTTTAGAAAATATTCCCAATAAATCAGGAAATTCTAAATAAAAAATTCTGTGTTGCAATGGAGTACTATGTAGCTCTTAGAAAAGATGAAGTCATGAAATTTACATACAAGTGGTACAATATGGAAAGTATCATGCTAAGCGAAATGAGTCAGAAAGAGAGGGATAGACATAGAAAGATTGCATTCATCTGGGGGATATAAAGTAACAAAGTATGAGATTAATACCCAAGAATAGCTGAGATCAGCACCAGGAGGATTACTCCATAACTTAGAGGCCAGCCGGGTATCCTAGAGGAAAGAGCAGTTCAGATAGAGAAGGGAGCACCAAATAAAGGATGTTTGGAGGATCCTCCCAGGAGGGGAGATGCATGTCGAAAGTAGACTATGGACTGAACATGTTTGCCACTCAATGCCTCTTTTGCAGACCACAACACCCAAAAGGAGAGAGAGAACACAGGGGATTGCCCTGCCACAGAGACAGGGGGGATGGGGGGATGGGGGTGGGAGGGATATTATCCATGGTGGTGGAAAATGGGCACTGGTGGAGGGATGGGTATCTGATCATTGTATAATTGAAACCAAAGCACAAAAAAATTGTAAATCTACAACTTTAAAAAAAAAATAAAATACAATAAAGGGGGGAAAAAAAATTCTGTGTTGTTTGTTTTTGGTTTGTGGGCCACACCCAGCCATGCTCAGGGCTAATTCCTAGCTCTACATTCATGGATCACTCCTGGTGGTTCTTGGGAGACCATATGAGATGCCGAAGATTAAACCTGCATGAGATTCATGCAAGGCAAGCACCCTGCCCACTGTATGACCTCTCCAGCCCTAAACACAAATTATTTCTATATCATATTACTAAACTTTTCATGAACATTGGAGGGGGATTTTGTGTTCCGTGACAACTTTCCATGTGATTTATGGGGGCTTTTCTCCATCATTTCATTAGCTAACCATGAAGCCATATACAGGGATGAAATATAAGCAAACATTTTTAACTCAATTTCTTGCTTTAATATTTCTCTCCTATGTAAGTTACTCTATTTCGAACTTAAAGAAGCAGAAAAAAAAATCTGCTTCAAATACATTAGAATTATTTTATGAATGTATCTCTAATCTATTTGAAAATAGATTAGTAAAATAATTTTACACTGAAGTAGCTGCATTTCCTTACAAGTTCCAAAGAAAAGGAAGACAGATCATTTAAATTACTTTCAAACTATAACCTCCTTGCAATCATGTTAAATAATTATAAATCAAATGGATAAATGTTAAATGTCAACTGCACTATTAACAGAGCCTTATTCAATAAAGCAATTATCACTTCACAGATCAGAAGAAGACACTTTATTAAAGCTCTTTATTTTACTTTACATTATGGTGTAATTTGTATAACATAAATGTAGAATTGGATCAAAAATGGGTTTTGCTGAGAGTAGTTAATATGTATACACACGAACATTCATATGAACGGGCAACAGCAAGATGAAAACATGGTATAAAATATTTTTGCTACCACTTTTCCCAGAACCATCAGGGACACTTGCCTAATGAAAGTCCTGAAGTGTTAAGTAGCGGGTGAGTATACAAGGAGATAGGACTAAGAAACCATTCACATTGATCTGACTGTGATATCTGTGCATGGCTATGGGTGGGTGTCTGTCACTGTCACTGTCCTCCCGTTGTTCATTGATTTGCTCGAGCGGGCCCAATAAAATTGGGAGGACCCGTGGTAGTGGAGGATAGGTGCTGGTGGAGGGATGGGTACTTGATTATTGTATAACTGAAACCCAAGCACAAAAATTTGTAAGTCTATAACTGTACCTCATGGTGTTTCACTAATTAAAAAAAAAAAGGGAGGCTTGTTGTTACTGTGTTTAGCATATTGAATACGTCGTGGGTAGCTTACCAGGCTTTGCCATGCGGGCAAGATACTCTCAGTAGCTTGCCAGGCTCTTGAGAGGAGCGGAGGAATCAAACTCGGGTCGGCCTTGTTAGCCGCTTGCAGGGCAAACGCCCTACCCGCTGTGCTATCGCTTCAGCCCATGGGTCAGTGGAGGGTGAAAAATAAAATGTACAAATACATGTCAAATGTTTCTTAGGATATTTTAGGGAAGCGTCTTGCAGCAATACTGGAGTCCGGGGATCACTCTCTGCAGTTTTTGGCCAGTCTGGCTGGCTGGTCACTGCAAGGGCCAAAGGATGTGATGCTACTCAGGGGCACAGTTCTGGAAACCACCGGGGCTATCCCAGCGTCACTCCTCACAGAGGACTTTTATACTAAAAATGATTTGTTTGTTGAAAATTCCATTTTAACTAGGTTTCATATTTTTATAGCAAATCTGGCAAACAGCTCTAGGTTATGATCTTAGCTGAAAAGACTCAAGCAAGTCCCCACATCATCTGACCTACGTGCTTTAACCAGAACTTTTCCAGTGTTTGTGTTGAATATCCAGTTAGAATTTGGTTTGGGTGTGGGGTGGGGCAGGAAGGTTCTTGCACTCCAGTTAAGACTTCAAAGCAGTTTGAAACTGTGGATGATCTCTGCCCTTAACCACTATGTGAGCAGAGTAATGAGAGTAGAGGCTGTGCAGGGTGGAGTAGGGCATTGTGGAGTTGAGGCCTTGTCAGTCTGCAACTGTCAGTTTATTCTCAGTGCCAGAATCTTCGGGATAACACTTCATTTCCACTTTGCAGATTGCCTAGGTTTCTGATTTTGTACTTTTTCTTGCCTGACTGGATTTTCTTTTCAAATTACATCTTTTAATTTGTGTCATGAACCTCAGCATCAGGATATATCTGATTAGTTACTGAACAGCTTTTCAGACTTGGTTTTGACAGATGGTTTTGAAAGGATATCAGTTAATGCATTTGGCTGTAGAGAGGGTATATTGATTTTTAAATCAAGAAATCTCATTTCTTCCTTAGTCATTTAGTGTAGTATGTGTGTAGTGTATGTGTGTGTGTGTGTGTGTGTGTGTGTGTGTGTGTGTGTGTGTAACAGGGAAAAAAGTACATGTGTCTTTTACTTTGATTTGGAGACTTAGCACAAATTATTTTAACAACTGTATCCATAAACATCAGTAAGTAGTCTAGTTACTTGCAAGCTATTTTTTTCCTCTAAAGAATTAAGATCTCTCATATTAATAAGATATTTTACACACTTTTAAGTAATATAAATTTTATCTTGGAGATAAGTTTGGTGGTTGTTTTTGAGTCATTATTTTTGAAAGAACAAAAGAAAGATGGGTAGTTGACACAGAGAGCTGGAATCATGATTTGCATGTGGATATCCCCAATTAGATCCAGCTCTACATAGTTCATGCAGCCCCTACATATTTTGTGCAGTCCCTCCCTCGTTAGTGCAGCCCCAATAGAAGTGACACTGAACACTACAAATAGACTTCCTTCGCCACTAAGTGTGACACCCCATCAAAAAAAACAAAAGTTAAATGAGATGGAAAGCCCAAGAACTAGGTGTTTAGATAGACCTTCTAAACTTCAGTATGAATCTCTTCTTCTGAAGTGCTATAGACTAATCTCATCTCATGACTTTCCAAACAAATATCTTTGCATTGGCAAGTAATTGAAAAACCTATTCCTGATATGATTTCTATCTTGTTTCATTTCACCTTAAAGAGACACAATGTTAAGTAACCTAGGAGACTTTTTACCCAACTAGTTTAGATTTTCTCAGCGAATCCAGTTCCTGTATCCATAACCAAATTATATACTCTGGAATTAGCATTGTTGCTGGGGGAGTTGTTAGTTAATTGTTCATTTTCAACTATGTATTTCTTTGAATGTTTGTTTACAGTGAATATACATGACTTAAAAATATAAAGTATTAATAGTTTAAGGATAGTAACTTCTCCATAGCTCCCAAAGATGGCTTGTGGCTTAAAGCGTTTATCCAGCAAGCACAAGACTGTGAGTTCAAACCCTAGTCATAACACACATGCACACAGTGTTGTTATTTTTAATCTTCAGAGAGAAAGGACCTGGATAATAATGGATTTAGTGACTCAGGAAGCACCAGGCCAAGCATGTGGTCCTGAGCTTAGTCCCTGGTGTACATGGATATAATCCTGATTGCCCCATCGTCTGGGACCTGACAAGGGAAATATTTTGGGAAAAAAAGATAAGTGAAATTTACAATAGGACTAAATTCTTATAAATCCCCCCTTCAAGATCGAAGGGTATTTTTGACTTTTCTAAAAGGTGTTATAATTTTAATTATATTCTGTCAAAAGGCCATTAGAGATTTCATAAAAAAGAAATTCAGCAGATTTTTTTCTGCTTTATCCTTGGTATGGGCTTGGAGCGATAGCACAGAGGGTAGGGTATTTGCCTTGCACATGGCCGACGCAGGTTCGATTCCTTTGTCCCTCTCAGAGAGCCCATTAAGCTCCTGAGAGTATCCCAGTCACACGGCAGAGCCTGGCAAGCTCCCCATGATGTATTTGATATGCCAGAAGCAGTAACAAGTCTCACAATGGAGACGTTACTGGTGCCCGCTCAAGCAAATCAATGAACAACGGGAGGAGAGTGATACAGTGCTATCCTTGATATATGTTGCAGATCTGTTATATGTGTGTGTGTGTGTGTGTGTGTGTGTGTGTGTGTCAAAAAGTATTGCATTTACTGGATACCAAATCTTTAAAATAAAAACACTTTCAAGAACGTTCTCTTAATTCTGATGGGTAAATCTCTGTGTGTCTCTGTGTCTGTCTCTCTGTCCGTTTGAAAGCAAGAGCTGAGGGTGAGGGTGGTTGTGAAACAGATGAAGGTGTTCACCAAATTTACTAATTAAGCCTTCTACTATGCATTAACTTAAATATAAGTGTAATTAAAATTTGATTTTTCATTCTTTGGTATTTGAATAGGAATATCAAATTAGAGTACCTTCCTGTGTGTGTGTTTGTGTGTGTGTGTGTGTGTATGTGTATGTGTGTGTATCCATCCATGTAAGAAGGTATGACTTAACCTTTAGTTATGTGTCATGACCACTGCAGGCCTAAGATGAGAGCCTTAAAGTTAAACAGAACTTTCTGCAGTGCTCTTTGATATGACTTCTTAAATTACCCCGCAGCATAACTACAGCTTTGCTGCATCCCTCTTGATCCCTAGCAGCATGGAAAATCACCAGGCCTGTGGAGCTAGCCAGGAAAATGGAACAGTTTAGATTTGTACAGTCCATATTTGTTGCATACAAGGATCAACAGTTAGATTCTCAACTCCAGTAAGGTACGTAGATCTAATTTTACAGCATCTCCAATAACCAAATGACTGCTATTCTGAAAATTAACTTTAAAAAGTATTCTTTCTACTCAGAACAATATAAAAATTGTCACAAGCTTTACCACTCAACAGAGGGAGACAGTGAAACCACATCTTAGTTTAACTTTTTCTTTTTAATGTTTAGGTAGGAAGGCTCTTGTCTCCGGCCATCAAAGATTGGAAGAGGGAGATGAAATGAAAATGGTCAAACTTTAGCGAATTTTATTAGGACAAGATAGGTTCCCAATGGGAAGCTGTCCCAGAGTAGATAGTAGTGGTAGCCCTTTCCTTTTAGACTTTTCTAACTAGGAGTTGAGCAAGCACCTTTTTCCTTCTCATTAAGCCTAGATGCAGCTCATGTCCTATCTTCAGAGTCACTCTAATCTTGATGTCACAGAGATGCTCAGGATTTAAGATGGCTGTCAACTGGTTGTTTGTGCTTTTGACTTTCCAGTCCTTTCATCCTTTTTCCTATTCTTGGCCTACCTAGTTCCCCTGTGATTCACTAACTACAGTATCTTTGTTATTAAGGAACTCTAAGGGTCAAAGTTTTCAGTGTGAAAAATATCATTTAAAAAAAATCTCTTTACAAACAGCTGTTAGATCTTAGGCAAAGCATGTACTTTGAAACAAGAAATAGCTTGTGGTCATTTGTTCTTCTCTCAGTATGTGCAAGTCTCCCCATGCTATACAGAAGCCCACTGGTAGTTCTCCAAAGGAGTTGAACTTGAGCACTTAGCACCCCTAAAGAAATTGTCACAGTGCAGCTCCCGATAGTTCTCTTTTTTCTTTCAGAAATGTAATGGTATTCAGCAGCTCTGAGATCCAAGTTGTCTTGGTTGAAGAAAATCCTCTGCAGAGTCCTTTAGGCCATGCTAAAAGCTACAGTGTATGCCCCTTACTCTTCAGTTCCATGATTTTACCAGTTTTTTTTTTATTTTGGTTTGGTTGACTTTTGATGTCACACCTAGCAACAGCACCCCAGGCTTACTCTTGGCTTTCTGCTCAAGGATAACTCCTGGAAGTGGGACCATACGTGGTGCCAGGGATCGAACCTAGGTCAGCCGTAAGCACAGCACGCACCATACCCACTGCACCATCTTCCAAGTCCAATTTTACTAGTTGTGTAATTCTGGATTTGGTGTCAGCTTTCTTAAGTCATGTAATAATATTCTTATTTTTCATGTATTTCCATATTTCTTATGTAGAATTATCTAACTCATAGTTGCACTAGACACTAAAAGATGTCCATTAGGAATTATCTATAGTAAAATAGTATTTCTTCCTCATTCCTTTTTTAGCACAGCGGTAGGGCGTTTGCCTTGCACGCAAACATGGCCGACCCGAGTTCGATTCCTCCACCCCTCTTGGAGAGCCCGGCAAGCTACCAAGAGTATCTCGCCCGCACGGCAGAGCCTGGCAAGCCACCTGTGATGTATTCGATATGCCAAACACAGTAACAACAAAATCTCCAATGGAGACATTACTGGGCCAGCTCGAGCAAATCTTTTCCTTACAGCACATAAAATATTCTGAAGAATGTATTTTATTATTTAGACATACAGATCCCCATAATTAGAAGGTTGTAATTTTGCAGCTTGTTTACACTATATATTCTGCTCCCCCGTGTATAATAACCAATTTACAGACCTTTGTTTACAGCGAGGAATGCAAGAGAACAAAGTGTTTGTGTAAATTGAAAAACATATTTATAAAAGTGTGATGTTATGGAAAGGCGCAAAAATAACTAAGGACAAAATTCTCTAGGTTGATATGAAACACTCAACTATGAAAAGCTTGTATTTGGTACTATCTGAATGACTTAGACAGAGAATATTATGATAGAAACACAGATATCTTAGAATTCTATATATATTTCTTATTACTATCCCAAAATAAATCCAAAGATGATTTCTTTGAAAAAACTACTGGAAAGGTTGGTGTATTGTAATTTTTCTTTCAAAATAATCCTTCAAAATAGATCACTGAGTGTTTTCTTTAGTCATTCCTGTTATCAATGGAATATACAATTTTTGTTTCTGAATACCAGAGAGTTTTTCAAGAGTGTCTGCATGTAAGTTTGAGTGACTATCTAAATTATCTTAAAAACGAAAATTAAATACGAATCTGTGCTCCACTCTGATAGACAACTTCAAGTCTCCAAGCCGACTTCAATTTTTTTTATAGAAAATATTGGTCACCACTGCAAAGATTATGAAAAGGAATGCTGGAATCATACTTAATTTTGTTGGCAATTGGATACTGCTTAATTGTCAATCTCAAAATAATTAAAAGTCTACAAAATTTTAGTAATAACAGTAGTTATGATAGCTTTTTTGGGCCTAAGACTTAGAGATAACTCTATAGATTATTCTCTGAATAATCTATAATGTGTGTTGTGTTATTTTGTCCTTTAGACTGGTTATAAAAGAATAATCAACTTTCTGGTGATGGTATTTTAATGGAACAGGGGGAGCTGCTCGGTTTTTTGCAAGACATAGTCAATATGTGGTTTTAGCAAAATATTGGAATTTGTGAGGTAAGCATCTTTACAGACATAGAGCTGTAGGTTGAAGCAGTAGTCAGTGCAGAGTGATATGTCATTTGTCTTCTTTTGGTGACAGTGCCATTTAGGTAGACCCCTGTCAGGGTGCTCTGGACAGAGGAAGCAATGTCAGTAAAGCATGTCTCAGTTTTTTCACATCCCAGATGCAAAATACAGCTCTCACAGTAGCTGCAATTTCCATATAATATTTGATGAAATTTATTTTTTAAGTTCTGCTTTGAAATTCAAAGTTGTTCAAATTTGCAGTGTTGAAAAAATGTTGCAGATAACTTGCACATATCAAAAAACCCATTTAATTTTTATCTTTGATAGCTGTATCTGTTTTGTTTCTTTTTAAATGTTCAAGGATACAAAAGAGATGCAACAATAATGAAGAGTGATCAGAGTACTTAAATATAAAAATAAATTTTCTTCAATGTCGGAGAAATATTGTCTTCAATGATGCAGCTATCACATCTAAGTGTGTTGCTTTATGAATATTTGAATTTCTAATGAGACCCTATTGGCACATTCTATTAAATATTGAAAGATGAAAAGATGAAAAGGTATTATTTTTTGTATTACTATAATTTGATAATATCACAGTTCTTAAGAACTGATGCTTGGAGTCAAGAAATAGCTCATTCATTAAGTGCTCATGCTTTATATGCACAGGGACCAGAGTTTGATCCTCGTCATATTATGGCTCCCTGAGCACTGCCAGAGATACCCCTCGGGGTGCACCCAGTACCTCCTGATCTGAAAAGAAACACATCACCACGACCAAGCATCAAACCCTGTTATCCCTGTTGTCTAAATATCTCTAGGAATGGCCCCCAGTTCCCTTAAATATTGTGTGGGAGTCCCAGATCTATTATTATTTCCCAAATTTTCATAAATTTGCATGAATTTCATAGCCAAGGTTCTCTTTGCAATAAGTCTATGATGGGTGCAAATGATGATAGTCACCTGCTAAACATGTCATCTGTAAATGTTTGACCATGCACAAACCCAGTAATTCAAGTGAGGAAATCATTTAATTCAACTTCATATATAGTCTATATAAGACTTTCTTGAAGTTGCACAAGAGAAAAATGAACTTATTCTAAGAAGAATATACATGGGTCAGAAAGAAAACACTGAGACTTACTTCTCCAGACTTTTACTTAAGCACCAAGTAAGCCTTTTGCTAATCTACAGGAGGCATCTCCATTCCAGTCTGCAGAAGTTCTGGGAATACTTGTCCTTTCCTTCAAAATCCCCAGTCAACAGCAGCATTTTTTATGATACACATCTTCCTTGCTCAGTGTTCTTTAGCAGGGAACAATGTAAGGAGAGACTCCTGCCTGAGTTTGAACTCTGCTTTAGCACCTACAACTTCAAACCTCCAGGTGACAAATTATTAAATTGCTCAAGACCTCAGATGTCTCTTTTGTCAGAGGAGGATTATAATTGTATCTGCCTCATGTGATGGTGGAGACAACACCAGATAATCCCTGAATATAGTTCCTGGCACATGGGAAGAGCTCTTAAACCCTGCTGCTCTTATTACAGTGTTTATTGTTTTTATTCCACAGCTAGAAAGAATAGATTCAAAGGCAAATATCTTTGGAGGATAACATTGATATCACTGTTAAAGGGAAGGGCCTGAATAGGGAAGGTTGAAGAAATAAAGGTCAGGGTGAAAGGATACCCAAAGTAGAGGTGGGGCAGAGGAAACAGACCTTTATGCATCCTCTTGTCCCTCATTATTTTGCTTAGTGAGCTCTTCTTTTTGCCAGCCTCCAATTAAATAGAGCACGTGTCCTTTTTGGTGCTCTTTGCCTTTTCAATTTTACACTCTCTGCCTTTCTTGGCTTGGACAGATTCTACCCTTCTAGCCTGGGACAACATTTGAAGCATATCACGACAAATGTTTGAAAGTCAAAAAGCTAGTTTCTACGTCTATTCAATAGAAAAGCTAGCGTTGCCAACAATAATATTATATAATAATAAGCCTTGTATAATAAATGCTTAAGATGTTTGGGGAAATCTCTTTTTATAAAATTGATAGCTATATTTGCGATTCTCCTACCTGTAGGAATAGTATTCCCCTACTTTAAAGGTAGGGGGATTTATTAGTAAGGGAATCAATAAAGTAATTAATTAAAATAAATTTTATTACTTTTAAGAATAGAATGCATCCCAACCATATCACAAGAAAGTCTTTATAATTCTTGAACTGTCTTTTTTTTTCTTTTTGACTGAGTGATACTCAAATGACTTCCATACCCAACCAATTTGGTAGCTAGTGATCACATCCTGAGGACTAGAAATCATATTAAGAGCCTTAGAAGAAAATAATACAAATTTCCAGTCTCCTCAAAATTATTGAGATCCTCCAAAATTTCTAATTCTATTTTCTTTGCCTAAAATTCACCCTAACAAAATTACCTAGAAAATAAACAATGTCAGCTGTGATGTCATTTGATCATGGAGCCCTCATCTTAGATTCTCACCCTTCCCACAGCGTTCATCCAGCCTTTAGTGAAGTACCGTGGTGGGTTTTTTCCCCCTGTGGCTAAGTTATATTTGCAGCTGCATGTTTTTATATTATTTTCTTACGCTATGTAAATATAAATTACTTTTTGGCATATCAGTGAAAGTAATGATCTTTGTAAAAATTCACACAGACTTGTGGTTTCATAATATTACTGAGTACACCAAAGCAATGTTTATTATTTTGGTTTTGAAATATAATAGATTGAGTGATAAGGCCAGCTTCATTAATTCAGTTCATAAGTACTATAATATAGTAGTTAATTTGTCCATACGTAGACTCCAATTATCCCCTCAATTCTTGGTAGCCGCCGCAACCCCATCTTTCATTTTTATTACCAGCCAGTTAATTGCACTAATAGGTTTTGCTTTTCATTTCTACATGATTCTCATTAGACAAAGTGGCAACTGTTAACTCTTGCTGCTTTTTAGTTAGTAAGCATTTAAGGAAGGAAAATGAAGCAAGGAAAATATTTTTTTTAATTTTCATGCAAACGTGCTTGCTAGTTACAAAATTCCAGTTGATTTCTTAAAACTTTTACTAGTTTTAGAAAAGAAAAGGTTTATTTGCAACCAATAAATTTTTCCAGATAAATAATACTGATAGGTAGTACTATGAGATAGTTTTTTTCTTAAAAGATAAAAAGTTTCTTTAGCATTATTCACCATTGAATCAGACTTTTTATCCTAGACATATGCATGATGAACTTAAATGTGCTAATTTGAGTATTCAACAAGGCTTGTTCAATTAAGTGATAAAACTTTAATAAAATATTTTGAAAACACTTGTCTATTTTTGATAGATACAAAATACTAATTGAATCTATAAAATATAAGAATTTAATTGTAGTACCTCCAAGAATTTTCCTGAATACTACACATGTGAAATAAGTAGAAAAAGATAAAATAGTTACATGGTTTTGACTATTACGAATTGAATCACTTGCTTTATCACATTTTAGGATTTATGAAAAAGCTTTTATTCATCATGAATGTTTTATTCATCCTGAAAACTGGTGATTGAATAAAGGCATTACCACCGATTTAGTTATACATAGTGTCATGAATACGGAGAACTGACATTGCATTAGTGGAGGAAAGACTCTAACCTTATATAATTTGGAACTATAATTATTTTCGTTTAACTTTTAGAGAATTGTAGGAAAGCTAGGAAAATTCTTATTTAGGACTTTATCACATTAGACTACCACATTATGCAGAGAGAGAGAAATGCTGAAAGCCTTCTCTTTATTATTTTCAAGTCTGAATTTTCTGAAATGACTCAAGTATCCAAATCCTCTGAGATGACTCAGGCAGAATATTCGAAACACTAGCTCAACTCTGTATGTCAAAGTATGAGATAAATTGGCAAGTGGAGCATTCTTTTTTATAAACTATTTAAAGTGTTCGTTCAGCTAAATTATATTGCCCAAATGGTATTTGAATAAAAATATAATTTAGAATACTGTAATAAACATCAGAGAAAGGTAGAGATTTAGGGAAAAAATGGAGGAATTTTTCCCTAAAGAAGTTCAAGAAAAGAGACTCAAATGGAAAAACAAAGAAAATCATTTTTTAATACGAAACACTGGGTATATGATTTTCTTTTGATTTATTATTATGTTATTCAAAAGATGGGAAGGCAGTAGGAGTCAATTGTAAGTAGCAAGAATGGGGTAAAAAGGCCTGTGTCTTAGTTGATTTGTGATTGGGGCCTACTTCCACCTGCTTGTGCCTGGTGCTCAGGAATCAAACCCAGGGCATGCAAAGCATGCATACTATCCCATAGAGTCATTTCTTTGGACTTAATTTGGTTTACTTTATGAGGATGAGTAGGATTAGTGATTTAAAAAAATGAAAAGTTACTTTAGTGAGCATTTCTGAAAAAAACCTTCTTAGTTTGGTTTTCAGAAGACATATGGCTAGGAACTGACCTGCTTTTGTATTCGGACCTAAAGGTGTATCCATTCACCTTTCAGGACAGAAAGCTTTCAGCTTTGGAGATACAGCTCGAGCTCAGCTGGTGTGTTGCTAATATAAGATTTGAGTAGAATTTAAAGTTTATTTACACTTTAGGCAGTAAAAAGCTTCAAAAATGTTAGGGAAATGTTTATATGCAATGTTCATGTTAGAATTGTCAACTAAAATTTTAGAAAGATTTTTATGGTTGTATATTTTGTGCATTTCTATGTTGTGGTGTGAAAACAGCATATGTGCATTTTTATAGATGATCGAAATTTAATTTTTAGATTTAACTTTCAATAAATGTTTGAAATAAGTTATAGTAAAGAACACATATAACCAATTGTTTTTTAAACTATTGTTATTGAAGTACTGGGATTTACAATAGTATTAATGACACTTTTTGTGTATACATAATTCCAACACCATATCCACCAAAAGAGAAGCCATTTTCTTCCCAAGGTCCCCTCCCAACCTTCCACTATCATACTTTCCATCATGTGAGCTAAGTTCTACTGAGAAAAATCTTCCATTTTGATGACTTTGACCATTTTTTTGTTCCCTTACTGTTTCTTTTTTCGTTAAAAAATTTATAAATTCATTTTTAGTCACCATAAAATTACAAAGTTTTTCATGTTGAAGTTTGAGCCTTACAATTTTACAACACTAATCCCTCCTCTTCTTTACACCAATGCTTCCAACCTCCAACCCAATTTGACTCCTTTAAACCAATCTGCTTCTATAAGAGGCTCTTTTTTTTTAAATATATAAATTATTTTTACTGTGGATAAGTTAAGCTTTTGTGAATTTCATTACTGTTTTTAAAAAAGTTTTTAAAATTCATATTGTTGTAAAGCAAAGGTATGATATGAACAATAATTTGTAGTACATGCGTATGACAGAAATCATAAAATTAAGATACAGAATTGTTTTACTTAGAGAACTTTCCTCTTTGCCTTTCCACGTGTCTCAAACCATGTAAATGTTCATTGTAGTGGGAGTACGTTGTCCTGTCATCTGTATTAAATTTATAGCAAATGACAGTTGGCTACTTTATTTACTCTTCAATGGAGCCCATAATCCACTTTTCTTTCTAATGTGTTTAGTTACTTTAATTGCCAGCTTTATAGTTTGTGGATGTCTAATCAGGCATAATATTCATTTCTCAACTTCTACCAAATACTATGAATTTATCTAATCCTAGACTCTAACTTCAGAAAATTTTCTTCTATCCTTGTGCATGTTGCATCTTTTTATCAATAATGCTTTGCTTGTCGTCCACATTGTTTTTTGAATGGCCAGTTGTCTGAATTAATATCAGAGAGTACCTGGAGTATACAAGGGAATCATTGTTGTGTCTCTTTTTACAGACTATGACAGTGTTCTCTTTTGTTTTTAAGTATGGGTGGTGCCTTAGAGTCATGTTTTTTCTGTTGTTGAATACTCCCATCATTTCATATTTCTCTGAGTATGTATCGTATTAGCAAAGCAAAGGGAGGAAAAATCACAGTTTAGAAGTCAAAATTCTGTTAGGTATTTTAAAAGGAGTTATATATAAACTAATCAATTAAGGACATTTCAGTGTACATGTGTTTTTAGTAAAAGGAATTTCAGTCTTTTGTACATGAAAACTAATTATTTTCAAAAGACTTGACATTTGCTCTGCTATAAGTATGTCATTTAGGTATTTAGCCTATATGAAAATGTTATAAATTTATTAAACTTATCCACAATCACATTGAGGTTATGTGAAACTACCATAAATATTATCATCATATATAGGGAAAACTACTCACGGATACTCCTCCCAGACAGAAGTATTAAATGAGGCCCCCTTAACCATGACACCCAACTTCATGCCAGGCTGTTTTCACTCGGGGCACCCTGGAGGGGGGCGGGTGAGAGCCCTCCCTGCCCCAAGGAACCCAGCCCCGGCAGCCAACCACTACCCAACCGCCATCATGCTCCAGGCCACTTTCCACATGCTCGGACTGAGCCTCACATATGAGTGAAAATATTCCTGGACACATCATAAGACAATCCTTACCATTTCCCAGAATTACCACACCATATTTGATAGAGAAATATATATATATATTTATATATATATATAAATATATATTTACATATATATAAATATTTAAATATATATATATATATATATATATATATCAGAGAGCCCGGTAAGCTACTGAGAGTATCCCGCCCTCACAGCAGAGCCTGGCAAGCTAGCCATGATGTATTCCATATGTCAAAATCAGTAATAATAACAGATCTCATTCCCATAACCCTGAAAGAGCCTACAGTAAGTTGGGAAAGATTAGTAAGGAGAGACTGCTAAAATCTCAGGGCTGGGACGAATGGAGATGCTACTGGTGCTCACTCTACTAAATGGAAGAACAACAGGATGACAGTGATACAGTGATAGGGAAAACATTGGCCATTTATTTTTAACCATGATTTTTGGATCTCACGTTTTCTTAATTATGATTCTTTTGAAGCTTTTCAGAACTTCTCATGTAGATTTCTTGGGACTTAGTGATATTTCTGCAATTTTTAAATTTTAAATTGTTTTTAATTTTGAAAGCAGATACTTTACTACTCAGCAAGATGTTTAAAGCTAAAAATTAAAATCTTCAGTAATTATATGATAAAAAATTCTCTCTATTGACTATCCTTAGCAATTCATGAATTGACTACTTTGCCATTTTTCTCTTCAGATGGATCCTGTGCAAAAAGCTGTCATTAACCACACATTTGGAGTATCCATTCCCCCAAAGAAGAAACAAGTGATTTCTTGTAATGTCTGTCAGCTTCGCTTTAATTCAGATGTGAGTATCACCTTTTCATTGTTTTTGTAGTCTGTCAATCTGAAAGTCTAATCATTCTAAATATGCACATAAATATTCCCATATTCTCTAGGAGCATCTCATTTTGGTGACACAATTATTTCAGTGTATTAGTTCTTCAAAGGTTTTGAATTCAAAACTAGACATGAGCAATCTGTTTATATCTAATATTCAAAAAATAGAAGACTTAAGTATGTAATCAATACTATCTGTACTATTCCATGCTTAATTCCTCAATAATATTTACTCTTCAAAGTATTTAATATCAAAAAATCTGAAAAAGCTTCTAAATGCAATAAAATATTTTAAAATTAAATGCAATGAATACTGAAGAAATTAACTGTTATTTCTCTTAATAATGAGTGTCCCATTTCATGTGTGTGTCAAATTATATATAGAAATAATATAACATGAAATCAAGATAAATAAACTAGAATATTCATAGTACCAAATTTCAACGTGAATTTAAAGGCAAATGCAAATCTAAAAGTAATAATAGTAATATGACAATATCTGAGTTAATTCACCCTATAAACCATGTAATAAGAAGTTCTGACAGAATATGTTTTGGGGAAATACTAACTTCATAAACATCCTTGCTTGAATATACAGTGAAATAATTTATCATCAGTAATGCTTTGATAATTCTGTGAAGAAAAATAGTAAAAAGTATACTTAAAATTAGTGTAGCGATCTGACTTTTATGCGTGACATTAGGTGGAGGTCTGAGTCCGTTCGCTTTCACTTAGCTATCCTTTTTTCTCAGCATCACTTGTTAAAGAGGCTTTCCTTGCTCCACTTCTTATTTCTTGCTTGCTTATCAAAGATTAAATGATCATATATTTAAGGGTGTGTGTCAGACTAGTATCCAAGGCCAGGGAAAACAGGAGCTGGGAGGACTTGTCAGCAGTTGGATAGAGAAGGAACCTGAATGACAATAGATGGAAATGGTCATGCTGGACAAGAAGTGAGTGTTAAAAGTACGTAAAGAAATATACATGATAACCTTTTAGTATCTGTATTGCAAACCACAATGGAAAGAGAGAGGGGGAGAGAGGGAGCAAGAGCGAGCCCAGAGAGAGAGAGAGAGAGAGAGAGAGAGAGAGAGAGATATCCCAGCCTAGTGGCAGGCTGTTGTGGGTGAGGGTCGGGGATGGAGGCAGTGATGGGAGGGAAACTGGGACACTGGTGCTGGGAAATGTGCACTGAATGTTGTAACCCTGTGTGACTAAAACCTGAACATCTTTGTAAGGGTCTAAGTCACAATGATTCAATTTAAAATATCATTAAAAATAGTGAAAAAATATTAGAAAAATATAGAGGGTAGGGTGTTTGCTTTGCATGCAGCTGACCTGGGGTTGATCCTGGTATTCCATGCGGTCCCTAGAGCACTGCCAGAAGTAATCCTTTAATTCAGAGCCAGGAGTAACCCCTGAGTAACCACTAAGTAGTCCTAAAACTGAAAAGAAAACTTTTGAATATTATTTTGATTAATTGTTTTATTATTACAATTGTTTTTCATAATTTTTGACCCTAAAATTTTTTAAAATGTACAATTAAATGACATTCTAACACTTTCAAGGAAATAAATATACATACTGGGATAAAATATTTATGTCACTGTCACTGTCCTCCCGTTGTTCATCGATTTGCTCGAGTGGACCCAGTAATGTCTCCATTGTGACAATTGTTACTGTGTTTGGCATATCGAATGCATCACGGGTAGCTTGCCAGGCTTTGCCGTGCGGGCGAGATACTCTTGTTAGCTTCCCGAGCGCTTCAAGAGGGGAGGAGGAATTGAACCCAGCTCGGCCAGGTGGCTGTGTGCAAGGCAAATGCCCTACCACTGTACTCTCGCTCCAGCCCAAAATATTTATGAAACACATAAATTATATAAACATATGTTGATATCTTATAACTCAAATGAAAAGTGTATCAAAGATTTATATTTTGGGGCTACATCCAGCAGGGCTCAGAGTTTACTCCTGGTTCTGTGTTCATGGATTACTAATGTCAGTGCTCCGGGGACCATGAGCACTGCAAGGATTGAACCCAGGTCAGCCACATGCAAGGCAGAACTTACCCCTCTCTACTGTCCCTCCAAAATGTGCCACAGATTTGGTGTTTTTTTTAAAAAATTTTTTTGTTGTTGAATCATCATGAGATACACAGTTTCAAAGTTGTTTTTTACTGGGTTTCAGTCATACTGTGTTCCAACATCTGTCCTTTCATTAGTGTACATTTCCCACAACCAATATCACCAGTTTCCTTTCATACCTACTCCACCCCAGCCTCTGTCTATGGCAGGCACTTTCATTCTTTCTCTCTCTCTCTTGCTCTATTATTCTTTCTTTCCTTTGGGGAATTATGCTTTGCAATACAGATTTGAAAGGTTATTATGTTTCTCCCTTTACATACTCAGTCCTTGTCCAAATTTCCGACTCTCATTGTCATAGCGGTCCCTTCTCTATCCCCGCCCCCCAACACCTGTGGCAAGCTTTCAACCTTGGACTAGTCCTCCTGACTGTTGTTTCTACTCTTCTTGGACATTAGTCTCATACTATGTTTCCTTATATCCCACAAATGAGTGCAATTATTCTATGTCTGTCCCTCTCCTCATGACTCATTTCACTCAGCACTCAGCATTATACTCCCAGTGTCCATCCATTTATAAGCAAATTTCATGACTTTATTTCTCTTGGTGGCTGCATTGTATTCCATTATGTAGATGTACTATAATTTAACCAGTCATCTGTTCTTGGGCACTTGGGTTGTTTCCAGATTCTGGTTATTGTGCATAGTACTGCAAAAAAACATAGAAATATAGATGGCATTTCTGCAGTATTTTTTTTGGGGGGGGGGGGCAGGGTATAGTCCTAGAAGTGGTATTGTTGGGTAATACAGAAACTCAGTTTCTAATTTTTTGAGGAATGTGCATATTGTTTTCCAAAAAGGCTGAACCAGTCAGCATTCCCACTAGCAATAAAGGAGAGTCCCTTTCTTCCCCATCAGCACTTGCACTGGTTGTTCTTGTTCTTTTTGACGCGTGCCTGTCTCTGTGGTGAGAGATGATATCTCTTTATTGTTTGATTTGCATCTCCTTGACAAATAGGGACATAAAGCATTTTTATGTGCCTTTTGGCCATTTGTATTTCTTCTTTGAGGAAGTCTCTGTTCATTTCTTCTCCCCACTGTTCAATTGGGTTAATGTTTTTTATTTTTTTTTGTAAAGTTCTACCAGTGCCTTATATATCTTGGATATTAACCCTTTATCAGATGGGTATTGGGTAAATAATTTTATCCATTCCGTGGTCTTGGTCATTGTTTATTTGGAGGTGCAGAAGATTCTTAGTTTGATGTAATCCCATTTGTTAAACTTTGCTTCCCCTTACTTGGTTAGTGGTATTTCATCTTTAAAGATTGCTTTGGCTTCAGTGTCATGAAGGGTTCAGCCTACATTTTCTTCCATGAAATTTATGGATTCAGGCCTGAGGTTTTTAGACCATTTTGGTCTGGTTTTGTGCATCGAATTAGAAAGAGGTCTGAATTCATTTTTTTTTTTTGCATGTAGCTGCCCAGTTTTTCCCCCCACCACTTGTTGAAGCGGCTTTCCTTATTCACTTCAGTTTTCTTGTTCCTATATCAAAGATTAAATGATCATATATTCAAGGGTCTGTGTCAGGATGGCTATTCTGCTCTATTCCATCTGTGGGGCCTGTCTTTTATCCCAGTTACCATGATGCTTTTATTACTACCACTTTGTAGTACAGTTTGAAGTTGGAGAAGGTGTTAACTCCCATCTTCTTTTTCTCAAGGATTGATTTAGCTATTTGTGGGAGGTTATTGTTCCATATGAATTCCAGGAGTATTTGATCTATTTCTTTGGGAAATTTCATGGATATATTTATAGGGACTGCATAGAATCTCTGTACTTCTTTGGGTAGTATTGCCATTTTAACAATGCCGATTCTTCCAACCCATGAGCAGGGGATGTATCTCTATTTCCTCATGTCCTCCTTTGTCTCTTGAAGTAGTGTTTTGTAGTTTTCTTTGTATAGGTCCTTTACCTCTTTATTTAAGCTGGTTCCGAGGTAATAGATTTTCTGAGACACAATTACGAATCTTTTTTTTTAATATCTCTTTCTTCTCTTTCATTGTTTGCATACACGAAAACCATGGACTTTTGGGTATTGATTTTGTAACCTGTCACTTTACTATATGAATGTATTGTTTCTGTGAGATTTTTGGGGTGATGTTTTCAGGATTTTCTAAGTACAGTATCATGTCATTTGCAAATAGTGAAAGCTTGACTTGCTTCCTTTCTTCTCTGGGTGCCCATGATATATTTTTCTCATCTAAATCCTATGGCAAGTGTTTCTAGTACTATATTGAGTAGGAGGGAGAGAGTGGGCAACCCTGTCTTGTGCCTGATATCAGAGAGAAGAATCTTATTTTATTTTCCCTTTTTAGATCAAGACTTGCTGAGGACTTGTGTAAGATGTTTTTTACTTTATGGAGGAAAGTTCCTTCAACTCTCATTTTGTTAAGAGTTTTTATCATGAATGAGTGCTGGATCTTGTCAGATGCTTTCTATGTATCTATTAGTATGAGCATATAGATTTTATCTGTTCTTTTATTGACATGGTATATTATGTTGATTGACTTGTGAATGTTAAATCATCATTGCATCCCTGGGATGTATCCTACTTGCTCATGCTGTATGATCTTCTTGATGAGTTGTTAGATTATGTTTTGTTGAGGATCTTTGCATCTGTGTTCATCAAGAATATCAGCCTATAATTTTTTGTATATATATGTGGTGTCTCTACTTTTGATATCAGCGTGATATTTGTCTCATAGAAACTATTTGGGAATGTTTCTGTTTCTTCAATTTCCTCGAAAATCTTGAAAAGAATTGGCAGTAGATCCTCTTTAAAGGTTTGGAAGAATTCACTAGTGAATCCATCTGGTTTAGAATAATTCAATCATGAATCAATCTGGGCCTGGTCTTTTATTTTATAGAAGACTTTTCATTGCCATTTAAATTTTCTTGATAGTGATAAGTCTACTTAATAGTGATAGTGATAAGTGATAAGTATTCAAAATCTTCTTGGTTCAGCCTTGGGTGGTTATAGGAAATGAGGAATTTATCCATTTCTCCAAGCCTCTCTTGTTTTATGGCATAAAGAGTCTCTAGGTAATTTCTGATTATTCTTTTAATTTCCGTGGTTTCCTTTGTGATCTTCCCCCCTTTCATTTCTGATTTAGTTTATTAGGGTTCTCTCTCTCTCTCTCTCTCTCTCTCTCTCTCTCTCTCTCTCTCTCTCTCTCTTCTGTGAGTCTTGCTAGTTTATCTGTCTTGTTTATTTCTCAAAGAACCAGTTTTTGGTTTTGTTGATCTTTTGGATTATTTTGGGAGATTCGAGCTCATTAATTTCTGCTCTAAATTTTATTATTTTCTTCCTCCTTAGTGGGCTACAGTTGTTGGTCATTTTTCAAGATCTTAAGCTGTAAAGTTAAGTCATTTATGTAGGCCCTTTCTTCCTTCCTAATAAATGCTTGCAGGGCTATAAACCTTCCTCTTAACACTGTTTTTGCTGTCCTCACCTCATTTTCATCTGCTTCTAGGAATATTTTGATTTCCTCTCTAAGCCACTGATTGTTCAGTGTCCAGTTGTTTAATCTCCAGTTGTTTGATATGATTTTCTGTTTCTATGTCTGATTAACTTCTATTTTCAGTGCATCATGTTCTGAAAAGACAGTTTATGCAATTTTTATCTTCTTATAATTTTTGGAGGTATGTTTTGTGGCCCAGCCTGTGGTCTGATTATTTTGGAGATATTTTCTGTCTTGGAGAATGTCCCAAGTGCACTGGAGCAGAATGTAAATTCAGCTTTTGTGGGATGAAAAGTTTTGTATATATCTACTAACACTCTGTCTTCCATTTCATCCTCAAAGCTAGCATTTCCTTGCTGAACTTCAGTCTAGTCGACCTGTCAAGAGGTGACAATGTGGTGTTGAAATTTCCAACTACTTTTGTGTTGCTATCAGTGTCTTTCTTCAAGTCTATTAACAATTGTTTTAAGTAATTTTCTTTCCCCTCATTAGATGCATATGTTTATGAGTGTGAGTTCTTCCTTATATACAGATGTCTTGATCATTAAGAAATGATTTTCACTGTCTCTTATAACCTTCTTCAGACTGAAGTCTATATCGTTTGATACTGCTATGGCCACACTGGCCTTTTAGAAGGGGTTCTTTGCTTGAAAAATTGTTTTCCAGCCTCTGATTTTGAGTTTGTGTTTGCTTTGATTGTTCAAATGTTTTTCTTGCAGGCAACAGAGTGTTGGGTTCAATTTTCTAACTTATCCTGCCACCCTGGGTCTCTTAATTGGTGCATTTAGCCCATTGACACTGAGGGAGATTATTGTTATGGGGGTTTTTAAGCATCTTTATGCAGTTTGGTTTGTTTATAGGGCTTATCATATCTTAAAATAACTGGTTTAGTTCTTCTTGTAAAAGACAGTTTGGTTTTGAGCCTATGAAGTTCAGGAGTTGTTTATCAGTGAAGTTGTGTACTTTTCCTTCAAGTCTGAATGAGAGTCTGGCTAGATAAAGCATTCTTTGTGAGGTATTCATTTCACTGAGTTTTTTCACTGTCTCATTCTTCAGAAATACAATTATGCAGTACACACACACACACACACACACACACCACAAATTTGTCTTCTTTATGTGAACAAAGAGAAGCTCCTTACTCCCTGCAGTTTCATCTGAGACTACTATCACCATTTGTATCATCCCATCACCCCACAGGTAGGCAATGTCACTCACACCGGGAAACAAACACTGGTCAGAAAAGTATGAAATTTCATTTTCCCCAGAGAGAATGCAGTCCTGCTGGCACAGTGATTCTAGCTAAATAAAACCTGCAAAGGGCCTCTGACTTCCCAAACTATACAATAATAAATTCGCATCATTTAAAAAAATTTTTTTCTTAAATTTTTATTAGTGAAACACCATGAAGTACAGTTGTGACTTACAAATTTTTGTGCTTGGGTTTCAGTTATACAATGATCAAATACCCATCCCTCCACCAGTGCCCATTCTCCACCACAACCAGTCCCAGTATCTCTCCCACCCCTCATCCCCCCATCCTACCCTACCTCTGTGGCAGGGCATTCCCTTTTGTTATCTCCTTTTGAGTGCTGTGGTTTAAATTTGCATCATTTTAAAACACACTTTGTGGTAATTTGCCAAAACCACAGTAGATAACTAATAACAGTAGTCTGTGTGAATGCTTCACCCTTGGGTGGATTCTGATCTCTCATAGTTACACAGGTATTCATGGTCACTAAATTCAGGTCATAATTTCAGTTAGGACATAAATTCAGGTTTATTGCTTCTAAAGCCAGAGCTCTTCCAATACTGTATTATGTTACATCACATAATAACTCATTCTTAACATTGATTGAACTTCATTTTTATGCCTATCACTGTGCTAGGCTTAAGAGTAGCAGTTTGTGATTTGAAATGGTGTAAATGGAAATATCTAAGGGGTGTCCTTATGTTTATCTTCTCAGAACAGGTTGCAGGCCTTCTGCTCTATGTCTTCCTTTTATATATAGGCACTGCATAGTTGTAGAACACTGAAGTTAAGATATCTTGAATATGATTGTTGTAATTCTAACTTGATAGGTCACTTTAAAACTGTGGACCTCAATTTGCTTCTATACTATAACCTAAAATAAAAGTGCAATCTTTAAGAGGCCCTAAGATTACTAATAATTTGTATGTAATTCAAATATTTCCATTACACATGCAGGACAATTAAGACCCAGAAATGATGATGTAGTTTTGTTTCTTATTTAAGCATGATTGAATGAAGGGAAGTATGCTATTTTTTTCAACATTAAAGATTTACTCTGGACACCACTTTAACTTAAATTTATTCATGTCAATAATTTTCTCTTTTGTTAGTAATAGGGAAATAGACACGTTTACACAAGTAAGTGTGTGATTCCGGGCATCCTTTTCATCATTCAGAAACTCTGCAGATAACAAAGAAAGAAATTAAATTTCTGAATCATGCCTTTAGACTCTGAACAGTTTTTCCACAGTCTGAATGACCAACTCACAAATGTGGCACACACATGTTCCCAGTGTTTAGTGATGGTGCTATAATCTGCATAACTGAGCTTGGAAATGGAACATTTTTTATTAAGGGGAGAATTTATTATTTTTTAATTACCCTATTTACATTTTAATGTAAGAATTAAGAAGATGCTCATCCTTATTTTCTTTAATAACATTTCTAAATCAGCCAGAGACTGAATTGGCTTTGCTCTTCTCTGTAGAAAATATGTTTATTGAAAAATCTGGAAGGCAGATTTGCACAGCAAACAAACTGCATTCAGAAGCTTTCTGTAACCCACATAAAATGTACCAGGGCAGGCCTCATGCATTAAAAATTCAATGTGACCTAGTTTAAGGGTCCCATAGCCCCCTTTGTCCATCTTTTAGCATCTCAGTAGAATTTCACTGTTGGAAAGCAAAAAGCTACAGCTTTATTTATACAATACACATTATGTAAATGAGCAAGCATTAATCACAAACATTTCCCAAATGAACCTTTACAAATTAACACCATTAACTTTGCCAGGGGCAGACATTGCAGTCCAGGAATAATACATCCTTCCAACCGAGTCACAGTCATTTGCCCAAATATGTGCAGCACCCAGTTTCTTCTTGTCCACACTTTAATTTTCTCATGCAATTTCAACTCAGCTTTGATTGCTGTTGCTCTAAGACTGAGTACTTCTATCTCCAGTGAATGAGTGCAGCTGTTGCATAGTCAAGGATTGATAAGCCTAATTATAAATTTTACCATTTAGTAGGGAAATCAATATTTCTAGAGCTAGATCTTGCCCGGGAACAGATCTTCTAGACTGTTCTATAATTAACTTACTTCTTATTAAAGTACAGTTGACATAAAACCATATTAGTTTCAGGTGTATAATATGTGATTCAGTATCTGTTGATATTGCAAAATGATCACCACACTAAGTCTAGTTACCATAGTTATCAGTTCTTGTTTTTCTAAGATGAAAACTTTTAAAGATATACTCAACAGTTTTCAAATATGGAACAAATTTTGTTAAGTGTCATCATCATGTTCAATACTTCATTCCATATCTTGTTTATTACCAGAAGTTTGTCCCTCGTAGTCCCTTCCTCCAAATTTATCTATTTTATGTATCCCACTCTGACAGTCACTAATCTGTTCTATAGTTGATTTTCAATAAGACTCACGTGTATTAAATGTTCAATTCTCATATGAAACAGACAGAAATTATTGCTAATATATGCTTTTCAAATATCTTTGAGACTAAGCTTTCACTTTTTTATACATGGGAAGATTCCAAGATTTTGAAGATTCCAAATAACTTGTAATTTGCATATGTATTTCAGTTTCTTGGAAATAAGAAGCATTAAAATCAAATAAATTATCTTAGATTCATAAGCAAAATAAGAGCATCATGATTCTCTTAATGCTTAAACATAAAGGTGGTTCTTTTTATTGTTATTAGCATATAAAAACACATTTTGTCATAAATGCCCTTAATATTTGACTGGCACTTTCATGCCTTCCTAGGAAAATCAAAATGGAAGGATAATAATCTTCTGAATCAGGTACTATGTATCCTAATTCAGGAATTGGCCCTGAAATTTTGATATGCAATATTCATATCTTTAATTAATTGAGCATGAGATGCAGTACCCTAACTTCTGACTACATAAGCTTTCATTTCACACTTTAAATAATCTATTTGAAGTTTGAATTTACAGTATACATTTTGAATAACATAATAAGCTTCTAATTTCATATTGTTTGTGCTTTTTTAAAAAACTTTTACCTAGGTTTAGTTATTTGTTATTTGCTTTTGTTTTATGTTTTTTAATTATAATTTAATCTCTAATTTTAACTGACCAGTTTCATGTTGTGCTCTATTTCTGTCATATCGCAAAGCATAAGAATATGACCTATGGCATTTTATTGATTTATGTCAGACTGATTAAGTACAAATGAATAGGAAATTAGTTGTTCACTTGAAAGTTAACATGGCAAGGTTACCAGCTTTTTATGTGAGCATTTCTATGTATAACCAAATGAACATTTCTATGTATAACCTGGATCTACTATTTTTCACTATAAATCTCTGAAATTTAAGAAAGTGCAATATTTTTTAATATTTTATTCAATACTTCTATTAATAATATTTAATATTTTAATAATTTTTATTGAAACATCATGAGATATAGCTTTACAAAGCTGTTCATGATTGGGTTTAAGTGATACAAAGTTCTGGAACCCCCCAACCAGTATGATTTCCCAACACCAATGTCCCCAGTTTCCCTCCCACCCACCTAAACCACCTCCACATCCCAGCATGCCTCTGTGATGGGCACTTCTCTTCTCTCTCTCCCTCTCTTTCTCTTTTTCTCTCTCATTTTAAGCATTATGGTTTGAAAGTGTGATCATTTAACAGTCCTCTCAGCCCCCGCATATGACTGTAGTTCATGTGTCATTAATGTTTTTCATTGTCACTTCTACATTGTGCGTCTCCGTCATTTTAGCAGTATTCATTTTGGCAAAGGTCATTGAAGTTTGCCCTCATAGTTCTTGATACCTGTATCTCTTTTATTTATTTTTAATTTACTTCTACTTTCTGATTTCTTTAGCAATTAATGTAATACAATATAAATTATCTATCTTGCATAAACAAACTGGACCCATCTGCCATCTGCCACTTCTGAGGCACTAGTACTGCTTCTGCTTGAGGCCCTGGCACCCTCAGTCATCCAACAGAGATCTCAGCTCTCAGGAGAGTAGGGAGAAAGTCACACTTTGGGTCTCACTAACTACCCTTTCTACGTAGTGTTGGCTGAACCTCCATCTCCTTTGGCTGCTGAGACAGACTCCACCTCCCAGCCAGCTGCCATGAGGCAGCAAGTCCCTGCAGCAGCTGCAATATCTTCCCAGAGAAGTTAGAGCAGCTGGGACACAGGAGCCCGCTAGGCACCAGCTCTGAAGATCTGAAGATGTCCCTTGCAGCTAAAGCAGGAAAGATATTCAGTGGCCAAGGCACCTACTTGTCTTTCTTGAAGGATTAAGCTTTTTATTTGTCACTAAATAACAATCTACTAAGGGAGTTTGCATTTTGCTGTTGGCTACTTAGACCTTGGTTTGAACTGTAGAAATTCTGTCTAGCAGTTATTGGTGTTTCTCTTCTTCCATTAGAATGTTCTAAACCATCACACTTCTTTCTATATTCACTGCAACCTCTCCTCTAGCTCCTCTAGTTTTTCTCCACCTCCCCCCTCCCCACTCCCACCCCATTGCCCCTTTCTTTCTTCTCTGGTGCACTGTGAACATGCAGGAGATAGGGAAGAATAGTGTTGTATGTAAAAATAACTGTGAAAAAGGTTGGTATGAATATACTAATTTTCCTATAACCCTTGAACATTCATTCTTTATTTAAGCTGTTTGGTAATAATAGGATTTGTTGTCTTAAATTGTCGTCTTCAAGGCACTTCACTTGAAGAGTTCTACATAAAAATGTAAAATATATATTATACCTATTATATAAAACTATAGCATACCTGCTAAGGGTTTTCTTTGTTTGTTGTTTGTTTTTGTATCACACCTGGCAGTGCACAGGGGTGACTCCTGGCTCTAAACTCAGGGATCACTCTGGTGATCACCTAGGGACCATAGGTGCTGCTTGAAATAGAAACTGATTTGGCCACATAAAAAGCAGGTGACCTTCTCACTGGACTTTCTAGACCCTCTAACATACTGCTCAAATTTTTTATAGATTTCCTGAGTTTTCAATACTGCATTTATTGGTGTATTATATCATTATACATCAAGGAGAACTTTGAATATTAACGAATGTCCAATATTTCACTCTATTTCACCACAGTTTCATATTATATTTAAATACCTGTAGTATATATCATTTGTCAAGTTTTTTAAAATTAGCACTGATAAAATGCGTGAGAGGTATTAGAGTTTTAAAAATTTTAGTGCCAGTGGTCAGAGTAATGGCATAGCAGGTGGGGCATTTGTCTTGGACCTGGCCAATCTGGGTTCTATCCCCACATCCCTTATGGTCCCTGTGCACTGCCAGGATAATTTCTGAGTGCAGAGCCAGGACTAACCCCTGAGCACCTCCAGGTATGACCCCAAAAGTCATAAAACAAAAAAAAAGTATATTAGTGCCTAGCCAGATAGGTTTCATTTATGTTAATTGTGGCCTTCTGTTCAATAAGAAAAGTAATCCCTGCAGGTTGGTCCTGTCGATTGAGTATATGATGAGAGGTTTGAGAAAACAGTGGTTAAACAGGTTTCTGTGGCTGATAATAAAAGATATAATTTAAAAAATACTATTATTATAGAATAATAATTACCTGCCTAGGTTGGAAAGTATAAACCTGGCTGTAAAGTTTACATCTGCTATTAAGCACTACAAATTATAAAATGAAAAGAATAGTTTTGTAAGCTTGAAAAACTGGTTCTGTCAATAAATATGGAATTGAAGATAGAATCGATGGCATTAAATGGAAAGCTAGAAAATGATAGCCTGCTTTTGTCAAACATTTTACATTTTTCCCATAAATAAGACTATTTATATTGATTCTTAGGTTTGGAAGGTAGTGAAGCAGATAGGAGGTAATTAAAAGCATAAATCTCAGGAGCTTCAGAAGGTAATTCTCTGCTTTGCAGACAGAGCTGACAAAATGATGAACATTTTTTGCTTCAACATGACAGAATTATAGCGTGGTTACAGGACGAAGGAACATAACGTGCTAAAAGTTCTGTTCAATAGCTGCTGTTTAACAGGGCTCTCAACAAAGTTCAGCCAGCTTTTTTTGAACATAGAGTAGTTACTTATTAATTTTTTTAAAAAGTGCCTCCAAAGTAACACAATAATAGTTCAAAAATGTCACAGTCTTTCTCAGCGTTACTTTGTCGAAAACGGATATTCAGATAATTCTGGGCTGATTTTAAATCCATCCTGAAAGAAAAAGATGAGCAGAGAAGTGAAGTTTAAAAAGCAATCGTTATAACTCATAAAAACTTATCAGATCACATATTTAAGCAATGAAGAAATTATGCACAGTATTCAATAATTTTCTGTCTTTTATTAAAACACACAGAAAGCCCAGTGACATGTTATTTTCACTATTTATAAGCATTTAATAATATCCAAGGATGATTGAATATAATGGTGTGATAAGAGTAAGTATATCACTAATAAGGCATCAAGAATATCTTTGTATATTAGAATGTGTCATCAAAGGGAAAAATTATCTATACCATCAGTGATGCGAGTTTTTGCACATTGCTTTAAATATTGATGAAACAGTAATAATGCCCATTTGGAAGTACTGTCAGTTTTTTTATTCATAAAATTTCTGTGATTATAACTCTTTTGTCTAAACAAAGTTCTTCCTAAGAGCATTTGAAAGTCATTTTGTTTGTGAATTTTGGTATCTAAAAGTTGTTTGACAATTTGGGAAGACTTTGAGGGTTTCTGTATCTTTCTTTCTTATTTATTTATTTATAATTTTTTTACTAGTGAATCACCGTGAGGTACAGTTTCAGATTTACATATCTTTGTGCTTGTGTTTCAGTCATACAATGCTCGAGTACCCATCCCTCCACCAGTGCCCACCCTCCACCACAGAGGATCCCAGCATCCCTCTCACCCACCCCATACCATCCCCTCCACACACACCCCACATCTGCGGCAGGACTGTATATTTTTTTATATGAATTGCTTTATATGATTTTGGATTCAGCAATGAGATAATGTTTCACTCTATTTTTGTGAGTCAAGATTCTTCAGTTAAAATTTTATTCAACAGGTGATTTGGAATCAGGTTGAATTTCTATTCTGAACACCTATAGTTTTCCTAAATGATATGTTGCTGGCTTAAAGTTTAATGAATCTTTAATGAAGATATATTTAGCTCACCATAGCTTGTCTTCTATTTAAAATGTTTGAGTGGCCAATTGGCTGTCACTGTCAGAACCTTCACAACCAGAGAAAACTCTTACAAAGACAAAAGCAAAACAAAGCATTTTAGTACTGGCATCATTGTTTTCAGGTAACTGTCTTCATAAAGTTCAGAACAACTTGGGAAAGAGGTAGCTTTTATCTGTTTTCAAGTGGCTCTTTGAATAGTGTTGGTATTACTCTGGAGGCCAAAGGAGTTCACATATAATGGTACTGTTATGCGCAATTTTTTTCTTCTGTGGTGCTAAGGATCAAAATCGAGTTCTCATACATGTAAGCCATGGAGGGATAAACGGAGGAGGGATACCTAGAAAGAAAGGGAAAAAGTAAAATACAGATTCCCTACACTCACAAAACTGATTAACTGGTCAGGGAACAACTATCATGAGAAGTACTGCTAAATTCTATGATTTTAACGATGGGGTAATAAAATTCGGGAATGGAGAAATCACATGGGCTAGAAAAATTTCCTGCAAAGCTGCAATATGATGGTGCTTGTTTTCCCAGTCTCCCTTACTAAATCCACTTTGTGCACATTATCTCTGTATTTGCAAAAGAACTCATGGAGAAAGTGAGACCACAAAATAAACTCTAAAGACAGGCCAGGCAGAATTTGAGACAAAGAGAGGATTTAGGAATTATGAAATACTAGATTTAAAACAGATAGGACTTCTTACAGCTGTGGAGTCTTCCCTAAATAAACTGCCAGGGTCTGAGCTCTCTAAAGTTATTCTACTTGCCTGTTTGCACTCATGAACCCATAAGGACTGAAACTGTTGACAGAGATGTTTGACTGTTCCTTCCTACAGAGCAAATATCCACAACTTCTTTTCACCACATATTCTGAGACTGAATTACTGTTAGTACTGTCTGCACTGTCCTTCCGTTGTTCATCGATTTGCTCAAGCGGGCACCGTAACATCTCACAACAAATTGTGAGACTTGTTGTTACTGTTTTTGGCTTACCGAATACATCATGGGTAGCTTACCAGGCTTTGCCGTGAGGGCATGATACTCTGGTAGCTTGCCAGGCTCTCGGAGAGGGTGGAAGACTCGAACTTGGGTCGGCCATGTTGGCTGTTTGCAAGGCAAACATCCTACCTGCTGTGCTATCACTCCAGCCCGAATTATTGTTAGTGATGAGAATTTCCTGTCTTTTAAAAGAAAAATAAAATGAAGCCTAGGTGTTTGTAGGGTCTTTTCCCCCCCTCTCACATTGGTTGAGAGAGTTGAGTTATCTAAGAAAGTTTAGTTTTCTTAAACTTTTTCTACTCACAACCCCTTTTCACCCAAGAAATGTAACATGGACGTGCTCTGACAGGAAAACCACTGAAAATTTCTGCAGTGGATTTTTAATTCATTTTTTGGTTATTAGAGCTATCTCTGCAGCGAACTGCCTGATTCTGAGATTCATTTGTAAATCTCTGGATATTCGCTTAAATGGCACCTGGAGGCAGTTTGTGGGCATGACAGCCAGGACCCCGGAGGGTGGGGACATGGGAAGGGACAACCCAGTCCCGACCCCATGAGACCTGATATTTTCAGTCACTGGTCTGAATACCTGGTGTCTTCAGTCACTGCATACCTGGGGTTTTCAGAGGATTTATTCTCTGGCGTGGGGTGCCCAGGAGGAACCCTTGAAGATCAGCTAGGAGGGTGGTGGTTATTGGAAGAGGTGGTGATTTCTGGAAGTCTGAGGCTGCAAGGTTCATCTGTTTCAGAAGGAGAGAGAGGACACCTGCTCCCATCTGAGGTGCCTTGGTGAAATCAGCCTGGCACACGGTCTAGAGCCATCCTGCAGTGAGCTGCTCGGTTCCGAGAGTCATTTGTAGGTCCACATTAGTATATTTTTAAGGAGGAAAACTTTCCACATATTCTATTACAGCATTCTTCCAAATATTCTATTATTCTGTTACTATGTTAGTATTACAGTAACAAGTAGAACTGTAGCACTGTCCTCCCGGTTTTTGCTCCAGCAGGCACCAGAAACATCTCCATTGTGAGACTTGTTACTATTTTTGGCATATCTGAATACGCCACGGGTATCTTGCCAGGCTTTGCTGTACAGGTGAGATACTCTCGGTAGCTTGCCAGGCTCTCTGAGAGGGGCGGAGGAATCAACCTGGGTCGGCCTCGTCGGCCTCGTGCAAGGCAAATGCCCTATCCACTGTGCTACCACTCCAGCCCTGTGCTATCACTCCCATCCAAGTAAATTTCAATAATGTCAACATTACACAGGTGATAATTTGTATTCCTACTAGATGATCTACTATAAATGAAAACAATAAATTTGAATTTTAGAAATATTAGCTGGTCAGTAAGACATTCAAGGAGAAGTTAAATTTATTTTAACTTTAACTAAACAAAAATGCTTGGTAAATAAAACACCTCACTGTTGGCAGTCTGTCTTTTTGCACTTCAAGTAAGAGATACTTTAGGTTTGCTTTAAATTAGCATTATACAATAAGCTGGGAAGATAGCTCAAGTAGTAGAATACATATCTAACATGTGCAAGGCTGAGTTGGCCCCTCATCATAACTATACGAATCACACTGCCCCACCACTTCCACTTAATTTCCTGGTATGGCCATAGTTCACCATAGCACCACCAACAATGCCAGGTGAAGCTCTGCCAGCGATAATAAAAATACATACGTATGATATTAAGTGTGGCAGATGCATATTGCTGGTATAGTCTTGTGACCATCAAATATTTTTACCACTTTTTATCATTGATAATATCCAGCAAACTGCTCTCTGAAATATAGCTTTCATTAGATCTGAACATTAAGTTTACAGCAATTACCTGGTTTTATGTTCTAAAAAGAAATAACATTCTCTGTTAGAGAGACTTATATAATCCATTTTTTTTTGTTTATTCATGTTGTGAATTTTTATTGACATTTTGTTTTATCTTGAGGTACAGAAAAGGAGAGAATCACTACTGGAGTAGTTAGGTTATTTGTTATGGTCCACTGTCCACTGTCCTCCCGTTGTTCATCCATTTTCTCAAGCAGGCCCAGTAATGTCTCCATTGTGAGACTCGTTGTTACTGTGTTTGTCATATGGAATACATCACGGGTAGCTTGCCAGGCTTTGCTGTGCGGGCGAGATACTCTCCGTAGCTTGCTGGGCGCTCTGAGAGGGGCAGAGGAATCGCGGAAGAATCGAACCTAGCTCAGCCGGCCGGCCATGTGCAAGGCAAATGCCCTAACCCACTGTGCTATCACTCCAACCCATTTGTTATGGTTATGAAATTTAATTTACTTAAGCTAACAAAATGCCCTGTATGTACTTATAAACTAAAAATACCAGCAATGTCTTTTTTAAAATTAATTAATTTATTATTCAGAGACTATAAAATTCAGATTCTGAAACCATCTTTTCAAAACTTTTTTTTTTTATGACATCTTATTGTCTCATTCCTACTTTGGACTAACTTTCAGGCTATCAAATGTAGCCTGCCCACAGGGCAGAGTCTGGCAAACTCCCCGTGGCGTACCAAATATGCCAAATACCAGTAACAATGATGGGTCTCATTCTCCTAAAGAGCCTTGAATATAATCTCAGGGCTAGGATGAAAGAGACGTTACTGGGGCCTGCTTGAGGCAATCGACGAATAACAGGATGATGAAATGAAATGAAAATGAAATGAATTTATTTATTTATTTTTATTAGCGAGACACCATGAGGTACAGTTGTAGATTTACCAATTTTGTGCTTGAGTTTCAGTTATACAATGATCAAATACCCATCCCTCCACCAGTGCCCATTTCCCACCACCACGGATCCCGGTATCCCACCCCCCATCTCCCCCATCTCATCCTGCCTCTGTGACAGGGCATTCCCCTCTGTTCTCTCTCTCCTTTTGGGTGTTGTGGTTTGCAAAAGAGGCATTGAGTGGCAATCATATTTGGTCTATAGTCTACTTTCAGCATGCTTCTCCCATCCTGAGAGGATCCTCCCAACACTCTTTATTTGGTGCTCCCTTCTCTATCTGAGCTGCCTTTTCCCCTAGCATGTGTGGCTGGCCTCCAAGCCATGGAACAAAATTCCTGGTACTAATCTCGGCCATTCTTGGGTGTTAGTCTCCTATTTTGTTACTTTATGTTCCCCAGATGAATGCAGTCTTTCTATGTCTATCCCTCTCTTTCTGACTCGTTAAGCAATGTCTTTTTAAGATCTATATGGATGGTCACAAAAGGAATATTTGATAACATCTGTAAACTTGGGAATTTATGTCTAAATTTGTAAAACATCAAAATATAATTACTGAATTGCAGATTAATATTTAAAATATAAAATTGGAATATCTAAAATACATTATCTTTGAGCCTAGTTTTCTAAAGATCATTGAATAATTATCTTTTGCATAAATTTCCATTTTTGTAAATTCTTTTTAATTTGGACAACATTAATTAAGGATTTGTGATCATTAAGATATAAAATAAATCGCCTTTTTTTTTCTTTTTGGGTCACACCTGGCGATGCACAAATAACTAAGCAATCGATCTGTTAAATATACTTATTCTAAACCGAGTGTGGGAGCTGAAAAGATAGCAGAGTGCATAAATCACTTGCCTTGCATGTGATTGACCCAGGTTCATCCCCTCGCATCTCATAAGGTTCACCAAACATTTGTAGGAGTGATCCTGAGTGCAGAGAAGTAATCTCTGAGCACTACTAGGCCCTGAGCCCTGTGTCCTGAGAACTTCACCCAAAACAAAATAAAATTAATTTTAATTTATAAATAAACTGAGTCTGATCGTGTCATATCAAAAAACTAAGTGATGACTATGCTTCAGTCTAGGTCATAATCAGGACAAATAGGAAGAAGTGATCAAAATACGGTCACTTTTGGTACACAAATTTAATCAGTTAACCACCTAGAGTGCTCATTAGTCTGGTTTTTAACCTGCTTTTTGTGTCTCTAGTGCTTGCCATATCTCATTGCTTACCAGGCATCAGGCATATTGGCTTTTTCTTCCTTAACTCTTACTTCTGTCCTCCTGCTTTGATGTGTAGATCGCATTCCTCCTTTGGATACCCCTTAACTGTCTCTTCATTTGAGAAACTCTTGTATATTCCCTAGTCTAAATTAGCCCCATTCCCATTGATTATAATACCCAGGAATTTTCTCTGTGAGGTGTAACAGTTTGAAATGATATATTCTGTTGCTGTAGCAGTTTGAAATGATATATTTTGTTGTGTAATTTTTTTGGGGGTGCCACACCCAGCAGTGTTCCAGGCTAACTCCTGGTTTCATACTCAGGAATCACTAGTCCTGAGTATGGTCCTCAGGGACCATGTGCTATGCCGGGGATCAAAGGCAAACTGCCTTACCCACTGTACTATATCTTTGGCCCCTGTGACAATATATTTATTGATGAAAGGATTTTGTTTCATGTATGTTTCCATGACATATTCACACACTGGATTGTTAATTCCCCGTAAGAACAGAATTTCTCTGTGGTTCATTTCTTCGTACTCCACCCAATGTATATAAAAATATACCCTGGTTGAATAAATGTAGACACTCTACTCACTCTTGTTCTTTGATCAATTATTTAAAGTTTTTTTTATTTATGGTTGATTGAGCATAATTGAACTATTGAAAATTGTACTTTGTATGTCCTTAAAAGTCACATGCTCAAACCTGCTTTTACCTATAGATCATCTTTTCTTAAAACAATTTTATTCGAGGCACTGCAATTTACAGTACTGTTATTGATGGGGTTTCGTACCCACCATCATGTCAGGTGGAGGGTGACCTTCCCTCTATCATTGACTCAGGGTCCCTTCTCACGCCTCACCCAATAAGTTCAACTTTACAGACATATTCTCATTTTTCTGTTGACTTTGGCCATTGTTTTTTCTATGTGTTGTTTCTTTACTGACTATATAGGAGGGAGATCATTCTGATCCTCTCCTGACTCATGACGATCATTCTGGGGTGCTGAATGATGGTACAGTGGGTAGGGTGCTTGCCTTGCAAGCAGTTGACCTGGGCAATCTCAGGCACCTTGTATAGTCTCCTGAGCCCAGCTAGGAGTGATCCCTGAGTGCAGTCTCTAGCTCCCCATATGGTGGAGTGATCCCTGAGTGCAAAGCCAGGAATATACCCTGAGCCCTGCTGAGTGAGGCCCCCCCCAAAAAAAAACAAATCAATTTTTACCAGAGTTGCTCAGTAAAATTTTTCATCTATCTCGGGTTTCCTCCACCTTGAATATTGTTTGAACCCAGAGAATGGAACTTTCCTTTGCATCCTTCGGTGCAGTGTTCGACAACTTAGTTTTTTCATTCTTTATTTGACTCCAGGATCTTCCATTTCTGACAATGTGATATCAGACACTTACTAACTTTTCAGGGTCTCTGTAATATCTTGCTAATGCTACGTTCCTCATATGGTTTGATAAGGATTAAATGAAATTATCTTTACACAATACTCAGCACAGTGCATGACACTCTTCAAACAATAAATATTTTACCATTTTTATTACTGAATTTAGAGTTTTTGTTACCTGACAGGTGTGTTTGCAGTCTTTCTGGCTCCTGTATCTTCTCAATGGCTCTGCATTCCTCAGCTATTTGAAATGATGAGAGAGGATTTGTAATTGTCCTTGAAGCAGTAGTTGTAAACAATCCCTTTATTTTATATGAGTCTGGTTACCACTCTCCTGTCTGCACAAAATAATCAAATATTCTTCTAGGACACAAAGACCACACATAATATTATTTTCCAGTTATTTGTAATGAGGTTGTTTTGAAACTAATGAAAAGTATTTTAGCATTTAATATGTTATTGTACTTTAGTAAAATTACAGCTCCTCTTTGATAGCTGTGATGTGTTTTGAATATTTTTCCTTTGGGATTTTTTATTTCCTTTGACAAGGTTGTTTTACTACACTCTTTGTTTACCCAGCTTTTCTGATATCCTCTTTTCTGTATCCTGTTTTGAGTTTACCTCCATATCCTATCTATTAAATATACATGCATCTAAAAAGTCTTTCCTTAAAATACTTTTTTTCTCTGTACTTTGGATATTTATTCTTCAGGAATCACATTCATCCCCAATATTTCACCTGTCATCTTATCACGTGCATCCTATATGGATGTGCCTTGTCCAAGCCTCTTTCTGCAACTACCAGTTGTACTTCCAGTTATTTGTTGGATCTTTCCACTGAATATGCTATGAGTTTCCTAAGTAGAAAACACCCAAAATGAATTATAACTGTCCTCTGTAAATTTTCCCCATACCATCATCACTATTAAGCATTTCTATCATTTTTCCTCTATTTGAGCCAGAAACCTTTTGAAATAATTATTTTTTACTCTACTCTTATTCTACTTATTTTACCAAATAATCTTTCTTCGTTCTTTCATTTCTCCATGTGATCAGTATTTATCAAATACTTCAGATGTTTAAAGTAAGTGCTAATTGCAAAATAATTTGAAGATCAAAAACCTTCAAGGTATAAACCTTAGGAACGTGGGAGAAAACATGTGTTAATCAAGTTATTATAAATATTATTAGCTAAATTTTAAGTAGTTATAAATAAAAGAATCAAAAAAATTAGAATGGATATCACCTAGTATAAAGACTTATGGAAAACTTCCTAAATAAATATGGTTTTACTAGGCTCTTAAAATCAATAGGAATTAACTAGGATAAGAAAAAAGGGATAGTATTTTAGCTCTGTGCAAAGAATATAACAATACACTTATTCTTCATTCACAGAGAATAACAGAAAATTCACTGAACAGGTAAAACTAGATGTGGGAAGGAGGCAGACAATAAGCCATGAAAATCTTTAAATTTTAAATCAAGAACAGTTAATGTTCATTGAGGATTTTAAGAAGGGGGATGATATAATCAGATTTGCACTTTGAAATATTACTTTGGCCACAAAGTGAAGAACCAATTGGAATACAGTGAGACTGGTCTTGGGGTACTAAGTAAAGAAGCTGTTTCAGTGGGTTCATTGAAAAATAATGCCAACTTGATCAAGATCAATATTCTAGAAATGTAAAGAATCAGCTTTATTATGAGTTAAAATCTATAGAAGTCATTGATAGATTATAAGTGGAGGTGGAGTACATCATTAAGGTTGATCCTGGCTTTGGCTCTCCAGTAGAGTGATGCTCTTGACAGAAGAGGAATACTGAAGGACAAGTAGGATGTTTGGAGAGCAAAAAAGAAAAAAAAAGTGATGTTGGCTTAGTTTTGAATTTATATTTGTGGTGCTATCCAAGTAGATATTATGAGTCTAGAGTTCAGAAAAAATTTAAATATGTGAACTAGAAAAATGAAATTCAGTGAGCTATTTTTCTCAATGTGAATGGTGGAATTTTAGTGTGGTTGAGATTGTCTTGAAATAGATTTCAAAGTTTTGAGTGAGTTATATCAACATTTAGTAACTTGGCATGAAGGAATAACACTGAAAATGGTTCTGAAATGAAGGTAGGGAGAAAGAAACCTAGAAAGGGTCTGGGGAAAAAGCATGCTCCAAGGAAGTAGCAAGATGTTGTTACTAGGATGAGATGTACCATATGATCAATCAAGATCAAGATGAAATATTTCTTATTTTCGGGATTTAGTCCATTGCTCTCTTGATGGTATATGTTTAAATAGATTGAGGTAGGTTTGATTAGATAAAATGGACTTGTGCATACAATTAATTTAGCAAATTAACCTGAAAGGGACTGATATAATGAAAAGCTAGGGATGAATGTTTTTTGAGGCATGATTTAACTTGGAGAAATACATAGGATCTTAATTTAAATTGAAAATTATTTATTTCTGAGGGAAGGGTTTAAAGTCTATATGTAAAAAGATAATAGACACTGAAAAAGCCAAATATAAATCTGTAGGTTGGAACACTGTCATAATAAGAGGACTTTAGCTATACAAACTCGATTTGGGTTTATAGTTCTGAAATTTGAAGTCTGCATCTGAGAACCCCATCCATTCCTTATCTTTCTAAGTAATAATTTTCTAGTTACTCCATATATTGTCTTTTCTCCTCATAGGCATATGCTGCTATCAGACAGTGCTGGAACAAATATCCTCCATGGATTTTTATTACCTACCAATTAAGTGTGCTGTTTGTTAATAGCCTTCTTGCTACCTAGTAATTAGGTCCTAAATAACAGTGTACTTGCCTTTCTAACTCCCCTCTCCCGTTCTACACCCACATTTCACTAATATGAGATTATTCACATTTCCTTTCACATAAATTAGTTTTTTTCCATATTAAAAAAAATCATAGTCTTTTCCTTATTGGAAGTAGGTATTTATTGCTTTGTCAATCATTTTTGTAATCAAAGGCCCATCCCAAGGCTATTTCTTTTCTCTAATTTTTATACCATTCTATTAAACCTGGGCTGGAGCCATAGCACAGCATTGCCTTGCACACGGCCAACATGACCGACCCGAGTTTGATTCCTCTGCCCATCTTGGAGAGCCCAGCAAGCTACCAAGAGTATCTTGCCCGCAAGGCAAAACCTGGCAAGCTACCCATGATGTATTCAATATGGCAAACACAGTAACAAGTATCACAATGTTACTGGCCCTGATGAACACTGGGAGGACAGTGACCGTGACAGTCTATTAAACCTAAGGCAAGGATACACATTTTGCTGTCTGATGCCTAGAAATATGCTTAGGAGAACATACCCGTAATAACAGATTATGATATGGAAACCCCGTAGGAAGTGTTAAATGTCAATTTCATTACTTATCTTTTATTTAAATCTTAAAATAGTTTTATTGAAGATTGTCAAAATAAATACAACCAAAAGAATTAAATATATCTGTCAATTTTCTCATGATAACACATCAGAGCAATATTTTCAAAGGAAATCATTGGGAAAGGTCAATGCCAAGAGTGTGATGATTAGATAATAAAATTTTCAGTGATTTAATAAAATGTAATAGATATGGGTTAAAAGTAGCTCTGAGGCTATTTTAAAAGTTTTTTTTTAATGGGCAGGAGAATGAACTCAAGGCCTTACACATACAGGGTCAGTGCTAAACCACTGAGCTACATCCTAACCCTTAAAGTACTTTAAAAAATTATTTCCAGTTGTGAAAGAAGAAAAATAGTCTTTGGGACCATCTAATAGTTATTTCTAAACCATAGATTGTAAGCCATTTTTGGAAACATATATCTAATCAATAAGGTACTGTTGAATAAATTGTGAAATATTCATACAGTAGAATAAATGTAACCATCTAAAATTAGAAAACTGTTTAAATACTTATTTTAAAAAATATCTAAAATATAGGGCTAGCATGCTGAAAGTAGACTATACACCAAACTTGATTGCCTCTCAGTGCCTCTTTTGTAAACCACAACACCCAAAAGGAGAGAGAGAACAAAAGGTAATGCCCTCCATAGAGGCGGGCTGGGATGGGGGTGGGGGGGTTGGAGGGATACTGGGATCATCGGTGGTGGAGAATGGGCTCTAGTGGAGGGCTGGGTGCTTGATCATTGTATAACTGAAACCCAAGCACAAAAATTTGTAAGTCTACAACTGTACCTCATGGTGTTTCACTAATAAAACTAAAAAAAAAAAAATTAAATAACACCCAAAAATAAATAAATAAAATATAGTGCTAAACCAAAAAAAAGCAAAATAGGGAACAATAAAAGTGGTATAGACAATCTGTCTAAAAATGGAAGAAAGTCATATGTGTAGATTTATTTGAAAGGAATTTAAATCATCTGCATAAGATAGAAAAAGACATTTCACTATATATATATATATAAAACCTTTGAACCTTTGTATTGTCTAGAATTTTTAAAAAATCTATTTGAGTTTAAAAGCAACAAAGGTAGTAGTTAAGTGAACGGGCACAAATGAAAAGATTTTTTAAATCATGATTCATTTAAAACTAAGTATTTCAGCTCTGTGAAATATTTTATCTATTGGTTAAGAAAAAAAAAAGTTGTTGGTTTTTGCCTCCCACAAGTGGCTTTCTGGCATGGCCATGACCCCAGAGGCACACGGCCCTAATTCGAAGCCCAGCAGCTTTTGGCAGAAAAGTGAATAGACTGTGCATTGAACTATGGCTCTGTGTCCCTCGGGCAGGGAAAGGGTGTCTGTCTCTTCCATCTTCCCTCCCCCCCACCCCCGGCAGCATGGTGGCCGCCACCTCAGAGCTTACTGGACAGCCAGTTATGAGCTGGCGATGACGGAGCAACTGTAGCCTCATGGGATGGGGGAGGCAGAACCCGCATGTTCTTCCCACCCTGCCAAGGCCACGAGTTGTCCCCCATGAGTGGCTCTCCAGCACGGCCATGGCTCCAGAGGCACACAAACAAATATCATAACTATGCAGCTTTTGACAGAAGTCCCTCCAGACTTAATTAGTAAAATATCAGAAATCCAAAGTTGCACGGCCGCACAACATCGTGTGGTCTTCATAACCAGCAATAGAAAACAAATTATTTCACACTGCCTTTTCAGCATGTCTGATTGCTGGGGGAAAATTCCAAATAATAATGGTGCATCTTTTGTCGAAATAATGTAATCAAAGTAGAGAAAGAGTTAAGTGGAAATCATTTGCCTCACAGGCATCAGGAGAGGTAGAATGGGGGGTATATTGGGGTTCTTGGTGGTGGAAAATATGCACTGGTGAAGGGATGGGTCTTTGATCATTGTATGATTGAGACTTAAACCTGAAAGTTTTGTAACTTTTCTCACCGTGATTCAGTAACTAAATTAATTTAAATAAATAAATAAATAAGAAAAAAAGGTTAAATATTTTTGATTTTGTGGCCACATTCCGAGGTACTCAGGGCTTACTTCTGGAGAGGCTCAGGACGACCTTATGGGTGCTGGGGATCCAATGCAGATCGGCCTCATGCAAGGCAAGTGCCCTACCCACTATACTATCACTCTGGCCTCAAGAAAATTATTTTTAAAACCTTTCTACTGTTTCAGTTTGATTTGATTTTAATCTCCTGAATAGTTGTAATAGCCTCTACTTTTCTTCAGCCCCAACCTCTCCACTAAGCTTACGTAACTTTTTCTCCACACAGTAACTAGAGTAATAATTAAGTAAATAGAGGATGTGCAAAACACTTGAACTGAGTGGTATGTCTCCCTCAGAATAAAAGTCAAAATCCTTGCAGTGGCCTTTTGCTGTTACATAGATTTGAAATTTTCTTTGCTCAAATGTCCACCTGGTTGACTCTTGACTCCTTCCTTTCATTCAATTCTGAAAATGCCCCATGATGGAGACTTCACTTAATATCCTAAATGTCCTAAATGATTCTTCATCTCATCTTCATCTACCCTTTTTACATTTTATTATTTTTAGAGTAACACCTTAATATTTATAAATCTATTACTTAATGCTTAGTACCAAACATTAATAAATAAGTTTATGTTTGTTGTCTTCGTTACCACCCAAGAATACAAATTTCATGAGAATTGCATTCCATAACACTTAAAAAGAGTCCTGGAACATATGTTCAATAATTATTTATTAAATAAAAAAAGGAATGAATCCTCAGCGTTCCAACTTTTCAAAGATTTTCTCACTCTGCCTTATGTTTATACATATTTAAGTTAACAGCACTTTATGTTGTGTGTCAGTGTCACTGTTCAGCGATTTGCTCGAGCGGGCCCAGTAACGTCTCCATTGGAGACTTTGTTGTTACTGTGTGTGGCATATCGAATACATCATGAGTGGCTTGCCAGGCTCTGCCGTGCAGGCGAGATACTCTCGGTAGCTTGTAGGGGTTCTCCAAGAGGGGTGGAGAAATCGAACTCGGGTTGGCCATGTTGGCTGGGTGCAAGGCAAACGCCCCACTGCTGTGCTATCGCTCCAGCCCTATGTTGTGTGAACCATGTAATAGTTACTAAGACTCAAAGACTTTATGGGTGAATCAGTGATATAGCTTTTTATCTTAGTTTTGCCTCTCATAGACTAATCTTTTATGTGAAGTTAAATCTTAAATGGGGTTAAACCGTAGCATTTAATTTGGTGCTTTTCAGTGTAAAGAAAGCTTTATCTTGAGTCAGGCTAGCTAAGTGCCTATAAAGATGTACAGTTTCATTTTTCTCTCTTAATTTGTATGTTTTGGAAGGGAATGGTATTAATATTCAAATTTACATATTTTACTTGATTCTTAATTATAAAATGTCTACTGGGTTTTAGACATTAACTCTGGATTATGAGGTTTATAGTAACTTATTTTATATCATTTTTTTCAAATATATTAAGTATATATAAAGTATACTAGACCTATTCTTCAACAAATATTCTGAGCATTTCACTTTCAAAGTTACATTAAAAATATGATATATAAAAATAGGGTTCACAATGAAAATTCTAATTTTAAATTTATTTTGATCATTTATGTAAATATCTTTAGTAGGGAAATGAAAGTAAGTGTAATACCTTCTAGACTGATAAAAAATTAATGTGTGGTTGACATTGAGGCTAATGGTATGTTCAAAGATGACACGCCACTGGCTGAGCAAGTGAAAACAGAGATAGATAAATGGGACTATCTTAAACTAAGAAGCTTCTGTACCTCCAAAGAAACAGTGACCAAAATACAAAGACGGCCTACAGAATGGGAAAGAATATTCGCCGAATACACATCTGACAAGGGATTGATATCAAGGATATACAAAATACTGGTTGAACTCCACAAGAAGAAAACATCCAACCCCATCAAAAAATGGGGCAATGAAATGAACAGAAACTTTCTCAAAGAAGAAATCCGAATGGCAAAAAAGCACATGAGAAAATGCTCTACATCATTAATCATCAGGGAGATGCAGATCAAAACCACAATGAGATACCATCTCACACCTCAGAGACTGGCCCACATTCAAAAGAACAAAAGCAACCGTTGCTGGCGCGGATGTGGCGAGAAAGGGACACTCCTTCACTGTTGGTGGGAATGTCCACTGGTTCAGCCCTTCTGGAAAACAGTATGGACGTTCCTCAAAAAATTAGAAATTGAGCTCCCATTTGACCCAGCGATACCACTCCTGGGAATATATCCCAGAGAGGCAAAAACGTGTAGCCGAAGTGACATCTGCACTTGTTTGTTCATTGCAGCACTCTTTACAGTAGCCAGAAACTGGAAGAGACCTGAGTGCCCAAGAACAGATGACTGGTTAAAGAAACTTTGGTACATCTACACAATGGAGTACTATGTGGCTCTTAGAAAAAATGAAGTCATGAACTTTACATACAAGTGGTACAATATGGAAAGTATCATGCTAAGCGAAATGAGTCAGAAAGAGAGGGATAGACATAGAAAGATAGCATTCATCTGGGGGATATAGGGTAATAAAATATGAGATTAATGCCCAAGAATAGCTGAGAGCAACACCAGGAGAATTACTCCATAACTTGGAGGCCAGCTGGGTATTCTAGGGGAAAGGACAATTCAGATAGAAAGGGGAACACCAAGTGGAGGGTGTTTGGAGGATCCTCCCAGGAGGGGAGATGCAGGTTGAAAGTAGACTGGGCTGAACATGTTCGCCACTCAATGCCTCTTTGGCTGATCACAGCGCCCAGGAGGAAAGAGAGAACAGGGGGGAATGCCCTGCCACAGTGGCAGGGGGGGATGGGGGGATGGGAGGATGGGGGGGGAGGGATATTATCCTGGTGGTGGAAAATGGGCACTGGTGGAGGGATGGGTATTTGATCGGGGTATGACCGAGATCCAAGCACAAAAATTTGTAAATCTACAACTGTACCTCATGTCGTTTCACTAATAAAAAAGGAAAAAAAAAAAAATTAATGTGTGGAAGCCTGAGAGCCTAATTTAAAAGACCATCAGAAGATTTTAATTACTTAGCTGTAGAGTCACAGCTTTAATGCAAATTCTTGAATTATATTGCATTGCTTATCATCAGGTAACAAAAATCACACTTACAAGGCTCACAATTGCAATCTATTTCCCTACTGAAGCTAGGAGCACTCAGAAACAGTGAGTAACTATGAGATCACTAGAAACTCTATAATTCCTTTCTTTATATTTTAAGGTATTGAGAATTATTAACTAAATCTCCCAATTTAATATAAAATATGAAACTAATTTTAGAGAAGTTGTTAATTTCCAGTTTTAAATACTTTGGGGGAAATTATTAAATACATGACTCAAGGATCTTAAATAATTATTAACAAATCCTTAATGTTTTTTAATGAACTGTAAAAAAATGATACCCGTGTGTTTCATAAAAATGCTAGGATTTTGTTCTTAATGGGTTAGTTCCCCATATGCATAATTATTTGAAAAAGTTATTTATTTTGTAAATTAGAAACTTCCCATATTTTAAACTCAAGATTACTTTTTTATAAACTATTTATTTCCCAGGCATAATATTAATAACTTAGGGAATATAGCATATCAAGTGTAACCTATGTGGAGTTCCTTATTTGTTCCTTTTTTCTGACCTGGAAGAGATGTTAAGGAAATATTTGGTCAGGGTTCACTTACTCCATCTTGGCTTTAAATTTTATAGCACATTTGAAATGTTTACACATAGATTTATGATTTTTTCACTAACATTTACGTAGTTCAACTCAACAAAACTTTTTGTTAATTTGGGGGTGTTGGTTGGCCCAGTAGTCCTTAGGGGATAGTACTGGTTCTGTACTCAGGAGTGACCCCTGTAATGCTCAAGGGAAATATAATATTGCCAAATATTAAATGTGGCACTGGGATTTGAACCAGAATGTGCCAATTGCAACACAATAACACTACCTCCTGGACTATCTCTCTGGCCCTCCATAACAACTTAGTGTGTACTATTAATAAATACTTAAGAAGACTCAAAATTAAATGGAGACCATATTAATAATATGATCCTAAAGACCCCCAATCCCAATTATGGAATAAATATTAGTTTCAAAAACAGATGTAATGTGAAATGAAATACATAGTCTTATTTTCAGAAAGTATCTCAACTAATTTTTGCTGAATTCTTTAAATTCTGGTGATATTCAAGAAGTTGTGACATTAAGTAAAATTCATTTTGTTATCCATTATCTACATTCATAATTTCATATAAGCCTACTTCCATTAAGTGGCAAGAAAATTATTTTAAAAATACAATCTCCGTAATATGTAGAATTGAAGACTAGAATTTAGATATTCATATTCTTCATTAATTTTACCTTGACACATACTTATGATAAATTTGGTTTTAAAAGTAGATAATTTTAATCATGCTGAATACGAAATAAAGAAAAAATAGAATTCATCAAATGGAAATTATTGGCACTCAGATCCTAGTTGATATTTTCAAGTTCGAATAACAAAGTTTAACCTACTAAGTTTACTAAACTAAGTTACCTTACTAAGGTAAAATTGGAAAGATAAGTTGTAGTATATATCCAGTGGAGAAGAAAGTTAGATTTCTGATAATCACCTGCATTTAATAATCCACTTTCACATAAAATTTTGGGGAAATGGGTCTAGATTCTCTTCACTTAGAATTCTAAAGGAAGTACTTGTTAGCCACTTTTAAAAAAAAATCCATGTATTGCTTTAAGATAATTTAAGATAATTTTAAACTAGAATTGAAGAATGTGTCTAATTTGTCATGTAAATTGTGTCATAGCTGTGAAATCCATTTATGGTTCCTCTATGTTTAATATGTAAAGTAATTCCCCCAATAAATCATTCACCAGAAACATAAGCCTCAAGGCTCTTAGCTAATGATAGAGTACACTTAAAAAATAAACTTGAAGTCTGCTAAAGATCATAGCATTTAAATAAGTAGTTAAGTTCATGGAAAACTCTGTGTGTGTATGTGTTATGCTTTTATATTCATAAAGTGGCATTTTAAAGCAGCTGCAGCCCAAGAGCTCTGCTTCTGTCTTGTGATATTTGATAGAATCTAAATGAGGCCCAAAGGAATTTGCAGTCTAGGGTGAACACATTTTCATCTTGGAGAGTCTTTGCATTTCTCTTATATCTGAAGTTGAAGGGAGGATATGTGGTGGGGCGTGGGGGAGAAGGGTGCAATATATTTATACTCTAAAGCCAGTAAAGATAACATCCTAGAGCTTGGAATCTCCTTGCATACATTTAGAGGCCCTTAATCGCACTGAAGTATGTGTGAGAGTGCTTCTCTTGCCCCCAGTAAAGTGATGCCTCTTGCACTATGAAATAGGCTGTAGCCACCAGGATTGTTTCACTTGGTTGTAAATTAGAAATTTGCAAAAGGTGTGTGCCTTTTTTGTTTTGTTTTATTTGGAGGCTATATCCGGCAGTGCTCAGGACGTATTCCTGACTCTGCTAAGAGATCACTCCGGCCAGATGGACCTTAGGACCATCTGAGGTCAGCCGTTTGCAAGGCAAGCAACCAGCCCTCTGTATTAATGCTCTGGCCCCAGATGTGTGTCCTTTTAAGGTAGAAAATACCATCAGGGTTATAATTTATTTGAAACTTGCTCCTAATAGACCTCAGTAACTGAGGCTTGAATAGAGTGAATACCAAAGTCAGTGTCATTGTTGTTACTGATATTAAAGACCTTATAATTATTGATATTTCAATTTAAATATTAGCAGAAAGACTTTCTAGTGATTTTTGGATTGAGTCAACCTTCTCTTGGTGATCTTATCTTGCTTATGTTGTTTTGGACATGATGTGCTCTTGTGAACACAAATATATGTCCAAATCTTCATTTTAATAGTTAAAAATTATCTTAAGTTAAAGCAAAAATTCAGGTAATTACTTTCACTATTAATCAGTAATCTTTTGTCTCCTAATGTGTTCAGTACTAGTAGTTCAAGTGTCATCATTTTGTTTCAGATAATTATTAAAAGTTTTGAAATAAATCATTTATGTTAGCATAGGATTACAGTTTTTATGAAAAGACAATAAGATCTGGGATGAAAACATCTTCCCATTCATTTATTATTACGAATGTTTACAAATCGAGTATTTGTATCTTTTAAATTGGTGTTGACTTGTACAACAATTTTAGGATTTATTTTACAAGGATAATAATTTTTAAGTCAGCACAATGCACCAAATCTTCCTTGTTGTCCCCTTTATGTCTCTTTTTTCCAGTACCACTGGAAGCCACTGTGCCTAAGAACCACTGCCCACTGTGGGCACTGCCCTACCACATGCTGTTTCCTTTGCCTAAAATAACCTCCCAGCACCTTGCCACTTCAAATCCTTCACTGCAGTGGATCCCAGCTCTGACATCCCTATTTAGGAGACCTCTATGATCTTGTCCGACACAGAGCTTCCTCTGACTTTACTTATCTCCTGTATTACAATTCCACTTTCTGCTTTGGATTACAGATATTTGCGTGCATGTCTTTTTTTCCCAGCTGCAGCTCTTGCAAGTAAGAGTCTTTGATGTTGATCTTTCACAATATTTAGCACATGGGAGGGGCTAAATAATTATTTCTCAAATAAATAATCTTACTTCTTATCTTTGTTATTTTAACCTGCTTTTATAGTAGTTCATTTAGCACTGACATTGTAATGTAAATCTTTTCTGAAAATTACCTTACTGTGTGCTATTTTCCATATAATGCTGCTTAACACATTAAAATGAAGAAGGAGGAGGAGGCAAAGGAGGAGGAGGAAGAGAAGGAGGAAGAAAAGGAGTTAGAGGAAAATAGATTCCAGTAGTTTGAATGATGCACCTTCTTTAATCAAGGGAGCAGCTTCAGTCAGTTACCGTTTTCAATACAGACATATTGGTTCTATTGGTAAATAGTTGTGTGCTTTTGTCAGTGACATTACCCCTTGCTAGAGTTTATGCTTGCACTAGTCCTTCCATAAAAAGTGAACACAATTTAACATTATCTTTCTAGAGCCTCATCTCCTCTGTGATGTTCAAATTAGAAATAAGATAAGACCCAGAAATAAACAAAGTCAGATTTAGAATTTTCCATTATTTTTATTGGTAATAATTTATTGTCTCATTTTTTATCAGTTTTGTTAAAAAGGATTTGTGTAGAGGATTTGGGAAAACTAATATCTTTTATTTAAAAAAGAAAGAGAGATAAATGGATGGAAAACTTGTCAATTTGTAGTGTTCTGTGAAGCTATTCTACCGGTGGTTATCTGGTAGCTCCTAGAAGGACCTGTCAGAGAAGAACTCAGTTTCTGATGAATGCTTGTGTGGATCTCAGGGTGGTGATTTAGGCGACTCTCTGGATCTGGCGTTTCTTGGCAAGGTCATAGTGTGTCCCTTTAGTCACAAATATACTTCTGGCAGGGAAACAGAAAGCAAATCCTTAGAACAAGACAAATGTCTTTTGATTGGTCACTGGGACCTAAGCTAGTCAGTTTGGTCAGCCATGTCTCTTCAAAGTGACATAAAAACTGGTATTGACTTGGTCTTACTGTATTACCTAGCTCAGTGGTTTACAACATAGGTCCACTGATGGGTGCCAGTCCACAGTGTAAAAAAGTTAAAAACCATTGATCTTGTTCATGAATTTATTTGTAACTCTTGTCTTTTTTTTCCCACTCCTCAGTCAGAGATCCCTAGATAATAAGCAGGTTAATCTTGTTACCATTTGACAGTGTATCTGTTTCACTTGATGATTTGCCCAGGATTTAGAAGCTGTTGACACAGCTTGAAATACAGTGTAGTGGAGAGCAAGGTGCTACTAGCAAGAATTACAGAGGGCAATTTTAAAGATGCTAACCATGGAGGCTGACACTCACTGAATTTATCTCACAATTTTATCCAAACTGCAGTCAAAACCTATGAGCACTTGTTGCAATTCTCTCCACACCCCATATCTCCGCCTTTCCTCTCTCTCTCTCTCTCTCTCTCTCTCTCTCTCTCTCTCTCTCTGACTCTCTGTGTCTCTCTCGCTGTCTCTCTGTCTGTCTGTCTGTCTGTCTCTCTCTCTCTCTCTCTCTCTCTCACACACACACACACACACACAATTGGATCATAGCTATGAAAATCTCTTTCCATCATGACATGTAGTGAGTCATCAAGCCCGTGGATCTTTATTCCAAGTGCTAGTTGATGCTATAAAATTTCTGTAGGAATGCCAGAAAACAGTAATGAAGAAATGACATTGTTTCTCTTTTGCTAGTGTTAGCATGAAAGTGGCTTTTTCATGTGCTGGTGGGTTCTTGAGAACTGTATGAAAGATTTGTATGCAAAACTTGAAAGGTTAAAAGCTTGAGTTTATTTACGTAGATGTGTCCAGGTCCCTCTCCAAACATTCAGGCCTCTTTTCTTTCCATGTACATCACTTGTTCTGTCCTGGCACTGCTCATTCCCACTTATAACTTTCTAAATCCTAATCCTCATAGTCTACTAGCCTCCAGTGTATGATGACCTGGTCTGTTCCTACACTGTTTTCTATGGAGTATACTGAAATCTTGTCTTAAAATCTTCTGTATGACATACTGTCGCTGAAATCTTGTTGCCGGGCCTCTCTTGGATTGTACCTGGCAGTTCCCTGATCTCTCGGCCTTCCTTAATCTCAGGCCATGTGCCACAGTGTGCATGTGTGAGACTCCTGTGCTCAGTACCTGTCACTGGGCATTCGAGCTCAGCCTGAATCTGCTGCCTACACAGGCCTGTGAGCACCACCTGTACTTTGCAATCTGTCTGGAACTATGAGCCGTGTCTATATTTGACCATATGTCCGGGAATGCAAGCCCTACCTAATCCTGCAGTTAATCTGTGTATAGGTGAGTGTGCAAAGGAAGAGAGAGACTGGCCAAAGCCTTCCTTTTATCTGGTATTATATCCTACTCCCAGCCATCCCATTAACTATTTTGATTGTCCACCTGGCAAGATTTAAATTGACCAACTAAATTCATCTGGCCCTCCACTTCTCGACTCCCACTGTAACAGTAGGAGATTTTATTTGAGACCCATATGTTTTTCAGGAAAAGATATTAAAATACATGTGTTGTTTAGCATATTTGGACAAATTATTAGTTGGTTTCTTCGTATATTGTAGAAATTCTTACGTACCTAAAGAGTAGTAGTTTTTTTTTTTAGTCACTTACCAGAAAGATCAGGCCTGAGGTATTATGATAGTATATTTCTCATGAATTAAATTATATTCTTTATTCATAGAAACTTCTGTTAAAATAAAAGAATTTGCTGAATCATTTAAAGCATACTCTTTCACTGTATATAATCTTTATTCTTATAGAAGATGTTAATAGTCTGAATTTGTGTATAATATCTAGATACATAGTGAAATTGGGCCATATAAAGATATTCCACTGTAGCACTGTAGCACTGTTCTCTCGTTGTTCATCGATTTTGCTCGAGCGGGCCCAGTAATGTCTCCATTGTGAGACTTGTTGTTACTGTGTTTGGCATATCGAATACATTCACGGGTAGCTTGCTAGGCTTTGCCATGGGGGTGAGGTACTCTCGGTAGCTTGCTGGGCTCTCTGAGAGGGGCGGAGGAATCGAACCTGGGTCGTCCAGGACGGCTGTGTGCAAGGCAAACGCCCTACCCACTGTGCTATTGCTCCAGCCCAAAGATATTCCAAATCTCTGAAATGACTTCTACACCTACATGTGTGACTTTTGATGAGTAACTGAACTTTTCTAACTATCTATGAAGTACTAATAACATATCTCGATGTATTAATGAGAATGAAATGAGCAAATATGTGTAGTAAATTTAGAACCATTCTTAGCACAGACTCGATAAATCAGTCATTATTTCTATTCACATTATCAGTTTTTAAATCATTCATTTGTTTATAAATAAGAAAGTTAAAGTAATGTCATACTTTTCTCTCATCTCTTGTGATTTTATTTTTCCAATTGAGTTGAGAACCACAATAAAGCCTTGAACAGGTCGACTAAAAGCAATAAATTAATGATGATATAAAATAAAATTTATGGAAGGAATCCAGGAAGCTAGGTGTTGTGTACAATCATCATAAGGTTATAAATCATTTTTCATAGCAGTCACATGCTGAAAATTAATATTTGTTCATTAGAATATAATTTGAAACTTGGCTTTAATTTGCTAAACAAATAGATTATAAAACAACCATCTTCATACATATAGATATAAGATAAAATATTTAAGTTATTTCTTTAGAAATTCTCTAATAAAATCTTGTTTTATATACTAGGTACATCCATTTTACCTCTTAGAGCTTAGCAAATGCGCCATGTAATGTACGGTTTGATTTGTTGCTGTTGTATACCAAATGCATGTTTATACTTGCAGTGACTGCCCAAAATAAAATTCAAGTGAATATACTGATTCTTTTATTAATATATTCATTAATCATAGATGCCCCAAAATAAAAATCTTTTTTTAAGACTTTTTAAAGACTTTTTTAAAGACTTTAAAGACTTTTTTAAGACTTTTTTTAAAGACTTTTTTAAAAAAGCACTTCTACTGACATAGATTCCACATGTCAGTATAAGTGCTCTTTGTTTTGTTATAATTTGTTTTTATGTTTGAAAACAATTAAGAGTAATTTGCTCTAATCTCCTTTCTTCCTTTTGATCTAATATTGAAGTCACATTTCTGCCTGTGCTTTGTGTATGTGATAATGTAACAGAGCTGATAGAACTTCAGAACCACACCTCAGATCAGAAACAAGGATAGTCCCTACCTCCTTTGTGTCATATGTTATCTATTCTTGGAACTGGAATCATCAAATGATGCATGAAGTACATGTAGATGACTCCCAAATGTGCTAATTTCACTCACAGGTTGTCTTGTCACATCAGTTGCTCTCAGAGCAGAGGTCAAAAGAAACTTGATGCAGATCTTACTACTAACTGAAGAGAAAAAAGAAAATGGTTGTAGAAAGACAAAGAGACTTGCTAATAGCCTAAACCTTTGAAAAGTAACCCAGTAAGCAGTGGTGAGAGAATATCTGTAACAGTATCTGCCACCATCACAATTTTACCTAGTTCCTGTTTTCCACTCATCTGATGTCTGATTTTTAAAAACATAGGTCCTCTGTGTTGTATAGGTTTCTATATGCCAAAACCTCTTAGATGCTGCTTTCCCACTTCATTAAAGTGGTAAAGCCAGAAGTGTGGCTGAGAGCTAAGTTGTAAATGTCTGTGGTGCCTATGATTGAATGTATATTTTCCTGCATGATCATCCATTGTGGTGTTTGTAAGTGGCAAAAAAAAATGAGCCTGATTTGTTCTCCTTTGTAGAGCCAGGCCGAGGCCCACTACAAAGGAAGTAAACATGCCAAGAAGGTCAAAGCACTAGAGGCAACGAAAAATAAACCCAAAATGGTTTCTTCCAAGGACAGCGCAAAGGCTAATCCCAGCTGCTCCATCACGCCAATCACAGGCAACAGCTCTGACAAATCAGGTCAATGATACTTTTTGTTCTTTACATTGTGTTCCTCCCAGTTCCCTTCACCCCATTTTTCTCCCCCCAGCTGCTGCATGATATTCTCCATGATATGTTTTTATAAATATGAATATGTTTCCTTCACAGGAAGGGTTATGTGTTTCCACAAAATCAAAGCATTTGATATGTTACCATTCCATGTTGCTAAATATATACACTTAAGTATATATATGTGTGTGTGTGTGTAAATATATAGATATATAAATGTCTATGCATAAAAGTAATTAGACAAAATGGATTTAAAACATGAGTTTATCATTTCCTTGTTCATTTTGCATGTGATTTTTACCAAAGAATCTAGTAATTTTTAATAAATAATTTATTAAATTTGTTTATTATATAGATATGTGGTATTCCCTTAGCCAAACAGAGACTTAAGAAAAAGTGGTGGGGCAAAATATAAAGTTTTTTGGAAGATTAGCATTGCATTATTAAGTGAATGTGTTGATGTGTCTAGTAATAAAATAATTTGATTTTAACTTCTCCCTCAAAGTTGAAAATTAACACCAAAATTTTAAGAGACTCTACAAAGTTATGAAGAGACTAACAATACAACTTTATGTCAATTGAATTGAACTTTTAGTGCAAACACCTCTTAAGAAGAGTCTATATTTTATCGCCCTAGTGAATCTGCAATATTTCTGAATAGATTCAAACTGTTTTAGCGGAAAGAAGGGGAAAATCATTTTTTCCATTATGTATACCATGAAATTGGATGCTTAATAGGTTTTTTTATGCACTCACACTTACTTGCCCCTCAGAACCCAAGATAGATAGTCATCTTGTTGTGTGACTAATTAGGGAGGCATCTGTTAGAAAGAACTCAGACCCTTTCTTCTCTTGGAAACACACATACTTATGACTTCTGCTTTTCAGAATTTGAGGAGAAAGCTTAAGAATAATTTCCTGCACCCGAGAAATTGCTCAGAGATAAAGGAGACTATCTTGTATCCTGCTGAGCTGGTCAATCCCTGGTCCCACTTATGGTTCCGGAGAACCATGAGGGATAACTTCTGAGTACCCAGTCAAGAACAGCTCTACAGAGTAGCACTGGGTGTGCCCCCACAAACCAAACAAATATAGATGACCCCACTATGGCTTTGCAGAGTCATGAGAAAAGCAAGTCAAATAGGAAAAGTTGAAGTAGTTTCAGAAAAGCCTATGAAAGAAAGAAAATGCAGGAAAGAGCTGTTGTTATTGATTAGATGCCATAAATGTTGTTTCCAAAATTCTTTAGCATCAAAATAATGGATTATGATGCTTTATTTTGAAAGGGCCTCCCTAGAAGTACCGGGGAGGAAAAGGTACTTCCAGTGACACTGATGACCTATTCAAGCATTTAGGTCTAGTTTAGTTTAGCTTAGAGAGTTTTGGTTCTTGGGCCAAATGATGTGTTGCTAGAGACCACTAGGGCCACAGCCAGTAATATTCAAGGGTCACCAGGGTATCATCCTGTGGTTACCAGGATTATACCTGATGGTACTGTGGTAGGGTCTCATACCTCTCAGGCATGGGCTCCAACCCTTTGTACTCTCTCCAATGTAGTTAACACTCTTTGTTCCTTCTTTGATAAAAGTAAGTAAGGCCCTCCCATTGTTCATCGATTTGCTCGAGCGGGCCCAGTAATGTCTCCATTGGAGATTTTGTTGTTACTGTGTTTGGCATATCAAATACATCACGGGTGGCTTGCCAGGCTCTTCCATGTGGGCAAGATACTCTCGGTAGCTTGCCGGGCTCTCCGAGAGGGGCGGAGGAATCGAACTTGGGTCGGCCATGTTGGCTGCGTGCAAGGCAAACGCCCTATCGCTGTGCTATCGTTCCAGCCCTTCCTTCTTTGATAGAGATATGAATTAAGAGCATCTGATGAAAAATTAGAAAACTGAGATATTATACCATATTTCTTCTCTTCTAAATAATCAACCCTTTTTGTGTGAAACAACCCTCTGTTAGAGGTTTTTTTTTTCAACCCCAGTTATGCACTTTATCCTTTGCAGTACTAAAAAGCAAACTTTTTAAAAATTTTTAAGTGAAGGTTAGTGTCTTTCACTCTTTTAGCTTCTTTTTTTGCATCTTGAGCTAAGAGCCTACTTGATGGTTAGTGTAAACATCCCAGTGTTGCTCATGTGTGTGCTTAAAGCTTCCCTAAAGTGTATTATTATTTGGGGATTGTTTTTCTCAGGTAATAACAAAATAAGAAATAAAGTGCTGAAGATAGAAATAGAAAAGAATCAATAAGAAAACAATTAATAATAGAGTCAATACTTTATAAGAAGAAGGGACTGTGTGGTTTTTTAAAATAGGAAAAGATGTAGGAGATAGGGAAAAAGTTACAGATTAGGGAATGGACCCAATGGAAGGCCAGTGTAGAAACAAACTCCAAATAAAGGGGGTTTGTATACCTTTTACCTACCTGATATTCAATGAGTTTACCTTTAAAAATAAAAGTTTAACAGTTCAAGACTTTGATGCTAATTCTTAATTGATGTGAAAGCTTAGAAAGAATTTTTAAGTGATTATAGGCCTGTTGAGCAGTAAGAACACACTAGGACTAAGAACAGAATTAGTTTAAACAAGAAAAGACACAAGAATGGGGAGAGGTCTAAGTAAATCTCAACCACAGAATCATTTCATTGGTAGCTACATGGAGTTCTTCAGACCTAAACCCTCCACTTCTCACATTTCTGTATCCACCACCCAAAATACTTTGGTCTAAAAGGATTGGCCTCCCTCATCACTTCACTGTATGGGCTTGAACTAGAAGTAACTGAAACCACTGGAAACCACTTATATTTGAGAGATATGTGATTTTTCATGTTTCCTCTTTCAAAATCCATTTTAATTATTTTAGAGCCATTGGTTGAATCATTTAAATAAATTCCTTATTCTCTACTTTTTACAAAATAAACACTAGTAAAATTGTTTTTTATATATAGCAAAAATAATACCAAACTGTTTCAAATAGCATTATTTAAGCATAAAGTGGATTGCATAAAGTGGGTTGCATTTGCTAAATGCATGTACTTTTGTCATCTTCATCTGGTAAGTCTGCTTTGGAACAAAAATTCACATATATTCTTTATAAATATTTTTAGTTGGAAAGTTAGAAACTCTGCTCTAACAGCAAACATTATAGAAATAAATCTCTGTTTCTTAAATTATTGGTCACAACCACTTTTAAGGTCACAACTTTTTAACTTGTTTTAAGGCCAGAGGTGTAGTATATTGGTTGGATGCCTGTCTTGCACATTGCCAGCCCTGGTTAAGCTCCGGCACCACATATGATCCCCTGGGCACTGTCAGGAGTTATAACCTGAGCACAGAGTCAGGAGTATGCTCTGAGAACTGTCAGATATGGCCATAAAAAATCTCAAAAAAAACTTTTGTTTTAAAACAAATCACTGTATGATTTATTCTTAAGTGTTTGATTTATTTACCTAGTTTATAAATCTATAGCCCCAGTGCTGCGTAAAAATATCTAGGGCAAACATTAGGGAATATTTAAGAAACCCTTGTGTAAATGATGTAATATGTAGCTATTGTTGCCTGTTTCTAAATACTTAAAACACTCACAGTTTTGTGGTCGTCACAAATAGTTTTTTAACAAGTTTTTATTATAGTTAAAGCCCTGTTTCAGGAGAATAAAAGAATAAAAGTCCTTCATAAATGGTCTGGAAGGATACAGAGAGGAAGGGAGAGGAAGATGAATGGTAACTATGGAGCTTAGTTGACAGAAATGTTTTATCTCAGACAACAATGCTTTTAAAGGGTCAGCCAAACATTAGAGTAACAGTCACAGTGAACAATCATGGTTGACTGGCAATTCTTGTGAAACTGAAATTCACTGGCATTGGCCATCTTCTGAATGGAGAGCTCCTGTCAAGTAGGCTTTAGGCGTAACTATGTGATTCAAAAACGTTTTGAATAAAACTGAAAAAGTCAGTTAGTTGATATCTCAGCTGCCAGAGTTTAAATATCTAGGCACTCACCACACCCAAAGGATTGATTGGTTTACACTTTAGTCTTTCTCTTGTTTTAGCCTCAAAAATTTAGCAAAAGAGTGTTGTTTAATTAGGGCAAATACAGAGGGAGAGAAAACAGCCGTGTTTGGTGGATAGAACTTCTGAAAGAACAGCATCTGGAATTCACTGAACATCAGTCACATAAAGTGTGATATTTTTTTTTTGATCTGACAAGGAACTCAGGAACTATAGATGACCTCTCTCTTTTCACAGAGAGGACCTAATGTTCTCATAAATGCCTTGTGTATCTTCCACTACCTAGAACACATTCTTACCAGCTGTTTTGCATTTTGCTTGATTTTTTTTTGTTTTACATGTTACATTTGGATACATAATTTGGCTTGTACTGTGTTTGATTCTGTGTGATACAAAAAGATTTGTTATAATGAAGCTATCATGTCAAAAATTTCAAATTATCAAGGAAATCGTTATAATTTTTCTCACTTCAGTAAACAATATGAGTTTGAAATACCATCCAAAAAAACTATTTATTATAAGAAGAAGCTCTAACTATATGTTATATATATATATATATATATATATATATATTCATGCAGAATTTAAATGAGAATAGCTGACTCACCCAATTTTAGAAGTTGGGATAGAAATAAATATAAAATCCAAAGAATGGCCTCCAGGTCTCCCAGGATTCATCTAACTTTTAATGATGCCATCACTGAGGGTTCAGAACTTGGTAGGAAGGAGGAGAAATGTGCTTTGGGAGAATCAGGGTCAGAACACAGCAAGCATTAGGCAGCTTTAAAAAGATGACTAGAACATATTGGCCAGACACTCTGCCCAAATTTCTCCCTGGAGTTCAAGTGTCATAATGCCATATGACAGTATACTTTGCCGTGATAATATGTCTCATATATCAAATTGAATGCGCTTTTGTCACGGCATTTAATGACTCATAACAGGTTCACAAAATACAAAACATTTCAAATACCTTGTTTCTTGAAAATAATAAAATATTGTGATAATCAATCTAATGATAAAGTGTCGAGGTAGTCAATCTAATGGTCCATATGTCTAGTTTTTAATAGGAATTGTTTTTTAAAATTAATTAGATATCCAGATGAGGAGATTCATTTCTGTTTTAAAGTATATCAAGCTACTTAGAGCTAAATGATCTTTAATCAGTTGCTGCTAAACATATGAAAGCAGATGGAATGATTCAAAATGCAATCAATATATTTATAAGTGCAATTAAGAGCAAAAATGATGAAACCAGTGTGTTCTCCTGAAATATAGCAATAGGAGACTTAACATTTGTTCAGTTTGCATAGTCGAATCACTATATGGCTTTGTGTAACCCTCCGAAGAACCCTTTAACAGGTAGACTTGAAAATAATAGTCATCTTTCATTCATTCATGCAATAAACATTATATCCACTATTTATATTCACTCAGTAGTCTTTAATCTCTTACACCAGTGTATCTTCTCAAACACTGGGTTTCAAGAATGAATATAAACACAAAATGTTCTTGCCTTCATTCTTCTAAGCCAGTATTTTTATTGTTATATGATTATTGTTCTTGTTGGATATTAGGACTGCATAGAAAAATAATATATAGTCACCACATTTAAACTACCGCCAAAAAACATAACCAAAAAATGCTTTGGTCTTGTAAACATTAAATGAGTTGTAGGAGGTTACATAGTTTATATCCCAGTACGATCTGAATAGGAATTCAAGGTTTCCCATTTCATGCATTTTAAATTATTTCCATAACTTCTACACTTTTCTGACTAGAGTAGTAAATACCAGTATCCAAAACAGCACAGTATGAAACCAGTTTTTAAAGATCTAATGAGTACAACCATACAGTACCTTAATATACCTTTCAGTACCTTAATATACCTTTCAGTACCTTTCAGCACTGTGTGCTTTTGCTTGATGAAAATTTCTCAGGTGCCTCACACCTGAGTGTCTCACAGAGCACTTATCATTAAATCACAGATCCATATGATTTGCCTTGAAAGGCAGCAGTTTGGCTTTTTATGGTCACCCTCTTGCCTTATGAAAATGCATTTTCAATTTTGTTAGAGCTTTTCTGCCAGTTAGAACAAATGGAGACCCTCACCAAGTCATATTTTATGGGTTACCATGTGTTTCAAAGTTTTTATGTGTTGTTACAAATAAGAGCACATTTTCCAAATGACAACTTCTCATTTCCACTGACTGCTCTAGGACTTCATCCATTAGCCAGCAAGGTCTTCCTAAGTGTCTCTTCCCTCCTTCCTGCCTCTAGTACGTGGACCTTGTGCTGTGCAGTAGAAGAAAATAATAGTTTTCTGCCTTGGCAGTCTCTGTCAGGTATAGACAAGCACCATCATAAATTTGGCATGCATCTATCAAGTCCAAGAGACTGAGATTTAGTATCTCTTATAAAATAATAGATTAACTATATTTATGACAGACATCTTATGTCTGAAATTCTGCAGTACAACATGTAGAACATAAATTGAGTTCCATCTGTCTAAAAGGAACAAACCATTATACTAAGACTCATATTTTTTATGAACTGTACAGGTATCATTAAGATTTCCAAAGTTGACTTAAAAATGAAATTGCCTTCATCTTTGCTTATGTACCTTGAATTTGACAACACCCTGCCATGTAAGACTGAATATTCTTAGGTATTAGATGTTTATCATCTTATGGAAACTAACTTCTGAAACTTTTGAACATTCTATATTATTTTGAAATAATACATTGTTAGTTCTTCCACAAGTGAAAGTTACTCCATAATGTTGCTCTAAGAAAATGAACTAAAAGTTGAGATTGACCTGTGATTTATTGAAGATCTATTAACTGATGATTTATTAGAGCATTATGTTACTAATTCCAACAAAATAAAACCTTTGGTATTACTATTAAAAACTTCTTGATTTCAAATATATTTATTGCTTAACTGGTATTCATCTCTAATAGCTACATTTATTTGCAATATTCCTGCACTGGGATATCCCACTTCTGACACATCTGTTTGAGGCTGGAGCGATAGCACAGCGGGTAGGGCGTTTGCCTTACACGCGGCCAACATGGCCGACCCGAGTTCGATTCCTCCGCCCCTCTCGGAGAGCCCGGCAAGCTACCGAGAGTATTCGATATGCCAGACACAGTAACAACAAAGTCTCCAATGGAGACGTTACTGGGCCCGCTCGAGCAAATCGACGATTCCTGCACTGAAAGATATTGGAATATTAAAGGACTGAACTGTTTTGTAAATATAAAACTAAATGTCCTACTAAATGTCCTAAAGATTTTAAAAAGGTTAATACATAGATTTTATGGCATTCCACTTATTTTCTTACATGGAAATTAGCATACAGCATTTTGGGTTTAGAACAAACTTTTTAAAAAAAATTTTTAATAGTGAGACATCATGAGGTACAGTTACAGACTTACACATTTTTGTGCTTGGGTTTCAATTATACAGTGATCAAATACCCATCCCTCCACCAGTGCCCATTTCCCACCACCACGGATCCCAGTAACCCTCCCATGCTCCCATCCCCCCATCCCACCCTGCCTCTGTGGCAGGGCATTCTCTTTTGTTCTCTCTCTCTTATTGGGTGTTGTGGTTTGCAAAAGAGGCAATGGGTGACAATCATGTTTTGTCTATAGTCTACTTTCAGCATGCTTTTCCCATCCTGTGAGGATCCTCCCAACACCTTTATTTGGTGTTCCTTTCTCTATCTGAGCCCCCTTTTCCCCTAGCATTTGTGGTTGGCCTCCAAGCCATGGAGTAAAATTCCTGGTACTAATATCGGCCATTCTTGGGTGTTAGTCTCCTATATTGTAGAACAAACTTTTTATTGCTTTTGTTTGTTTGAGATTTGTTTTTGAGGGGGTTGCACACACAGTGATGCTCAGGGGTTACTCCTGGCTCTGTACTCAGGAATCACTCCTCGCAAGCTCAGGAGATCATATGGAACACAACGTATCAAACCACAGTGAGCCACATGTAGACAAGTGGCTCACTTGGTACTATTCATGGTACTATTCATGGTACTATTCATGGTACATGTAGGCAAGTGGCTCACTTGGCACTATCCATGGTACTATTGCTCTGGCCCCACTGGACAAGTTATTTATTGTATTATTTCAGAAAATTTTTGCCCAAGTTTTGATTAAAACATAAAACATTATTACTATTCAGTTCAATGTTTTTATAATTACTTTGAAAACATCATTAACAGATCTTCTGTCCATATTGCATATAGCATTTTACACTAAGGAAAACATTTTGGGAAGTAAAATAAATAGAATAAACCAAAATCCATAAAATGTTCATTCCAATTCACCAATTATTTCTTCTTCCTATATTCTATATCAAGAAAAAAATCCCAAATACAAACAAACCCAAATAAAGCACTATGATTGAAGATTATAGCAGATTATAAGATTATAGACCATTACAGCAGTATTTCTATCAAATTAGAAAGATCTTCAGTACGAGAAAATCATTTAAATAATTTTTCTCAACAGAATATTATGCAACCTTAAAGTAAATAAAAGTGCAATAAAATAAATGAAAAATGAAATAAAAAATAAAAAAATAAAAGTGTAATGGATTTAATTATATTATTTGATCACTTGATCACTTGACTTCCCATTAGTCATCAATTTGCTCCAGAGGGAACTAGTAACGTCTCCATTCGTCCCTGTCACATGCTAGTGTAGCCCAGTGGCGTCTGTTTGTTCTAGGAACACAAAGAGCCTCAAACCGATCGTTTAGGATCTTAATGAAGAAGTCTGACCATCTCGTAGGTGGGTGGCCACATGGGCGGCCACGTGGTCTTTTGATATCCTGTGGAATCCAGTTGGTAATGGCTCTAGTCCTCTCTCTTCCTCCTGCACAACTCAGGTGCCAGGTCATTCGTCACGTTGACTTCTCGACCTAGGTACACATAACTGTTGCATTTGGAGATGGTCATTCCATTGAGAGCGAATGAAACATTGGGAATGAGACTGTTTCTCATAAACATTGTCTTCGTGAGATTCAGCTAAGGTCCGACCTTTCCACACTCACGGTCAAAGTCGGCCAGCATTTGTGCCACTTGGCTAAGTTTGGAGTCATTAGAATGATGTCATCAGCAAAGTGGAGGTGGTAAATACACTTACCAACCTTCTATCTTCACTCCCATTCCTTCCCATTCCAGTCGTCACATGATGTTCTCAAGGGTGGCACTGAAGAGTTTCGGTGAAATGGTATCACCCTACCGAACCCTTCTCTTCACATGGATGATAACTTCTTTGCATAATGGTGAGATCCTGGTAGTGAATCCGTAATACAGCTCACAGAGGATCCTGATATATTGAGTATGAATGCCCTGATTGGCTAGGGCTTCGATGACTGCTTCTGTCTCAACAGAATCAAAGGTCTTCTTTAAATCAATGAAAGTTAGACAGAGCAGCATCTTGAACTCCCTGGAAACCTCAATGAGTTTGTTTATTGTGTGGATATGGTCGATTGAGCTGAATCCTTTGCACAACCTGGCTTGCTCACATGGTTGTCCTTCATATAGTGTTCTGCCAATCCTATTCAGGATGACCCAAGTGAACAGTTTATAGATAACAGACAATAGGCAGATCGGGCAAAAGTTGCCAATGTCATGGATGTCTCCCTTCTTGTACAGTAGTACAGTCCTGCTGGTTTTCCATTGGGATGGAACCTTGCGTTCAGACAGGTAGCACGTGAAGAGCCGAGCCACTGTATTGATGAGTACTGATGGAAGGTTCTTCAGATGTTCAGGTCTGACCTTGTCTGGGCCAGGTGCTGTTCATTTCTTTACTAATGAAAACGAACAGCATGTCAGATTTCAGAAGGGAGAACGTTGGGAACGACATATCCATCCTGTGGAATTTGGTATGTGGGCTAATAGAATGTCAGGAACAAGTCCATTTCTAATTAAACCCCCAGAACCCTCATTAATCCCCCAGATTCATGTTAAACACCAGAAATGTGTCAACCTGGACAATGTGAGCCCTCCTCTCTAGAAAACATCCTGTTTGGAAGCTGGATACTTGATAAATAAAAAGGTCATAGACGATGTGGAAATTAAAAGAAGACCCAGAGAAATGTGTTAAGTCCTCTATGCCTGATGGACTTCCTAGTAGAAAAGAAAATCTGGTTTCTTAATGGAGGAGAAAAGGATGCTCATTAGAATATTCCATAGGACTTGAGTTACAAAAGGCTGCCGTTTGATTATCTGAAGTAGTGAATGGACTTTTGAGAACTAGCAAAGGACTTTCCAGTGATAGTAATAAAGTGGTTGAAATGTTGACTAGGGACAGAAATTAAGATACAGCGATGTCGGTTGGAAGCTTGCCATAACTGCTAGTGGGGAGAGGGCAGCAAGGCTAGAGGACGGATGACTCTGACAATGATAGCTGGAAATAATCACTCTGAATAAGAACTGAGTGCTGAAAGTAGGTAAAGGGACAAATATGAGCAATAGCACAGCGGGTAGGGCGTTCGCCTTACAAGCGGCCAACATGGCCTACCCGAGTTCGATTCCTCCGCCCCTCTCGGAGAGCCCGGCAAGCTACCGAGAGTATTCGATATGCCAAACACAGTAACAACAAAGTCTCCAATGGAGACGTTACTGGGCCTGCTCGAGCAAATCGACGATCAACGGGAGGGCCTTTACCTTACCTTACCTTACCTGTACTGCAGGACTGGAGCGATAGCACAGCGGGTAGGGCGTTTGCCTTGCACGCAGCCAACATGGCCAACGCGAGTTCGATTCCTCCACCCCTCTCGGAGAGCCCGTCAAGCTCCTGAGAGTATCTCACCTGCACAGCAGAGCCTGGCAAGTTACCCATGACGTATTCGATATGCCAAACACAGTAACAACAAGTCCCAAGATGGAGACATTACTGGGCCCAGTGGAGCAAAATCGATGAACAACGGGAGGACAGTGAGAGTGACCTGTACTGCAAACCATAAACCATAATGCCTAAAAGGAGAAAGAGCGGAGGGGTTGGAGAGAGAAAGAAAGGTGTCTGCCATAGAGGGAGGCGCATACGGAGAGGGAGGAGGTAATCTGGGGACATTAGTGGTAGGAAATGTACTCTGGTGAACATATGGGTGGCGTCATGGACATTGTTTAACTGAAACCCAATCATGAGCAACTGAGTAACTATGTATCTCACTGTGATTCATTTTTTAAAAGAGTATTTAAAGAAAGATATAGTGAAGAGATGGACAGAAGTGCTGAGGTTCTTAACTCCTTTTTTTGTGCCATGGATTCCTGTGGATGACTAATGAAACTATTCTCAGAATGTCACAGTCCTCCCATTGTTCATCGATGTGCTTGAGTGGGCCCAGTAACGTCTCCTCCGTGAGACTTGTTGTTACTCTGTTTGGCATATTGTAGCTTGCCAGGCTCTGCCATGCGGGCGAGATACTCTCGGTAGCTTGCCAGGCTGTGGTTTTAAATTCATAGAACCACACATAGTTTCACCAAACCAATATATATAGATATATACATATATATATCGATTTGCTCGAGCGGGCCCAGTAACGTCTCCATTGGAGAATTTGTTGTTACTGTGTTTGGCATATCGAATATAACTTTGTTGTTACTGTGGTATAGCACAGCGGGTAGGGCGTTCGCCTTACAAGCAGCCAACATGGCCGACCCGAGTTCGATTCCTCCGCCCCTCTCGGAGAGCCCGGCAAGCTACCAAGAGTATTCGATATGCCAAACACAGTAACAACAAAGTCTCCAATGGAGACGTTACTGGGCCCGCTCGAGCAAATCGACGATCAACAGGAGGGCCTTTACCTTTTACATATATGTGTGTGTGTGTGTGTGTGTGTGAAATTGTCAATTTTGTTTAGATACAATAATATAACAATGAGACATTCAATAATATCTAGCAATTGGTCTAATATCTACAATAATTTTCAGTCATAAGTATAAATGTTTTCCATGGAAAATACATTAACTGGTGAAAACATTTTTATCTCTACTGGTGAGAAGGTTATAGGTACTACTAAGACAGCCATAGTTTATTCACTTCTTTTATAATAGAAATACTACATTTCAAGTGTAGTTCGATAAAATTAGAATGCATCTTTATGTCTTCAAGTTCAAGGATCCAGTGAATTCATAGACCCCTAAAAAGTACAGAAACGTCGAGTTTAAAATGTTAGTTTAATGTAGAATTATTATACTTTTTCCTCTATTATTTACATAACTACAATTTCTAGTGATGCAATCAGGTTTATAGAGCCTGGGGCATTAGTAGAATGGAAAGAAACCAAAAACAAGAAAAATAAAAGTTAGGAATGCAGAGAGAAGCATTGCTGGAGAAAAACTATATGTAACATTCTTTCCTAAATGCCCAAGCACCTTGTCCAATATTTAATTATTGTCTGGGAAAAGAGAAAGAGAGAGAGAGAGAGAGAGAGAGAGAGAGAGAGAGAGAGAGAGAGAGAGAGAGAGAGAGTAATGTCCATATCCCACATCACTGGGCAATGTTCACTAACCCAGGATAGCTCAGTTTGATAAGGAATTTCCAAGAAATCATGTGTTTCCTATTTTAGTTAAGAGATTGAGTCTGCAATCTGATCTAATCTCAGTTCCCTTATGGTCATGGTCCTATGTCCCCACATAACAGCATTCCTAGGGCACCTCGTTCTGCAGAAAAACCCCACACCAACCGCATTGGAGGCCCAAGCCTTTTAAATTAATATCACTTTTAAAAGGAGACCTTTTACAGGCCAACGGGGTTTCTCCTACAGCTTCTGGGTCTTAAATAAAAACCAGCTTGACAACTTTGTAATAAAGCAGCAGATTGGATTTAGGTAGGGACAGATGCTAGATTTGAAATGTGAAGGTATGGTTTGCTTTCAGCAATATATTTTTCAGGGATTTGTAGCTCTCTTGTGCCTGGGCAGTCCAGCTCCTGAATATCTGTGCCGTTTCCTTAGTGGAGTGGAGCAGTTCAGGGGTAGAGGGTGGGACCCCAGTATCGAGTTAGGTCCATATAAAGGGAGAGAAGAGCTGAAACCTCCTTGGAGGAAACAGCAGCCTGAGGCAATAAGTTTGTTTGCTGGCAGTAATTCTTCTGTCCCAGCTGTTGAAGAGAAGCTGCTTCCATCATACCTCCCCTTTCTCCTTTCCACTGTCAAGACGTACCTCGCCCTGCCTTTAGTATCAAGGCATGCGGAAGTTAAGGAAGTGAGAGGAATAGAATTCTAATGTTTTCCTCATACATTTGTTTCCTCTATAAGGGTCTTTCACATAAGAAAAAAAAAGGATCCTATTCGTCATTCCACCTTGAAAATTAGTTTTTAATCTTATTCCTGGCTTTTGAATAGCTGCTGGACCTACTTCTGAGGGACTGGATTTGAGTGACATGAGTTACTTACTCTATTTTCCATGATAAGCTGCCTTAGAAATAACTTTTCACATTTCTTGGTGACAAATTGGAAAAGGGGCAATTTTTCAACCTGGAAAAGTTGAAATATTATTTCTCCATTGTGCAAGTCAAATGGCTGGAAAACCACATAAAATAGGAGAAAGCTGTTCATTAGATCTGAACTCTAGCAAACAAGCCCTCTTTTGTGCTCACTTTGAAAAGTGACACATTCGCTAATACCAGTGTCAGCTCATTGATTTAGAAGATAGGCTGCCAGTTTCTACATGGAGATACTGAGATGTGCCACTCTTTTATCTGTATACAGATTGGGAGCTCCTGCTCTCTAACAAAGTAACACAAAAAGCAATAATGCAGTGGCTGTATGTTGCTCTGATAAAGACACCAATAACTCTTTTTATTAGACAAAAATTTCACAACATTGTGTAGCCCAGTGGCCAGGACTTGTTTGGCCATCCTTCAAGTGGAAAGAACAGTGGTATCATAAATCAGGATTGTAATCTGGCAGACAATTATAGTAAGTGACATGTATTGAATGTATGAGATTAGTTACCTGACTTTCTTAAATTGCAATCACTTGAAATAAATATGCTTCCCCCTGCCCCTAACGTAAAGAAATACATATTTTTTACTTATTAAAGAGACGTTTTACTTTATAGACAGTTTTTTGTGCTTCTAGGATTAATTTTAAAGCCAAGATATAAAAATCAGACATAAACACAGTTAATGAGGAATTAGCATCTTCACAGTGATCAACTATTCTAGAAGAGATAGGGTTTCTAGAAATTAATTGGAGACATGATTACATGGCACTGGACGTGAAGAACTGCCAAAACTCTATCAGTCCAATGCATAATATTTTAGTTCTCTGAGAATTTCAGACTAGCTTTCATTTCCATATCTGTCCTTGCCTACTGATGTTTCTAGATTTATCACTGAAGGACTCTTATTTTATGTTTCGCATCTGTGAAAAGGCATAGTCTCTAAAAATACCATTAGGTTTCTGAAGTTTCATATTTAAGTGGAGTTTTGAGATCAGATGATTTCCAGCCAAGTCCAATAAAGAAGATCAGCTACCCATTCAGTGTTGTAAAATAAACCATCCTATGTGTACTGTACTTAGTACTCTTGGGATTAGATCATGTTGAAATAAGAAATTTGGGGAAAACCTAATGAGATGTCTATTGAACAGATATATTAGGTCAATTACAGGTATAAAACTTTTGTTCATTAAAGACTTAAGTTGGTCTTGAGTGTTACCATTAGTAAGACATACAAATCCTACTTAGAGACACCTTCAACATGGGCATCTATAAAATTGAAAAAAAAAGGAAAATATTAAGTAACACTGGAGGAATTAGTACTTAGAATAAAGAATATTATCATATAAAATATTAACTATGTAAGTGTTGATAACTCGGATGAACAGAATATAATTTGTTACTGACTGCTTCCAACATCACTAAGAAGGGAATTGTTACTGGCCTACGAAGCTCTGATGAGTTTCCTAAAAGAATGCCGAGAGTTCCGTTAGAAGACTTGCTAAAGAATAATAGAGTTTAGCTGCAAAAGGAAATGTACAATTGTCTGTACATTGGTGATATTTGATTTTTCACATATGCTTTCAGATATTCTAGCAAGGTACATTCCTTCTGTTTAAGTTATAGAGAATTGATAATAAGAGTTAATTAAATTCACAATTGTTCATTTTATCAAATGTCAAACCTAACCCAAAGGAATATATTAAGGCTCTAACCTAGTACAGCTCAAGAAATCAATTCTTTTCTGGGGGGGAGGGGGGTGTGCTGTGCTCATGAACCTGGCTGTGCTCATGAACTAGTCCTGGAGAACCCAGGGAACCATATGTGGTACCAGGGATCAAATCCTAGTCTGATGCATACAAGGCAAATGCCTTACACACTGTATTATTTCTCTCATTCATCATAGAGATCCATTCTTAAGAAATTAGTTTTAATGCCAAGAAACTTTTTTTAAATATTTAATGCTCACTTGTATCTTTAGCAGCAATGACACAGTATTTTACATATTTCAAGAGGTAAAATGTATTTATCTGTTCTATCTGTAGCCAGTTTTGATTAGTTATTAACCATGAAATGTTCTTGTTTCTTGTTTTTACTTGTGAGGATAGAAAGCACTGTGTGGAAGTGACCATCCTTATTTCAACAAATGTATTTCCCACCATAATTGGTTTTCTGTATACTAATCACTACGATGAATTAAAGATATAGTTATAAGATTCAAGAATATCTCTATCCTGGCAGTTATTTTAAATGCAAAAACAAATTGTAACTAATGTAAGATTATGGCATTTATTTAAGAAGATTATGAGAGCATAAAAAAGGGAGGACGGAAGTAGGCAAAGACTAGAAGTAGCAAGTCCTGTAGAGAAGTTATATAATGTAGAGAAATTAGATAGTGATCTGATATCAAGTAGTAACAGGTAGTAAAAGCTAAGTGAAAATCTGGTGGAGAAAAGGCGAATAAATCTGGTAAAAGAAATATCAAGATAGTATCAGCAAACTGAGCATCCTCCACCCAGATCCTACATATTTCAGTAGGCAGGGGTCTCACCCACCAACTGGCCCCCTGGCGCCATGTAATCCCATCAACGGCCAAGACCCAGAGACTATAAAACCCAGATCCCGGAAGCACGCAGCCGCATTTGTGGCCGAGCAACATCTTATTATCTCATGCTTACTTTGGACAAACTGGCAGGCTACCGAATGTAACCTGCACACAGGCAAAGTCTGGCAAACTCCCCATGGCGTACCCAATATGCCAAATACCCATGACAATGATGGATCTCATTCTCCTAACCCTGAAAGAGCCTTGAATCTCAGGGCTAGGACGAAGGAGACGTTACTGGGGCCTGCTCAAGGCAATCAATGAACAACAGGATGGTCGTGATCATGATCGTGATCAGCAAACTTTAGTGATCCATTAGATGTATCTGATAAGAGGGTATATTTTAGGAGTCTGATAATTATAACTGTAGCACTGTAGCACTGTCCTCCCATTGTTCACTGATTTGCTTGAGCGGGCACCAGTAACATCTCCACTGTGAGACTTATTGTTACTGTCTTTGGCTTATCAAATATGCCACAGGGAGCTTGCCAGGCTCTGCCAATAATTATAGCACAACTGGTATTACTGCTAATTAATATGAGAACTACTTGGAATATCTTCATGTGTAGCAGCTCATTCTCTCTCTCAACGATATAAGCTTGTAGAATCTGAAACAATCATCAAAGAGTATAAGTAGGTTTCATAGACCTAAGGAAAAAGGTGAGGAAGATGTGTGGAAGATAGAGAATAACCTTATGGATTAAAGGAATCTGGTTAACGAGGTGAATGAAATTATTGCAGTAAATTAAAGCATAATGATATCAACAAGAGGGTCAGAGTTTGATCTTGACAAATGAAGACACTTGGGTAAAGGAAGAAGATAAAGACAAAGGAGGATCAGAATGAGCTACTGTAGGGCCTAGAGGAAATGCAGCAAAGACAGTGGTATAGACATGGAGGGTAAAAACCATTCCAAGAAGGAATTTAAGCCCATTGCATTATGAGCTTAAAGTCACATCACTGGCTTCTACAAGAGAGTGAGATGGTCAGGACAAGAGGAAATTGAAAGAGATGTTTCACCAAACACTTCAGCACCCTAAAGAAGAAAGGTGGGTGGGCTAGAGGGATAGTAAAGGGACAAAAGGCATTTACAGACCTGACCACCACCAATAGTAGTCTCTGAGCACAGATTCCAGAGTAAACTCTGAGTAAATCCAGGTATGGCACCCAAACAAAATATAGTTGGAAAGCTCCAGGAGTGAAACAAGTTTGAGATTTGACTTTTGTAACAACGAAGTTCGAAGCGTTTTGAAAAACATTTCAGATTTGAGAATTTTAGCTTGGATTTAATTGTAGCACTGTAGCACTGTCCTCCCGTTGTTCATCGATTTGCTCAAGCGGGCTGTGTCTCCATTGTTAGAATTGTTGTTATTGTGTTTGGCATATTGAATACGTCACGAGGAGCTTACCAGGCTTTCCTGTGCGGGCGAGATACTCTCGGTAGCTTGCCAGGCTCTCTGAGAGGGGCGGAGGAATCAAACCTGGGTCGTCCAGAACGGCCATGTGCAAGGCAAATTCCCTACCCACTGTGCTATTGCTCCAGCCCTTTGGAGTTAATTAGTAATACAATTACGAATAGCCATGTTTTCCTGGCTGTCTCCACTTACAGTAAGGGTAGATCAACTCAAAAGATAATATTGAAGTAAAAAACTAAATAACGAATTAGAACAAATGGATTTACTAGAATATTTCATCCCCAAACAGAATTTACATTTCCCAAACTGCATACAGATATTATTCAAGACTATACCATATGCTCACTGTCTGTCCTCCCGTTGTTCATCGATTTGCTCCAGCGGGCCCAGTAACGCCTCCATTTTGAGACTTGTTGTTACTGTGTTTGGCATATTGAATATGTCACAGGTAGCTTGCAGGCTTTGCTGTGTGGACGAGATACTCTCAGTAGCTTTCCGGGCTCTCCAAGAGGAGTAGAGGAATTGAACCCGGCTCGGCCGGGCTGCTCAACCACACACAAAATTATTGATAAACTTATGAAGTTTGAAAGCATAGTAACTAACTTTTTCAAAAACCATTATGTGATAAAATTACAACTAATCACAAATGGAAAGTCAGTAAAAGCTCAAACCTGTTAAGATTACATATATGCTTCTCGGTAGCACTTGAGTCAACAATGAAATTAAAGCAGAATTTTTTTTGAACATACTTGGACACAAGCTGTTTTCACTCGAGGTGCCTTAGAGGGATGTATGTGAGAGCCCTCCCCACCCCAAGGAACCCAGCCCTGGCAACCGACTTCCACTACCCAACCACCACCATGCTCTAGACCACTTTTCACACACTCCAGCTGAGCATCACGCATGAGTGAACATATTCCGGGAACATGCGGCCGCACATCATAAGACTCATAGAGGGAAATATTTATATGTGTATGTGTCTCTCGGAGAGCCTGGCATGCTACCAAGAGTATCCTGCCCACACAGCAGAACCTGGCAAGCTCTCCATGGTGTATTCAATATGCCAAAACCAGAAACGGTAACAGGTCTCATTCCCCTGACCCTGAAAGAGCCTCCAATCGTTGGGAAAGATGAGGAAGGAGAGGCTGCTAAAATCTCAGGACTGGGACGAATGGAGACGTTACTGGTGCCCACTAGAGTAAATCAATAAACAACAGGATGACGGTGACCGTGACAGTGACTTGGAGACAATGAAAATAAAAGCACAATTTTTTATTTGTGAAATATTTGGGAATGCAGAAAAAGGAGTTCTAAGGATGAAGAGTGATACATTAAGGATGATTTATGTATGCTTTACATGAAGCTGATCCTAGTTCAGTCCCCAGAATCACATGCTTCTCTGAGCAGTACCACATTCTTGGGCCCTTACACTGAGTCCCCCAGGATTCCTGAGACTACTTGGGATCTCCCCACCTACACCTAAAAGAGTGATTCAAATTTTTAGCCATGAGAAAATGCACAAATAAAACCAAAACTTAGTAGAAGGAAGGAGACAGTAAAAATAGAGTGAAAATACATGAGATAGAAACAAGAAATATTAATGATCAATTAAACTATAGACTGATTATTATAAGAGACAAAGTAATAAATGTTTAAACTTATAAGTAATACTAAAATATGAATAAACAGAATCAAAATTTAAAGAAGAGAAATTATAACAACTATAGAAATTTTTAAAATTATGAGACTACAGTGAACAGATGTATGCCAATAAATTTGATAAATTTGATAAAATATATGAAACAAAATTTAGATAAATAAAATATACCAAGATTTAAATAAGAACCACATTTTATGGGACAATATTCTGATACCCAAATCAGACATCAAATGACAAAAAATTTTTAGAAAGGACAACTAAAAATAAATATTTTTGACAAAACGGCAAAATTTTTCAACAAAGTTGTAATAAATTTAGTTTTAAGTTTATTCACTGTATCACTGATTCATTGTTCTTTGATTTACTCGAGCAGGCACCAGTAATGTCTCCATTTGTCCCAGCCCTGAGATTTTAGCAGCCTCTCCTTAGTCATCTTTCCCAATGTACTAGAGGTTCTTTCAGGATCAGAGGAATGAAACCCATTATTATTATTATTGTTTTTGGCATATCGAATACACCACTGCCAGGCTCTGCCGTGTGGGCGATATACTCTCAGTAGCTTACCAGGCTCTCTGAGAGGTGTGTGTGTGTGTGTGTGTGTGTGTGTGTGTGTGTGTACATATATATTTCTCTATCAAATATGGCATGGTAATATGGAAAATAGGTAAAGAGTGTCTTATGATGTGTTCACACGGTCCAGGAATATGTTCACTCTTATGTGAGGCTCATCCCAAGCATGTAGAAAGCAGCCTGGAACATGATAGCAGTTGGATAGTGGATGTCGGCTGCAAGGGCTGGGTCCCTTGGGGTGGGGAGGGTTCTCACCCACCCTCCTCTGGGCTGCCCCAAGTGAAAACAACCTGGAGCTTTAAACTTTATTATCCAGCAAAAAGATTGTAAACTATTATCAGGTACAGTTTATTTCCAGCATGCAAAAATGGTTCTTCATACTCAAATCAATGTAATACACAATAAAAGAAAAAACAGTATCAACAGATGTAGAGAAAGTATTTGATAAAGTAAGCACCCATGTACAATTTAAAACTCAATAAAATGGATAAAAGGTACATATGTTAGCACAATAAAGGCCATATAACCCAAAGTTAATAGCTACAAAATGATAAAAATAATAAAATCTTCTTAACTTCAGGAATAAACTAATTTAGTATGAGGTTTTAAAGCAAATTACAATAAGAAATAAAATTCAGACCAGACGTAAAGCCGTCACTAATTGTATATATTATTAATATCCTAAAACAACACAAAAAAGTTATTAGAGGTAGTGATTAGCAAAGTGGCTGGTTAAAAAATCAATTTAAAACTCTTGCATTGCTATGTGCAAATAATGAATGATGAAAAAAAGTAAGGAGGCAATATAACTTACCGTTGCATCAAAAAGAAGCAAATACCTAGGAATAAATTTAACCAAGTAGATAAAAGATCTATATAATAAAATGTACAAGGTATTGTAATCAAAGGATATATGTAGGACATTAATAAATGGAAAAATATCCTATGTACATGGATGGGCAGAATTAGTCAAAATTTTCCTAAATTTTAAAATTTACAATAGTAAAATTTTCTATGCTAACAAAGGGCTACACGCTGGGACTAGAGAGATCATATAGCAGATAAGGTGCTTGCCTGGAATGTGGCTGACTCGGGTTCAATATCTGCTACCACACATGTTCCCCTTAGTACTAACAGGTGTGATTCCTGAGCACAGAGTCAGGAGTAAATCCTAAATACTGCCATGAATGCTCCACCTCTCCCCCACACCAAAAAAGAAAAAAAAAGTCATATACAGATTTAATTTATTCCTAAACAGAATTTCAATGATATATTTTAAGGAAATAGATCCAAAAAATGTGAATATTTAGATGGAATCTTAAAAGACTTTAAAAAATTAAGAAAATTCAGAGAAGAAAAAGAAAAATGAAGGTATCATGTTGTTTTACTTTAAACTACACTACAAAATGTTATTATTAAAATCGTCTGGCATTGGGATGAAAATTGACACAAATTCATGGAACAGAAGGGAAAGCCCAGAATCCATCCCAGACATTTACTGATATTTAATTCATGACAAAAGATTGAAGATCATACACTGGAGAAAGGAGAGTCTCTTTAACAGACGGTTCTGGAAAACTGGAAAGTCACATGCGAAACAATAAGGTATGACTACTCTCTAACCTCATGTACAAAAATATATACAAAATGGATGAATGGCCTAGATGTGAAACCTAAAGCCATCAAGTACATAGAAGGGAAAGTTGGTAAAAATGTTCAATGAAAGTAGCTTTAGAGAAATTGGGGTGGACTTGACCTCAACAGCAAAGGGACATGAAAGTAAATATAAACAATGGCGACTTCATTACCTTCAAAAGTTTTTATAAAGCAAAAGATAATACAAGTAGAATAAAAAAATTGCTGAATATGAGAAGATAATTAGCACATAATACATCTATTAAGGGGTAAATATTCAAGGTATGTAAATAACTCATGAAACTTAAAAACACCCCACTCCACAAAACTCCACAAAACATGATTTATCATTTGGAAAATGCACATCAGAACCACAATGAGAGCTTACCTTGCACCAGTGAGAACAACTTACGCAAAAAAAAAAAAAAGATGATAGTAACAAATATTGGCAAGAGTATGGAGAAATGGGAATCCTGGTACACTATTAGTAAAAATGTATGTTGTACTCTAAAAATAGTATGGTAATTCCTTTAAAAATTAAAAATAGAAATTACATGTTTCTAATAATGCTACTCTGAGATATTGATCTGAAGGGTTGTAAACACAAATATGAAAGGGTAGCTTCACCTGGTTTTTCTTTGCAGCATTATTCACAGTTGCCAAAATGAAGTCAACCTAATTGCCCACTGGCAGGCCCTTATTTCTTTCTGCTGTGGCATATATACTAACTGGAATACTACTCTACCACTAAAAAGAAATTATAAAATCACTTTAGCACTGTCCTCCCGTTGTTCATCAATTTGCTCCAGCAGGCCCAGTAACTCTCCATTTTGAGACTTGTTACTGTGTTAGGCATATTGAATACGTCACAGGTAGCTTGCCAGGCTTTGCTATGTGGGCGAGATACTCTTGGTAGCTTGCTGGGCTCTCTGAGAGGGGGGAGGAATCAAACCCAGCTTGGCCAGGCTGGCTGCGGGCAAGGCAAACACCCTACTGCTGTGCTATTGCTCCAGCTGTAACATCACTTAGGGGACACAAATGGGTGATTCTTGAGTCGAATCTACTAAGCAAAATAAATAAGGAAGTGAAATTTAAATATTGTTTATTCATATATGTATACTCATATGTTTACTAATATAAAACAGACCAAAAAAGGAAGCAAAATTATTTCTATACTTGATAAAAGGGCTGGAGCAATAGTCCAGCAGGTAGGGCATTTGCCTTGCATGCTGCCGACACAGCCGACCTGGGTTCAATTCTTCCTCCCCTCTCGGAGAGCCTGGCAAGGTACCAAGAGTATTTCACCCGCACGCAAAGCCTGGCAAGTTACCCGTGACGTATTCGGTATGCCAAACACAGTAACAAGAAGTCTAACACTGGAGACATTACTGAGCCCACTCAAGCAAATTGATGAACAACGGGAGGACAATACTACAGTACAGTACTTGGTAAAAACTATGGCAGTTACTAGAGGGAAAGAGGAGTTGGTACAAGGAATGAATAAGGTGACTATTTGGTGATGGTGCAGTATTAATTGCATACATAGGAATTGTAAAGTTAACACCCTGAAAATCCATAACACTATAAATCAATAATAAAAGAATTTTTAAAGGCTAACTAGTGAATATTTGTAAGATAACTAAATTTTTTAAAAACATTTTAAAGAAAAGATAACTAAAATTTTCCAATGAGAAAAGTGAAGGTATATAAGATAATTAGGATGAGGGGACTAAACAGAAAAGTTTTTAGACTAACAATGGGAAAACTATCAAAAATATATGAGACTATTTATAAGAACATCATAAAAGCCAAAACCCAAATACATTCAATAGTTCATTATTAAAATAGGTCACTGAATTCTATAGCCATACAACAAATGTATGACTCTCCTGCTATTTCAAAACTCTCTTCTTATTGCAACAAAATGAATAAAACTCATAATTTTGAATGGAAGACACTAGACATAGAAGAACACATATTATACAATGTCATTTATATGAAATTTAAAAACAGGCAAAACCAATCTAGATTGGTAGAGGTGGTTACTTTTAAAGAATCAATTGAGCAGGTTCAAGGAGCCATTCTAAGATGACAAATACCCTACATCTCTATGTTTTATAGTTCAGAATCTTACATCTTATACATATATCATATGTTTGCACAAATATATATAATTATAGTAATGTGCCTTATAGTATGTTATATCTCACTGAGGGAAAAAATTTAAAGGTGCAGATAGTAACAGTAATAGCCTCATTAGAGTGTATGAGAAATAAATGAGATAATGCTTTTAGGTTCTTAACATAATGCTTGGTTTATAGTGAATATTCAATTAGTGTCAACTATTGATTTGCGATTATTATTGTTTCTCTCACTATTTCTGTAAGATGAAACGCCTGGAGCAGCCATTAGACCAATTTATTTGTTCTACATAAAAGCAAACTTTCCTAAACAGTGATTGAGCCTCTGAATTCAACTTCTCATAACCATGCTTTAACCAATATAACCTTGTCAGTTGTGTATAAAGAGAAACTTGTTATGCTGTAAAGTTTATTTTAATGTAAAAAAATAATTTTTCAAAATGCATTCTGTTCAATAATTTTGTTGTTTCATAGAATTATTCTTATAAAGTACTTAGAAACACATAATTAATCCTATGACAAGATATCAACACATTTAATAATAAAAGAAATGTAAATATATCAGTGCAATAGTACCTTTCATCTGTGAGTCTGACCAAGAAAATAGAAGATTAAACTGGTAAAAGTAGAGAGAACAATCACTTGCAAAAGTCTAAGATAATTAATTGTAAAAACCCTTGAGCAAGGTGAGCTTGAAAATGTTTATGCTCCCATTCCAGAAATTGCTCTTCAGAATTGTTTCTTCCTTCGAAACCAAAGGAAGTTACCACCAAGTATATAGAGATGACTATACACGACGCTGTTTATAGAAATAGTTTTTTGAAGAAATTAATTTGTGGAAATATGTAATGATTGCTTATATGTTGTTGACTCTCCCTTTGTCATTCCGGAGAGTCATTTTCAGATATCAGTAGTCTTGTCTCATTTTTTTAAATTTCTTTTTATTATTGAGTCAATATGAGATACAGTTACAGGCTTTAATGTTTGATTTTCAATCATACAATGATCAAATGTCCATCCCTCCACCAGTGCACATTCTCTACCACCAATATATACCTCCCCTTTCCAACCCTCTACCTGCCTCCAAGGCAGACAATTTCCTCCATACTCTCTTTCTACTTTGGGGCATTATGGTTTGCAATACAGATACTGAGAGGTTATCGTGTTTGGTCCTTTATCTACTTTCAGCACACTTGAAATTGAAGGTCCTTGACCTCTTTCCGCCCAGCTCAGATTAGACCTTGGGAAGGGGCATAGTCTGCTCTTTCTTTCTTCTCCAGTATATTGCTTTTAATTATTGCCTTTCCAATTATTATGAAGAGGAGAAGAAATTAGAGGGTAAAGGGCAAACATTTTTGTATTTAATGACAATCATTGATGCCCTCTACATGGCACATATATGAATGCTGTCTCTCAAGGGCCATGTATAAAGACAATTATGTGGTTCTTTTGATCTCTGCTCAACTCCTACCACAGAGGTCCTTTCTTATCCATTTTTTGCCAGTGTCCTTTTTTCCTTAGTCTTTTCCATTCATATACTGATAACATTGACTAATAACTTAAGTCTGCTCACCTTTGAAGATGTCCCCATGACTAGTGATAACATTCAACCTTGACCTGCCAAACTGAGATTGCAGGTTCTTTGACTTAGCTGCTTTCTTAGTTTTAGCCCTGTGACTTTACAACTTTCCTTTCCCCTACTTCTCTTAATGTGAGGGACAATCACCAAGACCTGAAGTTGTCTGACTAGGAAATAAATTGTGGTTTTTTACATGCAATTCCAGCTTTACTTTTTCTCTGAACTTAGAAGTTCCCAAGTAGACCAGAACTCAGAATGCCAGTGAGTCCTCCAATTGGTATATAGTCTAGGGAGATAGGTAATGGAATGTAGATAATAAAATACATTTTACTATTTCTTTTAAATACTACAGGTATAAGTCGAAAGATTTTTGGGAATGTTTTCTAACATGCTGATGTACTTAATGTAATACTTACTGCTTTCAGTTGGGGGTTATATCTTTCATTCTAAGGTGACAAAAGCTCTGTTTAATATCTTTTTAATAGTAATGAAAGTGCCAACCAGAAATAATTCAAATAGAAAAAGATTAGTTGAATAAATTATAGTATAGTCATGTAAGTAAATATCATTTGGTGTTATAAATCATGATCTAATTATCTATGTATTGATCTGGAAAATAGATGATGTATTACTAAGTTACAAATGTTAGTTACAGAATAATATGTTTCTCTATTCATGTTTATGACCGTGGAAAAATAAATAGGAAGTAAGATATGCCAAAACAATTATTTAAAGTCAAGGATTGGCAAAGTACTACCTGCAGGTTAAATATGGTCTGCCATCTATCTTTGTAAATGAAGTTTAGCTGGATCACAACCATGCTGGTATCTACTTTTCTGCAATAATACTGCAGTTGAATAGATGCAACTGAGACAGTATGACCCACACGGTCTGATATGTGAACAACCTGATGTTTTACAGAAAAAGAAAACAAACTGCTGACTTAGTTCAGATAAGTGTTTCTTAATCAGTAATTGTGTGGCTCCCTGTGGGCTTCTAAGGATATCCTAAGGAGATCACCAGTGAAAATCATGTAAATAGGGGCTGTAGGGTAAGGGGTGGCATGGAACAAGACTGGAGGCCAAACTATAGGACAGAGGGGTCCACAGGAAGGAAACAGTGTCAGAAGCAGTCTTGGGTAGAAAAAGATTGAGAAATGCAGGTCTAGATTACTTAATCATAGCTGACTGACTTATCAAAATTGTTTTGTCTTTTTTCTACAAGGAGCAAGCTGTATAAAATTGTATAAAATAATATGTGCCGATTATAGAACTATTGGAACCTAGTTAAAAATGTATTAGTAATATTAAACTAAGGTGGAATTTATAAGTAAAATCATAAATGAAACTTTGAATGAAGCTTCCAAAGTTCCATTTCAAAGTATGATTTATGTTGTATTTTCTTACTTCTAAATTTAAAACCCGTATATGAACATAATTTTTAAATTTACAAATAAGGATCAGTTTTAAAATTTTATTTTAGAATTTCAACATGTTATTTTCATCTTAGTGCATTAGTCCTCTTAGACCAATCGAGTAATACACTGTAGCACTGTAGCACTGTCCTCCCTTTGTTGATCGATTTGCTCAAGCAGGCACCAGTAATGTTTCCATTGTGAGACTTGTTAGTTTTTTGCATATCTAATATGCCACAGGGAGCTTGCCAGGGTCTGCTGTGCAGGCGGGATACTCTCGGTAGCTTGCCAGGCTCTCTGAGAGGGACGGAGCTAAATTTAATAAAGTTCATTTAAATAAAGTTTGGGGAATAAGAAATAATAACAACAAATAAATATTTAAGACAATATCTTTTGCATAGTTTTATCAACTGGATAGAAAAACAATCCCATGCAAGAGTTTTCCTAAATGTTTAGAGCTTCAGAAGATAAGTGAAATCTATGTGGAACTTCCCAAAGAGGTTTTTATTTTTTTAAGAGCTAAACTCACTTGAATGCATAAATTATGAATATTTTATTACAAAGGGCAATTCTGATGTAGCTAAGCAAATTTTGCTTCAAAATCCTGTAGGATAAAACCTTAAAAAAGATGTTTGAGTAATCAGGAAATAATTAAGATAGTCAGAAGACCTGCTAATTAACATTAGGTGAGGGAATACTTGAAAATGGAATTCATATTAACTAGAACTTCCAGATGACATGCATCTTTATTAAAAGAAACAGAAGTAAACAGTACATTAATTAAACTTTCAAATACACAAAATAAGGGGACTTCTTTAATGCCAGTAAAGAAAGAAATAATATAATGAAATTTGTTTAAAAATATCAAGCAATTAAAATGAGAAATATGTATTAAGTTTTAAAAAACTTCTAAATTTACATATCCAGAAAGAATGTCAGTAATAAAATGTATTAATGCATCCATGACTTTCCTGATTTTAGAATATGTTATGTTTGGATTTGTTTTTTTTTTTTTGACTAGTTAATATCAATTCCATGAAAGAATTTCCTGAGTGTCATAATACCGTTTACACCTTTCCAAAGTCAAGAATTTTCCCTAATATTCTCAAAGATTAATATTCTGGTCTGTCTAGAGGACTAAAATAAAAGCATAACTTATCTCAATTTTAGATCACATAGAGCTTAAACACTACATGCACCTTACTATTTTGTAAAAGGGAATTGCTGCCCTTCGTATCTACTTCAATAACTTTAACTCTGCCATCTGGTTCAGTCTACCTATATAATAGCATCTCTTGTGAGATTGTTTGCACTGTTTAATACGCAACTATGTGGCATTCACTAGTAAACTTCAAACTTTTCCTCCTGTTTTGACATCAAACCATTCATTTCTCACTTTCTTTCACCACTGGTCTATGCTTTTCAAAACCTGACCTTCAAACCCCCAGCAAAATGTCCCTTCCTTTATTAAAAATATATTTCTCACCAAAAGAATCATTTCCTGCTTTATGCTTTTGTGCCTCTTACCAGCTTTTATCATAAAGGTGAGGTCTCTAAATGACTGTCTCGTGTCCTTGGCAAGACATTAGTCAAGTCAGTAGCTATTTTATTTACCACTTTCTTCAGTACCTAGCACAGTTGACTGTTAGCAAATTGTTAATATGCATTTGGTAACTAATAAATGACCTCCTTTGAAAACATCAATGAAAGGAAACCTGTTTAACTGTTCACAAAAAGACACCTTTGTTCCATCTTCTCAATGCAAAATGAATCAGATAACTGCCGAACAGGGCAGATAGTTTAATTCAGGCAAATATGCTTTAAAATTGGAGTTGAATTGTATATCAAAGCAACAGGTATTTTCACCGCTGTGGGGGACAGAGGGGTAATGCCACACCCAACTGTGCTCAAGGCTTACTACTGACTCTGTACTGAGGGATCACTACCAGCAGTGGTCCCTAGATCATATATGGTACATGAGTATCTAACCAGGGTCACATGCAAGGCAAGTGCCTTACTCCCATACTCTCTCCAGCCCCTTCACCCCTTCAATAGCATTAGTGTCTTATGAAGTCCTCTATGCCGTTGGAGTGATCAGTGATCAGTCCTCTAAGCAGTTGGAGATTGCATAGTGATCAGTGAGTGAAAACTTCCTGCCTTCTGTGCCACCTCCTAGCATTTTGTGGCCTCAGTAGCCTCATCTTTAAAAAAATAATCATCATTTCAACCTTACCTCTTTTATTAGATTGTTATGAGAAATAAAAAGTAAGTGGTAGCACATATATATATATATATCATAAATAAAGCATACTGGAAAGATATATATATAATCTATAAGAATAAGAAAATGTCTAGTCAGAATATTTAGATCAAATTTGTCTGAAGTATCTTATAAAATGTTTGCAACCAGGAAAGATTTTTGGTATGCAGTAACTCATTTCTATCACAAGAAACAGAGTAATTATATGGGGGCAAATTTTAAGAGTTTTTTTTGTTGTTGCTTTGTGAATCTGTTAAAACTTCAAATTCAATATGAGGAATCCTTATATATGAGTTTCAGGCCTAAAATAATATTTAACCTAATTTACATGCTGACCATTAAGGAAGATTGGATATATTTCCCTCTCTGATGCTGTTAAAGTGGATATAGTAAAGATTCAATGTCTTTTCCATCATACTTAATACAAACTGAAATTGTAATAAACCTTCCAAAAAGTGAAAAGTATATATTTTAGAACTCAAGGACAAAAATAAGAATGTGAGCATTTGTTTATTTGTAATACCACCAGACCTTGGGTCTATAGATGGAATTCCCCACCTTGTCTAGTCTTGAACTGGTTGGCACAACACAGAAAGGGACAGAGACCAACTGCTGATCCCTGACTCAATTAAGTAGAAATAAGAAGGCTCAGCATTTTTGATGTATGTGCAAGCTTTTGTTTTCCCCATATGCAGAATGGTTTAGTAATTCCTTCTCATTTGATTACTTAGCCCATTGTTACATAGTTTCAGATTGGTTGGACCAATTAAAAGATTTTAATTCCCTCTCTTTTAATGTGAGTTCAATAGCATAACTCTAAACAATCTCTATGAACACCAGTTTTGCTAGGTTTAAATGTGTTATGGATCTTGCTGTGCCCTATGGAGTTTTAGTATATTTTCCCAAAGAGCCATTGAGCAGAGACTATCTTGAATAACAGATGAGTCCTGATAATTCAGATTTTAAGTCATTCTGACCTCTCTGGAAGTCTGTAGGCCTAAAGGATTACAAGCATTAGTAGCTACATTATCAAAATGACAAGATATCTGTAAATGATTTGGCTAATCTTCATGTTGTGTTTCTGCTTAATATAATTATTTAGACATGATTTAGATGATAACTAATAAGCACTATGAGTGCTTACCATTAAAAAAACAGCTTTAATTTTAAAAAATAATTACCAAAACCAACCCTGTTTCTTCCCTCTCCTTTACCCATCATCCCAAAGTTAACATTTCATTTGTTAATGCTTAACTACTTGGTGTAATGGTTGAATTTCAAGTTCATATTTTTGACAGAATTAAAATATGAAATGCTAAATGAAACTACCATTGCTTTTATTTTTTCTGGACCACTCCTGATGTTGCTCAGCATCACTACTGGTGGTACTTAGGGAACCATATGCAGTGCTGGAGATCAAGTAGGCCTAATGCCAGGGGAACAAGGGAAGCTTCTTACCTCTATACTATATCTCTGGCCCTCCAAAACTGTGATTGCTTAATAACATTTCATGCTACCTTTGTACTGAGTCACCCTCTTGGGAGGTAGTTGATTTTCTTATATATGAAAGACTTTCATGGAACATATTTAAAACCCAAGGATATTAGACAGAAAGCTACCTGCTTCAAGTGGCAAAACTAAGTCATTTTTCATAAATTACTATGATCTTGAGTGACCTGGTAATGAAAACTGACACTTTGGAGTTCTGTTTCAGGCAAGCAGAATGAGCTAAAATCTGTGCTGTAATAATAATGGACTAGAAATCAAATTTCTGTGTTGAGTTCTTTATTTTGGAGGGGAGAAGAATATCATCAGTGCTCACCTGACTATACCTGGTGGGGTGTGGGGCTTATGGGACTATTGAAGGGCCAGGGATTGAACCAGGGTAAGTCATGGATATATGTAACTTTAATACTGTGTCTCTGTGTCTCTCTTAGAAGATAAAGGGAAGTTAAAAGTCAACAACTCCAGTCAGCCATCTAGCTCTGAAAGCAGCTCATTTCTCCTCAAGTCTGGCACAGCACCCTTGCCACCTGGAGCAGCCACTTCTCCCTCCAAGAGCACAAATGGAGCTTCTGGTTCTGTTTCTGAATCAGAAGAAGAAAAAGCCAAAAAATTACTTTATTGTTCACTATGCAAAGTGGCTGTGAACTCATTGTCACAGCTAGAGGCACACAACACAGGTTAGCAGTTATCATTTGAATTTAAAGAATGTTTATGAGAAAGACCTCTCCCATCAGAAAAATGTATCTTTTATTATTCTATGTCTTCTCTACTTTTTTGATTTAAAGCAGTGATTTTTTTTAAAGAAAACTCTTATTCTAATGGCTTTGGAAGTAACAAAAGCAGATGGAAGACAAAACTTGTGTTTTTTACTTCCTCAAAAGAATCCAGTACTCTCCAAGGTTATCATGATAAAGTGACAGAGATGAATGAAAACCTCTATGTATAATGTTCATACATAGAGAAGAAATGACTAAAAGTCTCAGTAGAAAAATGTTGAAAACATAAAAACCTAATATAGTATATATTTCAGCTATTAAAATATAATTATAAGAAAATGTACATGTCATTTGAAATGTAAGATTGTTTTTTCTTTTTGGGTCACACCTGGTGATGCACAGGGGTTACTCTTGGCTCCACACTAAGGAATTACTCCTGGCAGTAGCTCAGGGGACCATACGGGATGCTGGGAATTGAACCAGGGTCGGCCGCGTGCAAGGCACAGCCCTACCCGCTGTGATATGTGTCCAGCCCCAGAAATGTAAAATTTTTTAATATTTTCAGTATATTGCCAAAAAGTGGGAAAAAATATACTAAAATGAGAAGTGATTATCTGAGAGGTGAAAATATGGACAATGATTATTTTCTTATGTCTCACTATTTTCTCTGTTTTCTTTTGTGCATGCTTTTATGTTTTCCTACTCTTTTACAATTAAAATGTATTAAATTTATGATCAGCATTAAAATGGTTATTTTTAAGAAAGCATTTGGGAAATTCAGTCTGAACATAAACCTCTCTGGGATTATAGAAAACACAGTTCTTAAATAGCTGTTTAGTATTTGTCTCTTTCTGTCCTAGGATCTAAACACAAGACTATGGTGGAAGCTCGTAACGGAGCTGGTCCAATTAAGTCCTATCCGAGACCTGGCTCACGATTAAAGATGCAAAACGGCAGTAAGGGGTCAGGACTACAGAACAAGACATTTCATTGTGAAATCTGTGATGTTCATGTCAATTCAGAAATTCAGCTCAAGCAGGTAATACAACCTGAATTAGCAGTCGCTGATACAAGGGTCTCCAGTTGATTATGTAACTCCTCATCTCTGTAATAGTTCTCAGTATATTTGCTGTTGCAGTTTACAAATTTTATAGAATGCATTTAGTTAGAAGACAGTACATAGAAAATACTGGAAAGTAAAAGTCAGTGCCCAGTACTTGTGCACCTAGTCACACTCTGTAGGTTTCCAGGAAAGGAACGGATGGGCATAGTGGTCACCTGGAGTTTACAGTCCAGCAATAATTTCTTGAAAGATAAGTGAAATATGCAGTCTGTCTTTTAGCCCAAAATCTGGTTAGGGAGAGAGGTTCATCATTCACTGTGGATAACAGTACAAAAAGTTGAAGCAAGTGTTAGTTATAGAGAAAGAAAAGGGAAAGAGAGACCTCTACAATTAAGTCAGAGGGAGTCTTTGAGTGATGACTTTGCCTAAACCGCCTTGGAGCTATGAATCTAGAACCAGGTACAGAAAAACTGGCTGCCTCTACCTAGGAGATATTTTTTCTCTTCGAATAACTGTCACATTTAAATTCCGCTAATGCATCCAACTTTTTCCAGCACATTTCTAGCCGAAGGCATAAGGATCGGGTTGCTGGGAAACCTCTGAAGCCGAAATACAGCCCTTACAACAAACTCCAGAGGAGCCCAAGCATTTTAGCAGTAAGTTCACCTCACCTGCTCATCTGTTTGTGCAGCAACCTTGCTAAGTAGGGCATGAACTGTAAGGAGTTACTGGGAACTAATTGGTCCTGAAAGGGTTTGAATTTAAATAGTCTATAGAAGTTCTCCTAGGAACTACTTAACCCTGCTGTAATACACCTTGAAGCAATCTTCCTCTCCTCTCTTTCGACCCCACCCCAAATTTTCTCATCCTCTCTTTTGCCATCTCCTTCCAGATCCTCCCCCCTCTGCCTCTATCCATTTCTGTCTTTGTCTCTCTGTCTCTCTCTGTGTCTCTCTGTCTGTTTCTTCTCTCTCTCTCTCTCTCTCTCTCTCTCATACACACATACTTTGTATGTACTTGTAGTGTTTGCTTTCCATATCTATTAGGTCTATTGATAATCACACTAATTTCCCTGCCCTATGTTCCTACTTGAGATATTTCCCAAGTCTATGCAAATATACCCAGGGGCTTCAGTTGTATCATATAAATAGCCAGGTCATAGATTTCTTAATTTCCCTGAGACTTGGCCTCGTGTGCCATCTATCTGAGACAGAAACTGGGATTGCCAAATGAGGGTGATGTTGAGATTACCTTCTAGTTTCTCCCAAGCCTCTGTCTGTTGCGGAAAGCAGGTGTTAGCTGCATTAAACAATCCCAGCTTGCAAAGTATTCCTGATTGCAAAAGAGCAAAATTAAGGAATGAATGCTTACTTCACAGTAATATTTTACCCTGTGATTCTTTTAAATAGAGGAAGTTTTCTAAATAAACCTTTGGGCTATAAGAGAAAAAAAAATGGTTATCAAAAGAAGGAAGAGGGCAAAGGAATGGGCAGATCTGAAGAAAGGGGCAAGTGTACAGTGAAGGACAGAACTAAAGTTAGTGTAACGTGTGCACATGTTGGCTTTTGGTGACCCATACCTCAATCTAATAGCTACTGCAGCTTATGTAATGTTCCAGTGCAATGACACTGAAATTAACAAATCAAGCCCACTTAGAATCATTCCCAGTGAAAGAACCAGGAGTGGGAGAGATCACACTGTGGGTTGGTCACATTCCTTGCATGTGGCCAACCCAGTCTTATCCCTGCATCACATATGGTCCCCTGGAGCCCTCCCGGAGTGATTCCTGAGTGCGGAGCCTTGGAATAACCCCCGAGCATCTCCAGATGTGGCCCCCAAAACAGGAAAATAAAAAACATAAGCTGTAGTTCTTCAAGGAATACTTTCAATGGTCAGAGAGAAAGAGAGACACATAGAGGGGTGTGAGGAAGAGGGGAGGAAGAGACTTCATCTCTTCACGGGTCCTTAATGGTCTGAACCCGTTACCTACCCCAGTGCCTCTTCTAAGAGAGGATGGGAAGTGTGGTGTGCACCCTTAAAATTACAGACCAGCACTACCCTCAAGACTGCACTGCTAGAGGCTAATTTTTGTTAGAACTCTCCTGTTCAGACTGGAACCCCCCTGGGCGTTCGTTCATTCTGAGCAGCAGCCTAAGTGAGTTTCCAATCCTTAGCGCCCAAGGCACAGGCCCAGGGGAAAAGGTGACACAAACACAGAGACCAAGAGCTGCCGAGGGTCTCTGGGAACCCCCTGGAAAGGAATCTCTCTGTATTGCCTTCCTAGAGCCCTGGCTGGTCAAACGGGGGCTTCTCGTGAAGGCAGACGGGTCGGTGTGGGTGGGGGTGGGGGTGGGGGGAGGGCGCTCTCCCTTAAAGCCCCTCTCCACCCCTGCCCTCTGGTTCTCTCCCACCATCAGGCAAAACTCGCCTTCCAGAAGGACATGATGAAGCCCCTGGCGCCCGCCTTCCTGTCGTCGCCCCTGGCGGCGGCGGCGGCCGTGTCCTCGGCGCTGTCCCTGCCCCCGCGCCCGTCCGCGTCCCTGCTGCAGGCCGCCGCCCTGCCCCCCGCGCTGCTCCGACCCGCGCACGGGCCCCTGCGCGCCGCGCCCGCCTCCATCCTCTTCGCGCCCTACTGACCCGCCGCCCTGCGCCCGCCGGGACCGCCAGCCCACCCCGAGCGCCCCCGCCGCCCCAGACGCTCCGGCCCCCGGATGCCACCGTGCGCCCAGGACCGCTCCGCTCCGCCGGGGATCCGAGCTGCACCGGCTTGACCTCCCTCCCTCCCTCCCCTGCCCACTCCTGTCTAATTCGTGACTCGGTTTCTTGCAACGGTATTGGTCCCACCCCCGACCCTCACCCCCCAGAGCCGCATTGTAGACCGTTCTCTGACTGTCTTTCCATGGGTGTGATCTGATGCAGGAACAATAGGGAATCCTTTTTTCCTGCCAGACTTGAAAAACGGGTCTTCCTTTCTCGCACGGCTGTAAATAACTGGAATCCAGCGGGCGACCACGGAGCATGGGACAAAACGAGCGCAAGTGCTGACTTGTGGCTGCCACCTTAGCCAACGGAGCACCAAGCTTTTTTTCTCTTGGGTGTACTGTTGTTGACAGGGATTGTGTACTGTTCTAGACCCAAGTACTCTTGTTTCCTGTGTAGTACTAGACCTGTATCTCTCGTTGGAACTAAACCTTTTCAGTTGCTGTGTAAAACGTTAGGAAGCAAAGTAGCTTTGAATTTTTCTCTTTAAGAGAGCAAAAGATAAAAACGACGCCTTTTCTTTATTTCACATATTCTTTGGTGATATTTAAACAAAATAGAAAGCCATATAACGTAGCTATAATTATAATGTTTCCTATTTTTGTTTAACTTATTTTGTAGCTTCCTCATGAGTGTGAGTTGCTAAGCAAATGCATACAAACAGAAAAAAAAAAAGAGCTTCCTAAATTGCATCTGTTTGCACCTCTTGTGCATCTGCAAGAAGACAATGAATTCATGTGTTTCTACGTAATCATCTTCCTCATTTTTAAACCTGTTTTCATTTGTAATGATGCTACATAATTCTGTGGCTCCCTAATGCAATAATGTACAGAAGATAAAAAAATTTATAACTGAACAGTCTGTCTTTCTGTTCTTGGAATATGTTGCAGGCCATGCCCCTGTGCCCCCCATTCTAAGCTGATATCAACAAGACTGTAGTGTTTGTGATATCAGGGGCAAGAGGTGCCATAAAAGAACAAAATAGAGTGAACTCTTTTAGAGCATCTATATCTGCAATCTGTAAATGGTAAAATGTCTGTGTATTTTTTTAAATGTACCTTTTCAATAAAAGTACAAAAAAATAAAAAAATCTGTTTGTATTTTCAAAGTTATTTTCTCCTGAGACACCTCCAATTTTAAATCATCTGATGAAAGATTTTCAGTAGGTGCAAAGATTGCTTCTTACATATTTAGCATTTCCAGCTCTTATTTGCAGCATATTTATTTGTCATGTTTATTCATTAGTGTTCACAGCATCTGCATGAGGCCAGACTTTACTGCTGTTTTCCCTTTGAATCACTAAGAAGTTGGGCCAAAGTTGCGAGCTTGGCTTAAACTCACCGTAGCAGCCTGCTAAAAAAAAAATTGGTTTTTGTTTGTTTTTGTTTTTTTAATGTTTCTGGAGTCTTTTAAATGTTAGTTTTGTTGTTGTTGTTTTGTTTTGTTTTGTTTTTATTCGTGTCCAAAACATTTAAGATCTCTTTTTAGAGAATTTTGTTCACCCCTTTACTTTGTGAAATTAACCCAATCAAGATTCAGATGACTCAAAATAACCCCCATTTTATTAATACATCATGATTGGGGGAAAATAGGAATTGAGAGAGGAGTGAGTTCTTTGCCTCAGGCATCTGTAGAAGACCCTTGTTGGTATTTACTCATCAGTGGAGGGGTATGGTGAGGTGAGAGGAGGCAGAAGGGTAGAGTAGGATGGGGATGGTTTCACTCATTGGTCTCTGGATGGAGGTGGCTGAAAGGCTGAAAAAGCAGAGATCTACTGGAACACTTTACACGGGGCCTATGTTGGCCTCCTCAACTTCTTGAACTCAAGTAGGACATGGTAACCCAGGGATCCCAGAAAGAACATTTTAAGAAATAAAAACTTCTATAAAATAGTCCCAAAACTCTCAGCCTGTCACTACATGCCACATTTCTTTGATCAAGCAAGTCACATAATGCCAATTCAGGGACAGAAAGTTGTACTTCACTTTTAATTATTATTGAGGTGATACTGACATATAATGTTATATTAATTTAAAATGCACTTTATCATGATTACACAGGATCACAGTAAGCCAAGTCATCATACACAGTTACCAAAAACTATTTTTGTGAGGAATACTTTTAAGATCTGCCCTACAAGCAAATTTCAGATATGCAATACATTATTATTAACTGTGATCACCATGCTGAATGCTGTGTCCTTGTGTTTTTATAACTAGAAGTTTACACCTTTTGACTCACCTCACCAGTGTCACCCAACCCCCCACAATTTGTATCTGGTAACCACTAATTTGTTCTCTGCATCTACGGGCTTAAGTCTACTTTTGCTTTTAATTTCATATATAAATTAGATCATAGGACATTTCTCTTTCTTTGACATTGCAATTAGATTTTCCATGTTGTCACAAATAATAAGATCTCATTCTCATAAATGAATAATATTCCATTGTATATTTGATTTCACATTCTATTATGAAGATCAAAGAATGCTTAACTACTTTTAATCTATAATTTGGGAGGAGGTTTTACAAGCAGTGCTCAAGGGGTCTCAAAGCTCACTTCCCAAGATATTTGAGGATCATGCACTACCAAAAATCAATTTCAAGGCCTCTGGATGCCAGGCATGCATTCCAGCCCTTTGAGCTATCTTCCCAGTTCCTTTTGGGGGGAATGGAAAATAATGCTACTATACATCTTAATAAGCCTAAATCAAGTCAACTTTTAATAAGGAGAATAACTTAGAAATAATTTTATTTCTAAAAAATTAAGATCCAGTGATAGTAGCGTGATAAAAGCCAATCTATTTTCTCTGTCAAAGGTAAAGGTAAAGGTAAAGGCCCTCCCGTTGATCTTCGATTTGCTCGAGCGGGCCCAGTAACGTCTCCATTGGAGACTTTGTTGTTACTGTGTCTGGCATATCGAATACTCTCGGTAGCTTGCCGGGCTCTCCGAGAGGGGCGGAGGAATCGAACTCGGGTCGGCCATGTTGGCCGCTTGTAAGGCGAACGCCCTACCCGCTGTGCTATCGCTCCAGCCCTATCTATCCAATTGTTTGAAAATTGTTGACTAATGTTCTCAGCCTATACTCAATTTAGTTTTAGTTTTTCAAAGTTTAAGTTTGACACTTCAGTTTGCAGGTTTCTAATACGACTCATTTGAACTGTATTTCGTATTTAGTTACAGCCAACCTTGATTAGATCTTCAAACATGGCACAAAGGAAGATATCATGTTCTGAAGGAAATGTTGATATTTAATATTTAAATGTTGATTCAATATATTTTCATAATTTTATTACATTATTGCTCATGACAGCAATGTCTAATTAGATGTATAGTTTCTTTTTTTAAAATAAATCACCTCAGAAGAGCAGAGAAATATCTTCAAGGGCTGGAACACATGCTTTGTATACAGGGCCCCACTTCAGTCCCCACCACACATGATCTCTCAAGAGTTCCGTGAAGCAGCTACTAAACACTTGCAGATATGCACCCCCTAAAAATAAATAACCTCAGACATGCAATATCTCAAAGAATAGCTCATACCTAAAATGTGCGCCTCCAAAAGAAGTCATGAGTAGCTTCAAGCATGATTTATAAAACACCATTAAGTAAATACATTTTAGTATCCACCCTAATTCTGAGGTGAGCAGAATGGATTTTTCCTAAGGAGATTTACAAATATGAACAAATACTCTATCATTTCTGGAAAAATAGACCATCCTGCCTTTCTTTTTGTGGAGAAAGTTTTAAAATGTGTAGCTTACTCTGATAGAGTCTAGCTCTGATCTCTGTAGAATTTGAAAAATTATGTCAGGTAGGATTGCTAAAATTTAACACCCTGTTAAATTTGAATTTAAGATTAGCAATATATAATTTTAGCAATATATTTTCATAATTTTATTACATTATTGCACATGATAGAAATATGTCCTATAATAAGTGTACACTGCTTAGGCTATATACTAATAGACTAGTTGTTGTTTATCTGAAATTCAAATTTAAGCAAACATCCTGTCTGTCTGTTTGCTAAATCTGGCAGCTCTTGTCTCAGGAGTATTCTTCTTCATCTGAAGTATCATAATTCTTTAGGAGCGAAGCATCCTCTTGGGTGTTGAAAACTAAATAATAAGGTTGTTTTTTTTAAGTCATTCACATTGTGAAATGCACTCAAAAATATACAGAGAAAGGAACTTGCAGGAAATAAGTCACTGGTATATTCAACTTCTATAGGACCAGGACAAGTATAAACTTAGATCAGATTCCTCTTACTGAAAGCTGCACCATAACCATTGAATAAAATAAAACTACAGTAAGAGGAAAACCCCCAAATTTTAACTATGCACCTGATACACAACCCTGATTCACTCTAAGAGAATTCTGATTTTCCAGAACAGAAATGCATACAGTTTTATAGAATTTTTCTCTCAAAAAGTGCCTTAAGAAACATTTTACTGTTAATGTCATAAAGAAAGAGAATCATAGGATTCCCACTGGAAAGGAAAAAAGGAAAGAGAAAGCTGACTTTCTCTCTGGTGGAAAGGTATTGTGCTAAGATGCTCAAATATTATAAAGAGACTTGCTAAGAAGATTGAGTTTGGAGCTGTTTTAAGAAATGGGATGCTCTCTGCTGGAAGCTATTGTAGAGAAGGATCATATGGACAAGGGTGAGATAAAAACATTTGATCAAGAATCAGTCAGCATCAAGACAAGATCCTGATAATAGCTATTTAGGTAGCAAGTGCAGATTTTGATTTCTTCTGCTGTTTCACTATGTGGATTCTGGGCTCTCTTTATAGTGTTTTGTTCATCAGAAATTTGTTTTGTTCATTTTGTGGCCCTCAGTTAATATCTAAGGAGTCTCTTTGGGAAAAGACCGGTTTCTGGTAAGTTGGTGGACTGAAGAGAAGCCGTGCAGTGCAGGAGTGAAATCCACAGAGAATTCTCATCTCTGCCTCCTTCCTTCTGCCAAGTCATTAGCTGCATGGGAGAATTCACAAGGGACGTGACGCAGGTTCTCAGCAGCTATGGAGTGTGACTGTAGGGAACTGCCCTGATTTCCTTGTACAAAATTTCTAAAGACAGACAATATAATATATTCCTCCACTATTCACTAAGTTCTTAAATGGCATCAAGCCTCTTGTTGTCAGGTCTAATCCCCTCTGTAGCTGCAATGAAAATACCTCTATGTTATATGATTTATTTCAAGAAGTCATTTATCTACAGATGATTGGATAAGCTTATTAAGCATATGACTTTCTTTTTTATTACAGTGAAAAAGTTAAACTAGGATGGAGGAGAATTAAATTAGACTCATATATAATTTGCACTCAAAAGATCTGAGTTCAAATCCTGGTCATGTCTTACACAAATTCGTGTAATGAATATATATTAGGAAATTATTTTTATATACTCTCCTAAAGCCTTACAGAGATATAATAGAATCCAAGTCTAAAAACCAAATAAAAACATGTCAAAATGTTTCTGCAATTATAGCTTGCTATAAAATTTTCATAATATACAAAATGAAAATATTAAATGAATATTTTTAATATTATACAAAATTCTCTGGGGCTGGAGCAATAGCACAGTAGGTAGGGCATTTGCCTTGCACGCAGCTGACCCAGGTTCTATTCTCAGCATCCCATATGGTTCCCCAAGCACCGCCAGGAGTAATTCCTGAGTGTATGAACTAGGAGTAACTCCTGTGCATCGTCGTGTGTGACCCAAAAATCAAAAATAAAAATCTCAGAAATTAGTAAATTCTAAGTCTTTAATCTAGATTCAGAAAAAGGCATTTGTGTCCAGAAGAGAAAGCAAATTTATCATCACCTATATAAACACTTTATAAAAACACTTTTATATAAACATCAAAAATCAGATGGGCTAGACACGTAATGAGGTTTACAGATGACCGCTGGACTAGAGCCATTACTGACTGGATTCCACGGGACGTCAAAAGATCGCGTGGATGCCCACCTACAAGATGGTCAGACTTCTTCAAGACCCTGAATGATCGGTTTGAGGCTCTGCATGTTCCTAGAACGAGCAGATGCCATTGGACACATTACTAGCACCCGCTCGAATAAATTGATGAATAACGGGGTATCAAGTTTACGAGTGATCAAGTGATAAACACTTTGTTTACAAATTTGCTCATGATGGTTTGTTGCATTCAAATTCCAACACAAATCCCACCACCAATGCAATCTTTCCATCACCATTATTTCAAATTTTCCCACCACCCCTTAAGCCTGCCCCCACAACCCTTTAAGTGCCCCCCATAGCAGGTACTAAGTAATATATTTTATATTGCTTGTTATAAATAATTGATAAAAGGATGATCAAAAAATGTTTCCTGAGGAGAAAATGGAAATTATTGTGTCTCACCATGGAACCATTAAGCTCTTGTAAGAGAGTTAACTAAGATGTTGTTATAGGTTAGGCCTTCTGTATTTATATTTCGTTAAACGAGATTGGTTGCCTTCTACATTACATCCCATCTAATCTGGTGTGCTACTTCTGGTTTATCAGTGTTGAAGAGTTTGAGATGTCGCTCCAGGAAGTCCAAATTTTTTAATGAGGAAATACAGCTGGAGTTAAATTTTAACTGGATGGCAGCTTTGAGGCATGTGCATGACTGCTGGTGCTTCCAGAATTCCAGGGAGATGGGGGGATCATCTCCAACTCCATGAAAGTCTGGAGGTTTCAGTCACAAAATCTACAAAGCTAATCAACAGACCAATTTCTGGATGAGGCTCATCCAAGCAGTGGAGTCCGGTGACTGGTAGCCTGGTGATCACTGTGGAGTGTCGAAGTTATCAGCCGCCTGGACTCCGGTTGGGCAGGCACTAGGCACACCTACTCTTTGGGATGTCCTAGAATAATGCTCCGTTTTTAACAAATAAATTATGTCTATTTGTTATGAATTCAAAATATGTTTGCGTTCAACTCTTGGTAATACGAGCATGTTTACTATGCAATACATAGTTTGGTGATTAGATAACCACAAGCTGAAGGAAAATTCAGGCTTCCCTTTTTCCACTTTGGAGTGGCCACCATTTTAGGCTTATTTATCTGAAATTCAATTCTCTGAAGTTTCGGCATTGAGGAAGATAACACAGGAAAAGAACACAGACTCTCTAGGTAAAAAGGACTAGGAAATTTTCCCTAAAGTGCAGCTGACAGCATTTAACTAACAGAGCCTAAAAGTTTCAAATGATAAAAGGCTAATACAAAATACAAAGTCTCTTTCCTCCTGGGTGGGGATTCCTTTCTCTAAGAGCATTCATACACAGCACATGAAAAATGTAACCACATAGAAGTTTTTATCATAAATAGAAAACCCTGTAGTGAAGACATGCTCTGCACTCAGATTTCTGGATTTCTGAGTAAACTGTGGGTGCTCCTTAGAGCTTCAGGTCATAGGAAGCATTCCTAAGATGCAGTATCATGGTGAACAGCTGGTAATCACATTCATACGTTTGAGAAACATAAAATGAGCTTTAAATTTCAGTCTCAGCATTGATGAGCTTATTTATTGTCATCATCACTATGGACTATGGTATTTACGCTGTAATAACAAGGGGTTTAGATAATAGTTGTCATATCTACAATAGAATATTATTAATGTCCTAGAGCTCAGTGCATTCTCCCACTAGACCTTGCAAAAATTTATACTTCAGACTGTATTATTTAGCTTCTACTGGTTGTTTGGACCTGAAATTTAGAAGTAATCCTTTTCCTTCCCCAACTCTCCTCCCTCTCTCAAACTCTCCTCTTCAGGAACCTTATCTTTATTATCAGTGTTCCCAGGCTTATCTGTTTATCATGTCTTGTCTGTTCATCAGTTTTGTGTCCTTATATTAAACACGTAGGTGAAATAATTTAACATTTGCCTTTTTTCTGACTATTTTGTTTTACCTAATTTCTTCCAGCTGTTCCACTTTGGTTGTGAATATCACATTTCACTTTTTAAATAACCAAATTGCATCCATTGTATAAATGTAGTATGTATTTCTAATCTAATCATCTATTGGTGGACACTTTGATGGATGTTACTTGCAATTTTTAACCATTATAAATACTGTTGCTATAAACATTGGGTAGATACAACATTTTATGTAAAGGTCTTCATATTCTTTGGATAGATACTCAGAAGGAGGATTGCTAGATTATGTCAGCTCTGTTCTAATCTTCCTGAGGAGACCCAGGATTGTTTTACCAAACTGTGCTACCAATGACATTCCCGTGAGCCCATTTTAAATCAAGATACTGAGCATTTAGGCACTAAAGTCAGTTTGAAAGAAGAATGCCAAATTAAAGCAGAAAAGTGTCACTGGTTTCAAGTCAGAAAGCAGGACTTTTCTAAGAAAGCAGTTTCTTTGCTTTTTCTATAAGCAAATAACTTGGACTGATTGCTTAGTCTTCAATTAAAAACTAGTTACAATTGACCATAGATATCCACAGGATAGTATGTGAAACAACCACCTGGAAATTTGTGTTTCAATTCAGATTCATAAGCCATATTAGGAGAAATGGTTCCTTAGTGATCTGGAGAAATGATTTTTTTAGAAAAGCAGAAGTGCTGAAATCTCCAACTATTATTGTGTTGCTGTCAATGTCTTTCTTCAAGTCTTTGGGCATTCCTTAAAAAACTAGAAATTGATCTTCTGTTTGACCCAGCAATACCATTTCCGGAAACATACCCATGGGCTACAAAAATACACAGCAGAAATGACATCTGAACTCATGTGTTTATGGCCTCACTGTTCACAATAGCCAGAATCTGGAAACAAACTGAGTGCTCAAGAACAGATGACTGGCTAAAGAAACTATTGTACATCTATACAGCTGTTAGAAAAACTGAAGTCATGAAATTCACTTATAAGTGAATGGACATGGAGAGTATCATGCTAAGTGAACTAAATCAGAAGAAGAAGGACAGACATAGAATGACTGCACTCATTTGTGGGATATAAAAAAGAAAAAAGAAAGAAAGAAAGAAAGAAAGAAAGAAAGAAAGAAAGAAAGAAAGAAAGAAAGAAAGGAGGGAGGGAGGGAGGGAGGAGGAAAGAAAGGAAGGAAGGAAGGAAGGAAGGAAAGAAAGAAAGAAAGAAAGAAAGAAAGAAAGAAAGAAAGAAAGAAAGAAAGAAAGTATAGTAAGAAACTAACACCCAAGAACAGTAGAAACAAGGGTCAGGACAGAAGTCTGCCTCAAGGGCTGGGATAGAGGGCAGTTGAGACAGAGAAGGGACCATTATGACAATAATGGTTGGAAGGGATTGCTACGGATGGGAGATGTGTGCTGAAAGCGAGTAAACGACCAAACAGGATGGTCTATCAGTATTTGTATTGCAAAGGATAATGCCCAAAAGGAAAGGGGGGATGAGACAGACAGACAGACAGACAGACAGACAGACAGACAGAGAGTGCCTGACATGGAGGTAGATTGGGGAATGGCAGATGGCAGTAGGGATATGGGGGACATTGGTGGTGGGAAATGTACACTGGTGGAGGGAGGAGTGTTGGAACATTGTATGACTAAACTCAAATATAAAAACCTTGTAACTGTATCTCATGGTAACATAGTGATCAATAAAATAAATACATAGATAAATTAAAAGAATGACAATGTTAATTCAATGAATAATAAGGAAATTACTTGAATTTCACAATTGAATACCATAAAACTTTTTTTCTCATGTGAAACCAAAATTCAGTAAACTTCAATATTCATGAGTGGGGGAAAAAAAGAAAAGCAGAAATGATACCCATAAATTGACATCTTAATAGAAATTTTCTCCTCCCCCAACCCAGTGTTACTTGAATAGAGAGAAGATTCTGGCCTGTAAAAATGAAGAAGGCTTTACTGGCTTCAGAATGCATATTAGACTCCTGGGACTTAGGAGAGCTGAATATCAAGCCCAGATTAAAGCAATGTAGGATTCAAGACCATCGTATATACTGTACTTCAAAGTAAGATTACAAGGAGGTTTATCTTCACAAATAAATTCTTATAAATGAACAATGAAGATTTAATAAATGCTCTAGGAATAAATCCACTTGTTGCACCCATCTATGCAAATAAAATCTTACACATAATCCTTAAAACCAAAAGAAAACAGGGCTGGAGAGATAGTACAGTGGGGATGGTACTTGCCTTGTACACAGCCTATTTCAGTTTAATCCCCAGTACAATAATGATCTCCTGAGTACCACCAAGAGTGGTCCCTGAGTATAAACCCAGGAAGAAGTTTGAGCACTGCTGGGTGTGATCCTCCAAAAAAATAAATAAATAAAATGAAAGAAAAGTTGAGTGCAACAGTTTGATAGTGGATCTAGTAATTCAAGACAAATAGAGGAACAAGACTACCTCTGATTAAAGAAGAGAAAGAAAACTTTTAGGTCTCCAAGAAATGTAAAGTAGCTCTTAAGTTGCATTTATTAAAAGTAATAGGATTACTAAGGAGGAAACGAAAGATCAAAGCAACATCTCTACACTATAAATTATAATTGTGGAATAGGATACTCATACTTTATAGAATTATAGCAGATACAAAAGATTGCATCTTAAGGCTCTGCTTCATCTAACGATGTTAGTTTCTAGTAAACTTACGAAAGATAGTAAAATTTGTTTGCAACATTTGGTTTATAAATTAGGAATAAGGAGCACAACATAATTTTTTCACATACATGAACCTTAGTCCTATTAGACCCATATTTTTTTTAGTTTCATTAAATATTTGGATAAAACCCCCTTTAAAACTTATTATTATCCTATTTTTTAAGCGTTACATAATGACTGGGATCTTTCCCTAATGATGCAAGTTTACCATTGTCATTTATGTGTCATTTATAGTATATAAGTGGAAGATATCACTGACCTATGGTACAAAAATCCTAATTTCAAATTTTATACCTACTGAGCATCCTACCTTAAGTAAACAAGAGACTAAATATCCTCATTTGGTTAGGGAAGGAAAGAAACTGAAGAAAGGAAGGCAAGAAGAAGTGGATGGAGAGTAACATGGGCCCCTGGAGGGTGAAGCAGTGTCATATAACTATATATCTGAAACACAGAACTGACAAAACTGGAAGCATGAGATCTGAACTACAGTAACCAAACTTAAAAAATGTTCCTGTCAAAGAGGCAAGCTGGGGAGCAGGAGGGAAGCGGGGTGAGCATTGGTGGAGGGAAGTTGACACTGGTGACAGGATGGGTGCCGGGAAATCAAATACTTGAAACTTGACTATGAGTAACTTTGCAAATCACTGTGCCTACATCAAAAAACATTGCTAAAGTATAGTACTATTTGTTCTAATAATATGAAAATATACTGAGGACCAAATAAAAACTATTACATGTGCTCAATAAAATTTCAGCTCTCAGATTATTGACATGACAGACAGTGCACATACTCAAGACACAGTGGCAGAAGCAAGGTTTACAGAGGTTGAGTAACTGTCACAGATTTATCCTGGACAGCCTACTGCCAGCTTCTGTGCTTTCCATGACTACTGTATTACTGTCAGAGCATCAGACTCCACATCCCAATCCTTGAATTTATTTGAAGACATATAGAGCTTGTAAACTATTTACAGAGATGTCTGCAGAGACATCTCAGTTAGAAGAATGGGGAAATTAATGGAAAAAGCTTTTGACCGAGTCCCATTAATAACTGCTTAATGTTGATATCAATGGGCTGGAGCTATATCACAACTGTAGGGCGTTTGCCTTACATGCAGCCAGCCTGGCCGAGCCGGGTTCAGTTCCTCCGCCCTCTCGGAGATCTCGGCAAGCTACCCATGACGTATTCAATATGCCAAACACAGTAGCAACAAGTCTCAAAATGGAGACGTTACCTGGCCCGCTCGAGCAAATCGATGAATAAGGGGAGGACAGTTAATATCAATCAGACTCTGAAAATACAGCAAATGGATAAGATTGACCTTAAAGTTGCTTAAAATGCTGGGAAATAGTGGAAGGAGAAAGGTGGAGGGAGGCAGCAGCTGTGAAGATAACACATCCCTTGAGCATTTAATAAGAGCAAGGGACAGACAACTAGCTCAGTAGTAGGGGCTGGGGGTTGGCAGCAAACATCCATGGAGGAGATGCTAAGGAAATACCAAGGAAAATTCCTTGGAGAATAGCATATCCACAGCAGCAGACAAGGTATGGTATGAGTCAAAGCACAGAGTGTGAAATTCTGTGTGGAGGGAGCCTTGAACAGCTAACGAGCTTAAAATGAGAAACAGGAGGGGTAAGATTAGTCTAGAAGGTAGATGCAGATCAATCATGAGGAACTTCCAAGGGATGTCTGAACTAAACCCCTGTGGCTTGGTGGATTCTTAAAGGACTTTTAATTGAAAGTATTTGCAATCTATTGTGTGCATGCTCACTCACACACATCCACATAGTTTAGCCAAATCAAGAACATGAATGGAGCTGGAAGTGGAAAGACAGGACAGGAGTTAAGGAGTTTATCTTGACACAGACAACTCTGAATGTTCCTAATACTGCAAAAGATCCCTCGGTATTGCCAGGACTAATTCTTGAGCATAGACTCAGGGGTAAGCTCTGTCAGGTGTAGCTCAAAAAACAAACAAACAAAAATGGGCGTTGGAACATTGTATGATTAAAACTCAATCATGATGAACTTTGTAACTGTGTATCTCACTGTGATTCAATGTAAAAAATAAATAACAATTTAAAAATAAATACACTACCCCCACTTCAAAAGCAAAAAAAAAGTGAGTACATCCTTTTCATGTAGGGGGCCCTCGTTTGATCTTTGGACAACATGGTCTCCCAATTACCCCCAGAGTGACCTGCAGCACAGAACTGGATGTAGCCCCTCAGCACTACCAGATGTGGCCAGAAAAAAAAAGCTTTCTCAGGTGTAAGGGGTTGTGAATGTTTAAAATGTTTAAGGATCTATGTCCATGAAAATTTACCGAATGCTACTCTACTGATTGGTTTAGGTACCTGTTTCATATGTTTTCACTGTTAACTATATAGGAGAACTAGAAGTAACCTAAAGACGTTGATGTAGGGTCTTGGGTATGAGATGCAGGAACAGTATATATCAAGGAATGGAGCAAAAAAAGAACTTAAAAATAAAATTGAAAAAATACTGTAAGAAACAGAGGATTTAAAAATGTAGCTTTATTTTCAGCAGTTCTTCATAATACACAATACAAAATATATTATTTCTGTTGTGTTTGGGGACAGGGATTGGGAGTTGTGATGCAAACATCCTGAATTTTGTGGTGAGAAGGTGTAATGGTGGATTGGTGTTTGAATATTAAATGTAACCAAATATTATGAACTAACTTATAAAATAAAAAAATTAAAAGTGTAGCTTTATATCAAGATAGACTGCCCTAATAATAATAATAATAATAATAATAATAATAATGGAATGGGGCTGTCAAGGTTCATCCTACATTCATTGAAATGGTTCAACTTTGACATCTCTATACATCTAGTATGAATTTTTTCCTAGTGAGTCCTCATAAATGAGTGAATAATGAGCACAAAGACAGAGTGCTGGGTGACTTCCATTATCTGATCATATGCTAAATAGCCTATAATATTCCTGAATTCCACTGTTTACTTCTTTGCTCTCATTTTTCTTGGTATCAAATTATAAATCGCTCTTTACCCTCTAGGTTTCTGCGACTGGAGAATCAGAGAAGAGTGACTCTTAAAAACAGTTAAGAAATTAAATCAGAGCAACCAGAGCAGAATAAAGGATGGTCCCAGGAATCTAGAATATGGGAATCATTCTTAGTCTCTTTGACATCAATTTCAGTTTCTCAGCTGCAATATTTTTCTCCTTTTTTACTTTCAAATGTACTGTAGTGCTTAGTGTTTGTAAGTTGAGGACTTCAGAGAAATGACTTTCAGATATGTATTACAAATCACTGTTGTACCATAAGAATAAATAATCTTCTTAATCCATCCTATAAACCATGATGTGTAGGCACTGTGCTCAATGTACATACTAAAATAAGTGAGAAGCCTAACTGGCTTTGAAATCTGATACTTTTTTTAAAAATTTGTTTGTTTGTTTTTGTTTTTTTGGGTCACACCCAGCAATGCACAGGGATTACTCCTGGCTTTGCATGCAGGAATTACTCCTGGCGGTACTCAGGGGACCTTATGGGATGCCGGGAATCAAACCCAGGTCGGCTGCATGCAAGGAAAATACCCTACCGGCTGTACTATCACTCCAGACCCTCTTTTTTCTTTTGATGTTTGAGCCACATGGTGCTTAGGGCTTACTCCTGTTGTACTTTCAGAGATCACTTCTGGTTTGATTTGGGGAGCCAAATATGCTACTGGGGGTCCAACCTGGGTGGACCGTGTGCAAGGCAAACACCCTATCCAGAGTACAATCTCTCTGTCAGGAAGTCTGATATTTTTAAGATATTTGTGGAAAATAAATTCTAATATTATATTCATTTTTATATAATGATATTTTGATTTTAATTCATTTATTCTGTTCCTGGTAATGTTGAAAAGAGTTAGTTTAAAGATCTGTAATATGACTGAAAATCACTTAATAAGTTTTTTTTTAAAAAAATATTAAAGTTCTGGCTTCAATTTCACATCAACTGAGTCAGATACCTCTCTGAAGCCTCGTTCAGTTTCCATTGGGGGCTATGGGACTACAGTCTGAAAAACAAAGACCCAATAATCCATAAACTGTATATTTAGTTGCAGTGGGTAGGAAATGCAAACACACAAAATAGGGGATATTCCCTCCTCAGTTGTGCTTGATACAAATGAGATTTTGAGTCATGCAGCTCTGGTTGGTAGAAAGCTTTTTCAGCAGCAGTTGGCTAAATTTCAATACCAATTGGTCTTTGGCAAGTTAGTAGTTTATCCTCTTACTGTGTGCATCTACATCTACACATGCCCAGTATGTGGATGTCACTGGCACAAGGCCATTCATAGGCTCTGGACTCCACTTCTTTTCCCCAGATTTGAGATAGACTTCACTTTTATTTTTATCTTTCGTATTATACATCAATAGGGAAAACATGGCAACCAACAAACATTCTGAGTGATCTTTATGAAAAGAAAAGTTTGAGTTCCACTAATTATTTAGAATTAAAGAGGGACGCAAATAGAAAGGCCTGAAGAGTTTGATGCTCCAGCTGCTGCTACTTGTCACTCAATACTGAGGAACAACAAACCAATGTGTTTTTAAGGTATATGAGTGGGGGGGTGACAGAGGGAGTATTTTGATTACATGATGCATTTTTTTCCCCTCTCAAAACAACTTCTACTTTTTAAAATTGAAAAGACAATTGTTAAAAATATTGTATAGGTTTTATAAATATAGCTTCATTAAAACACATCTACTAGCTGTGACCTAGTGTTACCATCCACAGCCAACTCATTGACTCCTACTACCCAGTCCTCACCACCACTCTCCCCCTACACCCCACCCCAGTTTTGGGGGGTTTTTTTTTGGTTTATTTGGTGACCATCACTTGTAAGAATCTGAGTATCTTTCTTTTGCTTTGTTTTGTTTATTCATTGTATTGATAACTTATTTTCTTCATATTTCATATATGAGTTAAATCTCCTAATCCATCAGATATACTAAATTGCTAACATGAGTAACTCAGACAAAAATATCTTAATACCTCTATACTATCACGATCACAATCATCCTGTAGTTTGTCAATTGCCTCGAACAGGCACCAGTAATGTCTCCTTCATCCTAGCCCTGAGATTTTAAAAAGCGCCATATTCAAGGCTGTTTCAGGGTTAGGAGAATGAGACCCATCATTGTTACTGGTATTTGGCATATTGGGTACGCCACGGGGAGTTTGCCAGATTCTGCCGTCCGTGTGGGCAGCCTGCCAGATTGTCCAAAGTAAGAATGAGATTGATGTGAAGGACTGGGAAGTGAAGGCAGCTACTGTTGTAGGAGGGAACTCTGAGTGCAGGTCTGCACAGTGCTGGTTGCCCATGACTTGCCTGTCCACTCTCACTGTCAAGTAAGCAAAATAGCAGGCATTACACACCAGCACAGTGAGTGCAGCCAATCTCAGGCAACGCTGGAATCTGACAATTTAAGATGACTCAAAATCCTTAGGGGCAAGAACAATTTGGAGTTTAGGAAGATCAAAAATTGATTGTGAAGAGGAGACAGCACTCCAGTCACCTGGGCTGAGATCAGGAAGCCTGCCTTGCTTCCCAGGGCCCTCTTTGGGACATTTCAAACCATAAAAGGAAACTGGAGCATTTTCAGAAGCCCTTTATTCTAGTCGCACCAGTGGGAATTCTCAATGTCACACAAATCTGTGTGCAAATTCAATGCAGTGTCCATGCCTTTCTCTGGGGAGCAGGCAGGAACCACCATCACCATCACCACCAAAAAAATGAAGAAAGAAAGAAAGAAAGAAAGAAAGAAAGAAAGAAAGAAAGAAAGAAAGAAAGAAGGAAAGAAAGAAGGAAAGAAAGAGGGAAAGAGGGAGGGAGGGTGGGAGAGAGGGGAAGGAAGGAGAAAGAGAGAAAGAAAGAAAGAAGGAAGGAAGGAAAGAAAGAAAGAAAGAAAGAAAGAAAGAAAGAAAGAAAGAAAGAAAGAAAGAAAGAAGGAAAGAAGGAAAGAAGGAAAGAAACAAACTAGCAGTTTTCCTGCCCCCGCCATAAGTCAGGGAGGAGCAATTTTCTGTTGTACCCGGTGAAGCTTGTAAGAAAATGGCATGTTCCAAGAAAAAATAACAATGCTATTTGCTAATTGATTAAAGCTTTGTGACACAAAGTAGGAAAGTGATGGGATTAGGTATGAAACACTACAGAATAAAGTATGAGGCTCCTTCCAAAATAACATCTCTTTGAAATTGTCATACGAGTTTATGTCCCCTCCTACCATCTCCTTTAATCTGCAGTGCCTTGTCCCAATTGCGACCCACTCCTTCGTTTTTTTCTTCTTTTTTTAAAATTCATTCCTTTGTTTTCTACCAGTGTACACATCCCACAGGAGCTCAGTTTCAGAGGACCGTGTTAGGGGCACCTTTCAATCCTGGACCTCATGTTTCATTGGTATTCTTGGAACTTTCCCTTACACCATGGATTTCACAGGTCAGTATCGTTTGGATCATGAAGATGCCACATTAATAACTTCTGTTATTTCACCTGTTTACATCATCATCACAGGAATGCGGACAGCTAGTAAAATTAATTAAACTAACACTATTGCCATTTGTACAGGTTCCCCAGAAAAAGTCATCATTCTCTCTAACTAAGAACACTTTCCCCGCACGGCTGTTCTAAAATGATAATACAAATTACAATACAACTTCTGCTACAAAAGCAAGAAGACCGGCAAAAAAAATGTGCAACCTTACCTTTTCTAAATTTACTTAAGCTCATGTAGCAAGGATGTCTTTTGGAGCCAGAGTCATCTACTGGGTTCAGGAACACTTAAATTTATTTGAGGAGCACTGGGGGAATTGGGTCTATTTTCAGAGCAAAGCAAACAGACTTTGTTAAACTGCTGCCTGCCCTAAGTGGAAGGGACCTAAAAAGCCCTGAGGAAGGCGACAGAGCTATGACTGAGGTGCTTAACTCAGTGCTTAACCGAATAGCATCACCTTAGTGAGGAGGCACTTCTTTATCTTTTCAGTTCACAAACCTTGTTGAGAATCTATTAGAAGTATTGGATCCTTGCCACAGCATATCTAGCAACAGCAATCAATTGCTTACACAATTTCAGGGGCAACCTTATATGCCTAGAGATTTAAACGTGGATATAGTTCGATGAACTCATGAACTCCTTAGAGTTCCTGCTTCTTAAAAATTGTCTGAGAACAGCAGCTCTTTCTCCCTGGTGCAGACCTGTTCCCAGGCAGAGGGGAGGATGCAGACACTGCAAGACAGTATCAGGACCTGTCGGTGGACAAAGATATGAAGGTAGAGGGTGTCTTTCTAGAGTAAAGGAAGGAGGCTTACAAAACCTCCATTTAAGGCCAGGGGTATGGCACTGTGACGAAGTATACACTTTGCAAACGTTACACCCTGATTTTGATCCTTGGCACAGTAAAGACAATCGAAACCTCCATTTACCCCACTGTCACTGTCACTGTCCTCCCATTGTTCATTGATGTGCTCGAGCGGGCCCAGTAATGTCTCCATTTGACAACAATAACTTGTTGTTACTGTGTTTGGCATATTGAATACGTCACGGGTACCTTGCAGGCTTTGCCGTGCGGGCGAGATACTTTCAGTAACTTGCCGGGCTCTCCGAGAGGGGCAGAGGAATCAAACCCAGCTCAGCTGGGCTGGCTGTGTGCAAGGCAAATGCCCTACCGCTGAGCTATCTATCGCTCCAGTCCTCCGTTTACTCCATATGTTTTTAAAGTACCTCTCCATTTAATGTCATAAGGGTTAAAATAATTTCCAAAGGAAATCCTTAAAATAGATAGGTTGAACGCATATCTCAGATGGGAAGTATGTAGTGGGGTCTGGATGTGTTTTAATGAGAGAGTCCCACAAGGAGTAAGTGGATAAGTATGTGAGAGAGACAGGAAGGAAATATACAGATGTTCAACCAAACCCACAGGGTCAGCAAAAACACTGACTTGCAGAATCTTAGGAAAAATATACCTCTAAAAGCAGGCTCAGGAATTGATTGTTATCAAGTTGCTTCTGCGTCCCTTTGTTTAACTCCCTACCCTACTTCACTGGCATTTTCTTTCATTCAATGAATTGAACCATTCAGAAACCATCTCTGGAAGGTATTGGCAAAAAATGTAATTGTAAAACAATTGCTATTGTCCTATGCACTCAGTATAATAAGGGGGACTTCAGGGGTGATGATAATATTTGTGCACAAAATGGAGTAAATTTAGATTTTGCTTGTATTTACCTGTGAACTTGAGCAGGTCAATTAATCAATCCTGTCCCTTAAGTGCAGAATCAGGGTTTCTTCTGAGTATCTAACATACCTTCCACTTCCAAAGTACTATAAGTGAATTATAATCATAATATCTGCATTGGTAGGGATATTTAATATTGACATGCAATTTTCTCTCATTTAGTAGCCTAGTGGTTAAATGTTCAGACCTTGGAGTGAAATTGCTTGCCTAGTTTAACTTCTGGCTGTACTTACTAACTGCATGGTCCAGAGCAAAATAGCAACTTTTCTGTGCCTCAGTTTCTTCATCTGTTGAATAGAAATAATAACACTTTCTCATATGATTGGCATGAAAATTAAAGCAGTTCTTGCATCAAATTAATATGGAATATTATTTGGTAGAGCTAAATGTTAATTGTACTATTTTTAACTTAATCTACATCTGAATTAGTGCCACTCCTTTCATTTTTTGATTTCCCACTTTTGCTATTTTCTTACTATAGATTTTATTTTTATCAACTGTTGTATAATTTTAAAATATATTTCATACGTTTTAGTTTCTAATGGTAGTATTAAGTGTATCCTTTTGCCACAAGCGAAGAGACAGTTTGATTCTCTTATACATAGAGATATTATTTGCAATGTCATTTGTTCTTTTGTCCCTTTTCCTACAAATCAGATGTCCATACTTTCTTAGTTTATTTTATTCATCAGTAAGGGTGATCCACCAAACTGTACATTTTTAAAAAGACTAAAAGGGTGCTTTTGTCATATATTTGACCACAACTTCTAAAAAATCAATTAAATTTAAAATAATCTTAAATTTGAAAAGAACTAGCATGCCAAGAATTACAGGGTTACCAGAGAAATTATGGAATATATGTCATTAGGCAAAGCTCCCCACTGAAGTTCAATAGAAGGCAACTATATATCAGAGGTCAGAGCAATAGTACAGTATCACTGATCTTGGGTGGGTGGTCACCTGTCTGTGCACAGTGACGTAAGGGTCTCCTTGGTGCATTCAGGGCTGATTATCATGCCCCTTTCCCGGCTGACCAATGACAATGGACAAAAAAAGGAGGGAACAGGAGGCTGGGTGGTAATCAGTGGCCATATATTCAAGTCTCACAGTGTTAGTTATAGAGAAATTATGAAGGGTCAGGGGCAGCAATTAGATGTAGTTATGGCTGAATATTATCATAAATAATGAACAGATGTAAAGTCTTTTCTTCAGGAGAACTTCTAGGAGAAATACTCAAGGACAAAATCTCATCTAATTGCTCAGTACTCTAGCTTCCTGCTAGAAGATCAGCCCAAGGTCAGAATTACACCTAAGGGTGTATTGCTTTCTCCTTCCCTTAGCCAGTATCCACTTAAACAGTCATCTTAAATTTTTTTCAGGTCAGAATAGCTTATGGCTTGCCCTGAGTCCATCCAAGTTCCTTGCCAGGACCTCCTTTTGGGGTTAAACTAATCCACAGTACAGCAATTAGGAATTTGCCTTGCAGACGGCCAACCCAGGTTTCTTTCCAGCATCTCATATGATTCCCTAAGCACTACCAGAAGTGATTCCTGAGTGAAAAGTCAAGAGTAATCACTGAGCATCATCAGGTGTGAACCAAAAGGCAAAAATAAATAAACTACATATCAGAAAAATCTTTATTTGTTCAGAACCTGTTTTATCTGATAGACGCATGCTTTCATATATCTGAAGGCATGGGATTGGAATGTGAGTGGGTGAAAAATGATTAGTGAAGGGATCTATAATGCAGTATACCAAATACATTCAACTAAATGCACTGACTCAAGTTCAAGACGTGCACGCGCACGCACACACACACACACACACACACATAAAAAAAAGTGTTTCACCATTGAGATTGACGTTCATAATTCTAACATTTCTGGGTATGAAGGGGCACATTAAATTTAATCAAACTTGAAAAGTATTGTAAGTAGACTCAATCTTACAGAGGAAAGAATAAAGAGTAACAAGATTTTTTAATAAAGAAAAATTATGATGGAAAAATTAGAGGGGCACATATTAAAATAATGAGATAATGAGAATTTTGAAGGGTGAAAGAGAATAGAACAAATGCAATATTTTTAAAAATACCTTAGAACTTGTCAAACCTGTCACTGTCACGGTTATTGTCCTCCTGTTGTTCATCAATTTGCTCGAGTGGGCCCAGTAACAGTGTGAGACTTCTTGTTACTGTCTTTGGTATATTGAATATGTCATGAGTATCTCCCAGGCTTTGCCGTGCGGGTGACATACTCTTGGTAGCTTGCTGGGCTCTTCGAGAGGGGTGGAGGAATCAAACTCAGGTCAGCCCGGTTGGCCACATGCAAGGGAAAGGCCCTACCCACTGTGCTATCACTCAAGCCCTAAGGAAAGATTAAGTATAGATTTCTGAAAATATTCCCACAGGGGCTGGAGCGATAGCACAGTGGGTAGGGCATTTGCCTTGCACATGGTCAACCAGGCTGACCTGAGTTTTATTCCTCTGGCCCTCTCGGAGAGTATCGGCAAGCTATTCAGAGTATCCCACCCGCACAGCAAAGCCTGGCAAGCTCCCTGAGTCATATTTGATATGCCAAACACAGTAACAGCAACTCTCACAATGGAGACGTTACTGGGCCCACTCGAGAAATCGATGAATAACAGGAGGACAGTGCTATAGTACTACAGTGCTACACCCACATATCTGAATACAAAATATCCATACTAAAACATATCACTGTCAAATTATCAAAAGTCAGTGAAAGTAAATATATTGAAGACTTTGGGGCAAGTCATAGCATAGACACCTCTCTGGCTTTCTCCAGAATTCTCAGAAGAAATAATATAGGCTACAAGAAGATGAAATGACATATTTACATTGTTAAGAGACAAAAACTATACACTTAAATTTATGTTGAAGAAATAAACACTTCAAATATAATAGAATTTACTGCCATTATACCTGATCCACAGTAAATGTTGAAAGAAGTTATATCACATAAACGAAGTAAGACAAAGAACAAAAAACTTTGAACAAAGTGATAAATAGTAGCAAAAAATGTGATAATCAGACAAAAAAAACATAAGGTGGAGATCAAAATGATATCTATAATAATCAAGTAAATATATGTCAATATCAGCACATCTCAAAAATATTTTATATAATAGTTTGTTACAAACTAATAACTATAAAATTTAAATCAGAAACAGATAATCTTAGGAGGGAAATTAAAACTGAGAGTCATCTGAAAAAACATTCAAATGAATAGGAAAAAAGAAAGACATATATATACACATATATCATACACACACACATACACACACACATAACACTGTCCTCTCGTTGTTCATCGATTTTCTCGAGTGGACACCAGTAACGTCTCCACTGTGAGACTTGTTACTGTTTTTGCCATATCGAATACATCACGGGTAGCTTGCCAGGCTTTGCTCTGCAGGTGAATACTCTTGGTAGCTTGCCAGGATCTCCGAGAGGGACGGAGGAATCGAACCCAAGTCGGTCACGTGCAAGGCAAACACCCTACCTGCTATACTATCGCTCTGATCCATAGATAGATAGATAGATAGATAGATAGATAGATAGATAGATAGGTTCTCTGATATATTAATAAGAGAATAAAACATAGAATGGAAAGTAAGTAAGCCTCAATACCTCAATCACCCTAAAAGTGAATGATGTAATTTTAAACTAGCATCCATCTACACTATGCATAGCAGAATTTCACATAAGCTATTAAACATGCCTAAGCTAAGATAGAAAAATTTGAGTAAGGTGTTCCATAGCCAAATGTAGAGGGGGGGAAAGGAACTGCTATCTCATATCTACTAAAAAATAAACTTTCAGTCCTAAAAAATAATAATGGAGTGAGAGAATAGAACAGGAAAGGCACTCGCCTTGCATATACCCAACCAGGTTCAATCACTAACACGCGTATGGTTCCCTTAAGCCCTGCCAGGAGTGACCCCTGATTGCCACAAGTTTGACCCTAATAAAATAACCAGAAAAAAAGTAATGATGTATGGTCAATAAAGTTTAAGTTATGTAATAATTAAAATGTTACTCTATCGAGAAGAAATAATGACCATCAATATAAATGCACCTGCCATGGTACTATCAAATATACAAAAAATATACAAAAATATGTCAACAGCATTATAAGAGATCTCAATATACCACTTCTAGCAGTGGGCCTACAACATAAACAAGAAAATTAAAATAATGGGATTAAATGAAATAATATATGAGACTACCTTAATAGATATCCATATATTTCGGTATATATCCTAATAGATCATAAGTTTGCTCTAGCGGGTTCAATAACGTCTCCAGTTTGAGACTTGCTGTTACTGTGTTTGGCATATTGAATACGTCACGGGTAGCTTGCCAGGCTTTGCTGCAGGGCGAGGCCTCTCCGAGAGGGGCGGAGGAATTGAACCAGGCTCAGCCGGGTTAGCCGCGTGCAAGCCCTACTGCTGTGCTATCATTCCAGCCCGATATTCCATTCTAAAATAAATCCTCCTTTCTTCCAGTGCACATGAGATACTCTCAAAGATATATCATAAACTAAGAAATAAAATTAATCTCAAAAGAATCATAAAACTGATCAATTTTTCTCTATTACAACTGCATGCAATACACTATAAGCAAAGTAAAAGCTAAATCATGAATAACAAGAAGTATTTGCAATGCATCTATACAACAAAAGATTAGCATACGGAATTTATAAATTATTATAAACCAATAAGGGGGGAAATGCATAATGACAAAAAATGAACAAGCAATTCAGGCATTGAAAAGCCAATAAGCATAATAATAGATTATATGTATTTATTACTAATCAGCTAAAATAATTTTAATGTACTGTTATACGCACAGCCATCACTTTGCAAAAAAGAAATGTAAACACTGACAATTTCAAGTATAAACAGAGCAACTGTACAAAAGAGCGAAACTCCTAGAGAAAATGAGTATCAGTATATCATTTGGGAAAGCAATTTGGCGACATGTAGCTAAATGAAACTTGCCCTAAAAGTTCCATTTTTAGGACTATAGAAAAGCTCTTAAAATTGCACAATAAACTATAGTTCAGGATATTAATTCTTCATTTTTTATGGTAGTGATAAATGAGAACAACCTCAATGTAAATTAGAGTCATGGTTAAAGCTGCTCTCAAGAACTTGAGAAATGGCTGAAGTATTGGAGCACATGCTTTGCATGCAGGAACTCTGGATTAGATCTCCGGAACCTCATGGCTCTGGACCATTTTCAAGAGTGACCTCCTTTTAGGATCTGATCTAAAACAAAGCACAATAAACCAGAACCAAAAATAAAAATGTTCTTAAGATGCCTGCTAACCAATCTTTTGCCATTTTTACTGAAACATCAGGATTTATAAAATGGTCGACATACTTTTATGCACATACCATTCCAACATCAAGCCCAAAACCAGAGTGCCTGCTTTCCTTCACCAGTGTCCCATCTGCTCCCAACCCCCTTCCAGCTGAACTCCCTCCCATGCAAGGTCAATTCTACAGACAAACTTTCCAACTCTGCTGACCTTGGGCTGGAGTGATAGCACAACGGTTAGGGCATTTGCCTTGCATGCGGCCAACCCAGGTTTGATTCCTCTGTCCCTCTTGGAAAGCCCGGCAAGCTACCGAGAGTATCCCACCCGCACAGCGGAGCCTGACAAGCTCCCAGTGACGTATTCGATATGCCAAAAACAGTAACATGTCTCAAATGGAGATGTTACTGGTGCCCGCTCGAGCAAATCGATGAACAATGGGAGGATATTGCTACAGTGCTTTTTGGTTGAATCACTGTGAGATAGACTCTTACTTCACTTAATCACTTAATCACTTAACTTCCCGTTAGTCGTCGATTTGCTCGAGCGGGCGCCAGTAACGTCTCCATTTGTCCCTGTCGTGTGCTAGTGTAGCCCAATGGCATCTCTTCGCTCCGGGAACATGGAGGGCCTCAAACCGATCGTTCATGATCTTGACAAAGAAGTCTGACCATCTGGTAGGTGGGCGGCCACGCGGTCTCTTGACATCCCGTGGAATCCAGTCAGTAACAGCTCTAGTCCAACGGTCGTCTTTAAATCTCATTACGTGACCAGCCCATCTGATTTTCGACACCTTGGCAAATGAGACAGCGTCCCTGATCCTTGATCCTCGACGGATGTCAGAACTCCGGATTCGTTCTCTCATTTGAGTGAAACGTGATATTCCAAGCATAGCTCTTTCTATTCTTCTTTGGGAGACCTGAATAGCGTTCTCATCCTGTTTGCGTAGGGCCCAGGTCTCTGAGGCATATGTTAATGTAGGAAGAACAGTGGAATCAAAGAGATGTGCCCGGAGCCAGAGGTTCTTCGTCCTCTTAGCTATTTCTTCGACCTTCTTGCAGGCATTCCAAGCCGCTCTCTTCCTCCTGCGCAGCTCGGGTGCCAGGTCATTTGTCATGTTGACCTCTCGACCTAGGTATATATAACTGTTGCATTCGGAGATGGTGGTTCCGTTGAGAGCAAATAGAGCGTCAGGAAAGAGGCTGTTTCTCATAAACATTGTCTTCGTAAGATTCAGCTGTAGTCCGACCTTTCCACACTCACGGTCGAAGTCGGCCAGCATTTGTGCCGCTTGGCTAATGTTTGGTGTTATTAAAACAATATCATAAAGGGATTAAAATCAGGAGTCCACCCCCCCCGCCCTGTCTGCTTCCACCAACCACCAGAGACCCAGGGATCGGATTGCACACAGAAGACCCACCGGGACCAGATAAATACCCCACTGGCAGACCTCCACTACCGACACTACCTCCATTACCCAGCCGCCGCCACACTCCAGGATGCTTTCCGGACCCGCGCGGCCGCTACACATCATAAGACACTAAATACCCATCTTCCGGAATTGCCGGAATTGCCGTACTATATTTGATAGGGTTCAAATAGACTCTTACAGACATCTTAAACTATTCATAGCAAGCAATACAAAATAAATTATCTTGAATCTGCCTGTGGAGCAGGCATGAGTGGTGGTGGGAAACTTGGAAATAATGGTGGTGGGAAGGTGTAATGATGGTGGGATGGGGTTGAAATATTGAATGTAATTATTGTGAATAACTTTATGAAAATAAAATTCAAAATTTTTAAAATATAAGTGAACATTTCATCATAAAAAAGATATTTGGGCTATAAATGAGCATTGGGAATGACAGAGGAAACCACGGAAATCTCAGAACTTTTGTGACTCATGTAACATTGTGACCCATGAGACACTTTAAGATTTAGTGTGTTCTAACAGACAGTTCCTAATACATGAAGGGTCATCAACTGTGCAGAGTTATGTGTGTCAAAATGTTATTTTTTGGGTTATCTTTATGATTTCTTCTCTCTATCTGAAAGAAGAGAAGTAATCCCTAAGAAGTGTCTCCCGTATACCAGGACAATCTACTTTTGTTGATGCTCTCCCTCTGTTCTTCCCCTACATAAACTAATGTCAAGGGAAGTTCTGAAAGCACCTCAACTTTTAGTATCTCAAAATGTAAGACAGACTCAGATTAGCAGCCCCAGATTAGGAAAGAACAATTCTGGGTGAATCCAAATTTGTGGTTTCCAGGGCCTGTATGTTGCTTACACTTGGACCTTATGCAGACCATGCATCTGGATAGGATTCCATTTTTCAGAAGGATCCCGAACTTCGTTAAAACTCTGCTGTTGCCACCACCTTAAAGCTTGTATCATTTTACCTGTAAACTTGTGTTTTGCAAATGAATTCAATGAGATAATGGAGGGGAGGAAATACGCAATGCAGGATTGAGCCTATGGTAGAAGGCTGACCACTTACCAGCTTTTGCTCTGCAGCTTCCATCACAAATGTAACTTGCCCTGGCTCTGGGCTCACTGAATTCCGAGGCATCAATGCCCCATAGTTTCTTCAGAATTCAGTGCTCATTCCATACCAACATACTAAAGACTAAGTGGGCTCACGACTGACGCCCTGATTTAATTGGAACCAAAACTTTCTTTAAAGAAACAAAATAGTGTCCTAAGGAACACGAATAACCAATGAACCCTCTCATAATCTTTGATATTCATACACTCACTAAAATTTGATTAAAATTATGACATAAGAGAAAAGGTAATGATAGAACTCGTAGGTTTTCTTTTTTTCATTTCTTCTTTATTCATCAATAAGCCAAAGAGAACATTGATAGAAAGTATGGGTAACAAGAAATGAATAAAACAGTTTTGCATATTCTAGCCTTTCAATTGTTCATGCAAGAATGAAAGCACATATGAGCTGTGGAATGTTGGTGATTTCACACATGAATGAAAGGCTTATTAAAATTGGCACTGTGTAAGATAAAGACCAATGGTAAACGTCATGCTAATAATTCAAAATTTTAATTTTTCTCTACTTAAAATAGCAATTATCCCTACTATGTCTTACAAGTAATAGCTTTGAAGGGGAGATTTTCATATATTATTATTTTCAATGAAACATTCACATATTCTTGAAGAAGGAATATATACATTTTCATTTTGCACCAAGCATCAAAGAATGTGTAATTTTTCTTTATTCAGTCAATCTAGAGGTTTTCATTCATCAAAAGCACCATGTTTCATGCTGAGGAATTTGAAAAAGGTAGAAAGAAAAAAAGCCAAGAGATTTAATAGGGGTGGGTGTGACTCAGCAGTACAGCACTTGCCTGCCACGTTTGAGGCCCTGGAGCCACTGCAAGTGACAGGTGAGCCTTAGAGAACGATATTAATGCTAACAACATTGCTGTCACTTCTCTCCTCCTAAAGAGACTAAATTAATCTCCTTGTTTTAAAGAATCAGTAAGTCAATGATTCCATATTTAAACATTTTGAGATTATTGTAACTATAATGTAAATAGAGCTTTATTTATTTCGTACCCACTACATGCTAAGATAGAAAACAAAATATTTCTGCATGCTGAAATATTTTCTCTTGCCCTACCTGTTCTGCTTCACACTTAGTGAAGGGAATCATAGAAGGCAAACCTTCATTCAGTCTAAAATTGCTTGTAAGAGTTAAGTACTGCAGCCCAGTTCAAAGCTCTTCAGTCCTTTTTAGAGAGGGAGGTTCACTATTATATCTCTTCATGATCCTTTGCTCTTTCTGTCTAGGGTGAGCAAGAGTTTTCCATGTGCCCACATTAGGCCCAGAAAGGAACTTCCCAGGAGACACACCAGAATCTAGTTCTGGTGCCTTAGTAGAAAGTGACAGGCCCATTTCTTTATAAGTGTAGGTCTTCTCACAACTGAGACAGCTGGGGACCGTTTCCTATCTCTTGTGTTTTGTGACCTCTAAGAGCACTAATCAACCCAGATCCACCCATATCACAGTTTGAAAGATACCCTTAAATGTATGGTAAGAAATATATGATCCTCTAGAGTGATAGATGCAACTCTACTGCCAGCCTAATCAGGGCTGAGGTTGCTGTCACTTCTTTCCTCTGGCCTCACACATACTTCAAGCACCGGTAGAGAGAATCAGCCTTACTTGTGCTCCCTCAGAGGTGGCAGTGTTGTTTGAACACCAACTCCTTTCCTCTGCTCTGGAATTCACGAATTCCGAGGCTCCAAGCCTCACACTATTGCCCCCCAGTGGATGAGATGACTAATTGCTTTTCTGAGCCGAACACCGAGAAGGAGTCTCTCCAACCTTTCTTTTCAACTTCATACATGTTTTTCAGTAACTGGCTAACCTGATACATGCCCACTTTAGAACAGTAGAAAATACTCCCACTGAGTGGGGATGTAGGATTCCATTTAACTGAAAGTATGTACTATTTCAATCACTAGCATTTTCCACCATTGTATTACTAATTGGCATTTATCTATTCCCCACCGAAAGTCCATTTTTAGAGTCCCTGGAGACATATTTTTGGAAAACAAAAAAACTCTGAGTAGAGATTACCCTGCGAACAGCAACCACAAGTATTTATAAGATTCAATCCCCCAGTATTGGGAATGGTCAGAGAATTTTAATTATAGGGACAACTCAGTCACCGACCTCCTACTTCTTTTGAGGACTAACAACCATTGCTAGGTGAGTGTGCTGTTTGGGAAACAAGCAAACAAACAAAAAATACAAGCATTTGACAAAATTTTTAACGCAGATTCACTGCTTATTAGAATCCAAGCAGATTCTGTGTCTGAGACAATGGTACCTACCCACATTATCAAAATATCGTTCTAATAAAACTTTTAAAGAAATTTTCCATTAAAAATGAGTATCCATGACAGGATGTAGGGATGACTTACCATGTGCAAAACAATTAGTATAATACACCACAACTTGGTTCTCTTCTGTCTGAGAACTTACATATCTATCATTATGAGAACCCTCACAATTCAATGTTGTTCCACATTTTTCAGAGACTCCTTTGTGGGGAATTTCAAGTAATTTTTTTTGTTTTTATATCCTTCCTGCTTGCTGCTATCTCCTCACTTATGTTGTTTAATCAGTGTTTGAATCTTCTATTCAAAAGGCTTCATTTTAAGTAGTTAGATATCATATTTTTAAGCCTAATTTACATGAAATCTTTTTCCATGATGGATCTTTTTAAAAATATTCTTATGTTGTTTTAGGGTACTCCAAGCAATGTAAGGGACTAAGTTTAGGCTCTGTGCTCAAGGGCCACTCCAGCCAGTGGTCAAAGGACAATATGGGGTGACAGGGATTGAATTTGGATAAGTTGCAAGCAAGTCAAGCACCTTACCCACTGTACTATCACTCTGGCCCCTAAAAGTTCTTTAAGCAGTTACAAAAATCCCTATTTTACCTATTAATTGTTCACATATCTACAGTTCTTGGGATACTATTTTGTTGCGACTGCTAACATTCATTCAGATTTATCTTTTCATAAAAAATCAGTATTAATTATTCCCATGCACTTATTCTTCACTACATACTTAAAAGTCTATAGTGACATGGTTCTCCATATTTTAAATTTCATGTGTGCAAATGTGTAATGTCATATGAAATATTTTAATTAACATATTTTAAAATTTAATCATATTTTTAATATATGTAACTCTTACTCTTTTTTTTTTTGTAACTCTTACTCTTGAGAAGAACTCTTTTTTGTAACTGTCTCACAATTTTTATACATTATATTGATGGATATTATACTATTTCCATTTTTCTGCCATTGATGCTACATAAAAACATTTCTCTGTGTATATAAAAGTCAGGTTTTACAAGCATACCTATATTAAGTTGAAGAGAATTTGTATTTTTAGTTTATTAAAATTTGATGTTTATTCAAGTTTTTTAAATTTATAGATGTTGCTTCCTTTGTGCACAATCAACACTGAGAACATTCTCTTTGCTTCCCTCTTAATAGTTTCTACATGTATTTTGAAGTTTTCACCAAATAGTCTTTCCTGTTCAATCTCAAACTCAAATGCCTACACAAGCTCCTCACAGTCCTCCAGGAGCACTACTCCCATAGGATGGAAACTCATTGGATAGCATGGGAACTTGCCTGTTGACTCTACCACCTACAATTTTCTTATGTAGACAGTTACAATTTAAGGAAAATAGGTATCCCAACAGTTTAATAAACACAATTTTTATCTTCTTTTTATTATAGAAAATTCTCTAGTGAAAAGAAATTCTTCAAAATCATACACAAGTAACTTCTCTATGTGTTCTCATTGGTTTTACACATTCCTTCCAACAAAATCATAGAAGTATTCATTCCTTTGTATATGGAAGGATTAGTTCAATGTGAAGATTCAAAGATGCCATTCAAGAAGAGCACATAAGATATCTGAAATTATATATGCTGTATGTTTGTATATGTGACTATTACTGAGGAGAGGATTTACTGTCACCATTTCATTCTCAAAAAAGTCTAGGATCCCATAACATGTAATCAAATTTCTACTAATAGAATGAACTTCAGATAAAATAGATGAGGGCAAATTTTAAGCATTTAAACATGAACCTCTTTAAATATCATATTCTTGAAATTGTTTTTAAATTTATTTCATGTACAGCTATGACATTTAAAATAAATTATTGTTCATTACCACAAAAAGCTGGAGCAATAGCACAGCAGGTAGGGCATTTGCCTTGCACGCGGCCAACACAACCAACCTGAGTTCGATACTTTCACCTCTCTCGGAGAGCTACCGAGAGTATCTTGCCCACACGGCAAAGCCTGGCAAGCTACTCATGACGTATTTGATATGCCAAACACAGTAACAAGTCTCACAATGTTACTGGACTCTCTCGAGCAAATGGATGAATAACGGGAGCACAGTGACAGTGACCATAAAAAGGACTTTTTTTCAACTGATTAGTAAGTAATATGCTTTTCTTAACTTGCTATAGTTTATGCTTTTGTGATAATACAGATGATATATTCATGGACTATGGAAGCATGTAGCTACCCAAATTCATAACTAAATCTCAATTGGTAGAGTAGATTGCTGACAGCAGTAACGTTTGTATTAGTGAAGCATTGTGGCCTGATTAAGTTTGTTCATTTCTAAATAAATCTGTTGTAAAGCCATTAAAAGAATTTTATTACTCAAATTATGAGGCTGAGTCAGAGTGTCCTTTTATATCTATAAATTAATTAGAATCCTATTCCCAGAGCACTGAAAATATATACTCCTTTCTTTCAATGAATATATTTCCCTACCCTATTACAAATAAATTGTTATTTAGCTGACAATTCCCTTACATGTTCTTCACTTGTATGTAGACTACTTGGACATATCTGAAAATACGAGTGTAAATTTATTCCATTATAGCTTTCTGGGTGGATTAGAGAAGTCCCTTACAGAGGAAATTAATTTCAACAAAATATTATACATATTCAGCATATGATCTAAACACATACCTAGGTATGGATAACTTCACTTTGTTCTAAATACAAAATTGCTTTTGCTTTATTTTCCTATAAATTCAACATTGGTGTTACCTCAACTCAGCATTTCTTATTTATCCTACTTTGTCCTTTCTGCTGTTTTATTGTCCCTTTCTTGATATCTTTTATTTAAGCTGATTTATTGATTTATCTTTAAAAGTTTTTTTTTCTTCTCTAAAGGTCATATACCAGATTTGACTTGTACTTTTTTCTAATTACACTCAAACTCATATCTCATTTTTCCTGTGTGCACTGACTCCACTACCATCATCTCTCCTTATGGTCACAGCAATTGGTCCATGGGTAGGTATAACGTCAGGGCTATGTCAGTCTGGTGAAGCAGAATTCTCTTTCTTCCAGGGCTTTTTATTGATTTAAGATTAGAACTGATGAAAACTTCCATCACAAAGGAAGAAATTGAAGATAATACTGCCACAGGGAGAATCAGAGCAAAAAGAGCAAAAACAAACACTAAAGACATTTTCTTAACACTTAGATGTAGTGTCATATCAGTCCACTCGCTTTTTATTTCTGTAAAAGCAACAATTTCTTTGACTAGCTTGAATTATGATTATTTTGTATAAAGTTAAGAATTTCAATGCTTTATTTTATTTTAAGGTTTTGGCTCACATCTGGTGATACTTGGGACCTATTCATGGCTCTCTGTTCGGGATCATTCTTGGCGGGTCTTGTGGGTCCATATGAGGAGGGATCCCAAGTTGCCCATGTGCATAGCAAGCATCTTACCTGCTGTAGTCTCTCTCCAATCCTCAATGCCTTGTTTTCAAATATTTCTCTCTCCAGAGAAAGCAAGATATTACTATAAAACTCTAATTATGCCTCTTTGAATAGTATGGTCTTAACTGGGAGACATTAGATTACAAGAAATGGAGAACCAGTTTCCATTTCATGCACGGCAGAAAGACTTTTTCATTATTTTCTCACCTCTTTCATAATTTAGAGATGAAACAAGTTTGAGAATGATTATATACCTAAATTTGAACAATATTGTACCACATTAAATCCTCACAAAATTATTGTGTGTGTGTGTGTGTGTGTGTGTGTGTGCGCGTGTGCATGATTTGGGGTCCACTACTGGTAGTGGTCTTGGTTTACTCCTGGCACTGCTCATAGGGTTCACTCCTGGCTGAGCTCATAAGACCGTATGTGATGCAGAGGCTCCAACCAAGGTTGAATGCTTGAAGGCAAGCACCTTGTCAACTCACTGTAATGTCACTCTGGTCCCTAAAACTTTAATAGATATTTTGTTTAATATAAAATAGCAGCATAATTAAAATAACTCTGCAAATGAAGAGTGAATAAATTTCTTTCAGCTTTAGTGCTAACAACAAGAGTTGTTGCCTATAGAATTTTAATATTTTAAGTTGTAGACTTATTCTGCAATTTTTTTATTATTAAAGTGTTTATGTAGGCAGGCTGAAGAAAAAGTACAGTGGGGTAAGGCCATTGCCTTGCAGGTGTCTAATTAGGATTCAATCCTCAATAATACATGTGGTCCCCGGAACACTGCCAAGAGTGACCCCTGAGAGCAGAGTCAGAGGTAAGTCTTGAGTACTGATGGGTGTGGCCCTCTTAAGTTTAAAAAAAAAACAGAATTTTTTATGTATCCTAAAGTTCCTAATGTAGGCATAATGTGCAAAAGCTATTTATTTTACCATAATAAAATATAATGCTATAAATAAATAAATAAATAAATAAATAAATAGATCCCCATTAATCCCTCATTTCAGACTGATATTTTTTTTCCTTGCCTCAGACATTTTCTCTCCATGTAGAAGATACAGTCTCTGGTGATTTCACAATTTCACCCACATCATAATGACAATAATCTTTGGAAGATAGGCTATTCTTCCTCCATCCTGAAGTCATCTGATTATCCCTTCTCGAGTCTTATCAGTTCCTGAAAAAAAATGCACATATCAAAAATGCAGCATCATGGCTGATCAGTCCTGAGATACAAGTTCACCTCTGAAGTCAGGGAGATATCACTCTTGTAATATGTGACCCCAATAGAGCCACATGAAATTGGAGAGATAAAAAGGCAGTTTTTCAAATGGAAAACAAGAAATCTATGTTCTCATAGAAAACACTGATTCACAACCCATATTTATCACTTCTCATTCCCAAGATTAGGGAATAACTTCATCAAAATCACAATAGAAGTAGTAATAATGGATGAGACAATGCAACAATATTTGAAAGCAAAAAAAAAAAACCCTGGAAACTAGTGGTCTGGTTGGGAAAATTCAAAATCTAAAGACAGGCCAGGAGACTCAAATAAATTTTGAAAGAGATCAACTAGCCACTAAAATTTCTTAGACACCCATTGTAGGCTGAGACCTCCCAGGTTATTTAAGGAGGTTTAGATTCTGCCCTCCCAAACCCTGGGATCCCACAACCAAAGTCACTTCCATGCCTCCAGCCAGACTCTACAACCTCAGGACTGAGTCTCATAGACTACTCAGTGAAATCCAGGTATTTCTGGAGCAACTTCAAACTTTATAAGACTCACATGTCACTAGTAGGGCACCAGATTGTATGGGATATATATCATAGAAACTCTGCAAATTTTTTGATACTTAGCTCAATAATATGGACTTTACATCAAAGTTCTGAAGATAAGTCATCTTTTTTTAAAATTTTTATTAGTGGAACACCATGAGGTACACTTGCAGATTTACAAATTTTTGTACTTGGGTTTCGATTATACAATAATCAAGTACCCATCCCTCCACCAATGCCCATTTTCCACCACCATGGATCCCAGGATCCCCCCCACACCCATCCACCCATCCCACCCTGCCTCTGTGGTAGAGCATTCCCTTTTGTTCTCTCTCTCCTTTTCAGTGTCGTGGTCTGCAAAAGAGGCATTGAGTGGCAATCATGTTCAGTCCATAGTCTACAAGATAAGTCATCTTAACAGTCTCCTTTGGTTCATGGCTGCATGGAAAATACTTCTCATTAGTTAAGGGCAAATACTTTTGTAGATTCCATTGAAATCTATTTGAGTGTATATATGTATGTATACATATGTATGTATATATATATAGTTAATGTCCCATTTACTTTATTCTGATCCTTTACTGCATTTCTATGACAGGATTCTAAAGTAAGATTTGTACAGCTGCTGACTTTATTAGCAAAGCACTTGGGCACCCCACAGTTAGAGACTTCTGAGAGTTTATTAGATCCTAAAGTTTTGTGGGTTTTTAGATGCACAAATCCTAAATTTAAGAAATTATCAAAGTAATCTCTAGTAGACCAGAAATTCAGGTCAGAAAATACACCAGATCTCTCAAGCAGAAAAAGCTGTAAATCCTTCTGTTTTCTTTATAAGTTCTGAAGAGAGGCGATGTGTTTAACTCTGCACTACAATGGCCAAATTAGATTCACTTGGAAAATTCCAGTATCATGCTATCCTCTCAGAAGAGACAGCGTACACATGTTGCTTGTGTCCCAGAGAAAACCCAGATTGACTCATTTCCTCTGTCTTGGCTCCTCACCTCCTCATCTCTATAAACGTCCACTAACGTACCCTGTTACTCTGTAGGTTGAATGATAAATGGTTGTTTACAGTTTGAGCTAAAAACTTTTTATATTTTTATCTTCAACTCTTTGATACTTATAGCTATATAACCCCCCAAATATTCATTTGTTTAAATCAAGCACTGACTTTATATTACTTCTCTTTACCTGTCTACACACACACACACACACACACAAATATGTAACACACACAAACATGTATATATTTTTATTTACCTATAACTTTCACTCAATCAAATTAATTTCTTATTTAAAATAAGTAAAGCAACCAATTGATTTGATGACCTGCTTACCTAATCTCTATAATTAACAAATGTGATCTCAATTAAATATCATTTTTTTCTTTTTTAAAAATTTTTATTTACTGAATCACCGTGAGAGCAGTTACAAAGTCTTCAGTCTAAATCTCAGTCATACAGTTATGGAACTCCCGTCCCTTAACCAGTGCACATTTTCCACCACCAAAAACCCCAGTATACCCCCCATGCCACACTCTCCCCCTACCTGTGTGGCAGACGATTTCCACAGTACTCTCTCTCTACTTTGATTACATTCACTATTTCAACATCAGACCCAGCATTGTTATTTGGGACCTTATCCCAACATTCAAATGTGCCGAAAAGGCAACGTTAGACAATTTGTTTTTTATTGCTGATTATGAATTGCATATGTATGATGTCGTGTGGCCACGATAGTGGCCATGTGATTTTGGAATTCTGAAGTTTTAATAATTAAATCTGGAGGGATTTCTGCCAAAATCTGCTGGTTTTCGAGATCTATTTCTGAGTCTCTGGGATCATGGCCGATAAGCAGCTTGAACAGCAGCCAGAGGGCTCGTTTGTGGGCAACAACTCAGGGTCTCATAAGGGCAGCGGAAGAGGGCCAGCTCCGTCCTCATCCCATGAGGCCCTGCATTTCTCGTCACTGCAGGCCCCTACCTGGCTGTCAATAGGCCTCTGGAAGATGGTGGCATAATATCATTTTTATAAGTTTTATTAGAGTATAAATTTTTACCTAAGCATTCTATAACGGCTATATTTAATACCTACAGGATTATACTGAATTTCCAGGTCATATTTACAAAGAAATTATTGGTTTTGTGAATTTTGGTCAAATAATTTAAATTTTTCAACTATTAAATATGTAAAATAAAATTTTAAAAGTTATATCAATGTATGTAAACGAGCTGGAGTGATAGCACAGCAGGTAGGGCATCTGCTTTGCACTTGGCACACCCAAGCTCGATTCCTCCACCCCTCTCAGAGAGCCTGGCAAGCTACCAAGAGTATCTCACCCGCATGGCAAAGCCTGGCAAGCTACCCATGATGTATTCAATATGCCAAAAACAGTAACAACAAGTCTCACAATCTGTTGTGAGACGTTACTGGTGCCCGCTCGAGCAAATCAATGAACAATGAGAGGACAGTGACAGTGACATGTAAACTTATCTTGCATGAAATAACTTGTGTTAAACTAATTATACCTTATATCTATATTTTTCAGATGTCGAAAAAATAAGTATATAGATTGCAAACACATAAAAAGAGAAATGTTTTCAATGCAGTTATCAAATCTTTGAAATATTTATTTCTCCATAGAGATTGTTCCTGTCGTTTGACCTTGGTCTATCAAATTTCAAGTGACGATTTTAAAAGAAACTAATCCAGACTCTGACAAATTGCCAAACTAAAGCAGAAAATTCTAAATTCTCCTCCCTGTCTATCTAGAAAAAATACATGTGTGTACTTTAAATATCATCTCAAATGTTCATTCTCTTTTAAAGCCTCAACTACTTGGTATACTTCAAAAATCGCAAGGGACAGAAACGGATTCTAAGGAATGGAAACAAAAGATTTATTGGAAGGATTCTGATTGTCATGCAGAAATGTCAGGAAAAGTTGAACAATTTGTCGTTGGTATAAGAATAAAAACCAAGACAGTTTCAGGGACATCTGCAAGAAAAGCATTTTTTTTTTTATTGAATCACCATGAGATACAGTTACAAAGCTTTCATGTTTGAGTTTCAGTCATACAATGATCAAACACCCATCGCTCCACCAGTGCACATTCTCCACCACCAATATCCCCAGTATATCCCTTATATCCCCCCTTTCCAACCCTCCCGTTCCTCTATGGCAGATAATTTCCCCCATACTCCCTCTTTCTACTTTTAGGCACTATATTTGCAATACAGATAATGAGAGGACATCATGTTTCATCCTTTATCTAATTTCAGCACATATTTCCTTTATTGAATAATTCCTCCAACCATCATTTTCTTAGTGATCCCTTCACTATTCCAGTTGCCTTCTACCCCCAGCTCATGAGACAGGCTTCCAACTATGGAGCAATATTCCTGGCCCTTGTGTCTACTGTCCTTGGGTATCAGTCTCATGTTATTTTATATTCCACAAATGAGTGGAGTCCTTCTATGTCTGTCCCTCTCTTTCTGACTCATTTCACTTAGCATGACACTCTCTATGTCTATCCACTTATAAGCAAAGTTCATGACTTCATCTCTCCTGACAGCTGCATAATATTCTATTGTGTAGATGTAACAAAGTTTCTTTAACCAGTAGTCTGTTCTCAAGCACTCGAGTTGTTTCCAGATTCTGGCTATTATGAACAGTGCTGCAATGAACATACAGGTGCCGATGTCATTTCTACTGTACTTTTTTTTTTGCATCCATGGGATATATTTCCAGAAGTGGTATTGCTGGGTCATATGGAAGCTCAATTTTAAGTCTTTGAAGGAATGCCCATATTGTTTTCCCAAAAAGGCTGGACTAGTCAGCATTCCCACCAACAGAGAAAGAGCATCCCCTTTTCCCTAAAATCCATGCCAACACTGATTGTTTTTGTTCTTTTGAATGTGTGCCTGTCTCTGGTGTGAGATGATATCTCATTGTTGTTTTGATTTTCATCTCCCTGACGATTAGTGATGTGGAGAATTTTTTTCATGTGCCTTTTGGACATTTGTATTTCTTTTTAGAGGAAGCTTCTGTTCATTTCTTCTCCCTGTTTTTTAATGGGGTTGGGAGATGTTTTTTCACACAATTCTACTAGTGTCTTGTATATCGTGGATATTAATCCCTTATCAGGTGGATATTGGGTAAGAATTCTTTACCATTCCATGTGTTCTTTCTGTATTTTGGTCACTGTTTCTTTTGAGGTACAGAAGCTTCTTAGTTTAATGTCGTCCCATATGTTTATGTTTGTTTCCACTTGCTTGATCAGTGGTGTTTCATCCTAAAGATGTCATAAAGTGTTCTGCCTACATTTCCCTCCATGTACCTTGAAGATTCATGTATGACATTGAGGTCCTTAATCCACCTTGATCTGACTGTTGTGCCTGGAGTTAGACAGAGTTCAGAGTTCATTTTTTTGCAAGTAGCTGTCCGGTTTTCCAAGCACCACTCGTTGAAGAGGCTTTCCCTGTTCCAATTCACTTTTCTTGCTCCTTCGTAAAAGATTAAGTGATCATATATTTGAGAATCTGTGAAAGATTATTTAACTCTGTACCACTGGTCTGTTTCTAGCCCAATACCATGCTGTTTTAATTACTACTGCTTTGTAGTACAGTTTGTAGTTGGGGAAGGTGATGGCACCCATTTTCTTTTTCCCAAGAATTGCTTTAGCTATTCATGGGGGTTTATTGTTCCATATGAATTTCAGCAGTATTTTGTCTATTTCTTTGAAAAATGTGACATATATTCTAACAGGGACCACATTAAATCAGTATACTGTTTTGGGGAGTATTGCCATTTTTTAAAAAAATTTTATTAGTGAAACACCATGAGGTACAGTTGTATTTTGGTACCTTAGAAATTTGGTAGACTTAGAAACTTTTGTGCTTGGGTTTCAGTTATACAGTGATGGAGTACCATCCCTCCACAAGTGCCTATTTTCCATCACCACTGATTCCAGTATCCCTCCAGTCCCCTTATGTACCCCCATCCCACCCTCCTCTGTGGCAGGGCATTCTTTTTTGTTCTCTCTCTTCATTTGGGTGCTGTAGTTTGCAAAAGAGGCACTGAGTGGCAATTATGTTTAGTCTATAGTCTACTTTCAGCATGCATCTCCCATCCTGGGAGGATCCTCCCAATACCCTTTATTTGGTGCTCCCTTCTCTATCTGAGCTGCCTTTTCCCCTAGCATGTGCAACTGGCCTCCAAGCCATGGAGCAAACCTCCTGGTACCTATCTTGGCTATTCTTGGATGATAGTTTCCTATTTTGTTATTTTATGTTCCCCAGATAAATGTAATCTTTCAATGTCTGTCCCTCTCTTTCTGACTCATTTCGCTTAGCATGACACTTTCCATGTAGTAGCACTTGTATGTAAATTTCGTGACTTCATCTTTTCTAACAGCCGCATAGTACTCCATTGTGTAGATGTACCAAAGTTTCTTGAACCAGTCATCTGTTCTCGAGCACTCAGGTTTTTTCCAGATTCTGGCTATTGTAAACAGTGCTGCAATGAACAAACAAGTTCAGATGTCACTTCAACTATACCTTTTTGCCTCTCTGGGATATATTTCCAAGAGTGGTATTCTGGGTCAAATGGGAGCTCAATTTCTAATTTTTTGAGAATTGACCATACTGTTTTCCAAAAGGGCTGAGCCAGTCGGCATTCCCACCAGCAGTGAAGGAGGGTCCCTTTCTCGCCACATCCGGGCTAACAGCGGTTGCTTTTGTTCTTTTGGATGTGATCCAGTCACTGAGGTGTTAGATGATATCTCATTATTGTTTTGATCTGAATATCCCTGATGATTAATGATGTAGAGCATTTTCTCATGTGCCTTTTTACCATTCAAATTTCTTATTTGAGAAAGTTTCTGTTCACTTGGTCGCCCCATTTTTGGTGAGGTTGGATGATTTCTTCTTGTGGAGTTCAACCAGTACTTTTTATATTCTTGATATCAACCCCTTGTCGGATGTGTATTGGGCAATATCCTTTTCCATTCTGTAGACTGTCTTTGTATTTTGGTCACTGTTTCTTTGAAGGTGCAGAAGCTTCTTAGATTAAGATAGTCCCATTTGTCTATCTCTGTTTTCACTTGCTTGGCCAGTGGCGTGACATCTTTGAAGATACCATTAGCTTCAATGTCATGGAGGGTTTTGCCAAATTTGTCTTCAATGTACCTTATGGTTTCCAGTCTGATGTTGAGGTCTTTAATCCATTTTGGTCTTACTTTTGTACATGGTATTAGGCAGAGATCTGAGCCCATTTTTTTGCATGTAGCTGTCCAGTTTTTCCAGCACAATTTGTTAAAAAGGCTTTCCTTGTTCCACTTCACATTTCTTGCTCCCTTATCAAAGATTAGATGGTCATATGTTTGGGGGAGATGTCAATATATTCAACCCTGTTTTATTGTTCTACAGCTCTGCTTTAATTACAGTAGCACACTGTTTTAATTATTACTGCTTTGTAGTAGAGTTTGAAGATAGGGAGGTTGATTCCTCCCATTTTCTTTTTCCCAAGAATTGCTTTTAGCTATTCGTGGGGACTTATTGTTCCATATGAATTTCAGGAGTGTTTGCTCCATTTCTTTGAAGAATGTCATGGGTATCGTAATAGGCATTGCATTGAATTTGTACAGTGCTTTGGGAAGTATTGCCATTTTGACAATGTTAATTCTCCCAATCCATGAGCAGGGGATATCTTTCCATTTTCTCATGTCCTCTTTTATTTCCTAAAATAGCATTTTGTAGTTTTCTTTGTACAGGTCTTTTACTTCCTTAGTTAAGCTAGTTCATAGGTACTTGATTTTCTGGAGCACAATTGTGCATGGGATTGTTTTTTCACATCACTTTATTCTCTCTCACTATTTGTGTAGAGGAAAGCCATGGACTTTGGGGCATTGATTTTATAGCCTGTATCTTTACTCTACAAGTCTATTGTTTCTAGGAGTGTCTTGGTAGAGGTTTTAGTATTCTCCAAGTATAGTATCATATCATCTGTGAATAGTGAGAGCATGATTTCTTTCGTACCTACCTGAATGCCCTTAATATCTTTTTCTTGCCTAACCACTATTGCAAGTACTTCCAGTACTATATTGAACAGCAGTGGAGAGAGTGGGCATCCTTGTCTCATCCCTGATCTTAGAGGGAAGCCTTTCAGTATTTTCCCTATTGAGGATGATACTTGCTTTAGGTTTGTGGTAGATGGCTTTAACTATTATCAGGAAAGTCCCCTCTATACCCATTTTGGCGAGGATTTTCATTATAAACAGGTGCTGGATCTTGTCAAATGCTTTCTCTGCTTCTATTGATATGATCCTATGGTTTTTATCTTTTCTTTTGTTGATATGATGGATTATGTTAATTGATTTCTGAATGTTAAACCATCCTTGCATCCCGGGATGAATCCCTCTTGGTCATGGTGTATGATCTTTTTGATGAGTTGTTGAATTCTATTTGCTAGTATTTTGTTGAGAATCTTTGCATCCGTGTTTATCAGGGATATCGGCCTGTAGTTTTCTTTTCTTGTGGTGTCTTTGTTTTCTTTTGGTATTAGAGAGATATGGGCTTCATAGAAACTCTTTGGGAAAGTTTCTGTTTCTTCAATTTCCTGGAAAAGCTTGAAAAGAACTGGCACTAGGTCCTCTTTAAACATTTGGAAAAATTCACTAGTGAATCCACCTGACCTGGGCTTTTGTTTTTGGGAAGACTTTTGATTATAGTTTCAATTTTACTGTTGTTAATAGGTCTAGTCAGGTACTCTAGATCATCTTGATTCATCCACTGGAGATTATTGGAATCCAGAAATTTATCCATTTTTTTCTAGGTTCTCTTGCTTCGTGGCATACAGACTTTCAAAGTAGTCTCTGATGATCTTTTGAATTTGTTGGTTTCTGTGGTGATATCTTCCTTCTCATTCTGATGCGGTTTATTAGGGTTCTTTCTCTCTTTCTTTGTGAGCCTTGCTAGTGTTTTATCTATCTTATTTATTTTCTCAAAGAACCAGCTCTTGGTTTCATTGATCTTTTGAAATTTTTTTATTTCCATGTTGTTGATTTCTGCTTAAGTTTTATGATCTCTTCCCTTCTGCCTGGTTTGGGGTCCTTTTGTTGATCATTTTCCAAGATCTTGAGTTGTGAACTCAAGTTGTTTTTTTGGGCCCTTTCTTCCTTCATGAGAAATGCTTGCAGAGCTATAAATTTTCCTCCTCAGCAAGGCTTTAGCTACATCCCATAGGTTCTGGTAGCCCATGTCTTAATTCTCATTTGTCTCCAGGTATCTTTTGATTTGGTCTTGACTTCCTTCCTGACCCACTTGTTGTTCAACATTGAGTTGTTTAATTTCCAGTTGTTTGATATGGTTCTCTGTGTCTGTGTGTGATTCACTTCTATTCACAGTGCGTAGTGGTCTGAAAAGATTGTTGATACTATTTTTATCTTTATACCTTCATTGAGGTATGTGTGTTGTGGCCTAGCACATGGTCTATTTTGGAAAATGTTCTGTGCACACTGGAGAAGAATGTGTATTCTTTCTTTTGGGGTGTAAAGCCCTGTATAGGTCTATAAGCCCTTTCTTTCTATTTTTCTTTCAAAGCCAATGTTTCCTTGCTGATCTATCCAGAGGTAATAAGGCGATGTTGAAGTATCTGGCTACTATTGTGTTGCTATCAATGTCCTCCTTAAAATCTGTTAGCAGTTGTTTTAAATATTTAGCTGTTCCCTCATTAGGTACATATACATTAAAGAGTGTGATTTCTTCCTGTCGTACATACCCCTTGATGAAGGAGTTATTTTCTAATATCCTTTGCTGTCCTTTCTAATCTTTTTCAACCTAAAATTTTTGTTGTCAGATACTAGTATGGCGACCCCAGCTTTTTTTGAGGGAGCCGTTTGCTTGTAGGATTGTATTCCAACCTTTGAGTCTGTGTTTGCTCTGACTGTTGAGAAGAGTTTCTTGTAGGCAGCAGAATGTTGGGTTCTGTCTCTGTATCCAGTTTGCCACTCTGTGTCTCTTAATTGGTGAATTTAGGATGTTGACGTTGAGAGATATTATTGTTATGGGGTTTTGTGTCATCTTTCTGTAAGGGTCTGTTGAGCTTGTAGGGTTTATCTTGTCTTATAGTAGCCCCTTTAGCCTTTCTTTTAGGTTTGATTTTGAGTCTATGAAGTTCCTGAGCTGCTGTTTATCCAGAAAATAGTGTACACTTCCTTTGAGTTTAAGTGAGAATTTAGCCGGATAGAGTATTCTTGGTGAAGCATTCATTTCAGTGAATTTTTTCACTATATCCCATCATTGCCTTCGGGCTTAGAGGGTTTCCTCTGATAGGTCTGCTGTGAATTTAAAGGGTGCTCCTTTGTATATGATTTCTTTCTTTGACCTTGCTGCTTGCAGTATTGTGTCTCTATACACGGCATCCATCATTCTAACTATGATATGTCTTGGAGTGGTTGTTTTTTAGGGTCTCTTTTTATGTTTATTTATTTATTTATTTTAATTAATTTATTTTTTATTAGTGAAACACCATGAGGTACAGTTGTATACTTACAAGTTGTTGTGCTTGGGTTTCAGTTATACAATGATCGAGTACCCATCCCACCACCAGTCCCATTCTCCACTCCCACCAATCCCAGTATCCCTCCCACCCCTCCCATCCCCCTTTAGGATCTCTTTCAGCTGACACTCTTTGGGCTTATTGAATCTGAATGGCTGCATTGTCCAGCTCTGGGAATTTTTCAGCAATGATTCGTTTGACAGTGGCTTTTTAATTGGGATTTTTTCCCTGACCTTCTGGTACTCCAATGATTCTAATGTTTTTCCTCTTGGAATCATTTCCTAGGACTCTCATACGCTCTAGAAGTATTTTGAGGTCTCTTGTCATTGTTTGTTGTTGCCTGTTGGCTTGGTGCAGCTGATCTTTCAGCTCACTGAATCTGTTTTCAGCTATGGCCATTCTACTGTTGAGGGCACAGACTGAGTTTTTTATTTCATCTACAGAATCTTTTATTTGTGACATTTTTTACTCATGACTCATGCATGGCAGTCTCCTGCCTCTGCATTTGGCTGTCCTCACCAGGACCCTTTGGAGGACAGTGAGTTGAGTTTCCCTCCCCACCCTGAGCAGAGGCCCAACTGCTGAAGACCTCCAGTTCCAGCCACAGCCATGCTTAAGACCACTCTCCACACATTCGGATGAGCCTCACGCATAAAGGAACCAGCAGAGGAACCCAGGTGTGCGGGGCCCGGGGTGTAGATCTCCAAGCCTGCTTGGATTGGGACTGGGCCTCCTCCACCCAGGTCCCCTATCTTCCAGTATGTAGGAATTACACCTACCAACTGCCCCCGGAGCGCCGTGTAATCCCATCTTCGGCCAAGACTCAGAGACAATCAAAGCCAGCTCCCGGAAGCACGAGGCGCGACACTACATCTTATTATCTAATTCTTACTCTGGAGAACCTGGCAGACTACCAAAAGTATCCTGCCCACACGGCAGAGTCTGGCAAACTCCCCATGGCATATTCAATATGCCAAAAACCAGTAACAATGATGGGTCTCATTCTCCTGACCCTGAAATAGCCTCGAATGTGGCACTTTCTAAAATCTCAGGGGTAGAACGAAGGAGACATTACTGATGCCTGCTCATAGAAATCGATGAATAACAGGATGACAATGATACAGTGATTTCTGTGCATTACTTTCCAATTTCTGCTCTCATTTCTTCCCGTAATTTCTCGATTGTTTCTCTCATGTTACGGGATATCTGTTTGACTATTTCATTGAGTTCATTGAATATCTTCATGACTTCATATCTGAATTCTTTCTCAGAGAAGTCCTTTAGGTGAATAGCACCTACTGAGGCTTCTGGACTCTTTTCGTCGCCTTCCCCACGTGGTGGGGTTTTGCATTGTTTCTTCATGTTGGTGTGTAGGTACGGGGACTGAGATGTTACACTAAATTTCTTGGTATGTCTAAACTATCTGTGGCCCCATAGGTGTCTGCCAGCCAAAAATTAGGCCATGCCCACTTCTACATAAACCACGCCCACTTCTGAAGAGGCCACGCCCCCACGGGTACCTGGTGGGGGGGTATGAGTTGCGGGGTGGGAGAAGACTGGCACAGCATTGGGGACAAACAGGAAGAGGCTCAGGGATGCTGGGTCTAGAGGACGCCTGGGATGCTTACACAGAGAAAGCCAAGTCCTAAGTTTGAATACTGGCGGGTTAACTGACCTGGGAGGGAAAAAGACTGGCACAGTGTTGGGGATGAACAGGAAGAGCAGTATTGCCATTTTGATAATGTTAATCCTCTTTATCCATGAGTAAGGTATGTGTCTTCATTTCCTAGTGTCCGCTTATATTTCTTGAAGTAGTGGTTTGTAATTTTCCTTGTATCGGTTCTCCCCCTCTTTAGGTAAGCTGATTCCGAGGTACTTGATTTTCTGAGGTACTACTGTGAATGGAATTTTTTTAAATGTCTCTTTCTTTTCTTTCATTATTTGTATATAGGAAAGCCATGGACTTTTGGGTGTTGATTTTGAAGCCTGCCATTTTACTATACAAACCAATTGTTTCTAGGAGAAGAAAAGAATCTTCTCTCTATAGTCCCACCCAGGATTATGATTAGTAGCTTTCTAGCCTGCTCACATTTCTAATTCCTGACAGAGATACCTTGCTAGATAAGATGAAGGCTAGAGCAAACATGGCTACTTTTGGAAATCAGAAACAATTAAATTATTTCAATTTGGGCAGGAGCCACATAAATAGAGCAAAGGACTAGAGGGCATGCTTTCTCATTCAATAGGTCTGGGTTTGAGCCCCAGCACTGCCAAGGAACAGCCCCTAATCAATATGACTCAAGTAACTCACGCTCAAGCTTTATGTGTTCCTAATAATAATAATAATAATAATAAAGAAAATAAATAACCTCAATTTGTGTTTCCTATCACCATTGACTTAAAAGCAAATTCGAACTTTGATTCAGTTAAAACACTTTTGGTTTTCTCTTTTGTACTTCTCATGTATGTGTGTATTATTTAAACCTATGCAATATATCTCAGAGATAAAGCATTTTCCTCGCATGTGTAAAGCCCTGGGTTTTATCTTCAGCACCACATAAATAAATAAATAAATAAATAAATGTGTGATAGTTATCAAGTGTTTGAAAACATTTCTAGATCTCTACAAGTTATTAATATTCAGTTTAATTTTACTATGGCCAGAGAACATTTTTTGTATGACTCTAATCATTTTAAGTATACTATATCTTGCTTTGGACCCAGAATGTGAGCTACTTTGGTCAATGTTTAAGTGAACTTAAAAATCACGGGCATTGTCCTGCTGTCGGGAGACGTCTTTTTAATTTCCAGGTCAATTTTATTGGTGGTATTGGTCAAATACTCTGTAGCCTTACTAACTTTATGCTGTATGGTCTGACTTTCATTGAAGGACTAGTATTGAGTCTCTGACTACAATTGAGGATATCTGTTTCTTTTCATAGCTCTATCAGGTTTTATTTAATATATTTTGGATTTTATTTGGTTTTGTTGAGAGGAAGGGGTTAGCCAGATTTATAGTGCAGGGGTTAAGGTGTTTCAATAGTTCTATGAACATGGAGTCAGAAATAGCACCTGAGCACCAATAACTGTGGCCCCAAGACCCATTGGGAAGGTCTTCCCAGTGATACTCAAGAGCTATGGACCACTCTTTGTGGAACCCATATAGCTATATGGAACTGGAAGCTTTTCTACCCAGTGATTTCTAACAGTGCTGGAAGCCCCATGGGCCACATCCAATGTTACTCAGCGGGCCATATGGTAACTGGGATCAAACTTAAACAATCTCTTTGTTACTGGTCATTGGTTACAAGTATTTTGAACTTAGTTACTAAATGTATGCATTAATCCATATTCCATGGATTAAAAGAAAGAAACATTTTTTAAGTCTCTGAGTTTTTCTCCCATGTGCATATCACCCTCTTCAGCACTCTCACAGGTACCTCTCACTGCATTGGTCTCTGCATACACTTAGATTAATCTCACTCCAATGAGACTGTCAAATTATGTCTCTGCTACTACCGAGAAATTCTCAGCAAGTTGGGGTGTTAAAAGACTGGACCATTTGCTTTTTGTCTCCGAGGATTACTGGGTTTCAATGCTTGATGGGAAGGTGTTTTTAATATATTATTTTATTGCTTTTCTTCCATTTTCTTCTTCTTCCTTTGGCCCTTTCTTTCATTACATTTTCTGTTCTTTTTTGGTTAATTCAGATGAGGGATAAATGAGGATGGAAGCAAAATTCTTTTTTATGCTAGATTTAAAGGTGTTGTAGGAGAACTCAGAATGAATAAAGCATGCAAAGATAAAGGGCTAAGACTGGTGGAAATCTGGGGTAACATATCTATCCTAAATGAAAACGAATGCATATATATATAATCTGAGTCACGGCAAGGCCTGTGAAACTTTAAGGTATTAATTCATTTAATAATTGTATAATCAACAATCCATTCAATAAATATAAGCACAGTCAGGAAAGCAGAAAAAAAGAGAGTCTTTGTTCTTGTTTAGTTGACATTCTGATAGTGGTCACAAAGAAAATTAGCATACGAATAAATAGATAAGAAAATTTCAAGTCATTTTAAGTGTGATGAAAAATATTAAACAGTACAGTGAGGTAGAAAGTGACTTGTGGGAGAGGAAAGGACATTCTCTCCTGACTCATAGGGAAAGCTCTCTCTAAAGAGATGACATATGAGTTTAGACTCAAATAAGATGGAAAAACACAGGACAGTATGGGCCAAAATGGGGAAAAGGGAGACATTTCAAGCAAAAAGAACAGTAAAGGCAAATCACCCAAGAAGGGCTTGAATTTTGTGCATTTGTGGTACATACAAAAATACTTGTGTGATTGAAAACTGGTATTAGAGAGGAAAAGTGATGAGGCAATGGGGGCAGGGACGGTTCTGAGAAGCACCGAGGAAGACCAGATCATTTTGTATAATTACAAGGAACATAAAATTTACTATAATTTTCATAAGAAGCAGAAAATTTGAGCTACAATTCTATCCGTGGAATTGAGAAGAAGTGTCATTTGGGATATATTAGGAGAAAGAGCTGTCAATAGTTGATAAAGGATGGATTTTGGGATGTAGAAGAAAGCAAGGATTTAGAGATGTTTGTAGCCTGAGCTACTGGCATAATGGATGTAACATTTTCTGAGGAGAAAATCTGGAGGACTAGCAGACTTTTAGAAGTGGTCCAATGACTGACTGAAAATGTCAGTCTAGCAGTTGGATGCAGAAATCTGGAGCTGAAGAGAAAGACTCCAGCTGGATATAGAGATTTGGGATTAAGAGCACATTGTGAAATCATTTAGTGAAAGGCTATCGGAAAAAAAAAGTAACTGAGGACAAGGCCTACATCATTCAGCTTTCAGCAGTCACATGGAGAAGCCGTAAAAGAAAAGTACTTCCAAAAGCACAATCGCAACAGAGGAAAGTTTCTGAGAGAGAGGTGTTTTCAGAAAGAAGTGTTATCTGTGGGAATTGCTACTAACAGGTTTGAATATGCTAAGATCAGAGAACTAATCACTGGATTAAGCACAATGGTAGCCATTTGTGCTCTTGAGAACTGCTTAGCAGAGTAGTGGGAGTCAACTTCAAGAAGACAGAAGGAAATGATGAGAAAGCAGAATAAGTTAAAACAGGGAGCCTATGCTTTTAATATAGTATTTGTTTCTATGGGTTTAAGAATATAGACATTCTTATTTTTGTGTTTTAAAAAGATAAAGTAACCATAAGAAAACTAGCATAGAGCCTGAAGCAATAGTCCAGCAAGCAAGGTGCTTGCCTTGCATTTGGCTGACCAGGGTTTGACCCCAGGCATCCATTATGGTCTCCTGAGGACCACAAGGAGTAATTTCATAGTGCAGAACTAGAAGTAATCCCTGGATATTGCTGTGTGTGTCCCAAGATGCCTCCCAACCCCCCCAAAAAAAACAAAGAAGAGAAGAGAAAACCAGTGTAGGTTTGCATCAGTCATCTCTTAGGATACCTTTTAGGTATACATCAAACAAGAACCTGATTTAAAAACTATATACACAGAGGTGGGGATGTGAACTAAATAATTTTTTTCACGTTATTCAAGGTTCTTGTATTTTTTATCTCAAATGGGCTAAGTAGCTTATGATTTTTATTTTATTATGAAATGTTTTACACATTAATTTTATTTAATGTTTATGCAAGTTATGAGGAATTGAAAATAATTAAAAAATTTATGAACACTCTACTTAACTTAAAAATTATATTTGTTGGGACCAGGGAAATGGCTCAAAGGGCTGGAACACATGTTTTGCAGGTAAGTTCTTTAGTTCTATTCCTGGGCACTACATGATCCCCCTTCAGCAGTGACCTCCTAAATACCAAGAAAGGAGTTGTTCCAAGCACTGTTGGATGTAACCCCCAAACAAAAAAGAAATATATTGTGGCAGTATGGATAGTACAGTGGTTAGGGTGTTTGCTTTGCATAGGGCCAATCCAGTTTCAATTCCAGATCTGAATTTGATCTCCAGTCCCCCAAGCCCAACCAGAGCAATCACTGAATGCAGAGCCAGTAATAAACTCTGAACACCCCCAGGTGTGACCCCAAACCCTCCCCAATAGATGTAATTATGAATACTTATATTAATTGTTTAATACAATTTTATCTGAGACCTCCTTCTATGCTTGTTCTGACTCCTCCCCAAAGTGATTGCTACCCTAAATTTGATTATCCTTTCATTAAAAACATAATTTTATGTATATACATTTGCACATACATATCCCTAGATAATATATTGTTTATTTATTCAATTTCTGTTGGATATGTAATATTGCAAGTATTTTTCTTTGTAGAAATATAACCTTTGGTGATTCTATATGATATATCAAGATCAAGAAATCAGCAGAAACCAGTCAGATATGCTGACCCTGTCTTTGTCTAGAAAACAGGTTATGTTTTGACTTCTAAGACCTAATATTGGGGCTAGAGATTTAGCTGTAGTGCACTTGTCTTGCATGTGTGAGTCCCTGGAATCAATTCCAAACACCAGGTGGCCCCAGGCATAGCCAGGGTATAAACCCACCCGCCACACAACCGAAACAACGGTATAAAGAGCTAATACTGGGAAAAAAGACTTTCTGTGGAAAAGTTCCTTTCCAGTTTTGTTCAGACAGAGTCTCAGAATCCTTCATACCGACAAACACATAAAACCATCTTGAACTTTTAAAGGAATGAACTAAGTGCTGGTCAAAAATATTTGTGTGCTAAATAGCATGAAATACAATGCTTTTTCCCAAAATAACAAGATATCTAGTTCATCGTAATATCGGGGTGCTTTTCAATAATTTATTTTGATTAATAAACCTATATTTACTTTTACTCTTAGTTGAATATAAATAGTATCTCATACGTTAAAGATGGTTGTTAGTAGCATTTTGCTAATGCTCTATTAAAAGCATTTATTTCTATATATGTATGTAGCAACATAATCATAGACCAGTATTGAAGATGTTAATGTATTATCCCTGCAATGGTAGTACATTATTTTCATAGATGAAGTTACCTGACCTCAATTATAAACTTCATCACAGACAAGATTTCCTGACCAACCTGTTCTTAGTCCAGGAGATTTAGGCTTTCATGCAGGAACTCAAATAAGGCAATTTCCTTGAGGAAGATCCTCTCTGCTGAGTGTGTAAGATACAGTATTGGGTTTCACACTCACTCTGATACTAAGCTTCTGTTTTATAGTCCAATACTAATATGTTTATTTTTATCTTACATAAGAACTCATCTTTTACTTCTGATAATAGAACCGTATTTTCTTATAGATAATGTATTTAATTTTTATGGCCGGGGGCACAAGATCAATCCTGACAATGAAAGAAACATTTGCCATAGTCTTCAATGATTGATCAAAAATTGCCTTATAATTCAGGACTGATTAATCTGAGCAACATGAGGACTTTTCTACAAACATTAATTAAGATATATAGATAAATAGATAAACATATAAATGCACAAATAGTTGTTGCAATGAACAAGTAGCACACTCTTGGTTGTGGTACTCATACACACTTGGTTGCAGTGTGACAGAGAGAGCACACTTTATTGTGGTTCTGTTGATTTAAAAAACAGAGTGACAACTTTTTAGCAGTGCCAGAGATAGAACTCCTGGCTTAGTGATGTAAGACCTGTAAACCTTGGCCTATGAACTATCAACAGGTTGCAAGACTTTTTTCTGTGAAGGGTTTGAAATACCGAAGATATATGTCTTGAAGTAGTTAACTGCTGGTGTATAAGTCTTACTGTTTCAAAAAAATACTTATAATTATTTTAGGGTTGTTTAAGGAAGAAAGAACCATGCTAGTATCTTTGAAAACTGCACCTCTGTTACACCTTGAGATGACTTCTGTTCCATTGTCTTTAAGTTAAATAGACTAAAAGGTTTATTTTTTTTACTCAAATAGAATATTTCTGCTTTCAGCTGAAAAAAATATACAGTTTACATATAATTTTCACGTGGTTAAGAGCTATAGTATCAATGACCCTTAAAATTGGAAGCTGATTGAGCCCACGTGAAAATGTTAGATGGTTACAAAATACCCGTGTTTAAGGTCCAGATCATGCACTCTGGTTGCAGCTTCAGGAAATTTAGTACAACAGGTATCTGGGGGTCAGAGAGATAGCTCAAAGGGCTGGAATGCAATTTTGGAATGTGAAGTCTCTCTTAAATTCAATCTGCACCACCATGCAGTTCTCAGGGAACTGCTGAGCAAGGCCAAATATCTTAGATAATTGTCCTCAGGCTTCCCTGAACACTGCTTATGAGGCCTAAAGGAAGATAGAGAACGGGGTGGGAGTGGGGAGACAGTGAGGTAGAGAAATTTGGAAACTTCTTTGATCAAGATGTAATAATAGATTAGAAAGTCTCTCTCTCTCTCTTTCTCTCTCTCTCTCTCTCTCTCTCTCTCTCTCTCTCTCTCTCTCTCTCTCTCTCCTCTCTTTCTCCCTCACTTTTTCTCCTGCTCTTTTTCCACACCCAACAATGTTAAACCCCTGCTTAGTCTTCAGGAGACTATGTTCCTTAGAATTTCTATGTTAAAAAATGAGATAATTTACAGATTTGCTCAGTTGTTAGCATAAGGGAGTCATTTCTGAGGAAGAAAAAGAGAGAGAGAGAGAGATTGATGGAGTAAATTCTAACATTGCTGAAATTTATGACCTAGAGAATTTTCCCAGAACAAAGTGAAAAGAGGAAGAAACCAGACCAAAGTATTCTTCCTGAGTAGGAAAGGCAAAATTAAAGGTTTGTAGGGCCAAGAATTCTAGAAAGAGAGTACTACAGATTGAGAGATCTGGGAGATGCAATTGTGGGAAATCCTCCATCAAGTTCACCTCATCACTATTTGTAAATGATGAAACCCCCAAAGCTATGAAAAGGACAATTAAACTAATCAGGTTACAACACCACGAACAATTGTAAGTTCTAGAGTAGAAAAATTGTTAATATGTGGGGCATTGGATGAGGTACTCAGAAGGATATACTAGTGGGGATAAAATGAGCCCCAGATAAATAGCAAATCTGGTGTTAAGCAAATGTTAACAACAAGTCTCAGTAAAGATTAAGCTGTTACAAACTTTATTTTAAAATTATCTGTGAACCAGAATATGCCTTGACAATATTCATTTTCTTTTCTTTTTCTTTTTGGGTCACACCTGGCAATGCACAGGTGTCACTCTTGGCTCTACAATCAGGAATTACTCCTGGCGGTGCTCAGGGGACCATATGGGATGCTGGGAATCGAACCTGGGTCAGCCGCGTGCAAGGCAAACGCCCTTCCCAATGTCCGGTCATTCCAGCCCCTCATTTTCTTTTTTAAAAAAATAAATCCTTATTGAGGTACTGTGATTTCTAATATTGTTAATGGTGGTTTCATACGTACATCATTCTATTCCATTCATCTGAGATTTGTAATCCAAGGCTAAGGGTTTGTCATTGTTCAATAGTTTTTTGTATCTATACCATAGATGAGTGAGATGATCTGGTATTTGTCCTTCTCTGTGTGACTTATTTCATTTAATATGACATCCTACATTTCCATCCATGTTGCAGAAAGCTGTAAGAGTTTTTTTTTTTTGACTTGCTTTCTCAGGCTCATAAATGTTCTCTCTAGAACATTTATCTTATTTACTTGTCTATCTTTGTTATGTGTGAATTTGTGTTCTTTTTTTGAAGTCTGTGTTCTTTCCAGAACAATAATCTCTCTATATCTCTTTCTACTTTTTGTCTGAAAAATCCATGTTCTCTTTTGACTATGTATTTCCTCTTTTTCCTTCTCCTAATGTTTTATTTTTATTCAGAAATATCTACTGAGATTCTGTGATTTGTTTCAAGCATTCCAACACTAATCCCACCACCAATATCCTCTTCTCTCAACCAATATCATCAAATTCCTTCCCACCCCCAACCTGCCCCTTTGGCAGACTTAACTAATGTATTTTATATGACTTGGTCCAATAAAACCTAAAGGGATGGTAGATAAAATTATCAGAAAATTAGTGAATATTAAAAAAGTCAATTAGTGGTGATGGATGGTTGGAGGAATCAATGGTATGCTGTTCATTCAGGATGGGAGATGTGTGCTGAAAGTAGATAGAAGATCAAATATGATAGCCTCTCAGTATCTATATTGCAAACCATAATGCCCCAAAGTAGAGAGAGATTATGGGGGAAATTGTCTGCCATAGAGGCAGAGAGAGGGTTGGAAAGTGGGGGGAGGTAGGGGCATTGGCGGTAGGGACATTGGTGGTGGAGAATATGCATTGGTGGAGGGATAGGTGCTGGATCATCATATGACTGAAACTCAAACATGGAAGCTTTGTAAGAGTATCTCACAGTGATTCAATAAAAAAATAGTGGTGATTAACTGTTTTATGTTTTTAACCTTTCTTAATCTAGTAGAGGGCAACCATATAAATCGTTAATGAGTGCCACACTCAATGCCACATGTTGGGAAGTTTCTCCTGTCCTTTAAAGAGTTCTTTCAATGCTTCTTGCAAAACTGGTTTCAAGGCTATGTACTCCATAAGCTGTTGCCTGGCCATGAAGGTCTATAGAGTTCCTTCATATATGAATGATAATATAGCTGGATATGATATTCTCAATGAGGTTTTCATTTCATTGAGTTTTTGTACTATATCTTTCCATATTTTTTGTCTGGTAGGGTTTCATTTGATAAATCTGCGGTACATTGTATGGGGTTTTTTATATATAATATTTGATCTTGCTGTGCTTAATATCCTGTCTCTTGGATTTTTTTGTTTTGAGTATAGTGTCTTGGAGTTTTCCTAATTGGGTCTATTTTCACTGGGACCCTTCCTGCCTCTCAGATCTTGGTTATTCTCAACTCGGTTATTCTTGGTTATTCTTTTTTTATACTAAGATTTTATTTATTTTATTTTATTTTTTGCCTTTTGGGATTAAACCCAGAGATGCTCAGGGTTTACTCCTGGTTCTGCACTCAGGAGTTACTCCTAACATTGCTCAGGGGATCATACAGAATGCGGGGATTGAACCCAGTATGCAAGGCAAATGCCCTCACTGCTGTGCTATTGCCTGGGACCCCTGGGAATTTCTTATAGATGAGTTCTTTAACTATTGTTTCTTCATTATATTTGCCTTCTTTTTCTTCAGGATTCAAATGACTCTTAGATTGTTCCTCTGGAACTCATCCCCTGGTTCTTTGGTATGCTGTTCATTTCTTTTCGAACTATCTTCCACCTTCTGCAGTTTCCTAATGGTTTCCTCCTTCTCATCTTGGAGCTCCTTAATCTTTTGCTCAGTTTCTGTTTTTCTGCTATTCAGAGCTTCTGTTGACTTTTTAAATACCATTTACCATGTTTTTCATTTCTGCCATTTTTGACTGTAGTAGTTTTTTGTTTTGTTTTGTTTTGTTTTTTTTCATTTCTTGTGCTTTGCTGACTACTATGATAGTGTTTCTTTATACTCATTGAACATCCTCATCATAGACACTAAAGATAATGTCTGAGGATTTACTAGTATTGTTTATATCTTAAGTGATACTGTTTTTGCTCACTGAGCTTGATGTTTTTCTATGTTTTTCCCCACTCGGTTTTCTAGTGCTCTTGTTGTTCTGAGTCTTTAACCCCTTTGGAAGATACTGAGGGCTTAAGCTGGATATTTCTATTATGCCTGTCCTCACAGAATGACAGGAAGAATAATTGAGCCGCATGTAATTTGTTGAATATATCTGTAGTCTCTTAATATGGCACAGGTGGGTGTGGAGGCTGCTGCGAACTTCTTGGTAGTTATGTCTCTCATTCCAGAATAAACTCAGTCATATTAACAGAAACAAATCTTACCTAGGATGGTGGAGCAACAAGCAGAACTTCCTTGACAATATTTTTAAAATACATTGACTACCAATTAACAACATAGAATTTGTGATGCCTGTAATACGATCTATCCTCGAGCAAGACACGGGCCGGATGTTAATTGGTGCCACCAAGACGCAATCTGGCCCTAGTCCAGGCAAACATGTTTATTGAGCGTTCCTGTTTGGTAGGCATTGCTGGGAATTTTTTTCTAGTTTCTAGACCACCGCTGGCAGTGATTAGGACTCTTGACTCTGTGCTCAGTGAGCACTTCTGTGGTTCAGGGGACCAGAGAGATGGTTTGTGTGCCATAGAGCAACAGACTAGAGTATGCTGTGTATGAGAGAGACCAGAGTTCCATCCCCAGCACACATGATCCTCTGAGCACTGAGCCAGGATTAGCACCTTAACACGGCTGGGGATGGCCCCCAAAACAACCAAAGCAGAACATTAATGGGGGGCTGGAACAATAATGGGGGGCTGGAGCAGTAGTACAGCAGATAGGGCATTTGCCTTGCACACGGCTGACCCGAGTTCGATTCCTCGATTCCCAGCATCCCATATGGTTCTCCCCCCCCCCCCCCCCGAGAACCGCCAGGAGTAATTCCTGAGTGTGTGAGCCAGGGGTAATCCCTGAGCATAGCTGGGTGTGACCCCAAAGCAAAACAAAACAAAACAAACAAAAAAGGACATTAACGGAAAATCCATGAAATTGAATAAGTAGTCAACAGTGTTATACCAATGTCTTCCCTTTTGGGGCCTGCTTGGATCGGGCTGAGCATCCTCCACCGAGATCCTCCATCTTCCAGTAGGCAGGGATCACACCTACCGGCTGACCCCCAGCGCTGTGTGATCCCATCGATGGCCAAGACCCAGAGACTATAAAATCCAGCTCCCAGAAGGGTGCGGCTGCATTTGCAGCAGCATGACATCTTATAATCTCATTCTTACTTTGGACAACCTGGAAGGCTACCAAATGTAGCCTGCCCACACGGCAGAGTCTGGCAAACTCCCTGTAGCATACCCAATATGCCAAATACCAGTAACAATGATGGGTCTCATTCTCCTAAACCTGGGACAGCCTTGAATTATGGCACTTTTTTAAATCTCAGGGCTAGGACAAAGGAGCCGTTACTGGGGCCTGCTCGAGGCAATCAACGAACAACAGGATGGTCGTGATCGTGATCATGATAATACAATCTAAAATCATCAGACAGTCAAGTAGCAGAAAAATGCATCCTTAATAAGTAGAAAATCAATCAGTAAATAAGAACAAAAGCCAAAATGATAGAAATGATACAATTGGTAAGCAATAACAGAAATAATTAGCACCATATATTCCATATATTTAGAAATATAGAGAAAGACATAGGCATATTAAGAAGAGATGTGAAAGACAGAATAATAACCCAAACCAACCACCTCATTATGGACAATAAAATGTCAGAGATTTTTTTAAAATGAGTGAAAGGTAGCCCAAACAAACTTCTTGACAAATACCTTTGGAGTAAGTTTCCATCATTATTTATCTTAGCTTCAGTTTCTCATTTGTAATTATAAATAATTATTAATTTATATTATAATTTATGAGGATTAAATGAGTTTACAAGTATGACAAAGAACAGCCATTGGTACATTAAAAGAATCAATAATAACCAATAATTATAACTACAATAATAGTAACTAGTAATGACAGTAATATGTTATTTACATTTTCACCCTCTTGCTCTGAGGGACTCTGGCACTCTCTTTTCTCTCTGACTTTTTGCAGCTGCTAACTGCCTGCTTAGACCAACCAATTACCTGTCATCATTGTTGTCAACAGTTTGAATGAACTTCCTTTTGTCATCTGCAGCTGGGTATGATAATAATGCTTATCCCTTCCAAGGACTAGTCTAAGTTTCTGCTTCTTTTCTCCTTGCTTTAGTCAGTCCTGCTGTTTATCAAATTCTCTGTTCTCTTTCTGACAACAGGGAACCTTGAAAGTCATCCAGTCCAATCACTAAAACTCCCACTGTGATAGGTATTATAAAGAGTTATGTTTTTTCCCCCCTTAGATTTAGACATTTATTTCTGGCAAAGTATCACAACTAGTTTTGCAAAGTTTTTAACTGAAATGATGTGTTTGACTAAATCTTATAATAATAACTATAATATTTTTGTCTGTCTATTATAATATACACATTACATATCCTAATATGCAAAATAGTATTGAATATTATTGAATAATATAATATCACAAATATCCAATATTAATAGAGTACAAATTCCACCCTGAATTCATAAATGCACTTTTTGTTAATGAAAAATAATGAGTTGATTATATTAATAATAACAGCTTTAATTTTTAGTAACATATGCTAGGGAAGATCTTTATATACTATCTCCTATCATTATTACCAAAATGCAATTATTTATTTTACTAGTAAGTGGGGTAAAGCTTAAGTGGCAGGGAATTCAGGTATTAAGGAAGAAGGTGATCCTAGATTCCAATCCAAATCTTTCTGATCCCAAACCCTGAGTTCTTTACTACTCTGCTATCCTTCTATTACTAATCTGCTAAAAATGAAGTTAGTACCCTGAGTAAAGCTACCACTTTTTCTTTCATCTTAAGTAGTATGTTACTGAAACATAAGACAGGAAGATGCATAAGATTAAGGTTGAGAGGGTTATAGAAATCTTATAGTCAAACAAGTATGAAGTCTAACTACAGTTAGAAATCAATTTTCTTTCTAGTTTTTCAGAGTTTCTCTTTTCTTACACTTTAAACAGTCCTAATCTGCTTTCCTACTGTGACTTATTTGCAGTAATGTACAGTTGGGCTAACAGCAGTCTCACACCTGGTGGGCTATGTAGCAATGCATGCTGAGAATGGCCAGAATTATGAGGAAGGGTGGAGGTCCAGTATAAGCCATTGTCACTTCAAAACTGAAGACATATGCCTTGCTGATTTGGGGAACTGGCCAAAAGCAATAACATAAAAACTACAGGTGCACCTTTACATGTAAGAGCAAACTCAGTAAGAGACTGGCAGAGGACTTTGATGAGAAAGAACATGTTTTATTGAAGGAGTTTTTTCTCTTTATTAAAATGACTTCTATCAATAATAAAATATCATTAATTTATTTATCCTCTCTGGTCAAGTGCTATGCTTGGTATGAGGTACCTAAGAAATAAATAAATAACTTGCCTAATTTTCTAAGTTTCCATAGTCTTGTAGAAAGATCAAATATGTAAGTGTTTTGATGCCCAATGGTGAAACATCACCAATAATGTACCTGCATTCAGAGCTGGGTTTATTGTTTGTTGCAATAATGGGACTACATAGAATGGGAAACAAAGGGGGATATCAATGGGTGTTAGAAGGAACTTATTAAGATTTAGGCTGGTTTTTAATGATTTTGATTCGAGGTATAGTTCAAGATCCAAAGAGTGGGATTTTGTTCTATATTCAGGTCTTTCAGAAAGAAGCATCAATCCTATGAGAGATATCCTAAGAAATTTTGTTTAGAAGGAGGGAAGAATGAAATGGAGTGAAATCAGCATTGGTAAAGAAAGAGCAGCCACTCACTTTTGCTGAGAAAGGAAGTGGGTGGCAAAATATTTTTATCTTTGTTTTCACAGTGTTCTTGCTTTGGTCTGTATTCAGGTATCATTATGGAGGATTCTTGGTTTTATTTTAATCCATTATGTAGATGATCCAACCAGGAACTTCATATTATTTTGGTTTTCCTTAAAATCATTGTGTGCAGCAGTATAATACTGTGACCTAGTTGGGAACTAGTGCTGTTATCTCTTTCAGTACCGAGTTTCATCTTCATAAGCGCTAATTTACAAGAATACACAGATGTTGTGGGCGTTTGAAACACTGATAAATTCTACTTAGAAATGTGTATGCCTATGAACCATTATTCAAGGATACACAGGAATTTTGCTTAATGAAGCATTGATATAATGTCATTTCCAAACGGCAGTCAAGCAAAGGAGCAGATTGAGCACACACAAATCATGGGAAAGTGGATAGTGGAGTACACTAGAATAGACAAGGGAAACAGCTTGACGAAATTGAGGGTAAGTGAGTAAATGGTAGTCAGGCAGGAGTGTGAACTTCAATGAGCTAATAATATGGTTCACCAAAAATTCCATTAATCAGATTGTAATGAGATCTGTGTTTTAGAAAAGAAACACTGCCATCAATATAAACAACAAAAGTAATCTGAGAAGAGAGGGCGGAAGGGACCAAATGAACTCCTTTCTGCAATGTTTAAACTGAGTCAGTGGTAATGGGAATGAAGGACAGAAAGAGGTATTTTCAGTATACGGATTATATCCACAGTTGGAAACTATAATCTGTTACAAGGAAAACAGAGGTTTCTTTTCTCTCTTATGATAGGAATCACAAAGAGGTAATGTAGTGCAGAATGAGGACTTATTGAAATGGCACAAAGGAGGCCACAAAGCAAAAAGGGTCCAAGGTGACTCTCCAGTTCTCTGAGGAAAGTTTCAGATTCTTTTGACAGTCTTTGATAGTATGAAAAGCAGCAGGAGTTTTATTCATGAGTTTTCTGAGAAATGGGAGGGATGATCCCAAGAACCAGTGTTTTAGCCCTTTTAGTGCCTTTTAACTGTCTATCCAATGGGTGTCAGCTTGGATTCTGCTGATATTGAGTAGTATAAAACCCACATGCTGAGACCCAGCTAAATGGTGAAGAACTGATGTATATTGTGAGCTGGTGAGCTCCCTGTCTCACATTCTCCACTAAAATCTAAGGTCAAAAAAGTAGAAGTCAACTACTTCTGCTCATGTGGCAGTTGCTTATTGGATGTTGTTGAATAAATAAACACATTGTGAGGGGTGGATAGTGAAAATATGTCAGAGAAGAAATAGTAGAATTTCTAGGTAATGGCTGGGAAAATGGTGATTTAACAAACACAAAGGAGCATATTTCTGGAGAAAAAAATTAGTTTGATTTTGGATGAACACAGATGAAATAGGTTTTGTTGGCTTTGCGCATTAAAATTCTTCAAGGAATATTTTTCAAATGAAAGTAATCTGAAGCATGTTGATTAACTGAATAAGAACCTGGGTCCCAAAGGTACTACCATATGTTAAAAAGCGGTTAATAAGTACCATGCATGCCAAAAATTGTCCTGCATGGATAAAAGTCCCAGCCTCATTAAATATATAATTGATGAATAGATAGCTAAAAAGTAGAGTTCTATAAAATATAATTGGCATATTAACTGAAAAGAATTTATCATAATTTTCAAATTTCACAAGTATAACTGACAGGCATATACATATTATATATATATAAAAGTAAAGTAAAAGTAAAGGCCCTCCCGTTGATCATCGATTTGCTCGAGCGGGCCCAGTAATGTCTCCATTGGAGACTTTGTTGTTACTGTGTCGGGCATGCTGGAGCGATTTTATATATATATATATATATATATATATATATATATATATACATATATATATATACACTGCCTATACTCTTGCGAGTTACATATATCTGAAATTCCCACAACACACAAGATAGTAGTGCATACTATTGTAAGTTCCTTGTGCCCCTTTTAAATCCTTCCTTCCATCATCATTACAACTCCCTATCCCCTGTTACCTAGTTCGGAGACAACAGATGAACCTTTCTATGTATAGCTTAATATGTATTTGGGGAAATTTTAAGTAAATCAGGTATGTTTTTCTTTTGTCTGGCTTTTGATGACCATAATTATTATTTTGAGTTTCGTCCATATTATATGTATCATAATTTGACTTATTTTTATTTTTTCTGGGTAGCCGCAGACTTCTATTAAGGAGAAGAAAATGGGATGTTCTAGGAGAAGTTTGAAGTGGCCAACCCCTAGAAGAGGATAGCATTCATTACTTTTTAATGCTGCATAGTATTTCACTTATGGCATGTAAATAAATCTTGCTGATGAACATTTAGATTGTGCTATGGCTTGAAAATATATACACAAATTCATTTATACTAATCTCTTTAAGAAACAGAGCCCAATATTTGCTTTTTCTATGTGAACCATACTAAATTATTACTCATTTCTAATGAACAGAATAGAGTAGTAGTGATAGTATACAACTTTTGAAGATAAATCGTATAGAATTTGGAATTTTTCTTTGTTTATTCTTACATCATCCACTTTGGCTGAAGTTGGCTGTCACATACTGAGGAAACTCAAACAATGCTATGAAGAAAACTACGTAATAAAAAACTGATTTCCTGTCAATAGCCATGAAGTGAGCTTTGTTGAATGAAGAGCACTTAACTTCAGTGCTTCACATGACCACAGTTTTATTGCAGCCCCAAGGGAAACACAGACCTAAAATTATCCAGCTACACTGCTTCCAAATTACTGATCCCAGGAATTGTAAACAGGAGTGGGGAAACTTTCTTCTGCCAAGGGCCATCTCAATATATATATATAACATCATTCCTTGCCTATACAAGACAAGTGGATAAGTCACCTGCAGACAATGGGAAGCATCTATATCTGTCCCATCATGCACCCAGAACAGATCACATGATTTCACCAACCTTATATTGCCTGTGGACTGGAGAATGTTCCCACATTCACTGGAAAATAATGTTTGCTGCTTTAAGCCACCTAATTTTGGAATGGTGTCATACAAAAAAATCTTTAAAATATGAGCTATTTCAAGTTTAGTACTATTTTCAATAAGGTTGCCATATGAATATGTCTTTTTATATTTATATTATAGTATACACATAAGTTTTTTTGGTTTACTATAAATTTTAGCTTGTTTTTTTTTTAATTACAGTGCCAAGTTGACCCAACAGGGTTATAAGTTCCAGGTACTTATTTAAAATTCCACATAATGTTTGGACCTATGTTAATTGACTAGCATGTGATCAATGATTTGAATTGAGACAAATTAAGAACAATAATAATTACGTAAGTGACTTTCAGAAAGTACCTGTAAAGAGAAAGAAGAAAGTGATTCAGTGTTATTGGTTGACATACTAACTTACCTCCCCTTTCCTCACCCTGTGAAAATGAATTGATTTGCTTTTGAGCAAGGACTGCAAAGCAGTTTCTAGTCCATAAAGACAGTATTATCCCCAGGTGATGTGAATTTTAATTTGAATAGTATGCATAAGTGGTAAAATTAATTCAACTTTATTGCAAGAATATCTGAATTAGCACACTTCTCAAAAGAGAGGGGAAATATACTTTATCACATTTTTATCAGACTGTCATTTCTCTTTCAGTTATTTTCAACCAATCTAAGCTATGCTTAAGGAGATGACTATGGCATTGAGAATTTGAATAAGATCTACCTTTCAGCACTCAGATATGTTCTAAAAGAGTAACACGTGACCAAGTATGTAGAGCAATGTCTTGGTGATGCTCAACGGGTTTTGACTGATTCAGTTGCTTTATCTGTTCTGCGAAAACAGACTTTTTATGAATAGAGAGCTATAGAAATTGCACAGAGGGGTGAAATCTTTGCACACTTGAAACCCTAAATGAATCCCTGGTACCACTGGGTATGAAGTTGGTGGGCCTCCACAGGTAACTTATGTGAAGCAGAGAGAGTGAGAAATCCACTTTCTCCCAATTCACCTCTGGCACCCAGAGACTGACTGGGCAGGCTAGGACTGATAATGTCAGTGATGAGTCTCTGCATGGTATGGACCAGAGACCCACCAGCCCTACTAGGTGACCATCAAGCCATAACCAACGCCCAATTAACCTTGTCAGCATAGGAGTTAATTCCCCCACCTAATTTATTTGGGAGCAGTGGATTCAGACTATAGTGAAGAATTTCTCTTTGTAGGAAGGAAAGTCAGTCCTAGGCTTTACCCAGGCCCTCCAGGTCTTTGTCCTTATCTCAGAAAAGAATTCAGGAGGAGGTCAGTAGTGAAGTAAAAACAGATTTTATTTAGAGTTTTGAGGAAAGGGAAAGAGGGAAAGAAAGGGAGAAAGAGTAATGTACCCAAGGGAGAATGCAGACTTTTTCAAAGGCGGAGAGAGCCCCAGTACACATCTCAGGAGGGGAGATGCAGGCAATACATATGCTCAGCCCTATAGGCACAAGCAGTGCATGGCCTCGGGCAGTATATGCAAACCCTTCCTTAGTTCAAGGTGACTTTTATAGGGTTTTTTCCAAACTGCAGCACTTGGCACTTCTACCTACTTAAGAGTCGGTTGCTAGGGTGGTTGCCAAGGGAGTAGAATTTGGGAGCAGTTGATCTTTGAAATTCCTTTCCTGGCCTTTAATTCTGCTGGAACTTCTCTCAGAGAAGGGGTCCAGCCTTCTCTGCTCTGTTAGTGCCAGGTGAAGTCTTATCAGACCTTAGTTCCTGTGTCCGAAAGGTGGGCTTTTTGGAGCCTCAAAACTACTGGTTTTATTACTACCCAAGAATTTCATTGTCATGGGCGGGGGATCCCTTCCCTATATACCTACTTACAGCAGGTACACCTGCACCCCACCCCGTCACTGCCCCCTAGTACATCTAGACATAACAATGCCATGTACTTCCTGGGAGGTAAGAGGGACAAAAAGTGATGATTTAACTAATTAATTAATTAAGAACATGACCAAGCAAACTATTTTAAAAACACACTGTGAGTGAAAGGGGTGCTACCAAACTTGCACTGAATTTATACTAAATGTGATTCTTCTAATATGGGAGACAGAGAAAGCAGTACTTGGGAGATAATAATGGGAAATTTAAAAATATATTCATGAGTTTTTCTTTCTGCATTTAGTTATAATAACCTTGCTTTCATTCTACCAATAAATTTACCTAGGGGAGATTTAAAATTGTTAAAACAGGAATGCAAAGAGGAAAGAAAAAGTGTTAATATTCAGTTTTTGACATCCAGGATTCATCAACTTTTTTTAAGAAATAAAGCAGAGAATACTTTAAACTTTATCTTATTTTTTTTGAGAGCCATAGTAGGTAATCTTCAACATTTATGTGCTGCATAAGAAATATCCTACCCACACAGAAAGAGGAATACATAGAAAACAAGCTCACTCTCAACGTGAAAACAGCACAGAGAAGAAATGGGGCAGAGTGAGTAGGGGAGGCAGGAAGGCTATTGATCTCCTCCCAGCCTCCATTGCCCAACCTCCAAGCACCTGGGGCTTTAGAAATAACCCGTTAGCCATATTGAAGACCAGAAACCTCAGAACTTCTAGTATATGCTCTTGTTATGAATCCCAGAGAAGGACTCTAACCAAGTACTATCAACATGCAAAGGAATTATATAATGGAGGTGAAGACAGAAAGGAGAAAGATATGAGAACTTGTCTCCAAAGCTCAGGAAATCCTTTGTGTCCTGGTCAAGGCATAAGACAACAGTGATTCAATGAACGAACGGAGACTTGCTAGTAGGAACAAGTTCCAAAACAAATGACCATTCCGGTAGATGTCAGAACAGAGTGACCCCACAATGGCGGTGGATCCAAACAATGATCACATTCATTAGAAGAGCAGCTCGTCTCTCTGAAATGATATAGATGGTTCAAAGAAGACATAATTTTTCTCCTGCCATCACACCCATCTTAACGAGGGAACAAAGAAGATGCATAAATCTACATGTTCCCAGTAGCAAAACAAAGCAATACAAAAGAATAATAATAAAAAAAAACCACATACTTCACCATGACTAACAGAATTAAACATTTTAAATTTTATTGTCTTATTTTGTTTCTTTCTTTTTTCCAATAGGGTGGTTCTTGTGAGGAAAAAGGGTCAATGTCTAACCTAATCTCTTTTTATAAGAATCTCAGTTATACTGGACTAAAGCCCATCCTAGTGATCTCAAATTTCCATCCAAATTATCTCACTATTCTTTAATCTTTTAAAATGACATCATGACCACACTTGCACACAGCACACTTGCTAGCAAACACATCAAGTAATTGTCAACAAAATTCTTGTCCACTGAACAGGGTCATCTCAGGAAAACATGTACTCAGCATGAAGTATGGGGGAGAGGGTATCTCCTCTTCTGCGAGCAGGAAAAATTCTCAATTGTCTGGCTAGAAGACAGAACTAAGAAATCAAGTAGTTTCAAAAACTCTAAAGGACCCCTGAAGATCTCTTTAAAGGTTCTGTCTTCAAATATAGTCACATTCTAAGGTATTGAAGATTAAAGAGTTCAACACATTAATTTGGGGGCACACAATTCAGGTTATAGTCACCAATGAGCAGTTAAAGATTGTGTTATAATTTTTTCTAACGTTAACTGCATGATGTTTTTGCCAAGTGTATAACCCCAGAGTTGATTAATTCTCCTCAGAATTCCTGCTCAAGTGCAAAAAATGTTTTGGTCCCAATGTTATTCTAAAATTTATTATTTATTACTACTGAGTGGATAGCCTCTTAATTACATAGGCCAAATGATTTGTGGAATAACCTATTGAAACTGTTCTGAGAGGATAGGGGTGGAGGCTGACTGTGGTTCCAAAGAGAAGGATCAAGTAGAGGGCAGAAGGCATACTTTTATATGCTATCATTGGGGATAAATGTTTCACGCTGCTCCAGCTTCTATTTTATGGTCTCTTTTGATAAATGAGACTTAGGCCTCTTTTCTGTGATACAATCTTAAAACCATAACAGCTTTATCTGTTTTTCCCTCCAGGGCTGGACCAAGAACTAGTATTGGACTCTTTATTACAAGACTTTGAACATTGAGAATAAAGAACAAAGATTCTTCAGAATATTCTAACAAGATCACTATGCACTTGATATTCTCGAGATTCCTGGAGATATCTTGTTTCCTTCCAAGCATGGCTCTCTATGTTTGTTACTATAAGTATTGAAGAGATTCCTCATGTGCTTATATTACTCAGAGTTAAATTGGGTTTCTTAGAACTTAAAAGTCTACAAATTATATAGCCACTTATGAAGTAGGAGGGATAGCTAACTCAAATTTCCAGGAAGGCAGGTAGAGCTCAGGTTCAAATAATTATGACCATTTGTAATTAATATCCCTTAAATAATAAACTTTTCATAAATTCCTTAGAAATTTAATGGGCTTGATCACTTGCACTGAATATGGTCCCCTAATCCCTGCTAAGAGTGATCCCTAAGCACAGAGCCATGAGAAAGCTCTGAGCACCACCAGGTGTGACCCAAACCCCACCCTCAAAAATAAATGCGATAGCCACTAAGACATTAGCTACAACTTACTAAGAGATTCAGTTCTAAAGATTCTGATATGACTTAGCAGATAGTGTCTATGAGGAAAACATTACCCTCATGCTTTCATACAGGGTTGCCTTATCTCTAGAAACAGAAGAAGTTGGAGGAAGTTGTATAATCCAATAGCCAGAATTCTGGCCATCCCTAATGTTCTGATTCCTTTTTTATGTTTTTAAAATTAATTAATTTTATTTATTCACTGTGAATTATAAGAGACTATAAAACCAAGCTCCCGGAAGAGAACAAGGAAGAGCCTCCTGCCCCCGTGTCTGGCTGTCCTCACCGGGGCCCCTTGGAGGAGGGTGGGTTGAGTTTCCCTCTCTGCCCGGAGCAGAGCCCTGAGAGATGAAGACCTCTGGGACCCAGCCAAAGTCATGCTGAGACCATTCTCCACATGCTTGGACGAGAAACTGGCAGAGGAACCCAGGTGTGTGTGGCCCGGGGCTGAGATGTCCAAGCCTGCTCGGTTCAGGACTGGGCCTACTCCACCCAGCTCCCCCACCTTCCAGTAGCTAGACAGTTACACCCACCAACTGCTGTGTAACCCCATCAACGGTCATCCAGAGACTATAAAATCAAGCTCTCGGAAGCAAGTTATTCTTATTTTTACCTCTTATTCTCTAGTTCTCACTTTCAGAGAACATGGTAGGCTACTGAGGGTATCATACCCACCTATATGCACGAGTAGGAACACCTATAAAGGTGATTAGAGGCTGCCCCAAAAGCCTCCATCCATCTTAGAGAGCCCGGCAAGCTACCGAGAGTATCCCACCCGCACAGCAGAGCCTGACAAGCTACCCATAGCGTACTCGATATGTCAAAAACAGTAACAGTGAATGGTGCTCATTCCCCTGAGCCTGAAGGAGCCCCCAATATGTCATCGGGCTACACTTGCATGTGACAGGGACAAATGGAGAAGTTACTGGGCCCGCTTGAGTGAATTGAAGAACAATGGGGTGATAGAGATAGTGATAGTGAATTACAAAGGTATTTATGTTTGTGTTTCAGGCATACAATGTCCTAAACCAAACACAAATCTCTTCATCCTTGTCTACTTTCCTTCACCAAGCGTCCCCAGTTTTCCTCCCCCCTCCCCCAACCAGACTGCCTCCATGACACACACTTTTAAAAAATAAATCATTGTGGTTTCCAGAACTGTTACTGAGAGGGTTTCATGCATAATCCTTTTCCACCTTACAGCACCCTCTCTTCCTGAATGACCACTTCCCTCTCCCACTGTTGTGGTGTTCTTTTTCCCTGTCCTTTACCTACTTCTTTTTCCTACCCGCAGTGGCAAGCTTCCTGATGAAGACTAGTTGTCATGATTTTCATTTTTATTGCCTTTGGGCATTTGTTATTTCTCTACTATGTTTCTTTATATCCTGCCTCTGAGGAGAGATCATTCTGTACCAGTCACCCTCTGACTCCACTCAGCTCGGTCCATCCATATAGCAGCAAATTTCATGATTTCATCTTTTCTTATAACAGAGAATATTTCATTGTATATATGAACCATATTTCATATGATAGTATATATATATATATATAATGGGTGGAGCAGGTAGGGCATTTGCCTTGCATGCGGCCAACCCAGGTTTGATTCCTCTGTCCCTCTTGGAGAGTCCAGCAAGCTACAGAGAGCATCCCTCCCGCACCGCAAAGCCTGGCAAGCTCCCTGTGGAGGATTTGATATGTCAAAAACAGTAACAACAAGTTTCACAATGGAGATACTATTGGTGCCTGCTCAAGCAAATTGATGAACAACAGGAGGACAGTGCAGATATATATATATATATATATATATATACATATTTTTATTTATTTTTTAATTTAGTCAACTGTTCATGGACACTTTTGTGTTGTTTCCAGATTTTGACTTCTATAACAATGTTCTGATTTACGACTAATATATGTCTAAGAACTTTAACTTTTAACTTTAAACTTTAACTTTCAAACCTAAAGTTCAGGTTTGAAGTACTAGAGTTCTAACAGAGAGTCTAAAACCTACAGAAATAGGGCCAGAGCAGGAGTACAGTGGGTAGGGCATTTGTCTTTAACCCAGCTTACCCGTGTTCAATCCCTGGAACCCCATATGAGTTCTTCCAGGTGATCTCTGAGTGTCTAACCAGATATAAGCCCTGACACAGCTGGATGTGACCGAAAAACCAAAACCTAAAAAAATAAAATAAAATAAAATTGGAAACCTACAGAAATGAGCAAAAGATGTTAGAAACAGTAAATAGGAGATAATTTATGGTAATTATCACTTTTTCTGATCAACAATAAGACAAATATATCACCTCTCAAGAGAGATAGATATTAAGTGAAGGGGCTGGAGCAAATTTCAGCCTGTAAGGCATTTGACTTGCACGCAGCCTATCCTAGTTCAAGTCCCAGCATCCCATATGATACCCTAACCACCATCAGGAGTGATTCCTGAGTGTGAACCAGAAATAACTTCTGTACATCACCAGGTGTGACCCAGAAAGAAAGGGAAAAAAAAGAAAAGAAATTAAATGGAGAATATTAAAAATCCATACTTATCTTTCAGAGATCAGAGTGTAGGAAAGCAAACCAGAATCAAAGTTTATAGCAATTCCACATCTGTACCCTGATTTAGAGTTATATTAGTATCAAGAACTCTGAAGGGTTGGGATTTGACAATTTGACTGTACCTGAAAGATAAGAAGTAAGCCTGTCATGGTTTTGTAGATGCTGGTAGACAACACTAGACTTCTGGGTCAGAAACAAATGACTTTAGTAATCATAGCAGCAGCAGTAGTCAGAGTATTCCATTGACATGCATTCTTCAAGCCTGAATTCTTCCTGACTGGCATGAAAAAGACCATATCACTACTGGTTTCATTGTAGAAAAAAAACCCTCAAATTTAAGAATCCTGAACCTCTTGAAGTGGACAGAGCTTCTCTGATCTTTGCCCTAAAATAAATATTGGCTTTTTATAATCCTGGTCAAGAGACAAATCAGTCTTCTCTCCCAGAGGTAATCAGTATACTCTCTATATATTTATTCTTTACACAATCAAACTTAAAAGTTTGTCTGAAACAAAAGCATTTAATGTCTCTAAGATGGTTAAAACATATGAAGACCACTGAGGATTATATACTAACCATCAGTATGTAATAAAACCTTCAGGAGAGCGCATTTCACTTGCTAAAGAAGAAAAATGAGGGTGAGGAGTTAAGAACATATCTAGGTGATACAATGATTCTGTGGGGATTTGCCCAAGGTATCCTCCTTCCATAGTCTCCCCAATTAATCTCTTCCTGAGCACAGTTTATGTTTGTGGCTTATGTTTGTAATAAATAGCATGATTAGATTCTCCAAGAGAAAACTTCTATCAGTTTGCTATACTTCCTCAAGATGGCAAATATTATTTTCTTAAGAATACTCCAGAAAAACTAAAGTAAACTTTATAAGTGAGCTTCGCATATTTCTCCTCCCTCCCCCCACGGAATTAATTTACATAGAACCCCAAATTCCTTCCGATTGTAAACAAAACTCTGTACAAGTGGGGAATTAGGCATCTGAACGGATTGTTCCATTTTTAGAAATTAATTTGGCTATGGTTAAAAAGAACAGAAAATATTTGTTAAAACTTTGGTAAATATGGTAGTGTTAGGGCACAGCTCAGAATCTCCTATGCAGACAAGGACCACGAAGGAACGCAATCAGCAAGCAGGGAGTTTATTGAGCTTGCTAGCCAGGGTCAAGCCGTCCCACTGACACGCAGGTCCAACAGGTTAGGCAAGACCTCAAGCTTCTTCAAAGGAGATCTTATATAGGCCTTCACTGGCTGTTATTGCAGAGCCCGTGCATTTCATGGCCAATAGATTCGTAACAACATATACTTTCTTAACCAGTCCATTTAAAAGTACATCACTCCTTAGCCTATAGATTCAAAGATCAGCATTTATGTACATGGGCATTGTTGCTAGTATCTCATACTCAGACATCTGGTTATCTTCTATGTCTACCCGCACCCCGTGATTTACAGTCCAGTAAACCTGCATTCTGGTGGAGGGGGATAAGAGAAGAGTTACTAGCAGAGAGGCAGATAAGGAAGAGTTAACAGTGGAGGCAGGATTTACATATCACTGACTTTTCTAGAATTTCTACTTCTGATTTAAGCCTGGTTCCAACACTCAAGTGTTCCACATAGGCAGACAGACAGACAAACAATGAACTGACTAAAACACCACACATACATGTGCACACATCTGCATTTGATCGATCGATCTGACCCTTCAAAAACGGCAGAGAGAAAATTGGTAGACTGAGAAAGGAAGTGAGTCTTCAGGGCAATCAACAGTGGAAGCAGGATTTACAGCTCAGGGATCTACTAGGGAGGGGACAGGACTTATATCTCAAGGCTTTACTAGGGAGGGGGCAGGTAAGGAAGAGTTACTAATTAGCAGAGGTTAGCTCTGGAATTTCCTTCGTGGTCCCACCGGACCTTACTTTCAAGATGACTATCATCAATTCCTTCCCTCTTTGTAAGTGTATTTCATTTCCTCAAGTGAACTTGTATATATTCTTCTCCTCTGTACCTACTCCTTTGTGAAATTGGGTTGGACTGAGTGAATACCTGAAATAATAAAATGCAACCCAAATGGTGGTTCAGATCATGGAAGCCTAGGTCATAAGAGGCCTTGCAGTTGTTGTTCAAGTGTCTAGAAATATGTGCTCTCAGAATAGCAGAATAGTGTAGTCATTCTGAAAAAAGTTGAGTTTGCAGAACCGCTGCAGGCAATCTCTCCTCATTCACCAGATACCCACCCGGTGCCAGGGACCCTTCTCAGAGCCAGAGCCACATTAGCAGCCACAAGTTATTCTCCCACTGCATATCCCATAGGAATATAACCATAAGTTACCCTCTTAGATGGAACTTTCACTAGGTTAGCTTAACCACCAGAAATACATTAGCCAATAATTCATTAAGCCCATCTCAATTCATTTTGCATATCAACTAGAATAGTATCAGTGAGCATGAAGGTCTAAACCACACTGGTCACAATGGTAAAGCAACCCAAAAGCCCACCAAGCTTTCTTATTGAAGAGGCTATCCCAGAAGACACCAACAGTAATGAAGTGCTAGACAACCTCTCTGACAAGAAATTTAGAAGAGAGCTACTGAGGATGCGTAGGGACCTAAAAGAAACAATGGAAAACGATGCCAATAAAAGATAAGGGGGGGTTGAAGGTAGAAATGAGGAAAATGCAAACAGAGATGTCAGACCTGAAAAACCTGGTAGGCGAATTGAAAAACTCTGTGGAAGGTCTCAGAAGCAGAGTAACAGCTGCTGAGGACAGAATCAGTGAGCTCGAAGATGAAGTTCAGAGACTCTCCAGAAAAGAGCAGAAAATGGAAAAGAGACTCACAATTCGGGAACAGATGGCAAGAGAAGATGGTGATGAAGCCATGAGGGGTAAAATAAGAATTATTGGAGTCCCATAGGGACAGGAAGAAAACCAAGATGAAGAAGAAACTTTCAAAGACATCATTGCTACGACATTTCCAGAGCTGAAGAAAACATGTGACCATATTCAGGAGGTCTGAAGGGTACCAGCTAGAAGAAATCCGAATAAAAATACCCCAAGATACATCCTGACCAAAATGACCAAAACCTTAGTTAGAGATAAAATTCTGAAAACAGCATGATCAAAGAAAGAAATTTCCTATAAAGGAGCATCCTTAAGATTCACAGCTGATTTGTCTGATGAAACCCTCATGGCCCAAAAACAGTGGTGGGATATAGTGAAAACAGTGAATGAAATAAATACCTCACCAAAAATACTTTACCCAGTGAGACTCTCATTCATAACAGAAGGAACAACACATAGTTTCACAGACAAACAACAGCTCAGGAACTTCATAGACTCAAAACCATGGTTAACAGAACAACTAAATGGGCTACTAGACAAGACAGACCCCTCAAATACACCAAATTTCAACAGAAAAATGTGATAAAACCCCATAACAATAAATGTCTCTCAGCATCAATGGGCTAAATGCACCAATTAAAAGACACAGAGTGGCAGGATGGATTAGAAAATTGAACCCAACATTCTGCTGCCTGCAAGAAACACATCTCAATAGTCAAAGCAAACACAGGCTCAGAATCAAAGGCTGGAAAACAATCTTACAGGAAAACAGCTCCCATAAAAAAGCTGGGGTCGCCATCCTAGTATCAGACCACATTGATTTCAGAGTGAAGAAGATCACAAGAGACAGTGAGGGCCATTTCTTATTGATCAAGGGATCTGCACAACAGGAAGAACTGACAATACTAAATGTATATACACCTAATGAGGAACCAGCCAAGTACTTAAAACAACTACTCATAGACTTGGAGAAAGACATTGATAGCAAGACAATACTAGTGGGAGACTTCAACACCGCTTTATCACCTCTTGATAGATCAACCAGACTCAAGCTTAGCAAGGACATAATTCATCTGAGGAAAAAAAATGGAGGAAAGGGACTTAGTAGATATATACAGGACAGTTTATTCTCAAAAAGCTGAATACACATTCTTCTCAAGCATGCATGGAACATTCTCCAAGATAGACCACATGCTGAGCCACAAAACATACCTCAATAAAATTAAGAAGACAGAGATTGTATCAACAAACCATAATGCACTGAAATTAGAAGTAAATCACACACACAAATAGAAAACTAAATCAAACACATGGAATTAAACAGTTCACTATTGGACAACGAGTGGCTTAGAAAGGAAATCAAAGAGGAAATCAAAAGATTCATGGAAACGAATGAAAATGAGGACACAAGTTACTAAAACTTATGGGACACAGCAAAAGCTGTGTTAAGAGGAAAGTTTATAGCTCTACAATCATTCCTCAGGAAGGAGGAGCGAGCCCACATAAGTAACCTAATTAGCCAAGCAAGTGAAAACAGAGATAGACAAATGGTCACTGAGATAGTGACCATTTAAACTAAGAAGCTTCTGCACCTCAAAAGAAACAGTGACCAAAATACAAAGACAGTCTACAGAATGGGAAAGGATATTTGCCCAATATACAACCGACAAGGTGTTGATATCAAGGATATATAAAGTACTGGTTTAACTCCACAAGAAGAAAACCTCCAATCCCTTCAAAAAATGGGGCAATGAAATGAACAGAAACTTTTTCAAAGAAGAAATCTGAATGTCAAAAAGGCACATGAGAAAATGCTCTACATCATTAATCATCAGGGAGATGCAGATCAAAACAACAAAGAGATATCATCTCACACCACAGAGACTGGCCCAGATCCAAACAAAAAAGCAACTAGTGTTGGTGTGTATGAGGTGAGAAAGAATTCCCACCTCCTTCACTGCTGGTGGGAATGCCAACTGGTTCAACCCTTTTGGAAAACAGTATGGACGATTCTCAAGAAATAAGAAATTGAGCTCCCATTTGACCCAGCAATACCACTCCTGGGAATATATCCCAGAGAGGCAAAAATGTATAGTCGAAGTGACATCTGCACTTGTCTGTTCATTGCAGCACTGTTTGCAATAGCTAGAATCTGAAAAAAACCTGAGTGCCCGAGAACAGATGACTGGTTAAAGAAACTTTGGTACATCTACACAATGGAGTACTATGCAGCTGTTAGAAAAGATGAAGTCATGAAATTTACATACAAGTGGTACTACATGGAAAGTATCATGCTAAGCAAAATGAGTCAGAAAGAGAGGGACAGACATAGAAAGATTGCATTCATCTGGGGAACATAAAGTAACAAAATAAGAAACTAACACCCAAGAATAGCTGAGATAAGTACCAGGAGGTTTACTCCATGGCTTGGAGGCCAGCCACACTTGCTAGGAGAAAAGGCAGCTCAGATAGTGAAGGGAGCACCAAATAAAGGGTGTTAGGAGGATCCTCCCAGGATGGGAGAAGCATACTGAAAGTAGACTATAGACCAAAAATGATTGCCACTCAATGCCTCTTTTACAAACCACAGCATCCAAAAGGAGAGCAAGAACAAAAGGGAATGCCCTGCCACAGAAACATAGTGGGATGGGGGGATGGGGGTTGGGAGGGATACTGGGATCTGTGATGGTGGAAAATGGGCACTGGTAGAGGGATAGGTACTTGATCATTGTATAACTGAAACCCAAGCACAAAAATTTGTAAGTCTACAACTGTACCTCATGGTATTTCACTAATAAAAATTAAGAAAAAAAAAGATACAGTTACCAGAATACAATGACAATCTCCAGAATGGGAAAGGTTATTTACCCAATACCCATCCGATAAGGGGTTGATGTCAAGGATATACAAAGCACTGGTTGAACTCTACAGAAAGAAAACATCTAACCCCATCCAAAAATGGGGTGATGAAATGAACAGAAACTTTCCCAAAGAAGAAATCCGAATGGCTAAAAGGCACATGAGAAAATGCTCTATATCTTTAATCATTAGGGAGATGCAGATCAAAACAAAAATGAGACATCATTTCACACCTCAGAGACTGGCTCACATCCAAAAGAACAAAATCAACCGGTATTGGTGTGGATGTGGCAAGAAAGGGACTCCCCTTCACTGATGGTGGGAATACCGACTTGTTCAGCCCTTTTGGAAAACAGTATGGATGATTCTCAAAAAATTAGAAATTGAGCTCCCATTTGACCCAGCAATGCCACTCCTGGGAAGATATGCCAGAGAGGCAAAAAAAAAAGTACAGTCGAAATGACATCTGCACTTCTATGTTCATTGCTGCATTGCTCACAATAGACAAATTCTGGAAAAAAAAACCTAGTGCCCGAGAACAGATGACTGGTTCAAGAAACTTTGGTACATCTACACAATGGAGTACTATGTAGCTGTTAGAAAAGATGAAATTATGAAATTTATGACAAGTAGTACTACGTGGAAATTTTCATGTAAGTGAAATGAATCAGAAAGAGAGGGACAGACATAGAAAGAATGCATTCATCTGGAGAATATAATGTAACAAAATGGGAGAATAACACCCAAGAATAGCTGAGATAAGTCCATGAGGTTCACTGCATGACATGGAGGCCAGCTGGATACGCTAGTGGAAAAGGCAGCTCAGATAGAGAAGGGAGCACCAAATAAAGGGTGTTGGGTGGATCCTCCCAGTATGAGAGATGCATGCTGAACATAGACTATAGACTGAACATGATTGCCACTCAGTGCCTCTTTTGCAAGCCACAACACCCAAAAAGGAGAGAGAGAACAAAAGTGAATGCCCTGTCACAGGGGTGGGTGCGATGGGGAGGGATGGAGGGGTGGGAGGGATACTTGGAGCATTGAACGTAGAGAATGGGAACTGGTGGAGGGATGGGTACTCAATCATTGTATAACTGAAACCCAAGCACAAAAAATTGTACGTTTACAACTGTACCTCATGGTGTTTCACTAATAAAAATATAGAAAAAATGTTGAGTCTGCAATATTGTATAAAAATACATATTGGTCTCATCAATACTGTAAACCACAGTGCCCAAAAGAAGAGAGAGAGAGAGAGAGAATGAGAGAGAGAGAGGAAGAAAAGTGCCTGCCAAAGAGGCAGGTAGGGGGTAGGGGGTGGGGGTGATAGGAGGGAACCTGGGGACACTGGTACTAGGATACGTACACTGGTGGAAGGATGGGTGCTGGAATACTGTATGACTGAAATCCAATTATGAATAGCTTTGTAAAATAAATACATAAATAAAATTAAAAAACTATATGGTCTCATGGAAATACGATATCTTGTCAGTTCCAGACTACTTGCCATTCTGAACTGTATACCAGTTACATAAGCCGATAAAGCATCTTAGATATGATTCTAGGGGCTAGAGTGATAGCACAGCAGGTAGGGCATTTGCCTTGCATGCAGACAACATGGCCGACCCAGGTTCAATTCCCAGCATCCCATATGGTCCCCTGAGCACCGCCAGGAGTAATTCCTGAGTGCATGAGCCAGGAGTAAACCCTGAGCATCGCTGGGTGTGAGCCAAAAAGAAAAAAAAAAAGATATGATTCTAGTCTGAAGGTCCCATACATATAGGCCAGTTGAACTGTGTCTCCAGCCAGTACTGATATGCCCAGTTCGAATTTTTGACCCACAAAACATGCACATAACAAAATATTTTGTTTTATGCCACAAAAGTTTGAGATGATTTGTTAAAAAAAAAACAATAGAAAATTACAACAATGGTTATGATTGAAATATGTTTTGGCAGATTTTTAAAATGATGTTGGAGAAAATATTAAAAAGAAATTATTGTCTTGCGTTGTGAGCTAATTGGAACTTTAAAGGGGCAATTAAAATTTTTAAATAAATGTTTCAAAGAATTTGTAGGATTAGCTTTTGTAAAGTTTCAAATACTGAATAATTGGGCTGAAATAGGAAAGGTTGTTATTCTAGGGTAATTATGCCTTTTAGAGTACAATTGTCTTTGTCTAGAGACATGTTTATTTATGGCAACCAAGGGTAGAGTGCTGCTAGCATCTCTTGGTTAAAGGTCAGCAAGCCTTCTAAATGAGGTATCATTCACAGAACCGCCCAACCCCAACACAGAATTAGCCAGTCCAAATAACAAACATCACAAGGCTGGGAAAAAAAAAAGGAAAGTTTTAAGAATCCAGAAGTATTTAAATAGGAGTTTGGTGATCTATTCCCTGGGGCAAACTTAAAACTTCTTACATTGAAAAGAAGTTTTTCTTATTCAAATGCTGTTTCTCTAAAGCAAAATTTTAAATGCTTGTGTAACTTCAAAATACATTGGCAGCAAGAAATGCATTAAGCACTATGGAATTCAAAATAAGTTTCTTATTTCCTATGAGGAATAAAGAGATAGACAATAATCACAATATAATGATGTAATAATTACAAGGCCTTAGGATAGCTAACTGCAAGACTACAGGTTGGAAAAAAAAGACAAAGAATAGCTAAGTAGACTGATTCTCAGGATATATTTAAAGAGATGTGAGTTCCAGGCTGAGACAAGCAGGATACTCTGAAATAATTCAAACTGGCATCTAGAAAAATAGGGATTTTATAACAGGGACACTATTCCTAATATGAGTGTGATTAGTTTTAGGAAATAAAATGTTTTTTTTCTTTTTGGGTCACACCCAGTGATGCTCAGGGGTTACTCCTGGCTCTGCACTCAGGAATTACTCCTGGCGGTGCTTGAGAGACCATATTCGAATTCGGGTTGGCCATGTGCAAGACAAAAGCCCTACCCTTTGTACTGTCACTCTGGTCCCAAAGTATGCTTTTTTTTGGTAGTATGTGGAACAGTTAAAAGTTAAACCCACTTCCTATGCCACTCTGTTCACTCACATACCGACACTGCTCCGCAGAGTCCTGACTAAATCTCGCAGGAGATGCACAGCAAGCAGCCAAAATTCATGGAATCACCGTCCCGCAGCTCAAAAATCTAAATCATCCACAGAGGAAGCAGGTGGGCTGAATACCTACCCAACTGATGCTCTGGCAGCTGCATGCACACCCCACCACTACAGCCACGCCAAGTTCTCAACTCCACCACGTCACAAATATTTTCTACAGAGACACCAATCTGCAAATAATTTCAGGCACCCGGTGCCCAGGCACAGGATTCTGGTATTCTTTTGTCTTTATCATTGTGTGGCTAGCCACCTCCCAATACCCCGTACCTTCAGAAACCCCTGCAGCCACGCCAACCTCCCACAACCGTATCGACTTATTGGCCCAGACCGCAGATCCTCAAGTCTCTGGACTGTTTGGCGACATGCACGACTGTCACACCTCCTAAAGCAACCAACAGCTTAATAAATTCTTAGACAAGGACTTGTCAACCCTGTGACTAGGTGTCACAGTTTTCACATAAAAGGATTTTCTATTTAGATAAACAAATAAATGCACATAGGTTAATGCATGGATGAAAAGTGAACATTAACTGTATGCATGTAGTAATTCAGCAAATAGTCAATGTTCATGTCTACCCAAGTGATATATGCATGGTATGTGTGTTATTGAATAGATAATGCAAACCTTCCAAAAATAAATAAATAAAGTTAAGTCAGGTTTAAAAGCATTTGACGTTTCTGAAAATTTGTTTGTAAAAAGTGTAAGGGCTAACAGATCCTCTGGGAAAAAATAAAGAATAAACAACTTCCATAAATAAACACACACACACACACACGCACGCATGCACACACACATATGTTTGAACATAGCTAGGAAGAGGAGAATTAAAGCAGGTAGAAATTTTTAAAGATCTGAGGTCAAAGAGTGTTATGACAAAAATGCAGGAAGATTTAGATGTAAAAATATGGTTAAATTTTTGAATATACATTTGCCTTTACATGTTGAAGTTTTTTAAAACTTATTTTTAAAATACAATTTAAAACCCAGAAGATTTTTATGATAAACCAAAGTCTCTTTGCTATCAGATACTTTTCAATTTAACTACATTTTCGTTTTAAAGATGTGAAAAAAATTCCTGTGGGTTCAGAACATCTTAACTATTTTCTAGGCTGGAGCGATAGCACAGCGGGTAGGGCGTTTGCCTTGCACGCAGCCAACATGGCCGACCCGAGTTCGATTCCTCCGCCCCTCTCGGAGAGCCCGGCAAGCTACCGAGAGTATTCGATATGCCAGACACAGTAACAACAAAGTCTCCAATGGAGACGTTACTGGGCCCGCTCGAGCAAATCGATGATCAACGGGAGGACCTTTACCTTTACCTTTTTATACAACTTTGAGTTTGGACTGATATCACTTATATGTTCTTGTGTTTCAAAATCATAAAGCATGACATTTTAAAAGATCCCCAGAGACAATCATAGTATTTATATAATCATTGACTATAATAATATTTGCCAACACCCGAGAAATGTTCCTGATTTCAAATGACACATTTCCCATGACAAAAAGAAAAAAGAAAAAAGTTTTAAGCAGAACAAAGCTGATTATTTCACAGCATGATTTGAAACTCTGTTTCATCATATACAAAGTATCACTAAAGTGTGGAATAACCATGAAACCAGCACTGCAATCCCAATCCATCAAATTGGCTGCTACTTTTAACTGGGGCAGGTTCCCTGCTCTCTCCCTGAACACTGCAAAAGCTTATTTTCTAAAATCTAGTTGTCATAAATGATTTAATGTAGGTAAGTGGGACAGGTGCTACTGAAACTCATACATGAGTTTCCTAACTATAAAGTACATGATGTGTTGCTGCTCTCTGCAAAAAGCGAAACCTGATCATCAACTAGAGTTGCTCAAGAAGATTTTTCTCATCAACGAGGAGCTATTTTCTCAAAACTGCTTCCCAATGTGTGGTACCAATAAATTTGGGTTGCTTATGATAAAGGCATTTTCCTTTATCTTTTATTATTGCCTCTTAGATCTACTAGATAAGAATCTTCCATTTTCTTACCAGAAAGGTGACTCAGTGGTAGAGCACTGGTTTTGCAAATGTAAGGCCCTGGATTCAATTCATGGCACCAAAAAAAAAAAAGACTTTATTCTTTTATTTTAGTCAAATGCATACAAGAACTTAAAATGCATATCTGGATCTGGAGATACAGCATAGCAGGTAAGGTATCTGTCTTGCATGCAGCCAACCCAGGTTCCATCCCCTGCACATCATATGATCCCCTGAGCACCACCAAAAATAATCCCTGAACACAGAGCCAGAAGAAATCCCTGATCACTGCTGGTTGTGGTTTCAAAACAAACAAAAGTCCATATATTAATTAGTGATAGAGTCCAGCAAAATTTTGCATAAATAATTTATTTTGTGTTGATTTTATTCTGCACATAATATAGTGCTGAAAATGATTGCGGTTACTTCTTTAATCATATTATCATTAGTCTATGTCTACATGATGAGACACCAGCATTAGGGAAAGAAGTTTTTCTGCATTAAAAACTAAAATATTTCATCACATCATTTGTCAAACAGACCCAGTGAGCAAATATATTAAGTGCCATAATTACTTCCTTCATTCCTACTTTAGAAGGGTTTGATAAGAACATGTTTCTTCACCGAGAAAAGTCTGATTTAGAGCTTCAATTCATAAAAATAATATTTTTTTCTTCAGGGACCTTGCAAGTTATAACTCAAGAACCCTGGTAGTCCAGCGGATAAGTCTCAGCCAATTGGTCCACTGGTTCCATGCATGGGCCTGAGAATATGATGCTTCTTGGCCCCTATATAGTACCAGGGATATCTGGGCCACACTTGTGGTACTTGAGGCTGCATCCAGTGATGCACAGGGGCCAGGCAATTTCAGGAGAAAACCCAGTTCAGGAACATGCTAAATACTACTATCTATCTTCCAGTTCCTTAAAATAAAATTGTTTTGAAATATGAATGTGGCCTGATAAGAAAAGATTAGTTTGAGTTGACGTGAAAATAACTTGGGACACAAATGTTGAAGAGTGAAGAGTGTTATACTGATGTATTATATTCTTCAAATAGATCATATACCTATACAAGCACCAATCTGAATATCATGCATCTTATACATCTGTAGCATGCCCTGGTTCAATCTTAGAAAGTTATTTATAAGGGAGGAGGAAATTCATATACTCCTGACTGCATACATGAAATACTGTGTCTATTCATACACTGCTCCACAGTTGCACGACTCACCACTTCTAAAGTGCATTTTTAGAGGAAGCAATCCACTGACTAATCAGATACCTCTGCTTTAGGGGAATAGATAAAGTGAACCAGACTCCTCTGACTGTATTTTGGAGGTCATAAGAAAAGATAGTGAGCAGGGGAAACTAGGATAAGAAAGAGCCACAAGGGAGCAGAAACAAGACAGAGGAAATGAAACCACAAAACCTCTGAGAGATGTCTTTGAGTTCCTAGTTTTAGTTACTTGAAGCCCCATTGACTCCCAAGAGGGTCCTTGTCTAATTACAGTAGCCCCTTTCCTCTTTGGTTGTTGGCTATTTTACTGAATCTCTGTTCCTGCGGTCTTGCAGGAAAATGGGGTTCTTAAGAGAATGCCACAAATACTTTGGTGAATTTCCCTACAAAATATTTATATAGATTTGCTTTCATTTATTTTCATCAATAGTCTTCTCACTAAATAGACACAATGGTGAAGGGAATGTCACACTGATGGTGGATAGGTGTTGGAACATTTAAGACCAGAAATCTGCCCCCGCGCCAGGCTGTCTTCACCAGGGCCCCTCGGAGGGAGGCAGGTTGAGTTACCCTCCCCACTCCAAGCAGAACCTCGGCAGCCAAAAACCTCCAGAACCCAGCTGCCACCATGCTCAAGGCTTCTCTCCACCTGCTCCCATGAGACTCAGGCATGAAGGAACTGGCAGAGGAACCCAGGTATGCGGGACTCGTGGCAGAGATCTCCAAGCCTGCTCGGATCAGGGCTGGGCCTCCTCCACCCAGACCCCTAGTATTTCCTGGAAGCCACAAAAGCCTTCATCCTTCTCGGAGAGCCCAGCAAGCTGCCAAGAGTATTTCGCTCATACAGCAGATCCTAGTAAGCTACTAGTAACATATTCTATATGCCAATACCAGTAACAAGAATGGGTCTCATTCTCCTGACCATGAAAGAGCCCCCAATAAGCCATTGGGCTACACTATTACATGACAGGGACAAATGGAGACATTAGCAGAGTCCGCTCAAACAAATAGATAAACAACAGGATGACAAGTGCCAAGACCTGAAATAACTATATTATGAACAACTTGGTAAACCACAGTGTTAAAATATAAAAAATAAAAATCTGAAAGTAAAATAAAATAAAACTACCCTCTGCACACTCACTTTGGGACTGTTCTTTGGGTGTGGACCAAACTTGTGATCCCTAGTCTTAAATAAACCGTTTCCCAATTATATTAAAGTCTGTTTCTACCTTGACAGAATGTAGAGAATACTGCTTCAATATTTTCCTATAATACATCTTGAATGTAATTAATGTTCAAGATACTAAAACATAAAATTGGAACTGGAGAGTAACTCAACAGGCTAGAGCACATGCTTTGCATGCAGAAATCCCAGATTCAATTTCTGGTACCACATAGTCACCTAAGCAGTGCCAGGAGCAGTCTCTGAGCACAGATCTTGGAGGAGCCCTGAGCACAACCAGGTAAGACCCTACAACAACAACAAAATAATATAATGTAAAAAATTTTGGACTGGGGATGTAGCTTAGCTGGCACCACAAACAAAATATAAAATTATTTCTACATAAAATATGTGTGAATTAACATTTTCAGTGATATTTTAAATGCTAGAAAGCTATGCTACTCTTTTTAATGTATTAAAATGATGTACAGCTTAAGAATGTTTTCTGTGTAATCAGTATAGTAAAATGAGATAACATTACATGCAAGAACTCCTTCATGTAGAGCATACACCCTATTCCTTTGAGTCATGCAACCCCCCACCACCATCACCAGCACCTGCATCCTTGAAGATCTTGAAAGTCAAGGAATATTAACTACTGAAGAAATATAATAATCCTTTAATGGCGTACTGTTTGGAGTACCATACCTATATAATGAACTAGACCTTGGAAATCACCCAGAAATTGAAACTATTAGCACCTGGAAATTGGAAACACAAACATAAGAATGCTCACAACTAAAAAAAAAGTCTTATTTCTTCTTATAGCAAGACTAGTTACTTTTTTGTTTTGTTTGGTATGATTGGTTGGGAGTCACACCCCATGGTGCTTAGGAGTAGCCTGAAGGGTTTAAGGTTGGGGAATATTATTACCAGCAGAGCTCTTAGGACAGCAGGTGTGGAATGAACCTCAGGACTTCTATATGCAGAGCATATGCTCCAGGCCTTTGAGCTCTCTTCTCAGCTCAAAAATTGAAGTCCTTGGGTCAGAGATATAGGATAGTCCAGTGGGTAAGGTGCTTGCCTTTCACATGGCTGTTCTGGGTACCATTCCTGTCACCACATTGGTTCCATGAGTTCTATCTAGAGTGATTCTGGAGCACAGAGCCAGAACTAAGCCTTTAGTACTACTGGGTGTGACCCCCAAACCAAAACTAAACAAACAGAAAATCAAAAACTAAAGTTATTCCAAAGATCTTTATATGTGGCATAAAGGAAATTTCTATCAGTAAACTATTGTAGATGCCTGGGAAGCAGGAGTATTGTACATTAGGACTGGTCTAAGAAGCAGAAGGTTACATCTTCCCAACTCATTCTCTACTGACCGCGAGTGGGAAGGTCTTTCGACACTCTAGATCTGTTTTCAGAAATTTTGAATAAAAAAATACCCACCTAGGGCCATACTGACAGGTAGTATAGCGGGTAGGGTGTTTGCCTTGCACGCAGCCAGTTTGGGTTTGATATCTGTCACCCTATATGGTACCCTGAGCCTACCTGGGTGATTCCTGAGCACAGAGCCAGGATTAAGTCCTGAGCACCACTAGGTGTGGCATTTAAACAAAACAAAACAAAACAAAAAACAAAACTAACCCTACTTAACCAATCGCTGTAAAAGCCGTATATACCTATCAAGCAATGTTACAGTTAGAAAATTTGTATATCAAAGAATGTTTGAATTTTTCTCTTTATAATGTGGTTATCTTGCCTTATTTTCTCTTATATGGAAAATTTGCAATTTTAAGGATAACAATTATTTGGGTTTACAGAACATAATTCAACATTTAAGAATGTTAAAAATGGAATATAGAGGAAATCCTGTATTAAAGAATGAATGTTTTTCTTCAAGACACATATAGTAGATGAGGCAGTACATTAATTAAGAAGCTCAAACCTAAACAAACAAAATTCTGCTCTCAGAATTCTAATGAGGTTGTGTTTTGTTTACTTTATTATAGCGTTTTAACCTTTTGTTTGTGTTTGGTTTGGGTCATACCTGGTGCTGCTTAGTAGTACAAACAGTGCTAGGAATCAAAACTGGAGCTCCTACATATAAAGAATGCACCCTATTCCTTTGAGTCATGCAATGCCCCTCTTTATCCTCGTCCCCACTCTACCCCATGAAATGCATTTATTTTTTATAACATAAGCTCTTTTAGTCTGGTGAAACATTTGAAACAAGAAATTTCTGCATCTGGTTCACCCAATCGTCACTAGCGGGTCTGAGAATGTCCCTTTACTGCCAGTGTGGATCTTACTGTGTCATCATGCTGTTTTCTAAGCCTGCATGGAATTTATTTTCCCACAGTAAAAATCGCTCTAGCTTCAATCATCAGGTTTGATGAGTGAAATGAACACACAGTTCCATTTAAGTATAAAAACCTTCCTTTTCTCTGTTTAATTATTTTTAGACACATTTCTGCATTCCTTGGTAAACTCACTTTACTTTTACCCAAGACAAACACTGCTTTGACAATCACTTGATAACCTTCGCCCTTGGTTAGATATCAAATCTGATGAACATTTCTAAAAGCCATTTCTTTTCCAGATGACCTATGGAGGCTGTTTCAGGAACTGTGATTCTGAATTGCCTTTATTTCTCAGAGATATTCTTCTGTACAAACAGCTAGAAGAAAGGCTGCATATCATACCCTCTAGTGGTGACTGTGACATCCTTTAAAAATATATATATTTATCCTTTAACCTTCTACTATTATTCAACTTCAAAAGTATTCATTTTATTCTTAATATTATACCATCAGTTATACAGCATAAAAATTTTATCAGTTTTTAAAGAAATGAAAATACTACAAATTATTTGTATTGCATAATCATGGCGTTTACAAATGCAACAAAATGATAATCATAGGAAAGTGAGTTTTTCATTAATCCATTGTTATTGCACTCTTTAAAAGATGACACAAATCTCTCTTTCACGTTGAAATATTTTCAATATGTGCTTATTCACACTATTGGAGGAAGTATATATATATTATATAACATTCTACATATCTCAAAATGTCATTTAATTTTTTAGTTTAGAGCTCCTTTTTATTCATGTTTAGTAATGAGTACATTTCATATTGTCAGAATTCACAACATTTTCAGTAAAATATAGAACAAATATAGAACACATGATTTTATAAGATCTTAGAATTTCTATATTAATTCTTCCCTTTAGTCCTGTCTTCCCCATTCCACTTTCTCCCCCCACAGCCCTCAGGTCACATCTTCACATTGAAGAGAAGCTGGAACTTTGGAAGAGCTTGTGGCTCAGAATTCTCCCACCTCTGTCTACATTCTTCTCAGGTAGGAATTCAATTAGACATTTTTGTTATTCTAAAGTTCTTCTTTCCAAATTCCTAGTGAGTTACAGTTTGTGTATTGATAATGAGAATAAAAGCAGTTATGAAAAACAAAGGAGATAATCAAGCAGAACAGGTGGTTCTCAACAAAAACATGAAATGAAGATTTGTGTTCAATGGAGAGTAATCAAGAGGTAACCACAAATTAACATGACTTTAATAAATAGAAAAATGTCTTGTTCCTGGCAAAAAAAAACAAGTTCTTTTAGATGTTAATTTCCCCCAAATTAATTCATAAGTTGGTTCAATGACACCCCAGTAGAATTTTAACAAACTTGACCAAACATTTCTAAAGTTTATCTGGAAGAATGCACAAGTGAAAATACCACAGAACAACAACAATAAAATTAAAATAAAAATAAAAGAGAGAAGCACTAGATTAAACATATGTTTAAAGGTTACATGAGTCCATAATAAATAAAGAAATGTTATCAGCACAGTGAAAGTAAGACATATTAATGGAATAGAAAAGCAGACAGCAATATATGATATTTCAGTTAAATGTTAATATTGACATTTGAAATTAGTGAGGGCGAAGGGATTAAGCAGAGAATAATTTAGAGAAGAAATACAAGACGTACTTCTAAAATAAAATATATTCCAGGAGCAATAGTACAGTGGTTAGGGCATTTGCCTTGCATGTTGCTGACTCAGATTTGATCCATGGGATTCTACATGATCCCTTGAGCACCACCAGCAATAATCCCTGAGTACTGCTGGATATGCGCAAAAATTAAAATAAAAACCTCAATATATATGCATATATATGCATATATATGTGTATATATATGTACATTTCAGTTGGATACATGAACTTAAATTTAAAAGCCAATTAAAGGAGCTGGAGCAATAGCACAGTGGGTAGGGCGTTTGGCTTGCATGCAGCCAATCCAGGTTCGAATCCCAGCATTCCAAATGATCCTTTGAGCACTGCCAGGAGTAATTCCTGAGTGTAGAGCCAGGAATAACCCCTGTGTATCTCTGGGTGTGACCCCAAAAAGCAAAGTGAAGTAAAGTAAAGTAAAGACCCTCCCGTTGATCATCGATCTGCTCGACCGGGCCCAGTAACGTCTCCATTGGAGACTTTGTTGTTACTGTGTTTGGCATATCGAATACGTCATGGGGAGCTTTCCAGGCTCTGCCGTGAGGGTGAGATACTCTCGGTAGCTTGCCGGGCTCTCCTAGAGGGGCAGAGGAATCGAACTCGGGCCGGCCATGTTGGCTGCGTGCAAGGCAAACGCCCTACCGCTGTGCTATCGCTCTAGCCCAAAAAGCAAAGTAAAATAAAATAATTTTTTTAAAAAGACAATTAAAGGTTTTTAGAAAAGTTATCAATGGACACAAGTAGGGTCCTCCCAGATGAACAAATACAAATGGGCAGAATACAGTGAAAAAATACTAGATTTCACTGATGAGTATAATTCAAATCTAATTATAAACATATCACTTATTATCTTGGAAACAAAGTTAGCAATGCAAAAATTGCAAAAGTATGATAAATCAGAGTTTCAATGCTGTATAAGGGATCAACACAATCTCTAAGTTAATACAGTCTTTGGAAAGATAAATTTGGGTTGGGTTTGATTTGGGCCACAATCAGCTGTGCTCAAGGATTACTCCTGGTTCTTCACTCCTGATCACTTCTGACAGGGTCAGGGATACTATAGAAAGTCAGGGATCAAAATTGGATTGGGCAACCACAAGCCCACAGCAAGTATCATTCTCAATGGGGAAAAAACTAAAAGCCTTCCCTCTAAGATTGGGCATAAGACAAGGTTGCCCACTTTTGCCACTCCTATTCATTATAGTACTGTGTAGGATAACACTGTTCTGTCCTTCCTGCATAGCCTCAGGTATTTTAGTTTTATTGGGTTGCTCCCATCACAGTGCTCCAATTCCTCTGTGTTTATTTGTAACTTCTTTGTGCAAATATTGTTTTTCTCTTCTCCTGAAGTCCTTTGTATAGTGTATTAAGAGCAATGTCCTTTTTGTATGGACACAAGAAGACATGCTTTTGTAATGTGACTCTCAGTGATATTTTCCTCCTGGGCATCTGTTCTCTCACCTAAGCCTCAGCTGTCTTTCTTCATACCAACTCCAAAAGCAGGGACCCGACGAGGGACTGGATGGAACCAGGACAAACGGTAAGCTCTGTGCTACCCTGGCATCAAGATGGGCTTGGCCAAAGCATCATAGTGCTTAACTATAAGAGCTTGGTCATGGACAAATGCTGTCATGATCCAAAAAGTAATAAGTAGATTTGGATCCTGCTAGGGTTAAGAATGATTAATCTGGCCTGAGTGCTGTAGTGTGAGTCTGTGGCAAGATGTTCCTAGGAGAGCTGCCCTACAAGTCTCAATGTTATCTCTTACTGTGTCCATACAAAAATAGCTAGTATTGATCTGTTGATAATTTATTGGACTGAGGAAAAGAGAAAAACACCTTAAGGAGGTATTTTGCCTGGGGCAGTCAGGAAGGGTTTTAGAATACCTATTTCGGTGGGCCCTCTGGAAGGGCTTTCTTTGATTTTGCTACCTGTCTGGGTACAGTGTCAGCCCAGACTTCAGGAGAGCTGGGAAGGCAAGACAGCTGGAGAGAGGAGAGGAAACAGGAGTGAATGAGAAGATTGGAATAAACTGCAACTAAGACCAACTATCCTGGCTCTCACTTCTTCCTTCATCTGCCCTTGGCCAACAGCCGTCCCTATCCAGGCCACACACAGCGGCTCTAAGGGCACTGAACACGGGCGGTGAGATAGAGCCATCCAGAGAGCCCGTGAACACACAACCTTCAGCGTGCTTAGTTTTCTACAGTACTGGAAATCCTGGCCATTGCAGTTAGGCAAGAGAAAGTTATCAAGGGAATACAGATAGGAAAGAAAGAGGTCAAACTATCACTATTTGCAGACGATCTGATACTATAATCAGAAAACCTTAAAGATTCTACAGAAAAACTCCTAGAAACAATAGGTAAGTTACTAAAGTGGCAGGCTATAAAATCAACACCCGAAAGTTCATGGCTTTCTTATATACAAATAAAAAAAGAAGAAGAAATAGACATTAAAAAAACAATCCCCTTCACAATAGTACCTCAGAAAATCAAGTACCTTGGAATCAGCTTAACCAAAGAGGTGAAGGACCTATAAAGGAAAATTACAAAACACTACTTTAAGAAATAAAAGAGGACTCTAGGAAATAGAGACACATCCCCTACTCATGGATAGGAAAGATTTGCTCGATTTGCTCGAGCGGGCCCAGTAATGTCTCCATTGGAGACTTTGTTGTTCCTGTGTTTGGCATATCGAATACATCATGGGGAGCTTGCCAGGCTCTGCCGTGCGGGCGAGATACTCTCGGCAGCTTGCTGGGCTCTCCGAGAGGGGCGGAGGAATCGAACTCGGGTCGGCCATGTTGGCTGCATGCAAGGCAAATGCCCTACCGTTGTGCTATCACTCTCAAAATGGCAATATTGACCAAAGCACTATACAAATTCAATGCAGTCCCTATCAGGCAGGATACCCATTACATTTTTCAAAGAAATAGACAAAACACTCCTAAAATTCATATGGAACAATAAACCCCCATGAATAGCTAAAACAATCCTTGGGAAAAAGAAGATGGGTGGCATCACCCTCCCCAACTTCAAACTGTACTACAAAGCAGTAGTAATTAAGACAGCATGGTAGTAGGCTACAAACAGACCTATGGACCAATGGAACAGAGTTGAATAATCTGTCACAGACCCCCCAAATATATGACCACTTAATCTTTGACAAAGGAGCGAGAAATGTGAAGTGGAACAAGGAAATCCTCTTCAACAAGTGGTGCTGGGAAAACTGGATAGTTACCTGCAAAAAAATGAACACTGACCTCTGTTTAATGCCAGGCACAAAAGTCAGATCAAAGTGGATTAAAGACCTCAATATCAGATATGAATCCATGAGGTACATAGAGCAAAATGTAGGCAGAACTCTCCACGACATTCAAGCTAAAAACATCCTTAAGGATAAAACAGCACTGACCCTGCAAGTGGAAGCAAACATAAACAAATGGGACTACATTAGACTAAGAAGCTTCTGCACTTCAAAAGAAATAGTGACCAAAATAAAGAAAAAGCCCACAGAAAGGGAAAGAATATTTACCCAATACCCATCTGATAAGGGATTAATATCCAGGATATACAAGACATTAGTAGAATCGTACAAGAAAAAAACCTCCAACCCCATCAAAAAATATGGGAGAAGAAATGCACAGAAGTTTTCTCAAAAAATAAATACAAATGGCCAAAAGGCACATGAAAAAAAATGCTCCACATCACTAGCCATCAGGGAGATGCAAATCAAAACAACAATGAGATATCATCTCACACCACAAAGACTGGCACACATTCAAAAGAACAAAAGCAATCCGTGGTGGCGTGGATGTGGGGAAAAAGGGACACTCTTTCACTGTTGGTTGGAATGCCCACTAGTTCAGCCTTTCTGAAAAACAATATGGACGGTCCTTCAAAAACTAGAAATTGAACTTCCATATGATCCTGCAATACCACTTCTGGGAATATATCCCGAGGATGCAAAAAAACACAGTAGAAATGACATCTGTACCTATATGTTCATTGCAGCACTGTTCACAATAGCCAAAATCTAGAAACAACCCAAGTGCCCTAGAACAGATGACTGGTTAAAGAAACTTTGGTAGGTCTACACAATGGAATACTATGCAACTGTCAGGAGAGATGAAGTCATGAACTTTGCTTATAAATGGATAGATATAGAGAGTGTCATGCTAAGTGAAATGAGTCAGAAAGAGAGGGACAGACATAGAAGGACTGCACTCATTTGTGGAGTATAAAACAACATAACATGAGGCTAATACCTAAGGACAGTAGATACATGGGAAAAATAGATTGCTCCATAGTTGAAAGCCTGCCTCATGAGCAAAGGGGAGAAGGCAGCTGGAATAGAGAAGGGATCGTTAAAGAAAAAGATGGCTGGAGGAATCAGTCGGGATGGGAGATGTGTGCAAAAAGTGGATAAAGGACCAAACATGATAACCTCTCAGGGTCTGTATTTCAGACCATAATGCCCAAAAGTAGAGAAACATTAAGGGGAATCATGTCTACCATGGAGGCAGGGGGAGGGTGGGAAAGGAGGGGTATACCAGGGATATTGGTGGTGGGGAATGTGCACTGGTGGAGGGATAGGTGTTTGATCATTGTGTGATTGTAACCCAAACATGAAATCTTGTAACTATCTCACGGTGATTCACTGTCACTGTCACTGTTCTCCCATTGTTCATCGATTTGCTCGAGCGGGCCCACTAATGTCTCCATTGGAGACTTTGTTGTTACTGTGTTTGGCATATGGAATACATCACGGGTAGCTTGCCAAGCTCTGCCATGTGGGCGAGATACTCTCAGTAGCTTGCTGGGTTCTCCCAGAGGGGCGGAGGAATCGAACTCGGGTCAGCCATGTTGGCTGCGTGCAAGGCAAATGCCCTACCGCTGTGCTATCGCTCCAGCCCTACAGTGATTCAATAAAATTTAAAGAAAATTTAAAAATTTAAAAAAAAAACTGGATTGGGCAATTGCAAAGCAAAGGAGATAAATTTGGCAATATTTATTAAAAAGTATTGACTCAGTAATTTCACTTTTGTTATCTAGGCCTTTATTCTGCAGAAATATTTTGCATGAATATGCAGATACCTATTCATGAAGCTATTTCAAAATTATTAAAAATAACCCAAATGCTGCTCTGTTAAATATTATGACAATTTCTCAAAAAATTTAATATAGTAGGTTCAAGTGGTAGTGTGCCTTGCCATGTAAAGCTCTGGATTCAATCTCTGGTACTAACTGGCCCCGAAGTACCACTGGGGCCAATGATGACCCCTTTGCTGCTCTTTTGCATCTCCAAGTATCTGGGGGTAATACTGTCCTCCCGTTGTTCATCGATTTGCTCGAGCGGGCCCAGTAACGTCTCCAATGTGAGACTTCTTGTTACTGTGTTTGGCATATTTAACACTCTCGGTAGCTTCCCGGGCTCTCCAAGAGGGGTGGAGGAATCGAACTCAGCTTTGCTGGGTTGGCTGCATGCAAGGCAAACACCCTATCGCTGTGCTATCACTCCAGCCAAAGTCCTCACTTTGTCTAATGTGGGTGCCTTCACCCAATAATTAAGCACAGTAACTTAGTAAATCACAGTCATTCTTTATTACTAAGAAATTCTACTTCTGGAAATTATGCAAAAGAAGTGAAAGCAGGGAATTAAGCATGGAGGAGCAGCACGGCAGGAACAGAGAATCCGAGTGAAGGACCTCAGAGACATGCTCCGAAACACGAGATGGGTACCAAACCATTCAGACATATCAGAGAGACACTTTTTGCAAGAAATCTTATGCTCGTTTGTGTGTTTTCAAAAAGCCGGCAGCGCTCTATCTTTCCTGCTGCCCACATTCCGTAGTCTCATGCCGCTTTCCCCCACCCTGGGAAGGTCGATGGCGATGGGCAGATGAAGGAAGGAACGAGGGCCAGGCTGGTCGATATCTATTGTAGTTTATTCCAATCTTCACTCCCTTTCTGCTTCTCTCTCTCTCAAGCCTAAGATCCTCTCACCTCTGATTCTGCCCTCTGGAGCCCAGGCCGAGCCTGAGCCCAAGCCCGAGTCTGAGCCTCAGCCTCTTCCTCATCCTGAGCCTTCTTGCTGCGCCTGTGCCTTCTGGCTCCCTCCGAGCTTACAGTCTTAGTTTATATAGCAATCATGTGGGGTAGTGACACAAATGGGTTGAACACTAACAAATCAGCAAAGAGAGGTAAGACCACTCCTCAAGGAGACTAACTCAAGGATAAAATCTCATCTAAAGAGATTATTCCAAATTACTAGGAGATCTGCTCAAGGGTGGGATCCCAACAAGGGCGTGTTCTTTGCTCAGCTAGTAACTACTTAAATAGTTGTAGTAAATCTATTTCCAATATTTCTAGCAATGCCATTCTGTATGAGCACAGTAAGAGATATAAGCTTACAGTTTGGTTCTTCCTGAGGACCTCTCACTATATATTCCACAGTCCTCAGGACAGGTTGGTCTTCCTAGCCCCATCAGTGTCCTAGTCTCGTCGTTACTTACTTTTGGATCATGACAGCATTTGTCCATGATCATGCCTTCAATTTATAGTTGAGTATAGGGGCACTTTGCCCTGGCCCATTTTGATGCCAGGGTAGCTCACAGCTTGTCTTGGGTCCATTCAGTCCCTCATCAGGAACCTGCTTTGGGGGTGCTAGGAACTAAGGGCAACTGAGTCAAGAAAGCAGATGCTCAGGAGTAAATGTTATTCGGAGTCAATCAACTTCCAAGTTACAAAGCATAATATTAACTGTCTTCCTGTGTCCATACAGAAAGGACATTGCTTTAAGGTAAACTATGCAAAAGACATAACTTACAATACAAGCTCAGTGTCCTTAGAAGGATCTGATCTTACAAGATAACAGAATCTGATTAGGGAGAATAGGTGATTAACCGGCTGGGGAGGAGAGCACAGAGAAGAGTTTACAGATAAATACAGAGGAGTGGGAGTGACTTGGGAGCACTGTGATGGGTGTAACCTGATAAACGTAAGCTCCCTGTGGCAAGAGAGAAAGGACAAACCAATGTCATCCTACATTAGTTCATAAAGAAAATGGTACAGTAAGGGCATGGGGATACCTCAGTAAGTACAGAGCACTTGCCTGCTGGCCCCAAGCCCAAGGTTGGGAGTTCCCTAGCACCTCCCACAGCCAAATGCAGAGCAGCACTGGGTTCAATGCAGGTGTACAATTCTCGTGAAAGGAGGGTGGGGAAGAAAGGTTATGAAGGGGAGATGGAGAAAGGAAAAGAGGGGAGAGGGGAGAGAGAGGATGGAAGGGTGAGGGAAGAGAGAGCAGAACAAGAGAGAAAAGAGAAGGAGAGGAATAAAGGCCACAGAACTGTCTTGCTACCAAGGTTTGGATCTGAGTGAAAAACCAGCTGATCATTAACAACTAATCTCAATTTCAGTTCTTGTAGATTCTAAAACTTAGCTCAAAGAGTTCTGTGAATTTGCAGGGATCTTAAAGTAATGTTCTCCTTCCACACCTATTTTCTGTGGTTTAGACATCAGTCCCTTTACTGCTCCCCCAAAAAAGGGTCTCGCTCACACTGAACCCATAGTGGAAGCTGGGAGATGTGGTACTTCAGCTAGGGGAGGTCCCTGGCCCAGGCGTGGTGGTCTCTCCCTCTCTCCTGCACAGTCCCTTGTCTCTGGCCTCTGGGTTCCTGACTCCAGTTCCTCTTCCTCTCCCGACCATTTCTCCTCTACTGTGTTTTCAGCCCAGTGCAGGAAGGAAAAGGAATCCTTTTCCGCACTGCATGTATGGCACTTCTGTCCTATTCTAAGAGGGTTGGGCATCAACCTACACCTTAATCAATAGCACTGTAGCACTGTCCTCCCGTTGTTCATCGATTTGCCTGAACGGACACCAGTAAAGTCTCCATTGTGAAATTTGTTGTTGCTGTTTTTGGCATATCAAATATGCCACGAGGAGCTTGCCAGGCTTTGCCTTGTAGGCAGAATACTCTTGGTAGCTTGCCCGGCTCTCCGAGAGGGATAGAGGAATCAAACCCGGGTTGGCCACATGCAAGGTAAATGCCCTACCCGCTATGCTATCGCTCCAGCCAATACTTTTATTTTTAAATTTTTATTTATTTTTGATTTTTTAATTGACTCACCATAGATAGAACATTACAAAACTGTTCATGATTGGATTTCAGTCAATGTTCCAACACTCATCCCTCTACGACTGTACATTTTTCAGCATAGTATCCCCAGGTTTGCTCCTACCCCTGCCAATTCTCCCTGACTCGCTCTCTCTCTCTTTCTCTGTCTCTCTCCCTCTCTCTTTCTCTCTCTCTCATTTTGAGCATTGTGATTTGCAATACAGATACTGAAAGGTTATCATTCATATCCCTTTATCTACTTTCAACACTCATTTCTTGTCCATCATACTCATTCATATATTTTTCTGGTCTCAATTTTTCTTAATTTTCAGATAAGTAACTAAGAGAAGAAAATTATTTTATGTTGCTATCATATATATATACATATATATTTGGGTAAATGTTAAATAAATATGCATAGCCTCTCTAGGAGATAAAAGACGCTATTTTCACTGATAAATTATCTCAAAAGGAGTGGATCACAGATTAATCTCTATTTTCTTGGGTATTTTCAGTGAGATTTGAATTTTCTGGATTTTTTCTTTGCTTGTATTTTGGTTTACATTTCCCTCTCTGCTTAGGGGCCACTCCTGATGGTACACAAGAGACCATAAGTAGTACCAGGAATTCGACCCCAGGTGGCCCTACTCAAAGAAAATGCTACCTGCTGTACTGTCTGTCTCTCTTGAGTTTTTGCAGTGGGAATGGATTTCTTTTCCTTGGAAGCTAAATGATGAGGTGCCCACTCCATAACATTGTCTACAGTCACTCATCAGCACAGCCCATCCCTAAAACTAGTATATCTAATTGCGTTTGTTGAATTCACTTCACTCTGATGTAATATGTGTTCCGGGGGCATCAGGTTCACTTTCTGTCTTCTAGACCTTACATTATCTTCAGTTTATGGTTTTAATGGGTCTCCCTAGTAGGTGTCTTTTAGTAAAATTAGCATTTGATTTATTTGCTCTGTATTCTGCAATTTATCTTTTGTCTAGTTTTAATTGAAAACACCCAAATATTTCCTTTGAAATTATGGATATCAAGGAATCAGATACCAGTGTGAGATCCACTTTTCAGTCTGTTCTTGTAGACCAGGAAATTCTAACAGTTTTTTTTTCCATAGGACTGAAATTTAAATTATTTCAAATATACATCTATAAAATGAGATAACTTGATAGCAAGAGCAGCACTCAGTAATTGGAGAGTCAGTTACCTTTTATCTCGTGGTTAAAAAAGAAAAAGTAGGCCAATTCCTTGCTAATATTATTAGCAAATGCTATTTATAGCATAGTATAAATTACTGGGGAAAAATATCCTCATTTTGATTTTCAGGCAGAAAGTAATAATTAACTCATTCTTATAATTCTTTTAAAAGAAATTTTTTGAGGTACCCGGTTTAACAAAGTGATTTATAGTTGAATTTCAGGCATAACATGCTCCAACACCAATCCCATCACCACTGTCAGCCTTCCCCTACCCAGGTGCCCAGGTTTCCTCTATCCCCCACTCTGCCTCCTTGATAGACACATTTTAAAGCTTAGTTGTTGTAGTTTGTGTCTCATGCTTTCAGGTTTTTTGTTTCTATGGTTCACATGTATAAATGTCCGACATCTCTATACCTCCAATGTATTCAAAGCCCCTGTTCCCTGCCCCGGCTACTTCTTACTCTTAAATATATCAAGACAGCAGTGAGCAGTGTGCCAGTTTTTAAGTAAGGAAAGTGTATCTTTGCTAAATATAAAAAATCAAACCCACAAAATTAAATCACTAAAGCTTTGTTATAGATGTATATTTCAGCCACTTATACGATTATGTGATAGATGGAAAAGAGGCAAGCTTAAAAATAAAATATTTATAATAAGTAGTAGCATATCCACCTTTATTTATAGACCCTTCTGAATGTGTTTCTATCACAACTGTAAAGCCAAAAGTCAGGGACATCCCTCTGTATCTGAATTCCGTTAGATTTAAATTACTCAACCACTAAATTAGGTGCATCTAAATTAAATCATGGGGTATTTATAAATGTCATCATATCCAGGACCAGAAAATCATATCATGCATTTAGCTTATTATGAAACTGAGAAAAGGTTGTTTTAAAAGCCACAAGATTGGGTTTTCAACCCCTGATCTGCGTGGGACAGGCACAGAGGCCCAGCTCTGGGCAACAAAGCTGAACAGCTCCAATTCCAAACAGGTACAGTCCGCCCCCAAGGGCCTGGGACCCTCTCTGGGCATGCGCAGCTAGATCCAGCCCCTAGAAAGCCGGTTTTCAACCCCTGATCTGCGTGGGACGGGCACAGAGGCCCAGCTCTGGGCAACAAAGCTGAACGGCTCCAATTCCAAATAGGAGGCGTTCCCAGCCCGTCGCCCAGTGCCAGGGACTCTTTCCGGAACCGCGGCCATATCAGCGGCCGCGAAATATTTTCCCGCTACGTGTGCCATAGGAACCATAAGCTACCTTCTTAGATGGAAACTTCTCTATTTTAGCTCAGCCACTAGAAACACAGTAGCCAATAACTCATAAGCCGATCTTAACTCACACTGCATATCAAGCAGAATAGTAACAGTGAACGTGAAGGACTAAACCACACCTCTCACAATGGTAAAGCAACGCAAAAGCCCACCAAACTTTCATATTGAAGAGTCTATCCCAGATGACACCAACAGTACTGTAGTGTTAGACAACCTTTCTGAGAAGGAATTCAGAAGGGATCTACTTAGGATGCTTAGGGAATTAAAAGGAACAATGGAAAGCAATGCCAATAGAAGACAAGAGGATCTGAAGGCAGAAATGAGGAAAATGCAATCAGAAATGTCAGACCTGAAAAATCTCATAGGCGAATTGAAAAGCTCAGTGGAAGGCCTCAGCAGCAGAGTAACAGCTGCTGAGAACAGAATCAGTGAGCTCGAAGATGAAGTTCAGAGACTCTCCAGAAAAGAGCAGAAAATGGAAAAGAGACTCACAATTCGGGAACAGATGGCAAGAGAAGATCGTGATGAAGCCAAGAGGGGTAACATAAGAATTATTGGAGTCCCAGAGGTACAGGAAGAAAACCTTGATGAAGAAGAAACTGTCAAAGACATCATTGCTACAACGTTTCCAGAGCTGAAGAAAACTTGTGACCACATTCAGGAGGCCCGAAGGGTACCAACTAGAAGAAAGCCGAATAAAAATACCCCAAGACACATTCTGATCAAAATGACCAAGACCTTAGACAGAGACAAAATTCTGAAAGCAGCAAGATCGAAGAAAGAAATCTCTTACAAAGGAGCATCCTTAAAATTCACAGCTGATTTTTCTGATGAAACCCTCATGGCCCGAAAACAGTGGTGGGACATAGTGAAAAAACTCAATGAAATAAATGCCTCCCCAAAAATACTTTTCCCAGCAAGACTCTCATTCATAATAGAAGGAACAACACACAGTTTCACAGACAAACAACAGCTCAGGAACTTCATAGACTCAAAACCATGGTTACAAGAACAACTAAATGGGCTACTTTAAGGCAAGAAAGTCCCCTCAAATACACCAAATTTTAACAGAACAATGGGACAAAATCCCATAACAATAATCTCTCTCAATGTCAATGGGCTAAACGCACCAATTAAAAGACATAGAGTGGCAGGATGGATTAGAAAATTGAACCCAACATTCTGCTGCCTGCAAGAAACGCATCTCAATAGTCAAAGCAAACACAGACTCAGAGTCAAAGGCTGGAAAACAATCCTACAGGCAAACAGCTCCCATAAAAAAGCTGGGGTAGCCATCCTAATATCAGACCAAATCGATTTCAGAGTAAAGAAGGTCATAAGAGACAGTGAAGGCCATTTCTTATTGATCAAAGGATCTGTGCAACAGGAAGAACTTACAATAATAAATGTATATGCACCTAATGAGAGACCAGCAAAGTACTTAAAACAACTACTCATAGATTTGGAAAAAGACATCAATAGCAACACAATACTAGTGGGAGACTTCAACACTGCTTTGTCACCTCTTGATAGATCAACCAGACTCAAGCTTAGCAAGGACATACTTCATTTGAGGGAAACAATGGAAGAAAGGGACTTAGTAGATATATACAGGACACTTCATCCACAAAAAGCTGAATACACATTCTTCTCAAGCGTACATGGAACATTCTCCAAGATAGACCACATGCTGAGCCACAAAACATGCCTCCATAAAATTAAGAAGGTAGAGATTGTATCAACAATCTTCTCAGACCATAATGCGTTGAAATTAGAAGTAAATCACACACAAAAACAGAAAACTAAATCAAACACCTGGAAATTAAACAGTGCACTATTGAACAACGAGTGGATTAGACAGGAAATCAAAGAGGAAATCAAAAGATTCCTAGAAACGAATGAAAATGAGAACACGAGTTACCAAAACTTATGGGACACAGCAAAGGCTGTGTTAAGAGGAAAGTTTATAGCTCTACAAGCATTCCTCAGGAAGGAGGAGCGAGCACACATAAGTAACATAACCTCACAGCTTAAGAGCTTGGAGAAGGACCAAAAAAAGGAGCACAACCCGAACAGGAGAAAGGAAATAATAAAACTCAGAGCAGAGATTAACGAGATGGAAACCCAAAAAACAATCCGAAAGATTAATGAAACCAAAAGCTGGTTCTTCGAGAAAATTAACAAGATCGATAAGCCTCTAGCAAAACTCACAAAGAAAGGGAGAGAGAAAACCCTAATAAACCGAATCAGAAATGAAAAGGGGGTCATTACAACAGAAACCACAGAAATTCTGAGGATCCTCAGGGAGTACTTTGAGAAGCTTTATGCCACGGAACATCAAAACCTCGAGGAAATGGATAAATTCCTAGACTCCTACAGACTCCCAAGGCTGAAACAAGAAGACCTGGAATACCTGAACAGACCTATCACCATCAAGGAAATTGAAATGGTAATAAAAAGTCTCCCCAAGCACAAAAGTCCTGGCCCGGATGGATTCACTAGTGAATTCTTCCAAATCTTTAAAGAGGACTTACTCCCAATGCTCTTTAAGCTTTTCCACGAAATTGAAATATCAAAAACACTTCCGAACAGTTTCTACGAAGCAAATATCACACTGATACCAAAAGCAGACAGAGATACCACAAAGAAAGAGAATTCAGGCCGATATCCCTGATGAACACAGATGCAAAGATCCTCAACAAACTACTAGCAAATAGAATCCAACTACTCATCAAAAAGATCATACACCATGACCAAGTAGGATTCATCCCAGGGATGCAAGGATGGTTTAACATTCGAAAATCAATCAACATAATCCACCATATCAACAAAAGAAAAGATAAAAAGCATATGATCATATCAATAGATGCAGAGAAAGCATTTGATAAGATCCAGCACCCCTTTATGATGAAAACCCTAGCCAAAATGTGTATAGAGGGGACCTTCCTCAACATAATTAAAGCATCTACCACAAGCCTACAGCAAGCATCATCCTCAATGGGGAAAAACTGAGAGCCTTCCCTCTAAGATCAGGGACGAGAGAGGGATGCCCACTCTCTCCACTGCTGTTCAATATAGTACTGGAAGTACTTGCAATAGCGATTAGGCAGGAAAAAGATATTAAGGGCATTCAGGTAGGAAAGGAAGAAATCAAGCTCTCACTATTCACAGATGATATACTATACTTAGAGAACCCAATAACCTCCACCAAAAAACTCCTAGAAACAATAGACTCGTATAGTAAAGTTGCAGGTTATAAAATCAATACCCAAAAGTCCATGGCTTTCCTATACGCAAACAGTGAGAGAGAAGAAAGCAACATGAAAAAAACAATCCCGTTCACAATTGTGCCCCAGAAAATCAAGTACCTAGGAATCAGCTTAACTAAGGAAGTAAAGGACCTGTACAAAGAAAACTACAAAACGCTACTTCAGGAAATAAAAGAGGACATGAGGAAATGGAAAGATATCCCCTGCTCATGGGTCGGGAGACTTAACATTGTCAAAATGGCAATACTACCGAAAGCATTGTATAAATTCAATGCAATCCCTATAAGGATACCCATGACATTCTTCAAAGAAATGGAGCAAACACTCCTGAAATTTATATGGAACAATAAGCCCCCACGAATAGCTAAAGCAATTCTTGGGAAAAAGAAAATGGGAGGAATCAACCTCCCGAACTTCAAACTGTACTACAAAGCAGTAATAATTAAAACAGCATGGCAGTAATAATTAAAACAGCATGGTACTGGAACAAAGGCAGAACTGCAGACCAATGGAACAGGGTTGAATACACTGACATCTCCCCTCAATCATATGCTCATCTAATCTTTGATAAAGGTGCAAGTAATGTGAAGTGGAGTAAGGAAAGCCTCTTTAATAAATTGTGTTGGCATCACTGGACGGCTACATGCAAAAAAATAGGCTCAGAACTCTGCCTAACACCATGTACAAAAGTAAGATCAAAATGGATTAAAGACCTCAACATCAGACCAGAAACCATAAGGTACATTGAAGATAAAGTTGGCAAAACCCTCCATGACATTGAAGCTAATGGTATCTTCAAAGATGCCACGCCACTGGCCGAGCAAGTGAAAACAGAGATAGATAAATGGGACTATCTTAAGCTAAGAAGCTTCTGCACCTCCAAAGAAACAGTGACCGAAATACAAAGACAGTCTACAGAATGGGAAAGGATATTCACCAAATACACATCTGACAAGGGGTTGATATCCAGGATATACAAAATACTGGTTAAACTCCACAAGAAGAAAACATCCAACCCCATCCAAAAATGGGGCAATGAAATGAACAGAAACTTTCTCAAAGAAGAAATCCGAATGGCAAAAAAGCACATGAGAAAATGCTCTACATCATTAATCATCAGGGAGATGCAGATCAAAACCACAATGAGATACCATCTCACACCTCAGAGACTGGCCCACATTCAAAAGAACAAAAGCAACCGATGCTGGCGTGGATGTGGCGAGAAAGGGACACTCCTTCACTGTTGGTGGGAATGTCCACTGGTTCAGCCCTTCTGGAAAACAGTATGGACGATTCTCAAAAAATTAGAAATTGAGATCCCATTTGACCCAGCAATACCACTCCTGGGAATATATCCCAGAGAGGCAAAAATGTATAGTCGAAGTGACATCTGCACTTGTTTGTTCATTGCAGCACTCTTTACAATAGCCAGAAACTGGAAGAAACCTGAATGCCCACGAACAGATGACTGGTTAAAGAAACTTTGGTACATCTACACAATGGAGTACTATGTAGCTGTTAGAAAAGATGAAGTCATGAAATTTACATACAAGTGGTACAATATGGAAAGTATCATGCTAAGCGAAATGAGTCAGAAAGAGAGGGATAGACATAGAAAGATTGCATTCATCTGGGGGATATAAAGTAACAAAGTATGCGATTAATACCCAAGAATAGCTGAGATCAGCACCAGGAGGATTACTCCATAACTTAGAGGCCAGCCGGGTATCCTAGAGGAAAGGGCATTTCAGATAGAGAACGGAGCACCAAATAAAGGATGTTTGGAGGATCCTCCCAGGAGGAGAGATGCATGTCGAAAGTAGACTATGGACTGAACATGTTTGCCACTCAATGCCTCTTTTGCAGACCACAACACCCAAAAGGAGAGAGAGAACACAGGGGATTGCCCTGCCACAGAGACAGGGGGGTTGGGGGGATGGGGGTGGGAGGGATATTATCCATGGTGGTGGAAAATGGGCACTGGTGGAGGGATGGGTATCTGATCATTGTATAATTGAAATCAAAGCACAAAAAATTGTAAATCTACATCTGTAAAAAAAAATAAAATAAAATAAAGGGGAAAAAAAAAGTCATTTCTTCTCATAACAATGGAGTCTCATCACAGTTATGCCATTGAAAGCATTTGTTAACCCCTATATATACTGTCCTTTTAGTTAAAAATATTTCAGTTGCCTCAATGTTTCATGCTACTTTGGCAAGACTAGGCCCTAATAAATTGTCATTGAACCATATTATGTCACTGAAAATGTTAAGTGAGTGGATTCTCTAATTTTCCCCTTTATTCATATTTCTTTATTAAATTTTTTAACGAAATAGTTCTACTTCAAGAACTCCCCAATCTATATGCTCTTTCTTTCTTCTCCCACTTTCTTCTACTTATTTAGTTTGTTGTTATGGGTCAGAACAAGTTGGCCTAAGGGCTTACTTTGGCTCTTGGCTCAAGGATCACTTCTGTGGAAGCTTGTGGTACCATATGCATGTCAAAACTTAACAGGTGGGCCCAAACCTAGGATGACCACATGATAGACAGGTGTTTTATCCACTTTCATGGGTAAAAATATAATTTGGTTTTATGTTTCTATAGATAGATAGATAGATAGATAGATAGATTGATAGATAGATAGATAGAAAGATAGATAGATAGATAGACATTTTGGTTTTGGGGCAATGCACAGGGGTTACTCCTAGCTCTGCACTCAGAATTACCCTTTGCAGTGCTCAGAGGACTTGATGGGATGCTGGGAATCGAACCAAGGTTGTCCGCATGCAAAGCAAACACCCTAACCACTGTGCTATCGCTTCAGGCCCTAACTTGGTTATATCCAACATGTGCTTTTTCACTTTGTTGTCCTTTTTTTTTTTTTTTTGCAGGGGAGTGCCACATCTGGGTGTGATCAGGCTTGTTCCTGGCTCTGTGCTAAGGGATCACTCCTAGCTGTGTTCAGGAGATGACAGATCCTCTGAGGGATTGAACCTGGGTTGAATGTATGTTAGTCAAATGCCTTAACCACTTTGCTATCTTTCTGGCTCTCCACTTTCTTCTTAACATATCTATTTATTTTCCCTATGAAATCCAAAACTAAAACCAAAAATCTTTCTGAAAGTATACAAAAATTGTATGTGTATGTCTCCATAGAAACATTCCTGTATTTTAACTTTCATTCTCATCTTTAATATTGTTTAAACATTTCAGAGCCTGGCGAGTTACCCGTGGCGTGTTCAATATGCCAAAAACAGTAATAATAACAGGTCTCGTTCCCCTGACTGGGAAAGAGCCTCCAATACGACAGCATTGGGAATGACAAGGAAGGAGAGGCTGCTAAACACTCAGGGCTGGGACAAATGGAGACATTACTGGCGCCCACTCTAGTACATCGATGGACAACGGGAAGACAGTGATACAGTGAATGTTATTTGAATGGACAGTGTCTTACTAGTATTTGGCTGGGTAATATTCTCTGACTCTGTATAAGTCAAAGCAGTAGGAAAAATATTTTTAAAAATCAGTTTCTAGCTTTATGTGCTCCTACGAAGCAAGTTTCTACCGAGGCACAAAAGTAATTCAGTGAATAGACTGTATTTGCCTCTAGGGGAGGGGTCACAACTGCCAGTCTTCATTCCTGATTTACCTCAATAATCATTCCTAGTGGTGATCTGGGGCTACATGTAGTGCAGGGTACCAAACTGGGTTCATATGTGTGCAAGATAAATGCTTGAACCCTGGTACTAACTCTTTTGCCCTCATTAACTAAAGGTAAAGGTAAAGGCCCTCCCGTTGATCATCGATTTGCTCAAGCGGGCCCAGTAACGTCTCCATTGGAGACTTTGTTGTTACTGTGTTTGGCATATCGAGTGCGTCACGGGGAGCTTGCCAGGCTCTGCCATGTGGGCGAGATACTCTCGGTAGCTTGCCAGGCTTTCCGAGAAGGCCGAGGAATCGAACTCGGGTCCGCCATGTTAGCTGCATGCAAGGCAAACGCCCTACCGCTGTGTTATCCTTCCAGCGATATCTTAAAATTAGATAATCTTTAAATTATCTTAAAATTAGATAATCTTTAAATTAACCCAATTTGTAGTAATTAGCACTATTTTCTAATGCCAATTTCCATTACCTCTAAACATTTTTTGGATGGTCTTCAGATATTTTGTCTTCTGTGGATATTCAGTCCATCTTCCTTATCTATCCCTATTTAAATCATCAGACTTCAGAAGTTCCTACTTAAAAGAGGCCCTTGTTTCTCTTCTTTCCTCTGTTGATTGAAATGATGTTTACAATAGTTAAGTCACTTTCTGAACTGACTGCAGTATTGATATCTCAAACTTTGCAACCTTCTAGGACATCTGAAGTACAGTGTAAGCTAAATTGATTGGATCGCCTCTAACTGAAAATTCTCTAAATAAAGATGGAGAGATAGGACAACTTGACTTGCACACACAGCAGGCCCACATTTAGTCCCCAACCACATATGGTTTCCTGATGACCTCCAGGAGTGATTTCAGAGAAGAGTCATGAGTTAGCCTTTAGCAGAATTTGGCATGGCCCCCAAATCAAAGTAAATTAAAAAAAAAAAGAAATTAAACAAAATTTGCCAGGTATACCTATCACTATCGTTTTACAATATTTCTCTTCACCTGCCATCTTTATCTCAGATAATGGAAGAAGATAATATTCTTCCAAGGTGTGTATCTTCTATGTAATCTTTGATTTTTCAATATCCCTTATGTTCCTGACTTAGTCAGTCACAAAGAATCATTGGGTTTTACATGAAAATAACAATCTTACTCAAAAAGCTAGGAAGGCCTTTTAAAAGTCAAATAATTACACAGACATTCTATAATATAACCTAGAAGGTAACCTTAAAATAGCTATTTTTTAAGACTTTATTGAATATGTTAAAACATTTTCAAAAAAAAATAAAAAATAAAAAATAAAAATAAAAATAAAAAAAAAGCCACAAGATTGCCAAACAACTCCTGTACTTGTACAACAGAATAAATGATATTTGGGGAGGGAGCTTGCCTTACAATTGGCCAACCTAGGCTTGATCCCTGGCATTCCATATGGTCCCCCAAGCTCCAACAGGAATGATCCCTCAATGCAGAGTCAAGAGCACCAACAGATGTGACCCCAAAGTGAAAGAAAGAATAGATGGTAATACTGATACCAAAAACAAAAGCAAAAATTTATCAAGAATATCTGTGATTTTCTACTACTAATTCTTTCTAACTGTGGGTAAAAATATTTCTCAAAATTTACTTCACTGGATTGCTCTCAAAGGACCTAAAAGGCTACTAACATCATTGTTTTGGGGTTTTTTTGTTTTTGTTTTTGTTTTTTTGCTTTTTGGGTCATACCCTGCAATGCAAAGGGTTTACTCCTGGCTCGGTGCTCAGGGGACCATATGGGATGCTGGGAATCAAACCCGGGTTGGCCGAGTGAAAGGCAAACGCCCTACCCGCTGTGCTATTGCTCCAGCCCCTAACATCATTCTTTAATGGTAAGAAAAGAAGGAAACCATATTTCAAATAGAAAGGCTGGGAAATCTTTAAATTCCTGAAACTGGAAATTTCCATACCTGATGACACATTTTTAATGTCTTCTTCCTTGTAAAGGTTTTTCCTCCTCTTTGTAAAGATTCTTAAGACTTGTGTTTAAAATCTGTAAGTCTACAGCTGTGCCTCATAGTGTTTCACTAATAAAAATTTTAAAAAAAGACTTGAGTTTAGCCTGGAGAAACACTGACCAGCCTTCCAGGCAAAATGATTCCCTGAGTAATAATACTTCACTTTAAGTTCCCTTTACAAACAGGGATAATTGAGACATTATACTGGTCAGAGCTGCTCCAGGGAAAGTCAGAAATCAACTGTGTAGAAACAGCCTTTGGATCTGTATGGAAATAACCTTTGGGTCTTCATGCTGCTCTGGATTGTCACTGGATCATTTTTATCGGCAGTGGTTGTGGCAGATTCCACACCTGTCAGTGCTTGGGAACCACTAAGGCCATTTCTGGTGGTGGTAGACCACCAGAACCACTCCTGGTTATGTGCAGAGACCACCAAAGCCAAGTCTGGCACAGCTAGTGGGACTATGCCATGCTGATCACTGAATCTAGGGTCTCACACAAGTCAGACAGGTACACTTATACCACATCCCTGACACCTCCAGTTTTGTGAATTTAGACTGGAAATTATAGCAAAAAGAATCTGAGTTCGAGTTTTGTATCATTTCTAAATTTTAAACCATCTTCAGAAACATGGAGAACTCAGCTCTGAATAATACTTTTGTAGCCTCTTTTATATTTAATGCTTCTTCAATTTTTACAATCCATAAATTTATAAATGATGTAACTTCATTCATGAAGTAATGAAAGAATAGCAAAAGTAATTCTTTTATTACCTATAAGTTTTAGAATAATGGCCATGCATAGAATAGTCTCAGAAAAAAATGATCTCCATCTCATGCCCATGAAGTCCAGTGGTTCAGTGGGCACATGCTTTGCATGTTTGATTCCCTGGATTTGATTCCAGTCACCCAGCACTCCCCACACACACCAAATAATTCACCTTCCTTTCCAGGCACTACTGTCTGCAAATAATCCATCTTCCCTTCCAATTATATTTATTTTCAGCTATTAATAATCCACTGAAATTATATTGCCTTAAATTATACATGTTTCTGGGGTAATTAAATCATATTTATTTCCTTCAATTAAATTTTTAATTACAAGGACTGGAAAGAGCACAGGAGTTCAGGCACTTTTCTTGCATCCTACTAACCTGGGTTCAAACCCCAACACCATAGATAATTTTCTAGCACTACCAGGGGTCATTCTTGAAAATAGTGCCAGGAAGAGCCTCTGAGTACTACTTGTTGTACATCCAATAACCTCCCCACAAATTTGCAATTGCATATTTACTTATTGCTTTAGTTTTGGAGGGAAAGCATTTCCCCCCATGATTTTCTCCTTCTCTCCTCTCTTCTTAAGTGCTTGCTTGGACACACTAGAAGTTCAAATACCTTTGGATGTGAAATAGTGTCAGATTCCACACTACTGTATCTTGCAAGTCTTATAAAACATTACTGTAGTCGACCCAAGACTATAAAATGAATATGTTGGGACTTAGTAAATAATTGCTTGGTGAAGATACAGACCATTTCAATCAAAAAAAAAATTGAAAACTTTATTATCTGATCTAGATCTTACCCCCACATTATCCCCCTCAACAGCTACCATGGCTCACCACAGAAAACTTATATTGTACTCATATGCTTTGGGGCTGGAGCAATAGCACAGTGGTAGGGCGTTTGTCTTGCACGCAGCCAACATGGCCGACCCGAGTTCAACTCCTCTGCCCCTCTCAGAGAGCCCGGCAAGCTACCGAGAGAGAATCTCACCCGCACGGCAGAGCCTGGCAAGCTACCCGTGATGTATTCGTATGCCAAACACAGTAACAAAAAAGTCTCCAATGGAGACATTAGTGGGCCCACTCGAGCAAATCGATGAACAACGGGAGGACTGTGACCAGACCGTGACATATGCTTTGGGTATGTTACAATGGTTAGACACCAGCTGAAGTTCTTGTCTTTCTTGATGAGGTGATTTTCCTGCAAAAAAAAAAATCAAATGAAATGCTCCAGAAGTCATTGAGTTAAGTTGCTCCCTTTCTACAATTCATAAGTTGAAATTACAATTTCCAGTACCTCACAATATGCCCTTATTAGAAGATATGATGTTGCAGAATTGATGAAGCCAAAATGGGGTTCTTAGGTGTAAAAAATCTTTAAGGGTGGCCAGGGGAAGTCCCCAATGGCTCTTCCTGTAGCGCCTGCGTTCGGGGTGCCTCGGGCCACTCATCCAGCTGGGGCGGCCCAGGCCATGGGAGGACGGTGGACACATCGAGGGCCAAGCCGGTTGATTGATCAGATGCTATTTATTCCATTCTCCCCACGCGCTTGCCCCAGTCTCTCTGAACCTCCCATTCGGGTCTCACACTGCCTCTCATTCCTGTCTCCTGTCTCCTTTTCTCTCTCCCGCTCATCTCTTCACTCCATCTCGCAGCTTGGGCTCTCTCTCTGTCTCTCTCTGTCTCTCTCTCTCTCTCTCTCCACGTGCCTGCTCCTGTATTCTTTTTTTTTTTTTTTAATTTTTTTTTCTTTTTTTCCCCTTTATTTTATTTTATTTTTTTTAAAGTTGTAGATTTACAATTTTTTGTGCTTTGGTTTCAATTATACAATGATCAGATACCCATCCCTCCACCAGTGCCCATTTTCCACCACCATGGATAATATCCCTCCCACCCCCATCCCCCCATCCCCCCGTCTCTGTGGCAGGGCAATCCCCTGTGTTCTCTCTCTCCTTTTGGGTGTTGTGGTCTGCAAAAGAGGCATTGAGTGGCAAACATGTTCAGTCCATAGTCTACTTTCGACATGCATCTCCCCTCCTGGGAGGATCCTCCAAACATCCTTTATTTGGTGCTCCCTTCTCTATCTGAATAGCCCTTTCCTCTAGGATACCCGGCTGGCCTCTAAGTTATGGAGTAATCCTCCTGGTGCTGATCTCAGCTATTCTTGGGTATTAATCTCATACTTTGTCACTTTATATCCCCCAGATGAATGCAATCTTTCTATGTCTATCCCTCTCTTTCTGACTCATTTCGCTTAGCATGATACTTTCCATATTGTACCACTTGTATGTAAATTTCATGACTTCATCTTTTCTAAGAGCAACATAGTACTCCATTGTGTAGATGTACCAAAGTTTCTTTAACCAGTCATCTGTTCTTGGGCATTCAGGTTTCTTCCAGTTTCTAGCTATTGTAAAGAGGGCTGCAATGAACAAACAAGTGCAGATGTCACTTCGACTATACATTTTTGCCTCTCTGGGATATATTCCCAGGAGTGGTATTGCTGGGTCAAATGGGAGCTCAATTTCTAATTTTTTGAGAATAGTCCATACTGTTTTCCAGAAGGGCTGAACCAGTGGACATTCTTCTACACTCTCTCTCTGTCCCCCTTGCTAGCCTCTCTGCTGTCCATCTTGCCACCCTGCTCTCTCCTCTCTTCAGCTCTCTTGTCTCTCCAACTCTCCAACTACCTCACACTCTAGGTTGACACTGCACCCAGTCAGGTAGCCAAATCAACATAAGAAAGCCCTTCCTGAGGGCCCACCAAGTTCAAAGCAAACACCACCTAAAAGGTATTCCAAAGCCCTTCCTGACTGCCTAAGGGCAAAATACCTCCTAAGGTGTTTTTCTCTTTTCCTCAGTCCAATAACTAACAAAATATCAATACTAGCTATTTTTGTGTGGACACAGTAAGAGATAACATTGAGGCTTGTAGGGCAGCTCTCCTGGGAACATCTTGCCACAGACTCAGACTACAGCACTCAGGCCAGATTAATCATTCCTAACCCTAGCAGGGTCCAAATCTGGTTTTTACTTTTTGGATCATGACCTCATTTGTCCATGACCAAGCTCTTAACTTATAGTTAAGCATTATGGCGTTTTGGCCAGGCCCATCTCCATGCCAGGGTAGCACATAGCTTACCGCTTGCCCTGGTTCCATCCAGTCCCTCACCGGGACCCTGCTTTGGGGGGTGCTAGGAAGTAAAGGCAGCTGAGGCTTAGGTGAGAGAGCAGATGCTCAGGAGGAAAATATCACTGAGAGTCACATTACAAAAGCATGTCTTCTTGTGTCCATAGAAAAAGGACATTGCTCTGAATAGACTATGCAGAGGACTTTAGGAGAAGAGAAAAACAATATTTACAAGTCAACAGAGCACAAAGAAAGTTACAAATAAAAACAGAGGAATGGGAGCACTGTGATAGGAGCAACCCAATAAACCTAAACAAACTGAGGCTATGCAGGAAGGACAAAACAGTGTCATTCTTCACTTAGGGGAATCCTTGAACCCATAAGTCGCGTGTCTTTGCACAAAGTGAATCTGGACACATAATCACACACAAAAGAAATATGATGTGAAGGATGCAGGAAGAAGCCAGACATGTAGAAACCAAGGAGCAGAATTGAAACAGGCCCTTCCAACACAGATGAAGAGTCAATCCTGGTAATACCATTACATTAGGAATTATGCTCCAGAACTGTGAGATAATTCAATTCTGTTGTTCAAATCCATTGTCCTTTGATACAGCATCTCTAACAAACTAATAGAGAACCCAAATGTACTTCAGTGTTTTTACATCCTTTATTATAAATGCTGAAGTGTTCCCAGAGATGGCTTCCTCCTCCCTTCTTGCTGAGACTTGATTTGTAAGATGCTGGCAAGCTATAGCACTTGGGACTTGGTATCTAAGATCTGAATTTGGATTTTTTTATATCACAACTCCAGAAAGAGTCCTCTGAAAAATAATCATAATAATATTATGCCCCCCCCAGAGGGGGCGGGTGAGAGCCCTCCCTGCCCCAAAGGACCCAGTTCCAGCAGTCGAAAACCTCCACAACTCAACTGTCATCATGCTCAAGGCCACTCTCACACACGCTCAGGCCAAGCCTGCCTCACACGAGTGAATCTATTCCTGGACATAGCATAAGACACTCCCTACCCATTCTCCAAGAGTACCACATCACATCTGATGGGGTTCAAATAGTATGCAACTAATCATAGAGGGAAATATATATATATATATGCATATATATTTTTTCAGATATATATATGAAAGTTCACATCACTCAACGTTTAACAACATGTTAGTGATATCCTAAAGAAGGTCTTAATGGCCCCTGCCAAAATAGAATAATCTTCACACTGTTTCCTCTATGGATAATTTTTGTAGCATTTTCAGCAGTTTTTCATAACAAACAATACAAAATATATTATTTTGGTTGTGCCTTGGGACAGGGATTGGGGCTTGGGATAGGAACACCCCAAATATAGTTGTGGGAAGGTGTAATGGTGGTGGGATTGGTGTTTGAATATTAAATGTAATCAAATATTATGAACTACCTTATAAAATAAAAAATTTTATTATTAAAAATAATAATAATTTTATGACCACATCCTTTTCTACAGGCATCTCTTGTCCAGGAGACAGGCATCAATATTATTTCCTCTCTATGCATGAAGAAATTGTGGATCAGCAATGTTAAGCAGTTTTCTCAAGATCACACAGTGGTTGAGCCGAACTGATATTTGAACTGAAGCAACCTTATTGCAGATATTGTTTATCTTTGCAAGAGCCAAGTGAACCATGCTTTTCAAGTGACCAGTATATCCACACACGAAAAACGTGGAAGTTTCAAAAATTGGAATGACTAAGTTACAGTTTATCCATGGAATGAAATTACAAGTAATAATAAAACATAGCAATGATTTTATAAATATTTAATGCCATGGGTAAATGCTTTTAATATAATATTAAAAGAGAAAGTATACACAGTAAAAGTCCAATTTTGTACTTAAAAAATAGAAAATGCATGCTGATTCTCTAGTGATTGGATTAAATGTGATGTTATATTTTCTTTGTGCTTATCTATTTTCTAAAATTTTTGAAATGAGCATGTATTACTGTTAATCTCCAAACTGAAAGCATCAAAATTTCTAAAATAAATTTTCCTTATATCTAGCTTTGAGAATGAAAAACCTATTTTATTTTTCTTTTAGCCTAAGTCAATCATAGCTGACTTTATCCAGAAGCAGGTGACGTAAATAGTCCTATGTTTGGATTAGACTCCTTAGTTTTCATAAGAAAATGTCAATGCCGCCACCAGCACAGCAGACTCAGATAGATGCGTCCTTCATCCTATTATAGATTATCTATACTTGAGTATCTCTCCAGAGAAAGCATAGCATTGAACTCTGCTACCCCCAAATAGCTACAAAACTTGGTTTAAAAACCTAAACAAAACAAAAGCAAAGGAACAGTAGTGAAAAAATAAAAGCTTTTTATTTTCCAGGTAAATCCCAGATGGCAAAATAGCCTATCAAATCTCTGAAAAATCGCATTTTACTACAAAATCTTACAAGTATATGCCATAATCATCACTATTGGCCTCCTCACAGAGTTGAGTTTTGCCATAAATCCATAAAGTTTGTCTGAGAGACTTCATGAGGAGCAGTCTTCTAAAACTTCATTTGTGCTTTATATATAGAAATGCTGTTAAAATAATTGTTCCCACATCATTATAATTTAGGAGGAAATTTTTCCCAGGTAAAAATTACTATGATCTTTCTAGGCAATGTTTATTTTAATCTTATGAATACTAAAATTTGCATTATCAATTTTAAAATTACAGACAGCACACAGACACTCATTTGGTTTAATTGCAGTAAAGTTCTGGCCAAAACAGTGGGGTTTTAGAAACTATTCAGATGTGTGTTTGGTAAATGATCTCTAATTTTTCTCTTAGCACTCATTTCTTCCTCTTTTACATTTTAATATGTTCTTTCAGAGAAAATAGGAGTTGGGGTGGGGAGGGGATATTAATCACGAATGAATGATTAAAAAGAAAATTCATGAAGAGGACTTAGGATTATGAGTAAAAGTCAAACAATGAGAAGAGTGTTTCCATACTTCATTTGTTTTTCTAGAGAAATCTACATGTGATTTATGAGTTGCTGAAAAAACACAGAGAGAGAGAGAGAGAGAGAAAAAAAAAACAAATGGAAGATTTTATTTTCCACTGTTTTTCAAGTTCTAGGTGTTTAGACATGAACAAGTCTGACAAATTCATTGTGACCACAAAAGAAAAAAGCCTAAACTGAACAATTTCCTGAGGGAATAGACCTCTGTTTTTCAAGGAAGAATGACTTATTTCTTTGTAATTTTCCAAGTTCCAATTCCATGCAATCACTTATTACACAAACGCCTCTTCTTACAAACTTTCAACCTCAGGAAAGTGAAGACAAAACCAGAAATCAAGCAGGAGGAAGGTTCTTCATTCACCCCAACGAGATCCAGTGGAGTCACTTGTCTAGGGTCCCTTTGCCACGGTGCCAAGGGACATACAAAAACAGCTGTACAGATGTCCTGTGATCCCCCAATAGCATCCGCTCCTCCGCCTGGTTAGCGACTCCTGTACCTCGTGGCAGGATCCCATTTTTCTCTGCTTTCCAGCCAATATTTAGGTTCCGTGTTCCATCTTTCCATGTGGGCAGCCTTTGCTCTTTCTTTCCCATAAACAGCCACGTGGCTTGTTCTTTCTCTCTGCAGAGCTGAGTCACTCAAGGGAGCCGCAGACATTCTGTGGGCAGCCACCGTCAATTGGGAAAACAACCATTTCCAGGGACTTGAAAGGTTACTTTTAAGCATGAGCGAATTCAGGAGGATGAGGCAAGGGGGCGAGAAGTTCATGCGGGGCAAAAGACATAAAGTCCATTTCATGGAGCTTATGAAGATCCTATTTCATAAATGAAAACGGTGTGAGTGGAAAATTCCTTTATTTAACAGCAGGGCAGAGATGCTCGCTGGCCTTGAGCTGGGACACAGTGGTCTGTGGAGTTATGCTTTCCGAAGCCTCTGCCTTAGGGTTCTTCACCAGTTAAAAGGGAAAAATGACTCCTGCTCCTCCTATAGCAGAAGGGACCAAGAGGTTGGATGTGGCAAAGTTCTGAGCTTTCGGACACCTTGATTTAACTATTGATCTTCAAATATCTGCTACTTCAAAATCAGTCTGGGTGCATTTGAACTTTTCATTTTATATTTCCCTGAGGTTCCTGAATTAAAAGTTAACTTTCGACAAAAAGAATGAAATACAGCAGAATATCCAGGGAAACTTGGCATGTTATGCCTTTTAAATTAGGTATTGGAATGTAACTCAGTGGCAGAACACCTTCCTTGCATTTGTGAGAAGGTTCAGTCCCCAACACTGCTAAATAAATACATAAAAAGGTATTAGTAGTGACTTCTTGTGAATCAACAACATTTCCAAATAAAAGTTTAAAAAAGAGTATTAGTCTTACTCAAGTAATATGAGTGTGTTTGAAAACCACCCTCCTCAAACCCTTTCTGTAAGTCTAGTCATCACATCAACCACCATCCTAATAACATGGTCTTATTATAAATATATCTTACCCACCCTGATAAGAACCACAAGAGGTAAATATCATTATCCCACACTCAAAACAGAAAAACTGAGAGATGACAGAGAGATAGTACAGAGGTCAAGGTGTTTGCCTTACATAATTTTAACCCAGGCCCTGCATATTGTCCCCCAAGTCCTACCAGGAGTGATCCATAAGCATAGAGCCAGGAGTAAGAGTTAAGCAACACTGTGTATGACCCCCACACATCAAAAAAACAAAACTTAAAAGAAAAGAGGCAAACCTAAAGAAATTTTCAATTTATATAGGATTGTTCAACAATACGAAGCATAAGCCTGGCTTAAGTGACTTCAAAACTATTCAACTCCTACTGTTCTACCAATCAACCTGCTACAGAGAAATCCAACCCCTTACACTCAGCCATACTAAGGGAAAGCATAAGATTTGTAATTGTATTCTCTTATTATCTGTGTCTACAAGTGTCTGAGACAATTTCCTCAGTTTCAAAATTGGAATGTCTGCTTACTGTGTGTGAATTATTGAAGTAGAAAAATGTATATAAACCAGGGAACATAGCACCCAGCTCATATTAGGGCCATAAAAACATAAGAACATGGGGCCAGAAAGATGGTACAGTGGGTTTGGCCTGGCCTTGCCTTGCATGTGGCCAACAGAACCTAGTATGGCATCCTCAGCACTGCCAGAGTGACCCTTGAGTACAGAGTCAGGAGTAAGCAATGCCAGGTGGGACTGTCCTCCAAAACAAAACAAAACAAAACAAAACAAAAAAATCAGTACATGAACAAATCATTCTTTACTGATATTGATGTATGCTGACACTTAACTTTTTTAAGTATTAATGAGTTTATTAGGGAAGTAAAGGGAGGTAAGGAGAGAGGTAAAGACATATACTCCAGAGTTTGTAACTTGGCTTCTTCAAAGCAGAAAGAACCAGTAAAAATCCCAACACTGAAGTATGACGGTACATATCTCAAAAGTGGAGATGCAGGCAGCCTGGGCACAGGCAACATGAGTGTGGCAGTATGGGTACACGGGTACCATGGGTGTGGGCAGCATGCTTCCAGGTGGCGTGCACCTAACTTCTTCCATGTATACTATGTTTTCCCCAGCTAGACGAAAAAAATCTATGGTTCATATGATTTTGCATGTCTTATGTATCCAAATGCTATTGAGGACATATTTTTAAAAACAACATTTAAGCAGGTCAGCAGAAAGAAAATCACTCACTTCATACAGGACAATGGCCAGAGCAGGCTTGAAAGGTGATTGATTCAGCAATCAGTAAGGATCCAGATTCTTTCTTTCTTCTTTCTGCAATATCTTCTTTAACCTAGGACTGTCTCCCTCACTGGTGCAGAGGGATATGCTGGCCACCATTGGCAACCCACTTCATTTACCCCTAAGAAGAGAGGAGGCTCCCAATGGGTCTATTACAGAATAGAAATCTTATTTTCAGTAAGTCTCTCCTTGTGTCTCATTGTCCATGGAGCTTAAATGTGTCCACCATTTACTGGTGGACAAATGAATACACAGAATTCATTTGGTTAATTACCTAAATAAAAGTAGAATTTTTCTATTACCCTACACAAAGTTTTATACCTCAGGAGCTCAGTTACTGCTTCTTGAATGGAAGATGAAGGAGAACAAGTATTTTTTTTATGACTACAAGTGGAAATTCTAGTTACATTCATAAAAAAGAATACATTGGTATAGTTAAGTCTAATTTCAGAGCCCACAACTCCTCCACACCACTCTTATACAGAAAGTGGTAGTAAGAATTCTCCCACTCACATAGCCACATCCTCAAACCAGTCTTATTGTTAAACAAATTAAATGATATCAATAAACACATTTCTCAAATATAAGTAACATGATTGTGCAGAAGAAAAAATAAGACTCTTAACACATTTTCTATGCAAGTCTGCTAGGGGATAATTTAGGTGGTACATACCCTCTGCATTAAGTAACTTGAATTACTTAGGGTTTAATCTCTTTTTAGCTCCTTTTCAATCCTGCTGATGATATCAAAGCATAAGTCATGTTAATGCTCTCGGTCTAACATAAATACTTGCTAATCCCCATTTAGCAAAGACAACAAGTCTAAGAGATTTGAAGGACATCTACCTACTCCTATAAGCACTAATTTTTTCAATGACTTTTATTGTTACCTTTGATTTAGTATAAACAATATTGGTGTTTCCATTTGAGATTCCATGACAAATTCTTCCTGATACAATGCACCTATTTAATGAAAAAGAAATCAATTAAAATAATTTGTTTTGGATGGTAAGCCAAACATGGCAGAATATGAAGAGTCTATGTCTATTTGTACCTGTGATCTCAGCAAATTAACACCAAAGTGAAGTCTAATCTATAGAGAGGCTGGAACCAGAACAAATAGAGCTTCCATAGCAAGAGAAAAACAGTAAGATGTGTAGGAGACAGAGAGATACTGTTGATAAAGAAAAAGCCTGTCCCAGAACAAGGCAACAAGCAGCAGTTAGAGAGTTTCAGGTTTGAAGGTATAGAACTTTATCCTGAGGATAGGGTCAACTTGCCAAACAGCAGGCACCCTGATTCTATGATCCAGCTTTGTGAAGTTGAGCTTCTGTAACCCAAAATTGAAGATCAGAGGAAAGTGCTCGCTGAGCCTTGGAAATATGGAAAGCTGAGGTTCAGCTTTCCACAAGCCTAATACCAAACATATATGAGAGGAACACCAGATCCTGTACTTACTGAAATAGTTTAGGAGGGAAAAATATGTAGGGTACAGTTGAATAGAGAGTAAATAAGGAAATAACACCCTTAAACAACTCTCAACAACAAATAGTCTTAATAAATATCTATAAAACATTTTACTCCAAATTAACAGAATTTACTTTTTTTTCAAGTTCACATGAAGCTTTTTTGTGGATAGCGGATATACTGAATACAAAGAAAGCATGACTAAATTTATAAAGATTAAAGTTATATCAAATATTTTTATGGTATATATAAATTGTGCCCTGAAGTTAGGGCTTACCAACAAAAAAAATTCAAAAGACTTAAAACATGTAGGAAGTAATCTATATATGCTTGGGTCAACCAGAAAACTAAAGCAGAAATTTGAAAATACCTGGAGAAAATTGAAAATAAAACACCTGTAACCATAGTCTCTGAATGTAGGAGAAGTAGAAAAGAAAGATAATAGTGATATAGGTTTTCATTAAGAAAATAGAAAAATCACAATAACAGAAAAACAGCAAACAGCACCATTAAAAATGAGGTGGGAAGATGAGCACATAATTCCTCAAAGATGACATAAAGATGGCAAACAAACAGGTATATAAATAAAGTTCATTGTTACTGCTTATCAGGAAAATATTAATCAAAATAACAATGAGATACTATCTCACACCAGTGAAAATTATCTATAGCAAAAAGTTCAAAACCAGTAAGTGCTTGTAGAGAGGTTTCAAAAAAGGAAGTCATCCACAGCTGGGGGGATTGTTTCTTAGTTCAGCCTCTTGGAAAAACAATTTACAAACTTCTCAAAGGATTAAGAACAGAATTAAGAATAGAGCTTGCATCAAAGATATTCAACCAAGAGGTCTATTTACCCATTTAGCCTGTCATTCAAATTTTAAGGAGCTAACAAAGAGCTTTCCAGACACACAGTAGTTGAAGGGGCTTGTTGTTAATAAATCTTGTTGAAAAAAATTAAGGAATTTCTAGGTTTGGAATGTAATTTAGTGGTAGGATATCAGCTCTACATATAGGAAGTCCTGAGTTCCATTCCTGGAATAAGCAAACAAATGAATGAATGAATGAATGAATGAAATAACTAAGTGGAAAGTAAACAGTACTTAGATCAGCAAGATATCTAAAAAATATAAAATGTAGGAAAGAAGAGCAATAATGGGAACTCATAACAAAACTCAAGATTTAGTTGCTTCCTATTTTAAAAATGCTATAAACTAAGAGCTCTAGATGTAAGTCACATGATAATCCCAAAACAAACGTATTTAGGGAAAGCAAATAAGAGACTATTGGAACTCAATCATTATACTAAGAACAGACATAAAAGTACAATAAATGAGAATGAAAGAATAGAAGAGAAAAACTAAAGTAACACAGACACACCTGGGAATGTTACAACAAAATAGTTTATATTAATAACTTCATTGGATAGCAATGTTTTGAACTTCATATGGATTAAATATTTGAGTGTTAGAACTCAAATCATAAAACACACTGAAGAAAGCACCTAATGACAGTGGTTTAAATAATGACAGTGGTTTTAATAGTGACTTTTAATAATGACTTCCTCCAATTATGGGGAAAACAAACACTGTCACTGTCACTGTCCTCCCGTTGTTCATCGATTTGCTCGAGCGGGTCCAGTAACGTCTCCATTGGGGACTTTGTTGTTACTGTGTTTGGCATACGAATACATCACGGGTAGCTTGCCAGGCTCTGCCCTGCGGTCGAGATACTCTCGGTAGCTTGCCGGGCTCTCTGAGAGGGGCAGAGGAATCGAACTCGGGTCGGCCATGTTGGCTGAGTGCAAGGCAAACACCCTATCGCTGTGCTATTGCTCCAGCAAAGAAAAAAGGGGGGATTATATTAAAACCTGAAGTTTCTGTACTATGAAATAAACTATCATTAAAAAAATCCTACTAAATGAGAGAAAATAATCCATACCCCACTCATCTGACAAATAAGTAATATTCAATATATAAAGAACAAAACAGGGGCTGGAGCAATAGCACAGCGGGTAGGGCATTTGCCTGGCATGCAGTCGACCCGGGTTCAATTCCCAGCATCCCATACGGTCCCCTGAGCACCGCCAGGGCTAATTCCTGAGTGTAGAGCCAGGAGTAACCCCTGTGCATTGCCAGGTGTGACATAAAAAGCAAACAACAACAACAACAACAGAAAAGCCAAGCAATCCCATCAAAAGATGGGGAGAAGATCCAAACAGATACTTTGCCCCAGAAGCTATAAAGACAAGCTAGCTTTTGGAAGAAAATGCTCGTTATCACTTATTATAAAAAGAAATGCAAATCAAAACAACAGTGACAAATCACCTCACACCTGCGAAATGGCTTATGTCAAAAAAAGACTAGAAACAACAAGTGCTATTGAGGGTGTGGAGAAAAAGAAATTCTAATTCACTGTTGTCAGGGATGGAAAACAGTATGGCGAGTTCTCAAAATATTAAATACATTCAAAGTATAAAAGTTTTTAATGATAAAATTTTAGTAATAAAATATTTTAAATAATAATAATCAAATTTATATAACACTTGATCCATAAATTTTATTCCTAGGTAGTTATGGTAGGAACAGCAACAACAAATAAACATTAATAGGTAAAGATACATGCACAGGGTCAGAATTTATTACAGCGTGTAAAGTGCTTTTCTTCATGCAACTGACCTGGTTCCCTCCCTGGCACTGCATATGCTCTCCTGATCACAGTGCCAGGAGTAAATCCTGAGCACTGTCAATTGTGGCCAAAAATTCAAAAAAGTAAAATAAAAAAATGTACGTATGCCAATGTTTAATCCATCTTTTTATAATTGCCAAGATATGTCTAGAAGCAACCCAAGTGCACAAGAGAGGAGCAGATAAAGAATAAGGGGAAGAGAAGATGAAATCTTGACATTTGTGACAACATGGATGGAGTTGGAAGAAGTCATGTAAGCTAAATAAATCATAAAGAGAAAGAAAAATACCAGATGATTCCACTCAAATATGACTTACAAAGAAGCAAAGCAAGGATGCAGACAAAGCCAAGTAAAATAAATCCTTGGACTCTTAATGCATAACTGAGTTTACTAAAAGAAGAGGGAGATGGTTAACAGGGTGGAGGGTGCTCAGCTATCTGAGCTGAAAGGATTTGGGGGATTAGGGTGAGGGGGCATGTTATAGTGACATACATTTTTTTCTTAAAATTTTATTAGTGAAACACCATGAGGTACAGTTGTAGACTTACAAATTTTTGTGCTTTGGTTTCAGTTATAAATTGATCGAATACCCATCTCTCCACCAGTGCCCATTCTCCACCACCACCAGTCCCAGTATCCCTCCTGCCCCCCATCCCCACATCCCACCCTACCTCTGTGGCAGGGCATTCCCTTTTCTTATCTCTCTCCTTTTGAGTGCTGTGGTTTGCAAAAGAGACATTGAGTGGCAATCTTGTTCAGTCTAGAGTCTACTCTCATCACGCATTTCCCATCCTGAGAGGAACCCCCCAACACCCTTTATTTTGTGCTCCCTTCTCTATCTGAGCTGCTTTTTCCCCTAGCGTGTGCTGTGCGGCTGTCCTCAAAGCCATGGAGTAATCCTCCTGGTACTTATCTCGGCTATTCTTGGGTGTTAGTCTCCTATTTTGTTACTTTATGTTCCCCAAATGAATGCAATTTTTCTAGTGACACACATTTTTGAGATAAAAAATTGTACCCCTAAAATACCAATTTCATCTCAATAAAAATAAATTGGTGAAGCAATTATATAAGCATATGTTAAAAATATAATGTAATATGTAGTGGCATTTTCAGATATGGAAAAACTGTGAAAGTATTATGATAAAGTAAAGTATAATCCGCATTTATGTGTGGTAATTAGAGAATGATTGCAGATGTTAGTTAGATTAAGAAAGAAAATTCTAGCATAGAGGGCAATTACTTCAGGAACCACAAGAGGGCAGCCTATCAGTGACTATAAAGTAAATTCAGTCAGCACCTTCCTTGCTTTAACATTTGCTCTTCAAAATAAGACCTGCAGAACAACAGCACCTGAAAGCTTGTTACAAAGGACAAGTCTCAGGCCCATCCACAGGCATATTGAGTCAGAATCTAATCAAGCAAGATTCCTTCGGTCATTCTTTTACACATTGATATGTGAGAAGCTAGGAGATTTGCAATACTCTGGGATGCTGTTCCCTCTTTATAAGCAGTTATAATTTTAAAGTTTATTTGCCCACAAATTATATAATAATATTACCTGGGTTCGAACTCAGTTCATTTATACATAATTTAACTTAGGAGGAATGAAAACAAAACCTGCTTTTACGGCATTGATTAATAAAAATATGTTCAATAAATGGAAGAATAGATGGCGAAGTGAACGAATCATTCAGACAGAGAGAAATCACATTTTCTTATACTCTCACCATCTTTATTTGAGTTATTTTCTGGAAGAGGAGGGCCAATTTGTTCAGTTCATTTCTTTTTTGTCGTTGCTGATATTCTAGGGACACACCACAGTGTTTCTGGGAACATTTGGTGCCAGGGATAAAATCCAGAGCTATACACATGCAAGACATCTGCTCTACTACCAAATCTCATCTCTGTGCATTTTGGCTTCAACTGAGTTAAATACTTTTGTAGTCTGAAACAAATGAATACCCTCACACATGCATATACACATATGCATTCAAATATTCCTGCCATGTTCAGATGAGTTTTGCAAGTGTCTATTTCTACTAATAGTTGGAATGGCCCTTTGTGTGTATACATAAACAGGTAGAGACCGTTAGAGCACAAAAGTTTTCACATCTTGATCATTTCATTGATTTTGAAACTTCTAGGATTTAGGGAATTTAGGGTAAAAGAACAAAATACATTTGTATTTCCTTTCCTATGAATCAATAGGTAACTCCAGAGAAATATTAAAAAAGATTTCTCTACTTTGGGGATGGAGCTAGCATGCCAAAGAAGACTTCAGTAATTTTACTTTTAATATGTACACGTCCAACAGATTTTAAAAGCAGTAGAATGATACAAAAAGTCTAAACTATAAAGTCTTTTGCCACTTTAACTGTTTCCCAATCACTTGTCCACTATAAATCAATTTATGGTTGAGTAGTATCTCGATTAGTTCTGTGCCAGAATATATTCAGAAGGAAGAGAAGTCCAATAGATTGGGTTATTCCTGAGCTGAGGTGAATCCTTAAAATGTTATAGGGTAATACGCCAGTAACTCAAAAGACAGTGTTCGGGGAAAATGCTCTCATAACCTCAACCATAAAGTTGGCTCCATAAAGCTTTCCTAACATTAAAGCCTCAGATGTAAGCTGCTATAATGCTTGCTAAAGATTTTGGGGGGGCCCAAGATACGGCTCAGAAATAGTTCACATGTCTGAATGTGCCTCTTGCCCTTTATTTCGTCTCTGGCACCACACATACACACACACACACACACACACACACACACACACACCAGAGAGAAGGGAGAGAGAGAGAGAGAGAGAGAGAGAGAGAGAGAGAGAGAGAGAGAGAGAGAGAGAGTTTGGGAAGTCATTTCTCTCATTAATTTTAGTGCTACTTTCATTATTTCAACTTTATTTTATTCTTTCAAATATATAAATATTTGCAACTAGCTTCTAGGGATTAGGGATAAAGAAAGGAAAAGACAGTCTATGCATTATAGAGAGACGGCATGTGAGAGAATAGACAATCAACAGATTTTTAAAAAGCAAGTAAACAAAAATTATTTTAATTAGTTATAGAAAGAGAAAAAGACAGTATGATTACGACGGGGGTGGGGGAGTGGTAACCTAAAAATGAGTCACCAGCCAAAGACTGTCTGAATATTATGACATCTGTTCAAAAGAGTGAATGGGAATCAGCCAGGTATGGTTTTCTTGGAGACTTCCAAGGAAGGACAGCTACAGAAAAGCTCAAGGCAAGATCAAGTCTGGAAGGTTTGAGAAATAAAAGATTTTCAGGATGTTTGTGTTGAATTGAGTAAGGTGAATATATAGAGACACAAAAATATGTGCACAAAAGACTCTGTGAATTCATGTAGTCCTGTGAGGTACAGCACATGGGGGAGGAGGAGATGAGGTGAAACACAGGGTAATGATCCTGGAAGGCACAAGCACTGCTGGGATTCCACTTGTTCATACTGACTGTGGTTAGTTGACTAATGGTTGTAGGGAAACGAAGATGATTTGCATTTTTCAACTGGGTTGACTTGAGTGCCAACAGTGCTGTAAAGAGGACCTATTGGCATTGTTAAAGTGAATATGAGGAAGGTAGACACAATCTGGGTGTTTCTTGTCAGAGGTAACCTGATTGGTGTTTATTGAGTACTGAGGTAATACTTTGTACCCAATGAGACTGATGGAGTTTCAGAAATTGGGTTTCAGAAACTGTGGGGGTAGGGGGAAGATATAAAAGGGACAGTGACAGGGAAGACATGTAGAGCATATAAACTCAGGTCATGAGTTGCTGAGCAAGAGTTGCTGGGGTTGCTGTGCTGAAAATGCAAAGTTGTTGAACTTTTGAGAAACGTAGAGACCTGCAACAACATTGACATCTCATGATCTTATTCTTCCTTGCTGTTGACTTAGTGTTATTCCTAGTCACTGTTCTGCAACCACAAGCAGAAATGGTAGCAAGGGCAGAAAGTACAGTGGGTAAGGTGTGCTAAACTTGTATGCAGTGACCTAGGGCTGCACCACATATCCCTGAGCACAGAGACAGGAATAAGCCATGAGCACAGCAGATGTGATCTTTCTTACCTCCACCCCCAGCCCTGAAAAAAAGCGCATTACTCCATCTTATTGCTTTATGCTACATGTTGTTCACTGAGATACTCTGGAATTTATTTAATCATGGTGGTTCTTGAAGAAAAAAAATTACAAGGTAGAAAAGTTTCAAATATTACAAATTTTAGACCTATCGGTAACTGTTGTAATTATGTTCTGCTGAGAATCCTTTTTGTTCCTAAAGCATCATTACTCTTCATAATTAGTTCTATAATTTCCCCCATAGAATATGGTCCATTTTATCTGAAGTGCTAAAACCAAGCACTAGTTGTTGATCACTGTCTGTCTGTAATTTGCCTTGCTCTTTATCCAGGAAAATATTAGTTCTTATTAGTCAGATAGAGATCTATTATGAATGT